>NC_136063.1:2097378319-2098043000 GCF_964261635.1 Lissotriton helveticus
GAATGTGGCTATCGAGGAGCACCAAAGTCTATATTGGGACTACACCTCTCCTAGTCTAAAGAAAGCCAGCGTACACTTGGGTAAACAAAGTGAAGTATGGGTCAGCCCAAGGTATACTAATGTCTTACGTTAATGTGATAAACAAGAATGGAGGGACCTCTTTCCCATTTTGTGCACTGACAACTGCTGCATGTGTTACATTCTGTACCTGTCAGGCTGCAGCACAGTCTGACAGAACAGAATGGAACACCGCCTACTCCAGAGGTAAGTGTTTATGCTTTGATTTTACCGTCACCAATTCCTGGATTTCTGGCTTGGCTGCTTCTAAACTCACTCTGTGATAGGTAAATTCTACTAAGGCGCCAGTTGATGGGTTGTGCTTATTGGTGACTGCTTCTTAGTCCCGTGACGTGCAGGAACACAAGTTCTGAGACTTGATTTGAGCACTGTATAGAAAATATATAGCAATGTGTAACTGTTATTAGATTCTATCCATGGTTTTTCTTTAGGGGGAAGGGGAGGCGGGATATAGCAGAATCAGAATCCAGAATGTACTATGGCACATTTTGCAAATATGTTACTAAACCTGAGGGTGATGATGAGTGTCCATATATTTGCAGATTCTATATAGCGCAAACTTGACTCATAGGTATTGGATCACTTCACATGAGCACGGCTTACATTTCCCAAGGTCACAATATTTTTTTAGGCTCAGGGAGATTTCGTGTTTTTCCTAGAATCACAAGAGGTTGAGCCAAAGCAGAGACTCAAACCTGGCTCCCCCGTTCTAAAGTCGGCAGCTCTGGCTGTAATGCCACATCTCCTCAAGGACTCTGAAAAGTCAAAACAAATGATCGAGCTGCAGACCGGCTGCAGACTTATTCTCTTGAGAGATACCTCAAAGAGTTAAACTGTACTATTACTAACTACTACATTTGTTTTTTAAAGTGTGTAGATTCCTAGCCAGGAATGATACATTGAAATCACGTGCTGCATCCGGACAGTGGATGCTCCGTACTCCAGTGGAAGCATCTGCAACTGGTGTCTAGTTAGTAGTCAATCCCTGCTAGTAAACAAAGCCTAAAAGTGTCTGAAGAGCAGCCCCGGCTACAGGAATTTTCATCTGTATGGGCCAGGGATGCCTCTGGGTGGGCCAAGGTGGGTCTAATTTTTGGTCCTACTAGAGATAGCCTTTTTTGTGTTGTAGTCTTAGTTGGCTTCTTTCAAATTAATTAGACAAACACCAAATACCAATCATTTGTGAGTTTGAAGTGTATGACTGGAAACAATGTCTGTATTAACATGGAGGCAAATGCTTGTTGTACCTCCAGAAAGGGTCCTAAATGGAATGACGCCTAGACTGAACTGCTAGAATTGGGATTGAAGTCACCAACTCTCCAGGCTGCAATCCTCAAATACTTTGCACAGGAGTTTGGGGATGCCATATCACATAGAACTGTTAGAACTGCAGTCCCACCATATCAGGCAATTGAGTAAGAGGAGTAAGGAAGATAAGCAAGAGTAGGTTAACATAACAGAAATCAACAGGAACTGGCGGCAAAGCAGGGACTCAAAAAGTGAAGATGTGCAGGAAAAATCCTCACAATCAAACTTTGAGGGTTCAAATGAAGTGTGTGAACCCAGAGTAACTGAAGTCTACCTCCAAAGAGCTCTGATCTCATGAGATTCAGGATGCCATTTCGTCATCATTTCAGGATGAGGCCCTTCAACAAGATGCCACCTTTCATCCCAGACAGAAAGGAAGCTGGTTATGGTCATCGTAACATACAGCCATCTGATTCATGGTAGACCTCTCTGGATTAATCTTTCACTATTACTCCAATTACACAAACCCCTTTATAGTGATGCTGGCTGTGGAGTAGAGCCAGCATCAACTCATCAAAATAAGCACCAAGGGGCTTATTTATGAGCCCTTGCGTCACTTTTACGCAGCTGGTGCGTCAAAAAAAGTGAAGCACCAGCTGCGAAAAATATTTACCTTGTTGCACCATATTTACAAAGTGACGCATCTAGGTAGATGCGTCACTTTGTAAACCCCTGCGCCACATTATACCTGCGCCAGGTATAATGTATGCAGAGGGGGCGTTCACCCGCAAAAAGCCTCGTAACAGTGACGCAGTGAAATCTATGAGATTTCACTGCGTCACTTTTAGGACACTGTTGCGTCAAAATCTTGCGCCTGCCTCACAGCAGGCGTAAGACTGACGCAGGCCCTTTCACATTGGGCTTTCCCCATGTGAAAGGACGCATTGGTAGAGTTGCGTCACTTTTGTGACACACTCCAGCAATGCGTCACTTTTGCGCTTACAGATACGTCAGAAATACTGACGTATCTGTAACTCCTTGCGCAATGATGCGTCATACTGTAAATATGACGCATCATTGGTGGTGCAAGGAGTGCACAATGAAAAGTGATGCATCGCTGTTTTCACGCAGCGATACGTCACTTTTCATAAATGAGGCCCTGGTCTGCAACTGGTTTGAAAGTCAGCCTGCATCAATTTAAGGTGTGTGCCTCTTTCACAAGAGTGTGTTGTTATTTAATGCAACCCCAATGCCTCTAAGCAGGAGCTAGGCTCTTTCTTCCAGATTCAAGCAACCACCCGCAATATACAATTACGCTACAAATGGTGACCATTGATAACGTATTAAAGGATCTGTGCATTTCCACCAATCAAATTCCCAAAAAGTTGGTTAAAACGTGTCTGTTCTACTAATGACGGTAAGTTAAACTTGCCATTGATAACATCCAATTTTACTTTAGTAATAAACATTTGAAAGCTGTGATCCAGAGTACCTTATTTTTGCATATTCCTATAACTGGTTATAGTTTAGAATAGAATGCTCAGGGGTGTAACCAGATCTCTGCAGCCTTTCAGTGCAGGGGGTGCCCTGACCCTCTAAGGGGCACCTCAATCCTTCAGAGGGCCCCAGTCAGAGCCGGACTGGTTGTAGCGGGCATCAGGCATTTGCCCGGGAGGCTGGAAGGGTGAGGGCTAGTTTTTGAGCAGTGGGGACCAGCTTTGTAATGTGGCCGGTTTTGCAACGATGCTGCAATATTGGCCCCCGTAACAAAATCACAAGTGCTGGAGGCCGGTTTTGTTAAGTAGCAGTCCTTGACACTTGCACCCTACACACCTCATGAGGGGCGGTCAGAAAAAATTGCCAGAGCTGCTTTGGGTACCCAGTCCAGCCCTGGACCCAAGCCTCATATGGCCAATGAATATCTGTTAAATATGGACAGCTCAGGGCCCCTCATCACGTTCTGCAAGAGGGACCATCTTTTTAGTTTACGCCATTGGGAATGGTCTGGCTCCATCAGGGTCCAGGCGATCCCCTTGCACCAATCTGTCAACCCTGTTGCGGTCTTAAGAAAGGTGCACTGTGTTCTCACGTCATGAGACCTCCAATAGTTCAGGAAGATGTTACAGTGTTTGGCTATAATATTAAACTTGAAACACAAATGTAAAAGCGTCACCTCCAAGAGCCTTCATCTCTGGTTGCTCTCAGTAGTGTAGCCAGTGTGTTATGGGCTCTAGTCAGCAATAATCAGGTTTCAGTAGCCCCTCCAGCCTCCGGACCCTGGTGCCACTGCAACTGCTGCACCCTAGTATCTCTTGTCTTCTTCTGGATGATGGTGAATAGTGTGAGAGAGTGCAGTGTGAGTGGTGCGAGTGTAGGGTGAAAACTGTGCCCATGTGAGTGTCGAGTGAGGTGCATGAATGCAATGTGAGAGGAGAGCCCATGTGAGTGTCAGGTGAGAGCAGTTTGTGCAGGGTGATGTGAACAGTGTAAATGCAGGGTGAGTGGTGTGCCTGTGTGTGAGTACAGAGTGAGCAGAAAGAGTGAAGGGTGAGCTGATAGAGTGAATAGTGAGTGCATGGTAAGAGGAGTTAGTGCAGTGCATGGTGAGAGGAGTTAGTGCAGGGTGAGTGGTGTGTCCCTAAGAGTTCTGGCAGACTATTGTTCCTGCGTGCAGACACGGTGAACAGAGTGCCTGTATAAGTGCACTCTGAGAGGTATGTCCGTGTGCGTTCATGGTGAGAGGAGGGAGTGTGCGGTGAGTGGTGTGTCTCCAGGGTGAGTGATGGGCTTGTTTGCGTGGTGTGGGTGCAGGGTGAGTGCACGGTGAACAGTGCGAGTGCATGGTGAGTTGTAAATGCAGGGTGATCACTGTGAGTGCAGGGTGAGTGATGTGCCTATGTGACCGCAGGATAAGGAGAACATTGTGAGTTCATGGCGAGTGGCGTGAGTGCAGGTGGTCGTTGTTAGCGCAGGGTGACCAGTGTGGTCGTATGAGCGCAGGGTAAGAGGAGGATGAACGGTGTGAGTGCAGGGTAGCAGCATGAGTGCATGGTGAGCAGTGTGAGTGCAGTGTGATCGCTGTGAGTCCAGGGTGAGTGTGAGCGATGAGAATGAGGAGTGATTTGTCTGAATGCAGAATGAATGCCCAGACATTTTATTGATGGGTTGGCAAGTTGGGTTTCAGATATAAGTTAAACTATTGTGATTATGGCATCAATCAGGGATGAATGATGGAGGAAATAAATAATGTGTTGATCTTGCAACAAACAAAATCTCGTGATTAGGGTTGACAGCTGACTGTATTTCTAATAACACCACTGGTATTTTGATGTCCTACAAAAAGCACCTCAAGCCAGTATTTTTAGCCCTTATCTGTGCATGCTTCAAACAACACATACAGATAGAAAGTACTTTTAACTGTGTTCTAGAGCTGCATTAATGATCCATGACTAATAATTAAAGGAAACAAAGACAGAAAAATAATGTTACAAATAAAAACGTAAAACATTTTTTACAGCCGTATTTAGTTTTACAGCCAGGCCTTTACACACTCTTTAAGCAACAAATGGCCAACATTTTTCTCTTGGAAATATGGCAAACCTACTTGTGATATGCCTTTTCACTAAATGCTTTCTCCTGCGGTGTCAGCAAAAGTAACAAGCATTGGCATAGCCAATAGGTCTCGCCTTTGGGAGGTGTAAGTAATTTTGCTGTATATGAGGAGCCCATAAGTAACAATTTGTAAATTGTCCTGTAAAATTAAATATGAATACCCACCTGTAGCAGTTTACTGTTTTATTGTAGTGTAGTTGAATACCTATTAAAGGGAGTTTGTTTCAGCTTGTACTAATATGCGTTAATAACAGTAATATAATTTGCCGATGTGCGTACCGGCAGACACCAGCTTAAATTAAGCCCCCTGGCAAACTGAGTAAACAGAATTCCAGGAGGAGGGCCCATGGTGAGTAGGAAGTGGAGGTATAAAAAGTAAATGTTAAAGAGCAAACACGCGTTACGTCCTTAGAATAAAAGACAGGCTCACAAATTATTTGTCCTGTACGTATAATAGTGTTTAAGGCACAGAGGCAGCACCAGAGTATAAATGTGCCATGATAGGCCCACATTTGTTTAGGCAACTTAGAAACAGCAGTTTAGAAATTGCCGATGTGTGTACCGGCAGACGCCGGCTTAAATTAAGCCCCTTGTATTTTTGTTTAAATACTGACTTTATACTTATTAATTTGAAATGTTTTGTATTTGAGCCATTTTAATTTTTTGCACTTACGCCTTTGGAACATATATTTTGAAGAGGAGTGAGTGGGAGAGAGATAGGGGAACATTAAAAGGATGCGGGTGAAAAGCAAATGAAGGGAAATAAAGTGTACTGCAGAGCTGTTTTTTGTGAGTGCGGAGTGGTGCTGTGTCTGCCTGCTGTTACCGTGGTGGCGCTGGTCTGCTTTATGTTAAGAGTTGTCACAGTAATTTAAGTGTGGGAAAGCGTCCGAGGACGTGTTTACAATAAATAGACTAGTAGAGGTGGCAACCAACGGCGGTTGAGTGGGGAGAAGTAATACGGAGTGACCGGGGTGGCGGCAAATTAAACAAGGACACACGAGGGATAGCCACCCACCTCGTACTTCTCTCCATCCCATCACAAAGGACACCATCAACAGTTACGCAAAATTAACCATCATGAGTTCCCTCGTTTGTTAAGAAATATGACAATTGTTGTGTAAAAGCTCTAAGCATTTTTTATTCCATGAAACAATTGCTAAATGTGAGACAACTGCATGGAGGTTTCCCTGAAGAACACTGACGTGTGCGTCTTACAAAATAAACAATTAAAAAACTGCTTTATATCTTAAAGAGCTGTCATCGTTTAAAAGGCAGGATCCCAACTTGCGTTCCATATTTACATAAACTCTCACACACAGCACTTCAGGTTTGCTGGAGCCTCCAAACAAGGGATTTCACCAAGGCACTTAATGAGGGCGGGACTGGAGCTTGGGTGGAGCAGCTGAGTGTAAAATTGTTAATTGTTGTGGTAAATAGAGATAGATATCAGGATGTTAGTTCTGGAGCAATTTAATCGCCTCATCCACGAACAGCCAAAGTACCAATTGCTCCAACATAACATTCTACATTCTCAGAGTCATGACAAGCGAGGAATCTACATTCTATGAGGAAGCAAGTGTTAGTAAGCAAAGCAAGACATTACACATCTTCCTCCTGTACAATAATAATAAATGCAATGAAAGAAATAAGAAGAAAAAAAAAAAATTAAGGCAAGAAAAAACAAGTTACTCTTAACAGTGAAAGCAAAAGAAAGATTAAACATAATCTTTCATATAAGCAGGTGTTCTGCGTAATCTCTGACTCCTCACATGAGGGGAAACGGAATTGTTGGAACTGGATACAGGTAGTTTGAATGTGGGAGAAGATTCACAAACAGTATCAGATGCCTGTTGAGAAACATTTCTTGATCTAATCACAACTACTCTACTTTTATTCCAGATCCTTCCATCTTGTGTTTTGATGGCATTACCAAACACCTTGATAACGGGTCTGACATTTGTATATTTCGACCAAGAACTCCTCCCAACAGGTGCTTTTATTTTAACTAAATCACCTACTTTAATTTCCTGAAAACGAACACATTTCTTTTTATCAAAATAAGCCTTTCTACAAGCTTGTTTTTCTAACTCCCTCTCCCTCCAACCACCAATATGATTATCAATGAACCCTTTGTTCAGATTCATCCAACCAGGACACAACATAGTGTTGGGTACCCTTCCTTTGAATACCTCAAAAGGGGATTTACCAGTAGTGGAGTGAGGAGAGCACCTGTAAGCCTCAATTCTTTCTTTAAGTGCTTCTTTCCAATTTAAACCATTGACCTTAGCAAGTTGGATGCATTCTTTTAACGTTTTATTAACCCTCTCAACTGCACCATTCGTTTCTGGATGGTACAAAGAGGACCGTTTGTGTAATATGCCACATTTAGTATGATAGGCACTAAACAGTGCAGAACAAAACTGAGGGCCATTGTCTGATAAAATACTGTTTGGAAAACTTTCTCTCATAAAAATCTCAGACAAGAATTTAATGATGGACTCGGAGGTAATCTCACTGACAGCACTCACTTCAATCCAACGAGAATAAAGGTCAATTAAGACTATTAGATAAGGAGTGTCAGAAACACCAGTAAGAGGACCCAAAATGTCAATAGCCAATTCATCCCAAGGATGATTGGGTAACGCTCTGCAAACCATAGGCATCTGTTTGGTTTTCAGGATTTTGTCACTCGCGCAACACTCTACACAATCCCTGACCATTCGTTCTATCTCCAAATCCATCCCAGGCCACCAAAACTGAGTGCGTAACATTTCCTTAGTTTTTACTATACCCTGATGTCCAGAATGCGCATGTAACAACAACCTTTTCCTTAAAGTATAGGGAGGAATAAGTCTCAAACCTCGTGTAAGCAGATCATCAGTTATCGATAATTCTTGTGAAACCAGGGACCATGGTTTATCTAAACGTTTATTATCCCTCAGTGAGAACATCACCTTACTTAGCTCCTCATCTTTTAGTAGTTCTTCTTTCCACTCATCTTTCCCAACAACACCCTCAGTAACTTCACAAACATCAAGAAACTCATCTTCATCTAGCATTACTTCATCACTGTAAAGATCACTTCTTTTTACCAGTCTAGAAAAACAATCCGCTGCCTTATTTGAAACACCAGGTAAATATTGCACCTCAAAATCATATTCCTGTAAAGATATTATCCATCTTCTAATCCTTGAAGAAATCGAATCTAACCCTTTTTTACAAAAAACTTCTTTCAAGGGTTTGTGGTCAGACTTTACAATAAATTTTGTACCCCAAATCAAATTCTTACATTTTTTAAGAGCCCAAAATATAGCTAACGACTCTTTTTCAATTACTGAATAATTAAGCTCCGGACCACGAAGACATCTTGAAGCACAGGCAATAAGGGAATCACTACCACCTTTGTTTTGTACCAAAACAGCTCCCAGACCTTTGTCACTAGCATCGGTATACACAAACGTCGGTAAACCAGGAACGAATGCCTGAAGACAGGGAGCTTCTCTCAACTCTTTCTTGATCTCATCAAATTCTTTTTTACAGTCATCTGACCACTCAAATGTCACATTTTTTGCGGTGAGCCTTCTCATTTTTTTTGTTTTGTCCGCAAAATGTAAAATAAACTTCCCATAGAACTCAACCATGCCAAGAAATGACAATAATTCATCTCTGTTTACAGGTTCCACCATGTTATCAATCGATGTGACCAACTCCGTCTTAGGAAAAACACCTTCACTCCTAATACAGTGACCAAGATAATTCACTTCCTCTAACCCAAACTTGCACTTTTCTTTCTTAAGAGATAACCCAGCTTCAGACAACTTTTCTAACACTTCACACACCCGTTCATTGTGTTCTCGTATGTTGGCACCATAAATTAATAAATCATCCTGATAGCATTTTACACCTAGAAGATCTTTCAATATATGAGTCATGATTCGTTGAAATACTGAGGCTGCTGAGATTAAACCGAAAGGCATCCTTTTAAATTTAAAGGTACCCATAGGGGTAATAAAAGCAGTCAGATCTTGGTAAGTAGCATCTAGTTCCACTTGATGGTAAGCAGAAGCTAGATCTAAAGTGGTAAAATACCTTGCCTCGTCTAGCGTCCCCACAATCTCATCAATGTTTGGCAAAGGAAATCTGTCAACAATTACTTCCTTATTTAGCGCCCTTAAATCAATACACAGACGAATCTCCCCTGTAGGTTTCTTAGCTATAACAATTGGGGCCAACCATTCTGTAGCCTCTACTGGTTCTATAATGTTATTATCAATCAATTTTTCAATCTCTTTTTGTACTTTACTTTGTTCTGCTAAAGGAGTCCTTCTTACCTTTGCTATAACAGGTATGGCATTCTTTTTAAATTTTATACAGTGCTTGTAGCCCTTTAAACATCCTAACTGTTCCTTAAACACCTCTGGAAATTTTCCTGCAAACACTTCAGACAAGTTTTCCACCTCTTGTATCTGCACCTGAGGTGAAGCATTAGGATCAAGTTTTACTCCTAAATCTCGCTGGTCCCTCCAACTAATCAAGGCATCACCAAAGTTAGTCACGTAAATTTTACCAGGTATGATGCGACTTCCCAACTCAAGAGTAGTCATGAAATAACCTAATATTTTGATAGGTTTTTTCCCATAACCTAAAGGTATTATGTCGCTTTTGAAGAGTTTGACATTCTCTCCAAAAGTCTTACGCAATAGTTCTTCATCAATCATGGTGATCTGGGAACATGAATCAAATTTAAACTCAATCATGGCATTATCAACTTTTACCAAGTGTGAGGGATGTTCCAAAGAACCACTATTGACCTGGAAAGTCACCGTCTTCACCTGAGGTTGAGTCCATCTTTTATATACATTATCTCTCTTACTACTTTTAGTCCTGTGTGGAAAAGTAGATTTTGCCATGTTATATGTGCCTACGTGTTCCCCATGTTACGTTATATGTGCATGATCGATATGCATGTATTCCCTTCTGATCGATTAAAGACGCAATTACAGTTGTGTCCATCTCTAGTACGCCAGTTTCCAGTCCTCGTGAAAGCTACGAATATTAGGCCTATGTAAAGCTACGTTGCCACGTTTCACAGTGTGCACGTTAATTCATTGAATTGTCCCCGTTTCTAGGCCTCAAAAGGGCCCGGACTCAGATTCAGCTCCTGTTTCCTGAACCCTCTCCGAGGAGTGATACAGCCCCCACCTGTATCCCTGACCCTTAGCTTACTTTCATGCTACGCAGTGCCCGGCTCGGCCTGGCTCTGCCTCCGAGTCTGCCAAGAGTATGTTATGATTCTAGTTATCAGTCCAGCCCTCCTTCTCTGCATTCCTAAGCTACTGAATCGCATCAATAGTTTCCGTCATGGTCTAGCCTTTATGTCTCCATGTAAGAGAAATACTGTATTAATATTCATAGAATATTCCTCGCACACACACTACATGTAGAATTATGCATGCACCAGTCTTAATGTCTGTTAGCCTTTGCCCTGATAACTTTTGGATTCTATCAACATGTTCTCTAAACACGAGATACTAGATAGGCTCTAGGTACATGTCGCTCTGACCCTCCAGACTTTCGTCTCCTCTTCTAGCACAGAAGTCAGAGCCCCCCAGTCCTCCCTAGTAACACGTCATTGCCAGTTTGCGCGCATCACTAGGTTAGAGGTCCCAGCTGCTCAGGTAGCCCCCTCCATGTTTCCGCCCCGTTTATGACATAATCTGTTACGTTTGCATCACATGTCTATGTATACGCCCTGTACACACCTCTTGTTACACCCACTTTATGCCTTATCTTTCGCGACTGCTACAATCTCCGCCTACTGCTACGCCCCCTGTATTGAATGTAATGTATTTGTTTAACTATAAATATTGTGCACTGTTATTAAAAGCTAGCCATTCCCAGATCCTGCCCCGGCAGCTGCCGGGCCCTGCCATCCTACTCCCGTACAGGCTGTCCTGTTCCTGTCCTTTTATGCTTAATTAAAGCCTGTATACTCCAGCTACCTCGTATCTTGACTCTTATTTATTGAGCTATCTGTTTATATTGTATCCAGTCAAAAATAGAACCGGTAATAAATTATTTATTTACCACATAATGGCGCCCGAACAGGGACTTGCCCTTTACCCACGCGCCGGAGAAGCCACGCAGGCCCCCTGATCCTCTGCAGCCGTGACGGAACCATACCGTGCACGTGCAGATATTTCTGCTTCAAGTATCCCTCAGGCCCACGGAGGAGACGGAGGTTGCGGTCCAGCGTCCAGACGAGGCGGTGGAGGAACGCGGCGAGTCCCGACCAGAGCCCAAGCCGAGAGTCCAAGGTCCGAGGTATCCGGAGGCCCACCTCTAACTGAAGTCCGAAGTTCGTCCGTCCGTCGTCGTAGCAGTCCAGTCCAGTCCGAGGCCTTCCGTTCTTGCTGCCCGGTGAGTACCGTTGCTGGGGTAGTATCTAGACAGGGTCAATTAATTTGTCTCTGGTCCGTGGGTTTGGGTACACAGATCCAACACGAAGTGTCCACCTAGGTGGATGCGGGTCCTGACGTGTCTCTTTATGGGACCGGTAAGTTTCGTACTGTTTCAGCAGTGCATCTAGTAATTCTAGTCAGTTCTGTTCTCGAGAAATCCATGTGTTCTGTTCTCAGTATTTCAGGTAGTATTCTGTCCGAACCGTTATTTTTAAATGTTATTTCATGTGTTCTCAATGTCGTGGTATGAGTGATTTGTTTTCTTAAAGTTATTATTGTGTTTATTGTGTATTGTATTGTTTCTAGACTCCAGTCTAGTCATGCCTCTGTTCTCTAAGTTACGTCAGTTAAAAACTAGAAAAGGTCTGCTCGAGGAAGCAGTTCCTGTCCCGCCTAGGGACAGTCCAGGTCATTTTATGTATCATAAACATGGCATAAGTGCCATATTATATCTAGATTTATGGGTCAAGTATACTAAAGATCTAGAAGAGAAATATAGATGGCCTGTATCAGGTACGTGGGATGCCGAGTGCATCATGCGAGTAGAAGAAGCATTATGGAAAAAGAAATCCAGACAGTCCCAGAAAGATGCCATCGAGTTATGGCGCAAAGAATCTCACAAAAGAACAGAGAAAGAAATCAGAAAGACAGAATTAAGTAGAGAATCCTCAGAAAGAGCCCAAGAAAGGGAATTAATCGAAATAGGTGAACGAGTTAAAGCCGAACAGTCAGATAGACAGAGAAATGCCCTCATTAAGGGTATGTATCCTCTTCTTGCTGAGGGCTTGCCGAAAGCAACCCCGGAAGCACCATGTAATTTTCCGCCGCCATTAGTTCCGATTAAGCTACGTCACAAACCGACCGCAGCTGATATTTTTCTCTCGTCCTTTTTGGACGACACAGTCCCAGAATATGCAAATCCTGCTCCGCCAGCTCCTGTAAATAATGTAATTTCTGTTCCTCCAGCCACCGGGGCACCTGTTACAGCACCTGTTACGGTACCCCCGGTCCAGCCCGTAGTACAAGTTCCCGCTACATCGGTCACTCTGCCAGCACGAAGAGTATCAGTCGACGATTCCAGTTTAGGGGCCGCGGGGGGAGGTCCTCCTGGTACCCCGCCGCCACACAAACGTGTAACATTAGTCGAGTTACATGAACGTGCGTTACAGCGTACGCCCAAATATCAGTCCGTTGCAGAAATCAAGCGAGCTCTTACCGAATGCCGTTATGATCCAGTCCCAGGCGTTGATAATATGGTTATATATTCATTGCGTGTAAGACGGGTGACCGAGTATTTGGACACCCTACCGAATATGAAAGAAGATCTAGACAGAATATATCGTTTCATCCGTACAGGAGACGATCCAGAAAGTATTGGCGAAATCATGTCTCTAAGGAAAGCTGAGACCCAGCTCATGCTATTAAAATTTTTAATCAATTATTTAATAAGGGAACAAGATTGTCCGACTAAAGATCCGACCGAAATAAAAGTCCTGACAAGGTGGAGTGATAATATAGCCGAGGGATAATATAGCCGAGGGTAGACACAAGACACTCAGTAGTATAGAGAGTATGTACAAGAAAATTCGTAAGGAAATAATAAGGTTACACGACAAACGCAAAGCAGCACAAGTAAGCGAGAAAGAAGACAACACTGATACTGAAGAGGTAGACGACGAGAATACCGCCAGAATAGCGTATGTAGGTAGATCTAGACTTCCAGACCGACATTCACGCCTAGAACACAAGAAAGTCTTTCATCTTCCAGCACCAGAACAAGGTTCTCTGGAACAAGTATTTCAAGCTACCGATCACATTCTGAAATCACGAATCGGTTATAGTGAACTTAGTACCATGCATGAACAAGAACTAGCCCGATCAGCAGTCCGATGGATTACTGATTCTACCACTTTTCCAGACGAAATAGTGGCACAAATGTTTCTGAAACTGCCCCCAGCCGAGCAGCGACTGGTGGGTATGTATATGATCCAGCACCTCATTACCCTGTATGAGGGTCAACATTCTGATCCAGGTCCGTTACATGATGTCCTGAACGAGTTACTCCAGTATAAATGGAAAGGTTTAGGTACAGATTTAATTAGTGTCATTCTAGAACAGCGCCATAAATATAGAACGTTTCTGAATCCGCATTTTGTTCATGTCTCACCTCCAGAAAGTAAACCATTCTATATAGACAGACAGCATCCGTTACGAGAAGTACATCCAGTTAGGACACCGGATGGTGAAATGCAACGAGTATTTGTTTACACCCCTATCACAAAGATGGAACTCTTAGAGATGAAGAAATTAATTCCTTGTCACGACAAAGATCCAGCAGGGTTCCATCGAGAATTAAAAGACATGCTCCGTATGGGAGAATACACGTATCCAGATATTATTAAAATGTTAAAGGTCCTGTTGCCTGCAGGGGTATATGAGAAACTCAAGGAAAAAGAATGGGAGGTGGGAGAGAAAAAGATTGATTGGACAGCTCTAGAAGCTGAAGATAAAATACCAGTACCAGGTACCGGTCTTGGGGACAAATGTAAAGAATTGCCCGAGTTATTGATTCAGGTCTTGCCAAGGTTACTAGCCACGAAAAAGGAAGATTGGGATGCAATCTCAGCATGTAAACAGAAACAGGATGAAGACACTAGTGATTTTTATTCTAGATTTGAAAAATGTTTTATAATTAACAGTGGTCTGAAGACAGGTAGTGAGTCATACCCTCATCTTTTTGTTACTAAACTAGTCGAGAATTCAAGCCCACAAGTTAAAAATCGAGTTTTGAAAGTCGAAAGTACCTGGCAAGCTAGTACCCCGTCACAAATGCTTCAGATGCTCCAGTATCACCAGAATAGAATTAGGGAAGAGCAAGAACACGAAAAGAGACGTATGAAAGACACGAAAATGAAGGTACTAGTTGCACAATCTGTTCCACAAAACAGTCAGAAGAGGGGTCCGAATCAAGCCAGTCATCCTGCAGCTCCCGTTAAAGGGACATGCAATTATTGTAAACAGCCAGGTCATTTTATAAACGAGTGTGCAGTTCTGAAACACAACATAGCCACTGGTAAGACTAAAGAAAGGCCACGTCCGCCTAGACAAGAACAAGTTTCGCAGACTTCTCAGTCACCACAGAATGCACAACAGACAGCTCCAGCACCGCAGCCTATCGCTGCAACACAGCATGTTACACAGCAGATGTACCAGTATGCCCAGACAGAGTATCCAGAGTATCAACAGTATTCATGAAACAGCCTAGAGAGGGAGGTAGGCTTGCCTCTCATCGAGATACCCGTAGATCAAGAGGGTCCCTATGTACACAGTCAAGTATTAGGGAAAGACAGAAAGTTTTTGATTGATACAGGGGCAAGTAGGACTACTATCAGTCATGACGAGGTTCCAGGGGCTCCGCTCTCAGGCACTAGAAATGTTTCCCTTGGATTTTCAGGAAAGCCTATTGTAAACGAGATATCAAAGCCAGTTACTCTAGAAGTTGGTCCATTGTCCCGAACTACTGATTTATTACTTACGAAATCATGTCCAGAAAATTTGTTAGGCATTAAAACATTGAAAGAATTAGGTGCAGTAATTTGCTGCTCCCCAGAAGGAATACGTTTGTTTTTAAGGGACTTTAAAGGGCACTATGTATTACGCGATTTTGATCCAAGATTGTCCAATGTACCGCAGCATTTATGGGCGCAAGGTCCAACTGATGTAGGTTTTATGCAAATCACACCCCATCGTGTGACTCTCAAGCAAGGTATAGTCCTGCCACGAATCAGACAGTACAGATTGCCACCTGAGGCTGTAGCAGCCTTATCCAAAATTATTGACGAGCTTATTGCTCAAGGAGTGGTTGTAGAAACTGACTCCAATGTATGTAATTCTCCTATCATTCCAGTCATGAAACGTACTGATCCAAATGCACCTCCAGTATATCGATTAGTGATTGACCTTCGAGAACTTAATAAATGTATCATACCCCAGTATCCAGTAGTCCCAGATATTTCATCCTTATTGACAGCTATTGATCCCGAAGCTACATTTTTTACTGTAATAGACCTCAAGAATGCATTTTTCAGTGTTCCCATTCATCCAGACAGCCAGTACCTTTTCGGTTTTTGTTTAAATGGAAGGAGCTATAAATTCACACGAGCTCCTCAAGGTTTCACAGAAAGTCCTAGCATTTACAGTCAAGCACTTAAAAGACAACTAGACAATATTCACATGCCAACTGACACTGCCCTGCTCCAGTATGTCGATGATCTACTGATCACAGCCCGTTCTGAACGTGACTGCGAGCGTGCGTCACTTACAGTTCTGTATTTCCTAGCCGAGATGGGGCACAAGGTGTCCCCTTCGAAGCTTCAATTCTGTGTCCAGCAAGTGATCTACTTAGGCCACTTACTGTCCAAGTGGGGTAGGCAGTTGACACCAGACCGTATCCAGTTAATAGCGAGTCTTCCACAGCCCAAGACACAGAAGGAGGTACGTGCTTTTATTGGCCTCACTTCTTATTGCAGACAATGGATTCCTCAGTATGCATTTCTAGCCAAGCCACTGATACAGTTAACGACACAGGAGGCAGCCGTATCGACTGTCCTCCCTTGGACCCAGGAACATACACTTAGTTTTAATGAATTAAAGAAAGCCTTATGCCAAGCACCTGTTCTAGCTACACCGAACTACAGTAAGCCTTTTACACTTTTTGTCACAGAACGTAATGGTACTGCATTATCTGTTCTCACACAAGATCAAGCAGGACAGTACAAGCCCTGTGCTTATTTTTCGAGCACACTAGATCCAGTAGCCCAGGCTCTGCCTGCGTGCCTCAAGTCAGTTGCAGCCACAGCTCTAGCAATTAGACAAAGTGATTCCATAGTATTAGGACACTCCCTGACAGTACAAGTTCCACATTCCGTGGAAGTTCTTTTAAACCGAACACAGACTCAGCACTTGACAATTGCACGTTTAACAGGTTATGAACTGACACTGTTCCAGCCACACATAGAAATCAGACGCTGCAACGTTCTAAATCCTGCTACACTGTTACCGTCGGTTACTTCAAATCCTGCCACACATGACTGCGTGGAAGTAGTTAATACTATGACTAAGCCAAGACAAGACCTGACAGACATTGCATTACCTAATCCCGACCTGACACTTTATGTGGATGGTTCATGTATGAGAACTAGTACAGGAGAACTAGTAGCAGCGTATGCAGTGACTACTGACACAGAAGTTATAGAAACACACCGTATTGACACCTTGTCTGCTCAAGCAGCAGAGCTAGTTGCTCTGACCCAAGCCTGCATACGTGCCAAGAACCTGAAAGTGAACATATATACAGATTCACGTTACGCATTCGGAGTCGTACACGACTTCGGAGTGCTCTGGCAGGAAAGAGGTTTCATGACTTCTCATGGAACCAAGATTCAGCATGGTCTCCTCATTCAAGCTCTGTTAGATGCAATACATTTACCGACATCTATCGCTATTATGAAGTGCAAGGCACATACGAAAGTTACTGACATCATTTCCCAAGGTAATGATCTAGCAGATCGAACAGCCAAGCTTACAGCTCAGACCCCAGACATTCCAGTTAACAAGACACAGACATGCATTCCAGAACAGACTACTTGTATGACAGTTAAGGACCCTACACAAGATGTCATAGACATACAGTTACATGCTACTCCTGAAGAAATCAAGAAATGGTCCGAACAAGGAGGGGTCCAGACAGATCAGGGATGGGTGACGAAGGGAAAAGCCACATGGTTTCTCCCCGACTCTATGGTTCAAGTCATTATTAATACCGCACATAGTCCAGCACATCTAGGAGAAAAAGCTATGTTAGACAGTATACAGAACCTTTGGTTCAACAAGCACTTACGAGCTGCAGCCAAGCAGAAAGTCCGTACTTGTATGATATGTTGCCAGTTCAATCCAGGTAAAAGTGTCCCGGTGGAACAAGGTGGATTCCAGCCCCCTGACCACCCTTTTGAAGTCCTCCAGATGGATTATATTCAGATGGAGCGATGTCGAGGTTTCAAGTATGTTCTTGTAGTGGTATGCGCTTTGTCCAGGTGGACAGAAGCATATCCAGTTCCAGATTACACAGCCGCGACCACTGCTAAGCAGCTGGTTCGTGAATTCTTCCCCCGTTATGGACTCCCTAGGGTCGTGTATTCTGATAACGGCCAGCCATTCTCATCTGAGTTAATGAAGCATGTTTCCCTTTTGTTAGGGTACCAGTGGAAGTTCCATTGTGTGCGCCATCCTGAAGCAGCCGGTCTCGTAGAGAGACATAATCAAACCCTGAAAATCCGTATTGCTAAGACATGTAAAGAGAAAGGTGTAGCCTGGCTAGTTGCCCTGCCAGTCGCTTTATTCTTTATGCGCATGGTTGCACATTCCAGATCAGGTCTGTCCCCTTATGAGGTCGTATTCGGCCGCCCCCCAAATATGTGGGGTACACCTAGACCCCGCAGTATTACAGATGTTTCCAGTAATATGTTGACAGATTACCTAGCTTCCTTGATGTCTGCCCTACACTCTTGTCGTTCACAGGTTGCCGCCGCATTTCCAGACAATACTGAAGTGAAACCACATGAGGTCATTCCAGGCGACCTCGTGTTGGTCCGGAATTTTGATCGTTCAAGTCTGCTGGAGCCTCGCTGGAAGGAGCCGAGACTAGTCCTTCTGACCACCCGTACGGCCGTGAAGTTGGAGGGCCGCAAGGGTTGGGTCCATCTGTCGCATATCAAGAAATTTCATGGAGTCCGGAAAAAGACTTTTAATGACATTTTTAAAGACTGTTCCATTTCTAAGGACTGCCTAAAAATTGACTCTGAATTCAAGCCTCCCCTGTTAGAGGCAACTCCGCAGCAGGAGTATAAGTTAAAACTCCGGTCTAGTAAAATAAGTCAGCCAGTTTAATTGTCTAAGTCCCTCTCGGGTGAAACGGTTAGACAGGTATCTGACATGTATGAGATAGACCCCCATAGTGAGAGAGTTAGTCAAAACTCTATCCGATGTATCGTTTTTCTAAGTTTTCTATTATTCTTAAGTTTGATGGTTACCTGCACAAGTTATGCATTGCATTTATGTTTTCCAATTTCTCATGTAAATAAGTTTTCTAATGCCACAGTAGAGCACACATTTAGTGATCTGCCTCCTCACGAGTTATCCTATCGTCTTGCTATGAGAAATAATACATTTATAAGAATGTTACACTATTCACACCAGACCAGCAATGCTACTAATTGTTGGGTGTGTGGTCGACTCCCCCCTTTCCAGACACCGAAGGGAGTTCTGCCACTCTTTCCTTATCCGTTCTCACATAATGGTTCGTGTGGAGCATGGTCCACGTTAACGTCATCTTCAAATGATATGTCCCTTCTGAATAGAACATGTTTTCCAGACAAGCAAGGTCTCTCCCATAGAACAGGGTTAGATCTAGAAAATGAAGTTTATAATTTAGGTAATTATTCTTCGAATTTTATGGTCCTGCATGTTCAGTCTGATACTACTCCAGACTTACCTGCTATTTCAGTACTACCAGTCAAAGGCGAATTATGTGTCAGAAATAATGGTTCTGCACATGTAGGACATAGTGATTGTACTACTACTGTCGAGTATAGTGACAGTGGGAAATCTATTTTCAAAGCTTCACGTCATTCTTATTTTGTTTGTGGTCAGACCGCACATGTTCGTCTGCCCCTCGATTGGGATGGAACATGTTACATTGCCTTCCTACTGCCACCAGTTTTTCTAGCCCCATCTGATTATCACAGAAACACACATCTAGTACACGTCAGACATAAAAGGGAGATCGAGTCCCCAATTGTCGATCAAACTGAAACTGCTCTAGAACAATATCAAGATTTCAATAAAGGTTTCTTCTTCTTTATAGGCCCTGTCCAGAATAGTAAGCTAATACGTAGATTAACCAGAACCCTCGAAGCAGTAGTGAATGAGACTACTTCTGCTCTAGGTAACTTAACCGAAGAGCAATCTGCTATGAGATTTGTCGTGCTCCAAAATCGTCTCGTTCTTGACGTCATACTGGCCGATAGAGGAGGAGCATGTAGAGTCATCGGATCTAGTTGTTGCATTTTCATTCCTAATAACGCGCCGTCTGTTTATTCAGCTATAACCAGACTTCATAAAATTGCCCATCAGTTACACCAGAATCCAGGCACCTGGACATGGTCCGGTTGGCTCTGGAGTATCATATCTGCCTGGGGTTGGAAAGTATTGTCATTCCTAGGTATTGCAGTAATGATCATTTTCAGTTGCTGCCTCTGTATACAATGTGGCCCTGCGATTTGCGGCATGTGCGCTACCTCTTGTATTCCTAGTCCTAAGTCCCGTTCCAAGACAATTCGAGACGAGCAAATGATGCTATATGAAATGATAGATGGTATCATGAATATAGATGTTTCCTGATGGAAACGTAGGGCACAAGGAGGGAATGTGGAAAAGTAAATTTTGCCATGTTATATGTGCCTACGTGTTCTCCATGTTACGTTATATGTGCATGATCGATATGCATGTATTCCCTTCTGATCGATTAAAGACGCAATTACAGTTGTGTCCATCTCTAGTACGCCAGTTTCCAGTCCTCGTGAAAGCTACGAATATTAGGCCTATGTAAAGCTACGTTGCCACGTTTCACAGTGTGCACGTTAATTCATTGAATTGTCCCAGTTTCTAGGCCTCAAAAGGGCCCGGACTCAGATTCAGCTCCTGTTTCCTGAACCCTCTCCGAGGAGTGATACAGCCCCCACCTGTATCCCTGACCCTTAGCTTACTTTCATGCTACGCAGTGCCCGGCTCGGCCTGGCTCTGCCTCCGAGTCTGCCAAGAGTATGTTATGATTCTAGTTATCAGTCCAGCCCTCCTTCTCTGCATTCCTAAGCTACTGAATCGCATCAATAGTTTCCGTCTTGGTCTAGCCTTTATGTCTCCATGTAAGAGAAATACTGTATTAATATTCATAGAATATTCCTCGCACACACACTACATGTAGAATTATGCATGCACCAGTCTTAATGTCTGTTAGCCTTTGCCCTGATAACTTTTGGATTCTATCAACATGTTCTCTAAACACGAGATACTAGATAGGCTCTAGGTACATGTCGCTCTGACCCTCCAGACTTTCGTCTCCTCTTCTAGCACAGAAGTCGGAGCCCCCCAGTCCTCCCTAGTAACACGTCATTGCCAGTTTGCGCGCATCACTAGGTTAGAGGTCCCAGCTGCTCAGGTAGCCCCCTCCATGTTTCCGCCCCGTTTATGACATAATCTGTTACGTTTGCATCACATGTCTATGTATACGCCCTGTACACACCTCTTGTTACACCCACTTTATGCCTTATCTTTTGCGACTGCTACAATCTCCGCCTACTGCTACGCCCCCTGTATTGAATGTAATGTATTTGTTTAACTATAAATATTGTGCACTGTTATTAAAAGCTAGCCATTCCCAGATCCTGCCCCGGCAGCTGCCGGGCCCTGCCATCCTACTCCCGTACAGGCTGTCCTGTTCCTGTCCTTTTATGCTTAATTAAAGCCTGTATACTCCAGCTACCTCGTATCTTGACTCTTATTTATTGAGCTATCTGTTTATATTGTATCCAGTCAAAAATAGAACCGGTAATTAATTATTTATTTACCACACCTGCAACACTTTGAGAAATGACCTCTTCTACCACAGTTGTTACAGATAGATTTCAAAGCAGGGCAATTCGGAGAGTTAGCTAAATGCCCATTATTTCCGCATCTAAAACATGAAAATTTACTAGAAACATTAAAATTCGGATTGAAATTATTCGTTCCATTTTCATTTTTTTCACCAGACGATTTTTCTTCTTTCTTCACTTGACAGACAACTTCCTCAACTTTAGGTTCGCCTTTCTTTTCAGGTTCATTCATCTTTTCTTTTTCCTCTTTTAACTCATCTACGCATTTTGTCATGTGCTCAACTTGCTTTGCTATAACAAGAACTTCTTCCAATGGTGGTTCATCTTTTAGCCAAAGTTCCTTTCCAATACTGTCATGAGCACATTTCAATACAAATTGGTCCCTTATTCTCTCATCCAAGGTCTGTCCAAATTTGCACGATGAGGCCAACTTCCTTAGTGTAGAAACATATTCCTGAGGAAGATAATGTCGATCTAACTGCTCAATTGCTATTTCGTATTCGTTCAAATTCCTTTGCTCAGACGCAGTAAGTTCAGGTAAATGTTCTAGAACATCTTGACCTTATCCTCCCAGACAGTGTAGTAGTAATGAATGCTTTCTTTCTGCACTTAGGTTCGTGCCACATACTCTTGCATAATTCGCAAAAATCTTCTTCCATTTTTGCCATTTTACATTTGGCTCACCTGGACTTGTTAAAAAGAATGCAGGTTGTGTTACATTCTGCATTTTTTTTTTTTTTTAATAAAATTTGTTGGCTTGTTTTTTATTTAGATTTTAATGCTCCTTGTAGTATAATAGTAGTGCTATTTAGAAAAGGAATAATAAAAGATTATTGATGTCACAATTCAATAGTTCTCAAGATGCACTCTCAAAGTTCTTGAGTTTTAACCTTGCAGAAATTCTATTATATTTCACAATGCCTTCTTTCTCTAAGGCATGTATAAAACCCTGCCTCACAGCAGTGTTCACTCATTTGGAATCTTTATACGTCACAAAGCCCTTTGTTCATTTGACGCGCATTTTCCTTCATCCCAGTACTGTGCGTCAATTCCCTTTCAAAACGAGGCTAAGCTTTTTTTTTTTTATTAAAACAAGGCTAAGCGTCATTGACACGCACCACCATTTTGTAGCGCGAGAGAGTAAACAGCTGGCGCGAGTGAATGCGCAAGTTTCAAAACGGATGGTAGCGCGCGACTTCAGTTTTGTTAATATCCTTTCTTTTTCCTTTTTTTTTTTTTAAAGTAATTCAAGTCCCTTTCTTCCAATTAACCTCCCGCTGTACTCCTCACCGTACAAGCCTTTCTTTTCAAACGGTGAAGATTCACTCGATCGGCCGCTGGGAAGACTACGCTTCCTTCAATGTTCGTTCAGCCGCTGGAGAGGTGTCAGGGACGGCCGCGTGTTGAGGCAGAGAGGTAGGATCGTCGCCAGTGTAAAATTGTTAATTGTTGTGGTAAATAAAGATAGATATCAGGATGTTAGTTCTGGAGCAATTTAATCGCCTCATCCACGAACAGCCAAAGTACAAACTGCTCCAACATAACATTCTACATTCTCAGAGTCATGACAAACGAGGAATCTACATTCTATGAGGAAGCAAGTGTTAGTAAGCAAAGCAAGACATTACACTGAGCACGAGTTGAGAGCTTAGCTTCAGCCGTCTTTTGACGGATAAACTTGCCATCCATCCAGCCCCTAATGTTTATAAAACAGTCATGAATGAGGATGTGCAATGTTGAATAGACCTCGCAATGGGTGTATAAATCTGAGAGCATTAGTTAGTGGGGAGAACGAGAGAGCAGAACCGCAGCACGGGGTCTCTACCTCGGCGATAAATTTGAGTGATAAAAAAACTGATTTACCGAACTGTTTCCCCAATGTAAATGCTTCGTAGAGATTACATAAAAAGACAAAGGTTCATGCCGAACGTATCTTACACGTTGTTGGGGGCAGCTTAAAACACACATCAATTCAAATACCATACTGGGTGAATACACCCACTGAGCCACAAAGTCGTGGCTTGTGAAGGGTCGGCGGAAGCTTGTGTTTCTATCAAAATATAGTGGCTGTGATTTTCAAAGTTTATTTACTCATCACAAACCTATTGCTTAATGGGTAAATAGTTGGTGAATGTCTTGTTTTTATATTCCCTATACATGGTATGTGAAAGACAAGAGCGTGCCTCGCGCGGCAGCGGGGGGAAGCGGGCTAGCGCGATTTCCTTGTGGGAGCATGCAGCAAGGCGCGATGGTTGTGACCATATGGCACCACCACATGGCGCTGCGCGCTCCCACAAGGAAATCGCCATAAGTGCACGCGTTGCCATTGCAAGCAATGCAACACATGCACGTTTTTGCCCCCAAAGCTGTGCCGATGGCTACAGGTCTCTCGCCTATGCAGCGCATACGCGCTGCATAGGCGAGACCTAAAAAGAAACAGGCAGAGTGGCGACCCAGGGGGTACTGGAACCAGTGACAAAACAAAGCCTCGTTAACCAGTTCACAAGGCATGTAAATGGTCTTTCAAAGACCAGTAAAAAACTCAGGTGTAGCTGAGATAGGACACCTGACACTACCAGCTGAGCCCACAGCAGCTCAATAACACCATAACCTTTGGCCTGATGACATAGAGGAATAGGAATTTATATTACACTTGGTTTTATGCGTGACTGGGAGGGCCATGGGGGATGTTTGATGGGGCTGGCCACCCAGCCCATCCTCTAGAACTGAGCCTGCTGAAGAAACTAAATTAGGAATGGAAGGGCATGCACAGTGAGTGGGTGAGTGAGGGAGTGAGTGAGTGTGTGTGTGTGTGCGTGTGTGTGTGTGTGTATGTGATGTGTGTGTGTGAGAGGGAGAGAGTGAGAGAGAGTGAGAGAGAGAGAGAGAGAGAGAGAGAGAGAGAGAGAGAGAGAGAGAGAGAGAGAGAGAGAGAGAGAGAGAAGAGAGAGAGAGAGAGAGAGAGAGAGAGAGAGAGAGAAGAGAGAGAGAGAGAGAGAGAGAGAGAGAGAGAGAGAGAGAGAGAGAGAGAGAGAGAGAGAGAGAGAGAGAGAGAGAGAGAGAGAGAGAGAGAGAGAGAGAGAGAGAGAGACATGGAAGCCAAGCAATGGTAAGTAATAGTAGCAATGTATATATTTGCTTTTTGTTTTTAAGGAACAAAGGGGCTTGTAAGCAATGCACTGTCTTGGGTGAGGCCTAAAGAGGAAATCCATTCACACACACACATGCTCCATTAGGGAAGGGGAGAATCAGAACGAATAAAAACAATAAAGTACACATGTAGGGCCAGATGCACAAGTTACTACTTGTGTAAAGATATATCTGTAAGAGACATTAGTTAGTGATAGATTCCTTACCTTAGAATATCCCCAGGCGTCAGACTGGATCCGGAAACTTTTGCGTAGCAGTACCCTTGCGCTTCGGTAGGCGTCGTCTGCGGCTCCGCATCCGTCATCGGCATCGTTGGCACCGGGATGACGTCGCCAGAGTACTTAGCCGCCGCCCTTGTGCGCTGACGTCAGTTATTATACATAGCTTTTCCGTGCCAGAAACGTAGAGCCATGATAAAAACCAACACTGGTGCCATGAAACTAGGGCCCTGAAAGGGGAGGACCTTAACCCTAGATATCGGTTCACAGAATGGAGAGGATGGGTGGGGCGGTAAGAAATCTATCACTAACTAATGTCTCTAACAGATATGTCGTTACACAAGTAGTAACTTGTGCATCTGAAAGAGACACGTTAGTGATAGATTCCTTACCTTAGAATAGATACCCCAGCAATACCAACCCCGGTGGTGGGTCTGCGAACCAATAATCACACCAGAAAGTCCTGGAGGACGGAACGGCTAAAGAAGCCAGCCCTCTGGACTTGGCTGTGCAGGCAGTAGTGTCTTGCGAACATGTGCAGCGAGGCCCACGTAGCTGCCTGACATATGTCCTGCAAGGGGACTCCCCGGCCCAGGGCCGTAGTAGCCGCCGTGGCCCGAGTGGAATGAGCCCTCAGCCCAACAGGAGGTTCCTTCTTAGCCAAAGAGTAGCACGCCTTGATGCACAACACGACCCACCGAGAGATGGTCTGTTTGTGCACCGCCCGTCCCTTCTTAGCGCCCACGTAACCAACAAAGAGTTCAGACGGTGGAGCCTCTCTTCCTCTTTCGAGGGATGCGAGACGGAAAGAAGGTGGGCAAGGTGATGGACTGCCCGATGTGGAAGGCTGTGACTATCTTGGGCAGGAAAGAGGGTCTTGTCCGCAACACAACCTTGTCCGGATGGACAGAAAGGAAAGGAGGTTTAGAGAAAGTGCCTGGAGCTCACTCACTCTCCTGGCAGAGGTGATGGCAACCAGGAAATCAGTCTTAAGTGTAAGAAGACGGAGAGGACAGTTATGAGGTGGCTCAAAAGGAGCGCACATCAGGTAAGTCAGAACCAGGTTCAAGTCCCACTGGGGCATCACAAAAGGAACAGGGGGAACATATGAGTGATGCCCTTCAAGAATCTGTTAACAATCGGGGACTTGAACAAAGAAGGCTGATCAGGTAGCCTCAAGAAGGCAGAAAGGGCAGAAAGGTAGCCCTCGATAGTGCCCAGAGCAGAGAAAAAGAAGGAAGAGGAGAACCTCAGAAAGGGGGGCAGAGAGTGGATCCACAGCCATTGCGGTGCACCATGCCACAAATCTGTTCCACCTGCAGGCGTATACCGACTTTGTGGAGGGACGCCTGGCTGCCAGAATTACATTACAAACTTCAGGAGGCAAGTCAAATGGCCTCAACTGCCGCCCCTCAATCTCCAAGCATGGAGGTGGAGACTGGACAGGTTCGAGTGGAGGACCGTCCCCTGCTGCTGCGACAGAAGGTCCTCCTGAAGAGGCAGACAAATCGAGGGATTAACAGACATGCTGAGTAGCTCTGGATACCAATATCTTCGTGCCCAGTCCGGAGCCACAAGGATAACTTGGGCCCGGTTGCGCCTGATCTTCTTCAGCACTCTGGGCAGAAGTGGTATAGGCGGAAAGGCGCACAACAGACCGCAGCTCCACTCGCGCCGAAAAGCGTCTCAGAGCGAGTGCCGCCTTGGAAGTTCCAACGCGCAGAACTGATGACGTTGCGCGTTCTCTTCTGTGGCGAATAGATCTAACCAAGGCTCTAGCCATTGCTGAAAGAGGCCTTGCGCCACGTCCGAGTTCAGACGCCATTCGTGATCCATCATGCACCGACGGCTGAGTTTGTCCGCCCTGGCGTTCAGGGAACCTGCCGGGTGTTGAACCACCAGGGTCACGCCCTGATGTTCAAGCCACTGCCAGAGGTGCAGAGCCTCCTAGCATAGAGTCCACGACCCCACCCCGCCCTGTTTGTTGCAGTACCACATGGCGGTGGTGTTGTCCGTGAACACCTGCACTACACTCCCCCGGACAGAGGGGAGGAATGCCTTCAGTGCAAGCTGGATCGCCCGGAGCTCCAGAAGGTTGATATGGAGCTGGGACTCTGCCGGAGACCAGAGGCTTCTGATCTCAGCCTCTCCCATGTGGCCTCCCTAGCCCTGGAGGGATGCGTCCGTCACAACTACGTGCTCTGGTTTGGGTAGGGAGAGGGATATGCCGCTGACCCAATCCCGGTCCGTGAGCCACCACTGCAACTGTCTTGCAGTGCCCTCCGAGATCAAGACATGGTCGGACAAGTTGCCCTGATGCTGGGCCCACTGAAACTTCAGGTCCCACTGCAGAGCCCACATCCGCCACCGGGCGTGATGCACCAGGAGGATGCAGGAGGCCATCAGCCCCAGAAGCTGCAGCGTCAACCTGACCGAGACTCAGGATAAAGGCTGAAAGATCTGAATCAGAGCCTGAATATCCCAAACCCGCTGTTCGGGAGGATAAACCCGAAACTGCGCGGAGTCTAGAACCGCTCCGATGAAGAGGAGCTTCTGAGAGGGACACAGGTGTGACTTCGGCACATTGATATGAGAACCCCAGCAGGTGCAGGAGGTCGGCCGTAGTCTGGAGGTGGCTGACGACTGTCTGGGGCGAGCCCGCCTTCAACAACCAGTCGTCGAGGTAGGGGAAGACTGAAATCCCTAACCTGCGCAGATGAGCTGCGACCACTGCCATCACTTTTGTGAACACCCGTGGGGCACTGGTAAGGCCGAAGGGGAGCACGTGGCCGACCGTGAACCACAGGTAACGCCGGTGGGCCGGCAGGACGGGGATGTGGAAATAGGCGTCCTGCAAGTCCAACGCTACCATCCAGTCTCCTGAGTCTAGGACAGCTAAGACCTGAGCCAAAGTCAGCACCTTGTACTTCTCCTTCCGGAGGAAGCCGTTGACGTTCCGTAGGTCCAAGATAGGGCGTAGGACCCCTTTGCCCTTCTTGGGTACCAGAAAGTAGTGGGAGTAACAACCACACCCTACTTCTGGCCCAGGAACGCGCTCGATGGCCCCCTTGGCCAAGAGGGCCCTAAATTCCTCTTGCAGAAGTTTCAAGTGATTCCCCGACACGCGGTGGTACTGAGGTGGCATGGCTGGAGGGGACGCCTCAAAGGGGAGGGAGTAGCCCCTTCGGACCATTTGTAGCACCCACCTGTCCAAGGTGACAGTGCGCCAGTGGTGGTGGTGATGGCGGACACTGCCCCCCACTGGTATCACATGGGCCTGAAAGCACAGACTAGGAAGGTTTTGAGGCGGATGCTGCAGGGGCAGGTGTGGACTGGCCTTGCCGTTGTCCCTGACCACCGCCACAGCGGTTTCCACGCCCGCCACCGCGCTGGATGGTAGTCTGCGGCCTGTGGCTGGCAGGGCGTGTGAGGGTGCCCCTTCCTTGGCCACGAAAGGGGTGAAAAGCAGCCGATTGCTGGCGTGGGGCCGAGAGGACAAGGACTGGGTCTTAGCTCTGGAGTCCTTAAAGCACTCAAGCGCATGGTCTGCCTTGTCGCCAAAGAAGCAACGGCCATTAAATGGCATGTCCATAAGGGTGTTTTGGACATCAGCCGAAAAGTTGGCGGACATCAACCAGGCGTTGCGACGAATCGCCACCGTCGCTGCCATCGCTCTGTCCAGTGACATTGTGGCAGCACGTCCGCGACCGAGAGTGGGTGTAACGGCCCAAGAGGCATGCCGTGTTGACTGACCGCAATCCCAAACTCAGGGAGGAGAATACCTTCTTCCCGTATTGCTCATACCTCTTGGATTCCCGATCGGGGGGAGCCTCCGGGAATGCCGTCTGGGAATTAGAGGCCTGGATGACCAGACTATCGGGTGTGGGGTGGGTGGACAGGAAGCAAGGGTCGCCCAGGGCCGGGCGGTGGCGCCTGGCCACGTTCCTGTCTACAGGCGGACCTTTAGCAGGCTTGGACCAATTGCCCAGAAGAACGTCTGACAAGGCCTCATTAAACGGCACCAGAGGCTCGGCCGAGCTTGCCTGCGGCTTAAGGACCTCAGTGAGGAGGTTAGTCCTCACGGCCGCGACGGGGAGCTCAAGGCCCAAGGCCTTGGCAGCCCGCATCAGCACCACACTATAGGCAGCCCCCTCCTCCGTAGCCTCGGTAGGAGGGGAGATAAAACCAGTGTTGGGCGAAGTGTCCAGACCACTGGCCTCCCCAAGCTCACCTGTCCAGTCCTGAGAAAACTGGCCCTCACGTGCCAGAGGGTCCTCGGACCCCTCCCAATCCCCCTCGTCACCCATCGCCTGGTAATCAGGTGCAAAGGATGGGGCCGGCTCGTAGAAATAGAAATCTCCAAGCGGCGTCGAATGTGGTGCCGAGCGGCGCCGATCCGACGCCGGATCCGAATCGAGGGTAGGACCAGGGACGGCGGCGTCCTGGGACGGCGCCGGGGGCGACACCCTGGGGGCCGGTGCCGGCGAGGTCATAAGGTCGACTGGCGTCGACCCGGGTCCGGAACGGGACCCGGCGGGACCCTGCGGCGTAGGGACCGAAGTCGCCGACGGTGCTGGGGCCGAAGCACCCGACGGTGCCGGGGCCGAAGCACCCGGCCCGCGTGGGGACCCAGTCGGGACCACTGGGCCCGAAGGCGCCGCGGAACCCGACGGAGGAGTGAGCGACCTCATGGCCACGAGGAAGGCCTCGATCTCCTCCGGCGTCGCGTTCTGCCCAGGGACCGGCGGGTGTGGAGCAGGCTGCGAGGGCGGTGTCGCCCGAACCTCCGGCCACGCCGCGCAAGCTTCGGGGGGAGTCAGAAGAGCGATGTCGCCTCTTTGACTTCTTGTGCCTCTTACCTGAGGACTTCGAGCCCGAAGGCTGATGACGACTCCCGGAACTGTGGTGACTCCGGCCCCGCGACCGGTCCCTCGACCTCCTTTCGGACCGGGACCTCGAGCGGCGCAGGGCTGACTGCCGGAGCTCGAGTCGCTTGCGGGAACGCTCCCGTCTAGCTTTCAACATTAGGGCCCGGCAGTCAGAGCAGGACTTGTCGTTGTGGTCAGGGCCCAGACAGTGAAGGCACAGGCGATGGGGGTCGGTAACTGACATCAGTCGGCTGCAGTCGACGCAGGGTTTGAACCAGGGCATCCCTACCGGCACCGTCGGAGTCGATGAGACTTCGAATGAAGATCAAAAAGGTTCGAAAAAGTTAGTAAAAAATTAACTAGGGTACAACTTTTTCCGATCGGCGCGGAAAAAAGAAGAACTGACGTCAGCGCGCGAGGGCGGCGTCTAAGTACTCCGGCGACGTCATCCTGGCGCCAACGACGCCGACGACAGACGCGGAGCCGCAGACAACGCCTACCGACACGCAAGGGTACTGCTACTCAAAAGTTTCCGGATCCAGTCTGACGCCTGGGGATATTCTAAGGTAAGGAATCGATCACTAACTATTACTAACATTTTGTGTCGTTGTTGCGCAACGTTTCTGGCGCAGCCATGAAGTAAAATGCTAATAGATATTTAGAAAGCCACCAAAGGGTGATTTGCGCCACCTTGCATGGTTTTGTAAAGAAATGTAATGCAACAGTTTATGCTGCATTGAGATACGTTTCATTCTGGGAGGTGTTTCATGGGTGCAACATGGGCGTTCTTGTGCATCCATACATGGATTTCATGCAATCTTCGATTTACAAAGGTTTACACACCTGGGATTGCATGAAATCACTTAATCTCCCAGAGAATGGTGTAACGAGGAAAAAAATCTTTTTTTTCTCCTTGTTATTTCTCTTTCTGTGTGTGCTGCAGCCTTGAGGGATTATTTAGTATAGGGTTACCGTCCTGCACAAAAACAATGCAGGCACTCTTTCACTGTGGTGCAAGAGTGCATGTGTTGGCGCTAGGCTGCCTGAGGTGTGCCAGTGCTATGGGAGACCAGAAGGGTGCCATACTTTAGTAGATAGGGCAAATTTCTGCTCTCTCCCTTGCAAGCAACGCAGGGCAGCAAGTTGCCTTGCTACACTGTGTTACGTGAAAGGTTAGTACATCTGGTCCCACTGTTTTGTATTTATTTACTAACCTTCTACCAACAACCACAGGAATTAGAGATGCAGGATGATTTTCCAATATTTCATAACCCAAGAATATCAAAAATAAAAATGGAACAGTGAGAGGAAATGGAGAGTTGAAGGTGACTTTGAGGGTTGAGGAATTGAACAAAGCAATAGGTAGTCTGATAACATATAAAACTGCAGTACGTCATGACATACCCATAGAACTGTACAGTACAAAAAGTATAAAACACTGCTGATAAAACATCTTTTACAAGTATGTAATGAAGCAATAGAGAAGGAACATTGCCCGTATCCTTACAAGAAGCCTTAGTGATGATGTTATTCAAGCCAAAGATTGCCTCACTTTAAAGTGTATAGACCATTGTTTGTGCTTAATTCAGACAGCAAAATACTGGGCAAAGTAATGGCATTGCCTTTAAGTAACGTGATGTCACAATTTTGTACGCAACGACAAATAACAATTTGTGCCAGGATGTGTAGAACTGCCCTCAATATTAGGCACATTTACAGGGGAGAAAATGCACCCCAGTTTTTCAATGCTACTATTATATATATGAAGAATCGGCCTCTTGAAGCAATATTTGCCTAGACCAAAGGTTCAATATTAGAAGTCAAATTAACAGAAGAGCCTTACTTCAAGAAAATTAGGTGAGCGGTTCTCCATCAATAAACATTGTTTTACAAACACTTTTGCAACAGTTTGCCAGCACTTCATCTCAGGATGTAGGTTAAATATGTATGTGCTCAAAGTAGGAACAACAGATATGTTGTATAATATGTGCTTGCTGGAATAGATATGATGATTTGTGAAATGTTTTCCCGCTTATTTGGAGTACTGTTAAGCCATTTAATTCTCGGTCAGTACCACTCGGCATAATGAGCTGTATTGGATTTAAAAGTTACCAAAAGATGTGTTGTTTCATTTCACAGGTGATTACTGAGTGACATTGAACATATGTACTGATGTGTTTGTATTGTGTGTTTGCTATTGCAGCCCTGATGACGTCCTGCTTCTAGGACGAAACGCGTCGGCTGCAGAAAAACAAGAAAAAGAAGAATTTTGATTGTATTTATGGTTGCAATTTAGAATTTTGAACCATTGATCTATTTGTGTTTCTTTTTGTAAATTAAAATATCTAATTGTTTCAGACATAAATATTGCACTCCCAGCTCTTTTCTTGTACCAGTTGAGAAAATGCAGTGTTTGGAAATTGGCAAAGGCATTATTGGACATTGAAAAAACCTTTTGACGTTGTGCCATGATGATATGTCCATTAAGTATTATAACACTTTCAGTAGATATCATGTCATACTTTGGCCCACAATTTCGACAGACAATCAGCCAGAATAAAGACCAATGGTATGTTGTTAAAGGAACAGAACTTGAAAAGAGGCACAAGGTAGAAATCTCCCAGTTATCTCTGTCACTGTTTGTGTTGACAATAGAGCCAATAGCTTGTGAAATTAACCAGTTCCTTGCCGAGGACATAGCGGTTACATCCTCGGCTGTGATGCTGGTGTGCTTATGATGTATCTGTTACGCTCTCAGCACACTATCAAGAAATCCCTCTGCAGCAGAGGAAATTTCTTTTCATTTTTTTAGCCTCGGGCGGTGCTTCCCAAACCTCCGAGGCATTTTTTTTTTCAATATAATGACAATCGTATGCATGGCGGGCTAACATCATAACATTGAAGCTAAAATTGAAATGAGCTGATCAGTTTGTTTCAGTTTCACTGCTTCGGTGCTCGTGGGTTTATCTCAGCCCCCGAGCATCAAAACACATGGGAGAGGAATCACTGGAACAGGAGAATCTCCCCTTTCCAATGGTACCCTTCCTTACTGGATCCCTGCTCAGGGTTCCCCGCAGAAGGGCTATCCCTAAGCAGAGATCCACCACTAGACACCAGGGAGGAGGAGCGACCCCTTGGGCAATGGCCTTTGCTCCCCCCAACAATTTTAGGCACTTTTAGTCTTTCTGCCCCCACCAAAAAACAATGCAGACAGCCTTTCTGCCCCCTCTAGGGGACAGATGGGAGCAAAAGTCCCTGATAGTCCCCCTAGGTGCAGAAAGTCGACCAGGAACCAGGGATTACATATTTATGTATATTTAGGAGTGGGGGCTGCTCAGAATAGGCCTGTCAATTCCCCCACCCCCCAAACAAATAGCCACTGTCTAGGATCCAGGAATTGTTTTGATGTAAATTATGGGGTGGGGCTGCCCTGATTGGGCATTGTAATGTCCCCGCCCCAGCCACAAATAGGCACAGTCTTTCTGCCCCCCATGGGGCAGATGGGGCAATAGCCCCAAGCTGCCCCCGGGGCAGGCAGAAAGCCCACTAGGAACCAGGGATTTTTTTAAATGTACATATAGGGGTGGGGCTGCCCTGGATGGACATTGCAATGCCTGCACTCCATCCACAAATAGCCACCTAGGAACCAGGTATTACATGTTTATGAAAATGTAGGGGTGAGGCTGCCCCAAATGGGAAGAAACCCGAAGCCCGCCACCTCTCAAAAAAATAGCCACAGTCGTCCTGCCCCACTTGGGGCAGAAAGCCCACTAAGCACCAGGGAGTATTCTATTTAGCCAAAGTAGGGGATCCCAATGCCCCCACCCCACTCGAAAACAAATGGGCTCTCTTTCTGACCCCAAGGGGGGGCAGAAAGACCACCAGGAAGCCAGGAACTATTACTTTTCAATAGTTCTGGGGTGGGGGGTACCCAGAATTGGGATGCCAATGCCCCCACCCCCTCCTAAAATAGCCACAGTCTCTCTGCCCCGCCCCCCGGGCAGCAGATGGGGGAATAGCCCCTCACCTCTCTCCCAGGGGGTAGAAAGCCCACTAGGCACCAGGGATATGTTTATTGGCATGTCAGGGAGCGTCCCCTTAGGCAAGGGTCACTCCCCTTTTTTTGTGCACACATTTTGCCCATTTCTTCCTCCCTTGGCAGCAGATCAGTGATATTTTTAGGCTCATCTTCCCCCAAGGGGGTTGGGCAGAAAACCACTAGACACTAGCGAACGTTTCTGTGTGTGTGTGAACTGGGGTTCGGCTGATGGTCTGTGTGTACTGGTGTTTGGTTGAATGTGTGAAACTGCATTTTGCTGGCGGTGTGTTTGGACTTGCACTTAGCTGGCAGTGTGTTTTGACTAGCGCTTAGCTGGCAGTGTGTGAGGACTGTCGCTTGGGTAGCGGTCTGCATGGATGGCACATGTCTGGTGGTGTGCGTGGATTGTCGCCTGGCTGACAGTGTGCATCAACTGTCGTTTGGCTGGCAGTGTGCGTGGACTGTCGCTTGGCTAGTGGTCTGTGTGGATGGCACATGTCTGGGGGTGTGCGTTGACTGTTGCTTGGCTGGCGGTGTGACTCAAAGTTATCTAAGAAGTCACACTTTCCTCACATTTATGAGTGGAAAAGTTGTAGGATCACCGCGCTGGCAAAAGCTTCCCACCACCCAGCGTTCCCTTGGTTTCCTGATAAAAATGATACCTCACTTGTGTGAATTCCCAAAGCAGAGAACATAAAAAGGTATCAAATGAAAAACTGAGGGGGAACCAAAGTGGGTCCATAAGGGCAGGATTTTTTTCATAAGTATTTAGGCTGACTCTGCTTTGGTCACCCACAAACGTGAGGTATCATTTTTATCGGGAGACTGAAGGGAACGCTGAGTGGTGGGAAGTTTGTACCAGCATGGTGATATCACAACCTTCCCACACAGAAATTTCACGAGAATTTGACTTTTTAGCTAATTTTAAGGTTTGCGGGGGATTCTGGGAAAAAAAACTTTGGATGATCCACGCAAGCCACACATCTCTGTACTCACCTGGGTGTCTAATCGCAGAAATGTCTGGGTTTGGTAGGTTTCCCTAGATGTCCACCAATCCCGGGACCAAAAACGCCCCTTCTCTATCACAAAACAAACTTTTTTTGCAAGGGGGGCACCTGCGTTTTTGGTCCCGGTCTCGGCGGCCATCTAGGAAAACCTACCAAACCCAGATTTTCTGAAACGTTTTCGGTTTACTCCTGGACCTGCAGAAGGACTCCCAGAGGACTGCCTGCAGCTGTGACCTGATTAGCAGTCTGCAAGACTGCTTTGCTGTGCCTGGAAGGACTGCTTTACTGCCTGCAGCCTACCTTAAACCCTGAAAGGCCAGCCCTGCATCTTTACCTGAACCAAGGACTACTCCCAGAGTGACTCTGAGGGCTAGTTTGCTGGCCTCCTGTCAGAGCCACAGGGACATAAAAGGCTCCCACCTTATTCAACCCCCACCTGGACCCAGCCTGAGTGAGTCCTGAACCCCCAAGTGGAGTCCTGCCAGTCCTAGATCCTTGGTCATGGTACTAAAGGTGTCCAGATGGCCAAAATCCAACACCGAGGTATTCAGTTTGCAGGTTCCACCGCTATGTTCTTCTACGCAGCAGCAAATCCTGTTTATTGGTCCTTCGCCAACGGGGTATCTGAGCCCCTGGAACTGTCTTCGACTACAGCTTTCTGCCTCATCCCGCTGGAGATTTTTGACTTCCAAAAAAGAGACTAAGTCTGAACGTAAAAATCTTCATCGCAGCTCCAACCCAAGGCTCTCCAACAATGACAATCCCTCGTCGGACACCACCGGCAGCCTTGCCCCACTGAATTTTACCTTCTCTGAATAATTTTCCTTAAATTTCTTCTAAATCCGTAGGTAAGCACTGACTGGGTCCAATCAACTTCTTGTATCCGAACCGCACTCCATCAGCCGGCCATATTTTTTTACTTTGACCCAGCCTTGCGTGACTAGGTGTCTGTGGTTGGCGTTTGATATTTTAGGTGCTAGTTTTTACTAAAAAGTAAAAAATTCATAATTCTGGTTATACTTATTGGAGTTTTGTAGTTTAGGTGTAGCATAATTGATTTAAAGTTGCTCTATTTTCTATATTGGTGTTCAATTTTTCTTGTGTTCCATTTTCAATGTATTACTGTTTGTGAGCTGTACAAATATTTGACACATTGCCTCTAAGTTAAGACTTACTGCTTTTTGTGCCAAGCTAACAAGGTTAAGCACAGGTTAATTTAGTGACTTTTGTAGTTTGCCCTGCAAGAGATTGTGGCTGTTGCTTGACCAGGGTTCACACCCCAGTCAACCAAGGAGCAAACTTCTCAAAGAGCCAAATTTAGATGTTGGCGGGAGGTCCATTTCTCTATCAGGGAGACAAAGAAATTACCCAGTCTCCCCAAAGGAGCTGCTACCCACCAGATTTAGAAATTATCTCCAAGCAGCCAGTCATTTCTTAAAGCATTGGCAGGAACTGCCATCCCAGCAGTTCCTGTCACTGCTTTTGAAGTTTGGTGCAGGGCTCCGTAACCTTGACAGAAAATTAAAAAGAAACTGCTCCCCTTGCCACAGGAGTCCTCTCCCATAACAAGAGGAGCGTTTAGCAGTTTTCAATACCCCTTACCGCAAGGGCTTTTCTGAAAACTAGCCTCTTCTTCTGCCCATCTATATTAAGTGGGTGGAATCAGAGGTCTGCCTCTGACGGACGTTAATCTTCAGGGCTGTTGGAGGGGTTTAATCATGGCAGAGACCGATTAGTCTCCGCCATGATTAGCCCTAAGGTCCACCCATTTTTACATTTGGGTGGCGGACCATTACCGTGATGGTATGCATACTCCAGCGCCAATACAACAGAGTATACATACCACCAAGATATAAATCAGGCCCGTAGTCAGGATTGAAAATAATATAGAAACGCCACTGTTATTCCCAATGGGATGTCTAAGACTAGAAACTGGAATCATTCAACCAGATCTAACACTGCCATGGGAGACACATTCTTTTAAGTAAATTATTTAAGAAATTGCATAGTTTGTTAATGATATTAGTATGGCAGTATGAGAGGTAGAGTCAAAACAGATATATTCCTGTGCTGATGTGAGTAAGAGGGGTTAAAAGTTTTTGAACAATCCTACCTGGCAGCTCAGTTACACTACATTGCAAGACGGTTTTATGAAGATTCACATTTGGAATTAGGGTTTCTACTTAGAAAATAAATGTTACAGATTTACCAAAAATACATATTTCAGAAGGGAGGGATTAATATTGATTATCAACTTTTATTGAAAATGGCATTGAGTGTAGGGAAATCGTAATCAATTAAATGTAACTTTGATGCAATTTATGCATGACAAACCCCTTTGTTGGTACTCCCAGAACTTATGCAAGCAGTAAGGTGCATGGATATGTGCAGATGGAGTTATGGTACCTATATGTTCATGGGAGATTTAAATGTAGAAGATGTATCCTTCAGTAAAGAGGACTATTTAAATAAACACCAAATGGGAGAGAGCCATTGTTTTCCAATAATACAGACTACACAATACTGTGCACAAAACAAGGGGAGCCATTATGAATCTTCCAACACTCTCACAGAAGTGTTGTAGTTATCAGACAAGGAAACAAGATTGATTACCAGATTATATACCACAGTCAGGAAAGATACACCTAAGACAGAGCTACTGATAAAACAAAAGTGGGAAGCAGATTGTGCGAAATCTACATAATAACAGCGTGCTGGCAGTTGTTGAGGTTGTTGTCTCTGCTTTGATTTGCAGGTGGTTCCTGCTGTTGTTACAGCTGTTGCTATTTTGCTACTTTTGTTGCAGATGGAAGTCAATTCTATTGTCCCTCCCTTGCTGGCAGCTGTTGTTGTCTCAACCAAGGTCGCAGCTGAGGTCACTGAAGCTGTGGTAGGTGTTGATCCAGCTGTTGTGGCCTGTGTTGTATCTGCTGTTATCCTTGCAGTGATATTATGTATATTTGCTGCCATGTTCCCTACCATGATTATAGCTGCAGTTCCTACTGTGGTCATTTATGGTATGGTGCAGTTGTTGCTGCTGCAATACCTCCAATGGGAAGGCTTTTTTGATAACAGATGTTTATGTTGCTGTGATTACATTGTTGTCAATGTCACTGTAGCAGTCATTGCTGTTGCCCCTCCCTTGATAACAACTGTGGTAACTGGTGTTTTCCCAGCCTTTGCTGGCAGCTATTGTTGCTTCTGTTGCTTCTGTTGCCCTTTCCATTGGGGCAGCAGTGATCACTGATGTTGTCTCTGGTGTTGGTACAGCAGTTATTGTCCCTGTGGTGCAGGCAGCGAAACGTGTCCCTGTCATATTCGCTACTGTTGTGACAGCAGTTGAGGCTGCCGCGATATAATTACAAATGTTGATTCTGCTGTAGTGCTGCAGATGTGCATCACAGTCAGGGGAGCTCCAGGGGCAGTATTTGTGTCAGGGAAGCTATGTACACAAACAGGGAACCTCTGTAACACAGAGAGGGAATACTTCTTGGGGAGAGGAGTTGGCCTAACGGCTAGGGCGCTCGACCTGGGGAACTGGGTTCGAGTCTCGGTAATGACGCTAAAACATCCTTTGATTCTGGGCAAATCACTTAATCTCCCCGTGCCTAACAAAAATGAATGTGTGTCCTCATGTAACCTAACTGGTGCTATGTAAATCGCTCTGATACCCAATTCGGATTCGGGAAAAAACTTCTTCAGCCCCTTTACCAATGCAAGCCCTAATACCAAGCCCCCAAGGTGAGCTGAACCTGTGTATGAAGCAAGCACGACCTGTGTATGGATGTTCCTAAATTATAACCCTTTTTTCTAAAAACAATGTGCACTTCTTGGCCTTTCATTTTTACACATCACCGCTGTGTGGAACATTCCCCAAGAAGACTACTTAACAGTGCCAAAAGTACCTTTCACAATGTACAAATTTATCCTCCTGACACCCCAAAATTCCCTGCCTAATATTGTCCCAATCTTTTACACCTCCCAGCATTAAGGTGGTCTTCCGCCAAAGTGTTTGTTTCCCCCCCTTCTGTTTTGCTGAATTCATTTTTGTTGGCCTTAGGATTATGTGCACTTTACCACTGTTAACCATTGCTAAAGTGCTTGTGGTCACTCCTGAAAACCTGGTAAAATTGCTAGGCATATTAAATTTACTTATAAGTCCCTAGTAAAATGGTATGCCCTATACCCCTGGGCCGGTAAATCAAATACTGCTCGCTACATGCAGCACTTATTGTGCCATCCACTTAAGTAGCCCCTTAAAACATGTCTCAGGCCAGCCATTACAGTCTGTGTGCAGTTTTAAACTGCCATTTCTATCTGGCAAAATAAACCCCTTGCCGGGCCTAAATCCCCCCTTTTTTAATGCATATGAGCCACCTTTCCGGTAGGCCCTAAACAGCACTTAGGGCAGGATACATTGTATTTAAAATGTTGGACATGTACTTTTAAGTTATCCTGGTAGTGAAAAGCTCTCAAAATCATTTTTCACTACTGTGAGGCCTACCTCCCACATGGGATAACATTGGGTTACCTTTTTTCATTTAATAAGTGATAACTTTTGTTTGGGAGCAGATAGAAATATCATGTGTGGTATCTAAGGAATTGTAATTTAAAATCCTCTTTAATGTTGTAGTCAGATTTTGGGTCGCAATTCAGAAAATGCTACTTTTAGAAAGTTGCCATTTTCTTGTCCTGACCATTTGGTGCTCGCAACCTGTTTCCTGGGTCACATGAGTAGGTATAGTTGGCAGTTGACCATGAAATATATTATCAGTGTGCATTGTGGAATGTATAGCCAGGGATGTGAATCCTGTGCAAACAGCAAAGGAAGAACATATGTTTTTTGCATTTTAGTCTGCATTTAGGGCTACCTCCTTTACGGGCACATGCATCATTGTGAATTGCATTCGCAAACGGTGCGAATCGCAATTTTCGGCCGTTTGCGAATGCAATTGACAAAATTGGGATGCATCATGTTTTTCGCAATTTTAGGAATCGCAATCATGTTGCGATTTCTAAAATTGCGATTGCATTTAAGAAATGGCAAATTTAGATTTCTTAAATGCAATGCATGAACATTTTAAATTTGTGAATTCGCAAATAGGGAGAGGTAAATTACCATAAAGGTGACCTTCATGGTAATTTGCGAAAACTTTCAAAAATGCACAAAAGTGCATTTTTGAAAGTTTCATTTTACACACACACATGCCCTTGGGGCATGTGTGTGTGAAAAATGCACTTACAGTTAAATTTCAGGGGTGCAGGGGGGGGCCTTTGGACCCCCCCTGCACCCTTGAAATTGCATTCTCATTTTGCGATTCCTTAATTGCGAATCGCAAAATGAAAATGCCTTCCCATTCATTCCTATGGGCCTCTAGGCCCATAGGAATGAATGTAAAGGGATTCCTTATTTGCAATTCGCTAATTGTGAAACGCAAATAAGGAATTTTAAGGAATCGCAAAAATATTTGCGAATTTTTGATGCATTGCTTTTTGCGAATTCTTAATTGCGATTCCTTATTTTTCGCAAATAAGAATTCGCAAAAAGCAATATTGATGCATGTGGCCGCCTGTGTTTGATGCTAAATTGGAGAGAAAACACTTAATAGTGTTATCAATTGTAGAAGGATTCAGTTCCCTGTTGTGCTGGAAACTGAGGGGTGGTTGTTAGCAGAGTTACAACCTAGTCTTGCTGATTTTTTCAGTGCAACTCCTACCAGCGGTAATGGTAGATGGATATCTTGCTCAGTCATGGTGGAAAACCTTTTCACGTAGGTGGAGTATATATGGTAAGTCGCCGCAACAGGTGATCTGTCTCAGATTAGGTTAACTTTTGCACTACACTCTAAATGAGTGCCTTTCTGTCCTGCATACTTATCTATCGCTCCAGTGTTAAAAAGTCCTCTACTGCCTAATTAACCTTCTTTTTCTTTTTCATTAATGAGTAAATTATAGAGCTATTTATTTGGTAAAGATAAGGTAAATGGGGCTAATTAACACAAAACACAGCAATCTAGAAAGCCAAAATTATAAATCTACGACCTGTTAAGACTTCGGCATTTGGCCCATTTGCTAAACCCTAGCCACGCCGTCGGAAAACTATGACTTTTACTTTTTTTTTCATTTATATTATTCTCAGTTTCATATGGTGCGAACCCCAGCCCGGAGCTATACGAGTGCTTTACCGAGGGACTTTGGTTACAGATTTAAAAATGATGCCCACCCTGAACCCTTATGTATTTTGTTAATTCATTTTCAGGACACCAAGGGCCCCTACACAGCTGTAAATGAAAAGGGGCAAACTTCTAATTGTTAACTTAGAAAGGTGATGTAAAAGGAAAATAGATCTACTTTTGCATTAAAGTTTATAAGCAGATGGGAGCGTAATTACATTTCGAAATCGCATGAATTGATCTGGTGCCTAAAAGAGGAGTAGGTATTTTCATTCTCTGCTTCATCAGAGGACACGAGATTGTCCGGCCTCATGGCAGTAGAGACTACCAAGAGGAGAGATCAAGCCATGTTCCCGGTATGTGGAGCACTTAGAAGAGCTAACTTGTAGTAAGAGCACAATCATTAGCTGGCCTTCCTGGATGCTTCTTGTGGCAAGCCGGTTTGCCTATTTACTATCACTTATTTATTTATTTTTGTGGTATTCTTTTCTCCTGCGTTTATTATGATTCATACAGATTACTAAGCTTAATCCTCATTTTACGTGTCCTGATAACGACCTCAAAAGCATGACTAGGTCGAAACACCATCAACAATACTGGCAATCATAGCAACAATTTGGTAGCTTCATACATCAGATTGAGGATTGCATACTGATATTTTTAGTGATGTATTATAAAGTGACAACAAATTTTAGGATATACATGCTTGAACTTTGTGAGTACACACTGTGTGATAACCCTATGTACTAAGCAATTGTTCATTTATTTCGCATACAGATGTGCAATTGTATTTGATTAACAAAACAACCTTTACAGTAAAGCTTTTATCTGGACATTCTCTGCTTTTGCTTTTCATATGATGACTTTCTAATTGATTGTTTGTAAATTATACTTTGCATTTTGCTATTCATTCTCAACAAAACACTGCTGTATATAACAGGCATTTACGACAGGGTTGCAAACTTGTTATTATGTAAATACAGATCATTAGAAAGCTGCTGTCAGGTTTTCGCCTGAAACTCCAGTATTTGTTGGCAAATACCCAAGGACAGAAAAAACGCATTTATTGCGGACCCATTCTCTTCGGATTTAAATCAACCGTAGTTTGCAAACATGGAAATTAATTTGTTGACTAAAAGCTATGGTTCTAATGAAAGCCGCTCGCTCTTCGCCCCTCGTGACCCTCCTACCTTCATTATTCCTCTTCCACGTGGTGGAAGGCTTTAAACATAAGAGGGAGACCCCTGCCCCCGAGGATTTTTCGCATCTCTCCGGGAGCAATTATAGCCGCATGGCGCGGAACTCCGGTTGTGACCTGTGTTTATAGTGGCTTGTGTATTATTTGCAGCATGAAGGCGGAAGTGGCTGAAACTCAGTGTGACGTGCGGCCATTCAGCGAGTAGTCACGAGCAGACTAAAAGGTCTGCGCATTTTTCTTTCAAACTGTCCTTGATGTTCGTTGACATCTTTAGAAATGCCACTTAATAGATGCTGAGAGTTTTTTTGTTTACATTATGTATATAATAGCTCATCTGACTGAAATGTCGTTGCAAGGGCATTTTCTTCCCACTGTTCGACATTGAGGTATTCATTTACAAGGGTTGTGTTGCGCGCACGTGCCAGCGTCCCTATACAGGCATAAAGTGGTTCCAGGAATAGTTGGTTGGCTATAAAGGACTCGTTTGATGACAGTTGTGACCGGGTGTGAGCTGGATGGGCTTGTGATGTGCTAGTGTGGTGGAAAAATGATGTGATTAACTTGTGGCACCATGGATCTGAAATTTTGATGCGATGTTACTCATTGGTGTGCCTGTGGCTCATGGTTGTCAGCCATAGAGTGTCTGAAAGGCTGGGTTTTAGGCAGATTCCTGAAGGTAATATTTATTGGCTGTGCCCACTAACCAAAAGGAAAGCCTGCCAGAACTAGCACATCTTTCTTCCAAGAGTCTCCCCATTTTTCATCCCTTGAATGTTAATTTGGGGGGTGCATGTTGGACCTGGTCTCTCATAGTCCTTTGTCTGTGTCCTGCACTGTGATGTCATAGGGATTTTGATTCTGAGATTTATATAGCGCTCGAATGCCCAAGGGAATCCAGGGGCTGCAACGGAGCAATCTGCCAGTAATGAAAGGAGAGAGATTTAGTTTGAAAAGAACCAAGTTTTCAGCACTTTTCTGAAGGAAAGCAGAGTTGGGCAGTTTTTAATGGCTAGAGGGAGCATATTCCACAATTTTGCGGTGTTCAGGATAAAACTGCTTCCTCCCCAGCGGACTTTCCTAAATTTGGGTATCTGAGGGGGAGCGTGGCTTAGCGGGCTGCAAGATGGCCTCACTCTGAGTGGGCTCTGCCGGCCAAGCCAACAATCCGCTAAGTATCCTGCTGACAAATCATCCATTGTTGCTCGACACCGTACCATCGCTACTTACCCGATCCCTCCTGTGACATCCCTGAGGCGAGATCCGCTGCTGCGTGTGTTCTGGGCCTGGGCTCCGCGACCTGCACGGCCCGGCCTCCCCGGAGCCGATTGCTGGCGGCCTCCTGACACCGGATACTGGCCCTACACTTCCCCGCCATTACTGCTTCATCGGAGCCGGTAAGCACTGTTGCTGAGGGGGCGTACTGTGGTGCGGTTGGGAGCGTACGAGTCGTACTCCCCGGCCCGGCCTTCTCCTCACGCGGGCGCCACTCTCCAGTCACTGGCACCCGCCGCTCAGGCCTTCTCCCATCGAACCTGGTGACGCTGGCGGCGCGGTCCCTGTGGCTTCCCGCTATGTGCTGCCCTCTGTTGTGGGTCTAGTTGTTGTACACGGCATTCCTCTCCTATTGGTTGCTAGGCACGCGCACATCAAGGAATGGCAAGCATGTATAAAACTGACGTCAGAGACCGATACGGGGGCAAAGCACACCGTGACTCTGCGCAGTCACCGCTCATCGCACAAGCTCTTTTACTTGTTGAATAAAATTCTTAAATCCATTTCTTTCTTCTGGAATTTCTTCATATACATTTCACAACATATGGCGACGAGGACGGGATACGATTAAATCAATGAGCTTGTGGATGAGTCGTTTTCCAGCAGCGTGTTCTTTTCTTCAAGGCCAGTGATGAGATTCATTATTTTTCAAAAGTAAAGATTCGTGTTCTAATTCATTCTTCGTTATTTCTGGCCATGCTGTGAAGCGGAATAGAGTCTTCCTGCACGAGGCAGTGTTCGACGAAAGGACATCTCGTGGAAACATTCGCACTCGCCAAGCCGATACAAGTTTATTTTCAGGCAAGTTGAGAGCGCTTTTCATTCCAACAGAATTTTCACCTGTTTGGTCGTACTTTTTCTTTCAACTTCTGTGTTCGCAGCATTTGCGGTAATTGAGGTGAGGTGAGGTGAGGCGCATCAAAGCTTCAGTCACAGTTGACGGTTATGTCAGTGTAACTGTCACCTGTCAACCGCCTCAGCTGTGTGGCAACCAGTGACACCGCTCACACGTCATTGCGTCTGTGACGTAGGCTACGCAACGCCGTTTTGTGTGCTGAATTCGCATTGAAACGCACAGCCTCACTGTTACGCTTACCGGATCTTCAAGGTACTGTCAGAGAATCGTATTTTTTGTTCTCTGTGGAAAATAGCGAAGTCAATATTCAGTTTCACTTTGTGCCAAAGAAATTAAGAGTTCATCGGTTGAGAGTAAAATGATTATGGGACGTTTCCAGTAAGTTAAAACTGCTGTGTGAAATCGTTGCTTCCCACATGAAATTGTAGGTCTCTTTCATTCATTGGTAAAGTCTCTATTGTGATTGTTTACGTAAAAGCCATGTTGAATTAGCATTTAGGTCTGTCAGCAGCAATTTAAGTTGAACAAAGGTCGCATTTTCAGCGCTTAGCAGAACAGACGGTAAACTTGTATATTTGTTTGGCATAGAAGTTGAAAACGGACAGCACTCCTTTTTATGAGTGAATAACGCTTCTTTTCTTAGTAAACTGTCACATTCTAAGTGCATCTTTATTCCTGTCAATTCAAAGTGAGTACACTTCAAATTTAAGGAACTGTTCAGGTATCATTGGTACAGTATTCTATATAGAGTGTTGCTATTCTATTTAATTCCAATTAATAGTAAAATCCAGCATCACAATTGATATCAGAATCAAAAGAGGATCAGGGGAAGTAAATCAAGTCATGTCCAGTGAAAGTATTTTCAATGCCCCAGCTCATTTTCTCGAAGTTCCAGGTAAACCGGTGATGAAATGGAAGATATGGTACAAGGCGTTCGAAAATTATTTAGTTGCGATTAATGGCAAGAAATATGACGGGGAACGAAAAAAAGCTATTCTTTTTGGACTTTTAGGAGTTGCTGGCCAAGAAATCTTTGAAAACCTACCCGAATATGAACCTGTTCCTGGACAGTTTATTCCCCTTGATGAATTTCAGGAGGCTGTGAAAAGATTAGAAAAGCAATTTGATGGGGAAGAGAACATTATGGTGGGCAGACATCATTTTGCGTTAAGGAAACAATTAGGGTCAGAAAATGTAGAAGAGTACATAGGTAGTTTAAGGGTGTTAGCCACTAAATGCGATTTTGGCGACATGGCAGATATGTACATCCGTGACCAATTTGTATTTCACTGTTTTGAGCGTAAAATTCAGGAACGTTTACTTGCCTGTAAAAAACCTACATTGGCTGTGGTGGTAGATATTGCCAAGGGCATCAAACGTTCACTTGAAGGCAGAAAAGAATTGGCTAAAGTAAATGAAGCATCATATTCTAATGTTTCTTACATAAACAACATGAGGCGGAAAGAATTCAGTACTGACAAATCTTACAGTTCTAACTATAATTCAAATTCTTCCCCTATCATATGTTTTAGATGTGGTTCTCTTAACCATAAAGCCGATTCTGTAAGTTGCCCAGCAAGTAAGAAAAGATGTACAAGCTGCCTAAAGGTAGGACATTTTGCAAGCGTGTGTGGGAAATTCGACCAAAAATACAACGTTAGAACAAACATTAATGTGGTAGATGATTTCGATGAGGATATGTGTTCCAACATTGTTCTAGCTCTATGTGACGGAGACAGTCACAATAAGGGTCCTATAGGAGTTGCAAAGATAGGTGAAGTTAAGATCAATATCATGGCAGATTCGGGTTCACCCTTTACAATAATTTCTGACAGCAAATATTTGAAGTCTTGGCCTAATGTGGAATTGTTTCCATCAGACGTTAATCCTACAGCATTCGGAGAATTTAAGATTAAAATGTTTGGCTATTTTGAAGATATGCTGAGCATAAAAGGTAGAAGTATCATAACCAAAATGTATGTGGCAGAAAGAGGAAGAAACATAGTAGGGTGGAGAGATCTTGCCAAATTTAAGATAATACTAAAACCCGGGTCAGATGATCCCATAGTGTTAGATGATGGTTTAATTTCTCTTGTTTCTCTTCCATCAGATACCAGTAATGAATTGTCTACCATATAAGTAAGTATGTTAAAGACACAAAAATCAGATATGGAGTAGTATATGTTCATGCAGAGAATGAGAATGCATATTCTCCGTGCGGAGAATTAGTACAACAGTTCAGAAGTTCATAAAGAAAATGTCATCAAATGTAAAGTAATTAATGATGATGTCCATCAGTCTAATGTACTCATTTCAAATATAGATGATTCTATACTAGGTGCTAAGATAGAATATAGGTGGAGATGAAAACCCGGACTACAGTTCCTGGGATGCTTCCTGTTTGAAAACATCTTGCACGCGGCCCAAGAATTGAATGCTCATAAGGACGGCTAGGCTGAAGACAAGATCTTCATATGCTCAAGAGTCCCACTGAAGATACTCTGCTTTTCTAGAGAACTCTCCATTCTATCCTCCATAATACAAGATCTTATTGGAAGATTTAAGAGCTCCTCATGGACGTAATTTTCCTGGCTTGGGCCCCTATTTTTTTTTTTTTTAAATATATTTTTATTGCAGGAATCAGCAAACTGTTACATATATGACCATCACCAAAATTCCACTGAAATCAACTAACCGCATCCCGCTCACCCCCCGCAGCACATTTTCATACATAATCATTCAGCCCACAGTCCAAAGGCTGGGCGATAAAATCCAGCGGGAGCTCAGCAGGAGCGCAAGGCTGGTCCGGATGATCCACTGTCCGTCATCTGGTTTTCTAAACAAGCCCCAAAATCCAAAAGAAAGTCCCACCCATTAAAACACTACAGTACAAAAAAACAGGAAAAATTCCCTCCCCAACCCACCCCCGCCATCAGTGTATGGTAGCAGCCGCAAAGGGATTCATGAGAGACCCAAGATGAGCGTATCAAAAACAGAAAACGCACTCGCCTATCGGGACTCAGGGCGCGCTGCAATCTCACCATCAGAGTCGTCAGGGGCGCAATAGTCTCTGAGGGCCTGTACTAGTGTCTCCCATTCTAGCGCTGCCTCCTGTGCTTTTTCGTTACGCTGTCTCCCAGCCAGTTGGTATCTCAACGTGCTTTCTCCCGCCGCCCACTTCAAGAGTTCGCTATGCCACCTGTTCCCAGTCGGACCAGCACGTGCCTTCCAGTTCCTGGTCACCTCTCGTTTGGCCAATAAAAGCCCTAAATCAATAAATTTACTGGAAATTTTGTTTTTGGGGGTATGTGGAAACCAATGCAAGAGACCCACCGCCGCATCGACCGATAGTGGTCTCCCCGTCACCTCCGTCAGGGTCCTCTCCACTTCCACCCAGTAGGAGGACAAACCCGGGCAGGCCCACAACATATGTAGGAGGTCCGCCTCCGGCGCCGGGCATCTGGGGCAGGTTGCTGAGCCCGTGGCGAAGTACTGTTGGATTTTCGCCGGGGTCAGATATGCCCGATGGAGTATGTAATAGTGGACCAACTGAAAACGGGCGTGGCGCGTCCCCTTCCAGGCCCGTCGTACGAGCTGAGACCAGGTCGCTTCCGGGATTTCCTTGCCTATGTCTGCCTCCCACCGGGCCTTCAGGGTCGTAAGGGGGGTCAGCCCTTCATTGATCAACCTACCGTAGAGGCAGGTGACCGCCTTCACCGTGCCCGCAGACATCATGACGTATTGGCACACCGGAGACGTAGGAGGTTCCTCCCGTCCGCCTTTCCAATGTGCCTGGATCGCACGGACCAGGGCCGAGTGCAACAGGAAGTCACCGTGGGGAATCCTGAAGCGGTCAATGAGCTCCTGAAAGGGCAAAAGTACCCCAGCCTCATAAAGATCCCCCACCAACTGCAACCCCGCGCCTTCCCAGTCCGCCAAACGCGACCAATCGCCGCCATGGGGCAAGGCCGTCAACATCCCCAACGGTATTTCAGGCGCATACGGTATCCGCAATTGTCCCCGGGCGTGAGCCCGGTTCCAACATAGGCGAAGGGTCTTTTCCTCCAACGTCAGATCCTGCAAGGCCAAGCGTTGGCGTAGAGCTATGAAGGATAGGACATGCCTGGCTATCCCTATACCCCTCCTGTCCTCCGGGCCACGGAATTCCCTGGCAATCTCCTGGGTGAGGGTCTGGAGCTGCGCCGCCAGATAGTATTTCTCAAGATCCGGCACCGCGAGTCCCCCCTCGGCTTTCGGCCTCATCAGGGTCTTAAGGGCCACTCTACGGCGGCCCGAGCCCCAGAGGAAGCCGACTATCATCGACCGGAGGAGCCTAAAGGTGGCTGGCGGGATCCAAACCGGTAGCGCCCGGAAATAGTACAGCAGCCGAGGAAGGGCCACCATTTTGAGGAGAGCGACCCGCCCCGCCAACGAGAGCGGTAGCGTAGCCCAGAAGTCCATATTCCCCCGTAAAGCCCGACTGCATCTGGTAATGTTTCCGTCTAGGAGGTCAGATGGATCATGATAGATGTACACTCCCAGGTACCTGAAGCAGTCAGGTTCCCATCTAAGCTCTCTATTGAGGACCGGACTAGGGGTGCCTCTGCGAACCGGGAAAAGGCATGTCTTGGCCCAATTCACTCGTAGGCCCGAGACCACCCCAAACGCCGTGAGCGCCGTCTCAGCTCCATGTAAGGCCCCGACTGGGTCCTCAAGGAAGAGCAACAGGTCGTCGGCATATAACGAAACGTGGTGCGGGCCCGAAGGTGTCCAGAACCCACTGTAATGCGCCCCCGAACGGAGTAGCAATGCGAGGGGCTCCACCGCTAGCGCGAAGAGAAGTGGGGATAACGAACAACCCTGTCTCGTACCCCTTTCTACTGGGTACTCCGAGGAGATTAACGGACCCGCCCGAACCCTGGCCGATGCGGAGGCATATAAGACCGCGGTCCACCCGATGAAGCCCTCGCCGAGACCGAATCGCCGCAACACAGCGTGTAGGTAGTCCCATTCCAGGCTATCAAACGCCTTCTCTAAGTCCACCGATAGGACCACCGGGCACGGGGCATCCACCAGCGGGTTCCCCAGCAAGCGGAACAACCTACGGATGTTCATTGTTGTGTTGCGCTTGGGGATGAACCCAGCCTGGTCCTCATGCACCAGGGAGGTCATATGGCCCAGCAGTCTCGAGGCCAAGATGCTGCTCAGAATCTTATAATCGACCGTCAGCATCGATAAAGGACGGTAGGACGCCGGATCGGTCGAGTCCCGCCCCGGCTTGAGGAGGGGAACCACCAGGGCCTCGCGCATCGAGCCAGGCAGTCGGCCAAGCCTCTTCGCCTCTCTATAAACAGTCACCAGTCTTGGAGCCAAAAGGTCGGCATAGGCCGCGTAAAATTCCACAGGAAGACCATCCAGGCCTGGGGTCTTATTCCGCGCCATCTTCTTAATGGCGCTGCGGACCTCCCCTAGTTCAATATCGGACCCCAGGGCTTTCGCCACGTAGGGCTCCACTACTGGGAGCTCCAGGGGCCTCAGATAGTCCTCGAGAAGGTCAGGGTCTTTGGCAGCACGACTGCGATACAACTGGTCATAGTAGTGCCGGTAGCAGCCTAAAATCTCCGGTTGAGTGTGCACCATGGTCCCATTCGCCATGCGCATGGACGTCGTCAGTGAGGTCTGGCGCGTAGGGCTAGCCAGCCATGCCAGCAATGCGCTCGACCTATCCCCTTCTGCAAGGGACCGAACCGCATAGGCCTTGTAGTCGAAGCAGCGCAGCCGCTCAACCTCAGCCGCCACCGCCTCCCTTGCCTCCGCCGTGCGTCCCTGGAGTTCAGGGTGCCCGGGGCGGCGGAGTTCCAACTCACGGAGCCTCCGATCAGCCACGTCCAAGTCCTCAAGGATAACCCGCCTCACCCCTACCTTCTTGGAGATGCAATAACCCCTTACCACCACCTTAAAAGCGTCCCATTCCAGTGCCCTCGAGCTCGCAGAGCCCCCATTGGATGCGAAATACTCCTCGATCTTATCACCTAAGTCCGCTCTGAATACAGTGTCCTCGAGGGTCTCAGGGCGTAACTTCCAGGTGGGCACCGCCGGCGCCCCTGGAAACCAGCGAAGGGCCAGCAGGAGGGGATTATGGTCCGAAACGGTCCTAGTCAAGTATTCGGAACGGACGGCCGCTGAAACCAGTTCAGTCGAGCCAAGAAACCCGTCCAGCCGAACGTGCAACTCGTGAAGACCCGAAAAATAGGAGTAATCTCTAGCCTCAGGGTGTTGCGCTCTCCAAATATCCGTCAGACCCCACCGTGCCTGCCAGTCCCTACGGCCCTTGGCCACACGGCGGACCGGAGAATCAGGAAGGGGCGGGTGTGAACGATCGGTCTCCACATCCACTACCGAATTGAAGTCCCCACCGATCAGGAGGGGCCCCGTGAAAAAGTGGGCCAGCGAGCCCGATAACCTAGAAAGGAAGGCAATCTGGTCCATGTTAGGTGCGTAAACACAGCAAACGTTCAGGGCCCTCCCCCCCAGAGTACCCGAGATGGCCACGTAGCGCCCCTCTGGATCTACCACTGAGTTTGTGACCTGGAAGGGAACCCCAGCCCTAATCCAGATTAGCGCCCCCCTGGCATACGCTGAGTACGACGTATGAAAGACCTGCCCCCTCCATCTGCGCTGTAGCGCCGCCCCTTCCGCCTTGGTCAAATGGGTCTCCTGCAGCAGCGCCATTTGTATTCCCCTACGCACTAAATAAGCGTGGACTTTGTGCCGCCTAGACATGGTATGAAGCCCCCGCACGTTCCAAGTAATACACTTCACATTAGCAACGTCAGCCATTGTCCCATACTGTTCGTGCAAAGTCTCCCCATCCGGGTCTCAACAAAAAGCATACAACAATCCCCCCAGCACTGATGGCGGTCATTTCCCCCAACCAGAACTCAACAACTCTTACATTAACCAAACCCCTGCCCACCCTCCCCAGAACAGGACCCAAATAATTCCATCTAGTTCCCATCCAAACCAAGCCCTCAGAAAACCCTTCGTCCCAAACTAATCCTACGGTCGCCACCGTAGGAAGGCCTTAAGGGCCGGGTGCGGGCTGGGTGGTGGCAGTGGGCCCCCGACGCCCTGGCTACCAGGACTAATGCTAGCCCCAAACAGCAACGGAAACCCTCGGGGCAAAGGCAAGGCACCCCACCCCCCGCTTCTTCGAGGATCATGCTGAACCATCGGCTCCCGCCACCCCCGCTACGGGCCCCCACCCAAAAGGATGCAGCTCACCCCGTCAACCTTGTCCATCAAGAAGGTCCTCAGCCGATTTTGGCGTGACCTCCGGTGTGCCGGTGCTATCTGCCACCGAGTCCTCCGAGTCCGTCGATGCCCCCTCGCCACCAGGGTTCTCCTCTTCCGCGATGGTATCATCTCGCGAACCAGACAACGCAGACAGCACCTCCAGTACCCCCTTCCGCTCCGTCGATGTCTCCGCAGTAGAAGGGCCGCCCGACCGGCCCCGTCGACCCCGCACCCTCGTGGATCGCCGTCGCCGTCCTGGCTCCGCCGTTGGCTGAGATGCGGAGGCAAAGCCATCTTTCCCAGCTCTATAAAGTTCAAGCCAATTACAGGCATCTTCCGGGGTATCAAAAAATTGAGACTTGTCATCGACAATGACGCGGAGCCGTGCAGGAAATAAGAGCGAGTATTGGATGCCCTCGCTCCGAAGCTCGCGCTTGACCGCCAAGAATGAAAACCGCCTGCGTTGGGTTTCATAGGTGTAGTCCGGGAAGATGTTCACCTGGCTGTTCTCCACCTTGAAGGGGCCATTATGTCTAGCGGCATTGAGAATGAGGTCCCTGTCGCGAAAATGGAGGAGGCGCGCCACCACCGGGCGCGGCGCACGGCCTTGTTGCGGTGGCCTCGCCGGGACTCTATGAGCTCGTTCAAGGGTGTAGAAAGAGGATAGGCCCTCCGGGGCCACCGTGTCTCGGAGCCAGGCCTCCAAGTAGGCCACCATGTCGCCATCCTCGATCTTCTCCGGCAGGCCCACCACACGGATGTTGTTGCGCCTGTTACGGCCTTCCGCATCCTCCGCTCGCTGCTCCAGGGCAGAAATCCGGGTCAGGGCATCTTTCATTGCCGCGGCCAAGGTGCGCTGCGCCGGCTCCAAGGTCTTCACCGAGCCCTCCACTTCTTTGACCCTGTCCGACAGCTTGCCATGATCCGCCCTGAGGAGGCCCAGGCTCGTCGCCACCTGGGCAATGTCCTGCTGTAGGGCCGAGCGTGTGGTCGCAATCGCCTCCAGGACGCGATCAAACTGTTGCTGCAGCGGCGTGCCACCAGCACTCCCCGGGTTTCCATGGCCTTCCTTGTCCGTGGTCTCCGAGTCAGAGGCCGCCGGGGTGGCCCCCTTGGCCCCTCTCGGCTTCCCCATGCCGCTGGAAGTGCACAGTGCGGACTCAGAGGAGGGCGCCACCGAGTGCGGGCGCCGACTATAACTCCCCCGAATGCAGGCCCTCGGGGTGAGGGCCGGTGTTCCTCCTCTCCAGGGCCAGGCGGGTCTCCTCAGTTTCGGCTCGCGCCACCCCCGTGTCGTCTGAGGGCGCCGAGGAGGAGGCGGAGACACTCGGCGCCAGGCCGGGTAGGCCCGTCCGGCTGACGAGGATCTGGAACGAGGGCCACCTGCACCACCAGAGACTTTTTGACGCCAGGGGGTTGTGCTTCCCATGGGATCGGGTCAAACGGGGGATGCCGCCAAGCGCCGCGTCGGGGGTCGGCACCCCCGTCAGGCCCTCCAGGCGTCCGTGTGCCGGGGTCCACTATGGTAGGGGCCTCCGACCGCCCGGGCGCAGTTACCAATATCAGAGTCTCAGCAGTGCAAAGTCCAGCTCCTCACTCTCCAGGAAAACACAAGAGCGGAGGGCACGCCATGACCAACGATGTTCTCTCAGGCTAATGGTCCCGTCTAAGGGGACCAAGGGGTCCGGGCGCCATATTGGGTCGCTCTCCGCGGGACCACAAACTTCAAGTTTTGGGCGGATCACCACCCGTCCAGGCTGTGCCAGGCGTCCCAGCAGGGTCCAGTTGGGCTGAACAACGATTTGCGGGGGCTAGGGTGCCCCGCGGCCTCCGATTAACAGGATAATCCCGGGCTCAGTCCCGGAGCCGAGCTCTCAGGCGACCATCGCCATCGGCGCCCAAGCCACGCCCCCTGGCTTGGGCCCCTATGCCACCAGTTAAAGACATTATACGTGAAATAAGCGTCATCGTTTGTTTAAGTGAGGGATGGAGATGACTGACATTTAGCCACTATTATGTTGAATGAGCTTCCCTCACTTAGGTTGAGGGACACAACTAAAACCAGGCAGTTTTTAGTGATAACAGAGTTTTATGGTTCATACCTTTAGGAATACCTTGCTTATTAATCTCAGCTGAATAGAATCTGTTTGTTATTATATTAACATCCCCCTTTCTACATTTTAATCGTTATGTTCCCTGATGTGCTTTGAGGGGCGTAAGGAGCTTACAATTGCCATCATTTTCCAATTTAACCATTGCAATTAAAGAGTATGAATTCATTTAATTATTTCTTCTATAAAAAAGGAGATGTTGTGGGTCTAGTTGTTGTACACGGCATTCCTCTCCTATTGGTTGCTAGGCACGCGCACATCAAGGAGTGGCAAGCATGTATAAAACTGACGTCAGAGACCGATACGGGGGCAAAGCACACCGTGACTCTGCGCAGTCACCGCTCATCGCACAAGCTCTTTTACTTGTTGAATAAAATTCTTAAATCCATTTCTTTCTTCTGGAATTTCTTCATATACATTTCACAACACCCTCCCCCCGCACCCCAACTCCTCAAGGCATCCTGCTGCGGCTGCTGTGTCGGCTTTTGGTTTCTTCGGCCTGGCTTATCAGAGGCCTGCTTGCTGCGAGGGCTGGTCCTCCTGCGACCGCATATACACCGGGCGTTCGCCCTGGGATTCCTCACCTGCGGCTAACCTCCGCTGCATGTAGGCACCGACTGCTGCGCCCAATGCCTGACTCTTCCTCCCGCCGGGCCCATGCCGGCCAGAGATACTCTTTGGGGGCATCTTGGCCACTGCTCTCTGGACGCGCCCATGGCGGCCTACCCCTCTTGATCCAGACCTGAGATTGGCCCGCTGGGGCTACACTGATCCTTCGCCTTCTGCGGGACCAAGTTGCTGCCGATGCTCAGGGCTAGTGGTGCTTGCACTGTGCTGTGGGTTCATACCCACCATTTTTGAGGCAGGACCGCTCTGACGCCCTCCTCCCTGTTGGTCCCATCGCTGGGGCCTTGCGCTGGGGCGGTCCGTCTCCTGAGCATCACACGCCATTGCCTGCTCTTCGCCTGCGCCATCCCTGGCAACACCTGTGGCTGGCTGGCACCGCTGTGCTCTCTGCTCCTCAGCTGGCCCCACACTTCGCTCATCTTTCCTGCCAACACACTAGTCTGGTTGATCCTCCTCGCACCAGGCCTCGACACCCCTCCCTCAGACCGGTGGGTCCGTTGGTCATCTGCTTTGCCCCATCATCGATGGGATTGTCGTTTGCGGCTTTCAAGCCACACCTGCATCTGGCCTGATCCTTACTTGCCCACTGCACATCTGCAATAACGCCTGCTGGTCCTGTGCCCCCGCTTCCTCCTGTGCAGCGGCACTGCTCTGCTGCCACTAGGCGAAACTGTCCTCTCCTCGCACCGTAGCCTCTCTTCTACTGCCTGATTGCGCCTCCCGCCTGCCTCTTTCCTGTCATGGGGAGAACTGACCGTAAGCAGCCTAAAATGACCTTCGATCAATGCTGCTAGACGCGCCAGGAGGGCGCAGGTACTGATTTAGGAGACCATCTTGCCCATTCGGATAAGGCTCCGAAACGCGAGGACGACCTGAAGGTCATTATGTTGGACATCAAGTCCACTGTCACCGGCATAGCGTCTCAGCTTGATCAACTGTCAGCCCGCCTGGACACAGTAAAGGCCCGAGTTGACTCACACGATGCACGCCTTCTACATGTCGAAACCAGGGTGTCCGACTCGGAGGATGCCGCCACTCAAGATCACCAAAAACTGCTACAGATGGACAAGATACTAGATCTCATCCGGAATAAAAACAAGGATTTGGAGGTGCACTCTCGCAGGAGCAACCTCTGCATCACGGGAGTGCCCGAATCTACCAACAACTCCCGAATGGAGGACTATGTGGAACAGTTGGTTCGTGAGTTCTTTGTCGACATCCTCTCACCAGTCTTAATTGTCGAGCGGGCCCATCACTCCCTCGGCCCTCGCCCTGGCCCTGGCTTGCTGCCCCCCCATCATAGCCAAAATCCTGAACTTCAGGGACTGCTACGCCATTCTTCGAGCGGCAAGGGAAAAGGGCGAAATCCGCCACCAGGGCAACTCCCTGTCGTTCTACCCTGATTACACTACTGCTTGAGTTCCTACCAGCGAAATGGCTCCTTCAAATGCACAAGATCTCCAACTCATTGGCATATCCTGCAAAACTGCATGTCAAACAAGGCTCCAAGATGCTCATTTTTCCAGAACCCAGAGAGGTGTTGGCATTTGCCAAAAAACTGGACAAGTCACATCGTTCTTCGCCTGCCAACTCCCAAGCTGCTGCTGATGACAATCTCAGTGATAATGACTGAACTTCTGTTAAGCACTGCCAATCTGCTGTTTGTACCTTATGTCACTCAGGCTCTTAGTTTGAATTAAGGCCTCTTGGTCAACGCTGCCTCCTAGGCCATTCCATTTCATACCTCTGCCCTTGGCATGGTATCCTTTACTCCTTGATGTTTATTTCTTGTTGGCTGCCATTACTTACAGCTTGGCCACCCTGTCTTTCTGGCAGGGGTGTATGCTGAGCGTCGCCATGCCCCCACAGGATAATTCCCTTCACAGACACAGACTTTTCCCTTACTAGTTGTGGGTCCCTGGGGTGTGAATGGGTGGTATCTCAGCCCGATTTGGGGCTTAGTGTGGGAGCAGGGTTTGGGGGTCTTCTGGGTTTTTTGTTTTGGGGGTGGGCTCAGGTGGTTAGGTTTGGGATTCCTGGGGTTGGTTGCCTCCCTATGAGGTCTTATTGTTCTTTCTAGTACAGGCTCATTCACCTGGCTTTTTCATGACATGTCTCCTCGCTTCTACTGTCCAATCTCCTATTGGAGGGGTTGTACCAATAGGTAAAGCCTCCTTATGAGGATTTAGTTTTATTTTGGACTATGCTATCTCATTGCGATTCCAAGGTTATTGCACTGCCCTCTTTCCTCATTATCCACTGCACCACTCCATACAGTTGCACACAGTTTCTGCCTTCCTCTTCACCTTTCTCTGCACTACCGCCCTTGACACGGCACCAAGACTGACACTACTCTCTGAACCTGGAATATCTGTGGGCTTAACGACCACCGCAAGGCACGACTGGTCCATGCCCACCTTATTCGGCACAAGGTGGACATTTGTTTTTTATAGGAGACCCATCTGTTACCGGATACTACCTCCAGACTCCTTTCCCGACATTGGGGAGAAATTCACTCTTCCTTCTACTCAAATTACTCCCGGGGGGTGTCCATCCTGCTATGCAAAGAGCTCCCATGGGAGACTTCTCAGGTTATCACTGACCCTGGGGGGCGTTTTGTGATCCTTCATGGCACCCTGCTGGCCCAGCCCCTGACACTCGCTGCTCTGTACGGTCCCAACTGCAATGACCCAGACTTCTTCGCCATGTCTGGCACCACATACCAGCCCTCGGTCCTGCTGCGCTCCTCTGGGGGAGTTATTTTAATGTAACACTGTCCGCCACTTTAAATCGGTCCGGCCCTCATGCCCCTCACCCGCGCGCGGCTTCACTCCTCAGTTCCATTTTCTTGGACAACTCCCTGTACGACGCATGGTGCCATGCTCACCCTGCTGCACGGGAGGGCACCTGCGTCACTGGCACTCGCGGCTGCTGGTCCCTCCTAGACTTATGGATCACTACTCCGGATGCCTTGGTCTGGCTCACCTCCGTTGATCATATGGCATGCACCCTCTCAGATCATGTTCCAGTTTACCTATGCCTCCGCCTCCCACATTCCCCCTGCTGTGTCTTCTCCTGGCGACTTCCCCTCAATGCGTTACGCAACTCGGTCTTCTGTGATGAGATACAAACTGCAATCACGAAATAATTTCAAGTTCAACGAGGGTTCCCCTGAATCCCCATCCACTCTCTGGGAACGGTTTAAAGCTGTAATTCATGGAGAATGTATTTCTAAGCAGTCTGGTGTCCTACGCTCTATCCACAACACTCTTGACAAATTGGAACGGGAGATTAAGGTTCTTGACTCTTCTCATGTCCGGGACCCAAACCCTGACACGCTTGCCCAGATCTACGGGAAACTTACTGACTTCGCCGACAAGGCCAACAGAGAACTTGCATTTCTCGGTAGAGAGGTACAGTTGCGCCGCTTTGGTGTGGGCGATCACCTTGGCAAAACCCTCGCCAATCTCCTCCGCGACCCTTGGGCCGCATCCTACATCAACGCCCTTCAGGATGGTGGCCCTGCCCGTATTACCTCCCCTTAGGAAATTAAAGCGCGCTTCACTACATTCTACACACAACTTTACACGGCGGATCGGTCCCTCCGCGTGAGGTTCTCAACCAATACTTTGATACCCTTCAGCTCCTTTGGCTCGGCAACACCCATCTGGAATTCCTCGATGAGCCTTTCTCTAAAGAAGAAATCCTAGCGGTGAATAATAATATGCCCTATGACAAGGCCCCCAGCTCGGACGGCCTGCTGGCTTCCTTGTATAAAACCTTTGCCCCGCTTTTGGTCCCTCATTTAGCCGCCATGTACAATGAGTCCATTTAAACAGGTCAGTTCCCCCCCGTCGCTACGCAAGGCATTTCTCACTTGACTCCTAAAGCCTGACAAACCACCCGAGCTGCAAGATTCCTATTGTCCCTTATCCCTCATCAATACAAACAATAAAATTTTAGCCGAACTACTCATCTCCCGTCTTCTTCCTCTCATGGAGCTCATCGCCCACCCAGACCTGCCCGGTTTCATTCCTGGTCGCGCGACCTCCCACAACCTCCGGACCATTTTCTCAGTTCTCCATCAAATAGACCCAGCACTTTCGGCAGTGGCTGCCCTGCTTGATGCTACCAAGGCCTTTGATACCTTAGAGTGGCCTTTCCTGTTTTATCTCCTTCCCCGCTTGGGTTTCAGTCAGGTCTTTTTACGCAAAGTGTTACTTCTTCTTCGTATCAACTGCCAAATCTCTGAGCTCATCTCCATCGGGCCTGGTACTCAGCAGGGTTGTCTGCTGTCCCCCATGCTATTCGCCGTCGCAATGGAACCCCTCGCAGCTCGTCTCCGACAACATCATACCAGGAGAAGCATTGGCTTTGCGGCTCGCGCTTTATTAGTTTCCATGCACGTAGGCGATGTTACTCTTTATGTCCGCAATCCCCAGGGGAACCTCAGGCCACTGGTTTGTGAGGTGATACGCTTTGGTGTTTATTCTGGAATTCAGGTCAACTGGAATAAGTCTGTATTATTTCCCCTTACAAACGCCACAGCGCCCTTTGTTCCAGACTATCCCTTTGTGTGGGCATCGGAGCCCACCAGATACTTGGGCATTTGGCTGAGCAGGGATGTGGATGAACATTGAAGAGCTAACTTTGGACGTGCGGTGGACAGGCTTGAGTCCAAGATCTCTCTCAGGAACCTCTATCTCTAGCCGGGCGCATAGCAACGCCAAAATGGTGGTACTCCCGAAGTTTTTATATTTATTCGTCAATATTCCCATCCCTCTCACTGCCCACTTCTTCCATAAGGCTCTCTTTGCTAATCACGCTAATTTGGGCCGGTCGGCAACTCAGGATCACATATGGCATCCTTAATATCCCGATGTCTCGTGGCGGGTTCGGCGTCCTTGATTTCAAGCTCTATGCCCTCAGCGCACTCAAGCCAGTTTTCTTCACTTCTGGCTTCACCCCACTCCGTTCCAGCCTCACGTCGCGGTGGAGGCAGACCTCGCCGCCCCGTGGCTGCTCACTACTGCTTTATCCACCCTGGCAAAACTCCTACGCACCGAAATTGATATGGTTGAGACCTTGCGCTGGGACTGGGACGGGCTACGTACATTTTCAGGCTTCGATACGTTTTCCGCAAACACGATGCCAATCACTCACCACCTGGCATTTCCTCATCTCCAGTCTTCTGGGATGGTCAAACACGCCACTCACCTGGGGCTCTCCACAGTATCAGACCTTTACCATATTCTTCTCGCTTGCCGCCGAATCTGGCCCCATGGACACCTTGCTTTACTATCAACTCAGGGCTATCTGTAGGAAGCTTCACCCCTCGTTTCCCCAGCCTCCCACCTCGATGGCCACTCTCGATCTTCTCTACACATCCCCCTCTCGTAAGAAATTGGTCACTAAAATCTACGCTTAAACGCTGGCAGCGTCTTCCACCTCCACTGACCGGGCGCACGTTGCATGGGGCGAGAACCTAGGAGTCGAAATCTCTCAAGCCGACTGGCTGTATTGTTGCAATCAGATCAAATGTCTCTCCCCAAATTATCGTTTGCGCCTTATTCACTTTAAGTACATACATAGGCTGTATCGGACTCCAGCCCAATTGCACAAGTTAGGACTTATTCCACGTGACAGATGCCTGCGCTGCTCTGCGCCTGCGGCTGACTTTTCCCACCTCGTCTGGCTGTGCCCCCTGGACTCTGCATACTGGCGCGAGGTCTGCTCTGCTATTTCTGAACTCACCTCGTCACTCGTCCAACCCGACCCTCTGCTCTGCCTCTTAGGCTTCGTTAAATTTTGCCCGGACGCCTCTCGCCGCTTGATTGCCATACTGCTGGTCCTCGCGCGGCGCAGGGTCACCATGTGTTTGGGTCGCAGTCCTGTGCCTAAGGTTGCCCTCTGGCTCGAGGATGCATCCTGCTGCCAGACCTTCCTGTCCGAGTTCTGGGACCTTCTACCAGGCAGATCTCGCTGAATTGACATATGGGGTCCACTCATGGCCTACATCTCAAATCACAATTCTCAGCGCCCTGGGACATCTCCGGCACTGCCCGCCAGGCACCCCACCCCCGGTGGCCGCCGGTGAAGGTCAATGAGCAGTTCCCTTTCCGCTCTCGCTCCCCTTTGTTACGTCTGCCTCCCTCCCCTACTCATGGTGGCTCTTTCTGTTGTTCTCTTCACCTTCTCAGCGGCTGCACGACATCTCTCCCTGGCATTGTCCCCAAGTGTCACATGTTTGAGATAGTCTTTTCTGTGATGTATTGTATGACTGTGCACAATGCCATGCAACAGTGGAATCTTGTAACTTTGCTGTGCTGCATTTTCAATAAAGGTTTTTGAAAGAAAAAAAATGTGGGTATCCGAAGAAGTTTACTGTGTGCTGAGCTTAGTGTTTTACAAGGATGGTACCATGAAAAAAGCTGTTTCAGGTACACAGGTCCTGTTCCATGTACAGCTTTATACGCCAAGCATAAAGATTTAAAATGCGTTCTTTTCTTTACTGGAAGCCAGTGAAGAGTTGTTAGGCCTTGAGAAACAGACTAGTACTTAGGAATGTTCGGTAGCAGCCTGGCAACAGCTTTTTACACCAGCTGTAGTTTCAGCAAGTGCTGTTACTGAATGCCCAAAAAAAGGGCATTTCCATAGTCCAGTCTGGACAATGCTAAACTTGTCACTAGTGTTTTTACTGCATATGGGGGAATAAATGGTCTCACTTTCCAAATTAGCTTCAGTGTTAGATGAACCTGAGAGGCCACTTTATTCATTTGATGATGAAAGGTGAGTCTGTCGTCGAAGAAGATGCCCAGGTTCTTAACCTAGTGCACTGGAGTAGGAAGAGTTCCCAAGACCTGAGGCCACCAATTTTGAGACCAAAAAGAGGTATTGGATCCATCAACAGAATCTCTGTTTTACTTCCATTGAGCTTTAGGCAGTTTGAGTTCATCCAGTGGTCAACATGAGACATACATTGATTAAAGCCAGCAGCGGTATCCTCCAAATTGCTTAAGATGAACACCACAATCTGGGTATCATCTGCGTAGGAGACCAATGAGAAGCCAAACTGCCTGATGACATCAGCGACAGGGGTCACATATAGATTGAACAAAGTAGGACGCAGTGATGAGCCCTGCGGCACCCTCATGGAAGTGTACACTATTCTGAGCAAGAGTCCCCCCATCTGAACAAATTGTTATTTAATCAGGCTTAAGGCTGAATTCTTGACTCCCACTTTTTGGAGCCTTTTGATAAAAATGTTGTGGGTCGTGGTGTCAAAGGCCGCCGATAGATCCAATAGGCTCAAGGCGGCCCTTGCACCTGAATCCAGCGTGGTATGAAGCTCCTCTGCTGCCATTACCAGGGCAGTCTCAGTGCCATGTCCTTGACGGAAACCGTATTGTGTGGGGTCAAGCAGGTCTTCCGAAGACACATATGCAGTGAGTTGGGAGTTTATGCTAGGACCTTAGCTGGAAAAGGAATTCTCGCAATAGGTCTATAATTGTTATGGTCACTAGGATCCAAGTTTGTTTTTTTTAGTAGAGGAAGGATCGAGACCTTTTTCCATGCCTCTGGAAAATCACCAGCCCCGATGATCTCTTTAAACAGTAGGCTAAGTTGTTCACTAATATCATAGGATGCAAGTTGGTATATTTTCGGGGGGCATGGATCTGATGGTGCTCCGGATTTAACTGCTCTGACTATGACAGCAAGCTGTTCTGCATTGGGTGAATCAAAGGAGTCCAGACCGTGAACAAGACGGATAGGGGATATAGTGGTGGTATCCACTAAAGGGTCGATACCCTTTTCTGTAAGGGAATCAAAAATGGCCTGCACTTTATCCCAAAAGAAACCTGCGAGAGAGTTGCAGAACGCGACACTGGTATCCTCTATTAGTGGAGCAGGTAAAGTAACAAATTATTTTAGGGTTGAAAAAAGAATTTTACTGGAGTTACCAGCCTGCTTGATTTTCTCCGTAATGTAGAGGCTTTTCTTGTCCAGGATAATTTTTTGTATGTGGTGGGAGGAGGTAAGTGCAAATAAAATGGCCTTGTGATCCGACCCTGAGATTGGCAGAACTTCCAATTGGGAATTGGACGTGAAGATTCCGTCTAGGGTGTGACCGGCCTCATGTGCAGCATTCTTAACAAACTGTTGCATCGATGCACTAGCCATCAGCTCTACAAGAGATACTGTGTATTGGTCATTTTCATTTTCAAGATGATCATTAAAATCACCCAAGATGGAGAAATTCTGTGTATCGATACTAGATTCAATGAACTGACTAATTGTTTCTTCAAACTTATTTTTTGCTCTCTGAGGTCTGTACAGTAATATACCATTGAAGGTATCGTCACTTAGTGTGATTCTGAATGAAAGCAATTCACAGTCGGGACAGCTTCCTGTTGGGGAGCTCTTTATCAGCAATGTATCCTTAATGACAATTGCTAATCCCCCACCCCGCTTGTCCTGTCTGTCATTTTTTATTAGTATATTCCCTTGAGGAATGGCTGAGGATAGCTGAGGGTCCGAAGTGCTGTCTGCCAAAGTTTCAGTGACAAAGCGCATATCTATATTGTGTGCTGTGAGCAGCTCTGCAAATTCAATATTGGGTTTTATCAGGGAGCGCATATTCAGAAGCAGTCCTAGAAACGACTTCTGAGAGGAAGTTTGAATATTGGGTTCCTGTTCTAAGCTTGAACAGCCTATGGTTTTAGTAAAAAATAAATCTATATTGCAATGTGGACAAAACTTTATCTCCCTCAATAGATTTAACTGCTGACACAAAACTTTCTTAGGTATGTTTAGCCTCAAAAGGGTATCATCACTGTAGATCAATCCAGGTCCCAATGATGGAGAAAAACGAACAGGGGTTGTGGCCTAAGGCACGGTCCGAGTGTGGACCGGGCCTAGATTGGCTTGCCTTTGGTGTGCAGGCGGCACGCCCGTAGTGCATTCGCTGTGCGTCCACTCCTGCAAGTTGATTTTATAGCCATGAGTCAGGAATCCCACATAGGCACCAGCTGTTCTCTGAACCGGAAGTAAATCTAAGTGTATTCAGTCCCCTCGCCCTCAACAACAAACGGCACCAGCCACGGTGGAACAGAGCAAGGTTGACTAATTCAGGCTGAGTATTTGCTGAGTAAGTTTCTTTAAAAACTTCTGTTTAATTAAAAATCAAGCGTGTTGAAAAGCGAGTAAAAAATGAGTAATAACAGTGCACATAATAACAAGAAAAGTTGTGGTGAAAATGGTGTATGTGGCATGGTTGTGCTAGTGATTTTTGTCAAACTAAAGAGCTTAAATGTGGGTGGGCTAAGCCACAGTAAACAAAGCCCCCGGTGGGACACGTTTTGGTAGTGCAGGCCGGTCAACTTGGATGTTCTTCATTAGTTCTGCCTAACCCTATGGGTGTGGTCTGATGTCCAGCTAAACACACCTCTGGCTCTGAACTTCCCAATGTTTTCCCAAAAGTAATGCTATAGCATGCAACCACGAAACCGTTTCACCCACTCCACTGACTCCAAATTCTACATCAAGCGATTCTGAGACCACATAGGAAAATCGTATGAAGCGACTCTGAGGAAGAGGTTTTGAGTTGCTTCAACCCCCAGTGGATGTTTTAATTTTGTGCCAATTAGTTTTTGGATCTTTGCTGTAATTCCCATTAGTCTCACCCTCTCTACCCTTCTATAAAAAGGTTTGCAGAGCTAACCCCAGTGCTGTCTTTTAAAATGAGGCCCTCTGTTATGCAGTCAAGGTAGGAGGTTTTTCGCTGCCTACATGTGAAAATATGTTCATACATCCATACATTCAGGTTGAGAATGTAGGACTATTGTCTGGCTTAGTCCGGTATCTGCTTACAGGTCATATATAGGGCCTTCAGTCAAATGGTTATAGCCTGTGCAGGTCTAATAATTTAATTGGGGATCTATAAAAGAAATATCCTAATTACTTTTTGATTATAGTGTAAGTTGGTGGTGCTTTTCCATAACTCTCTGCTGCTTTATTGTATTCACATTCTAGTTGACAGTGTGCCAAAACTAACTTAACGTTGTCTCAACATAGAAAATTGATTACGGTCACTTTTTATATGTTTAGAAACATCCATGCAGAGGATGATATTGACGCTGCACTTCTAAATGCATTTTTAATGACCTGTGTTTGTCTTTAGAAATGCTAATAGAGGGTAATCCGGAAGCAGCAGGAAAGAATCACCAATGTTTTTTCCTGCAGCCTGAGGCCAGTCTGCCGCATCCCTCTGGTCTGCCCCAGAGAACAACCAGATGAAATTCGGTGATTTCATCACCCACTCAGATTTTTAGGTGGGGCCTAGCAGCAGCGCGCATGCCACGATTACTTACAGGTAATCTTCATTACTCCGAGTATAGTCTTCCTCGTCACATGACTAACAAAGTGAGCTTAAACTCCACACCAGAACCCTCCAAAGCAAAAAGTCAGCCTCCCATGCCTCCCATCCCTTCCCAATATGGCCGACCCATTACCACCTGACCTCTATCTATAAGAGGCGGGCGGCCCAACCCCTCAGCCTGAAACTACCAAGCACAAACATGAAGCCGATAGCCAGACAGGGAGGGAGGGATGGGAACTCACGTGGCGAGGAAGACTATACTCGGAGTAATGAAGATTACCGGTAAGTAATCGGGGCATTACCTCCTCGTTAGTCTTCCTCGCCACATGACTAACAAAGTGAGCATAAACCAAAGCCAAGCGGCTTCATGGAAACTCACAAGAAACCACGGACCAGGATGGAACCCCCACGGTAGAGGACAACCAAACAGGCCAGACGAGTGGAAGAACCACCCAAGAGAGGCAACCACGAGCCAGAGAACCAGCCCGGGACTGAAAGACCATGGAAGGGCTGAAACCCGTACCCCCGAGACACGAAGTGCCGCCAGAAAAAGTGATCCCAGGAAAGACCGAAGGAGGACAGAGAATGCACGGCACCAGACAGCACAGAGCCAAAAGCAACAGCAACAGACCCCAGAAGAGAAAGCAGCAACCTGTCCCCAGGAAAGCAGCAAGACAGCCCAACGGACCACCAAAAGTGAGAGGGGCTAGAGCCCATGACACATAGGGCAACCCCACCACGGCGACCAACAAAAAAGCCACCGCAGCAAGAGAGACGTAGTCCGACAAACACATCAACAATGCAAGAGAGGCCAACACAAGGAGACCCCCGGAAAGGACAGAGACTACGAGAGAACAAAGGCAGGCACTAGTCATAAAAATACCTAGGAAGGAGCTGAAAATGACAGCGAAGGGACCCGGCCACCAAAGGGAACCCAACCAGCCAACCGAGGAAAGTGGAAGGCCCAGAGGCCCGCCCATGGAGGCCGAAGAGAGCAGGCCAAGCTACCAGAAAGAAAGCGAACGGGCATTAAAAGAAAACAGAGGAACCCACCTTCGTACTTGAGGAAAAAGAAACATCCAACACCTGGAATTGAACACTCAACTTCGGGGGGAAGAGTAGAAGACCACAACAATCAGGCCACAGGTACCCCCAGAGGACCCTAAGCAGAAGAAGAAAAACATAGCTCAAAGGAAGGGACACACAGCGTGGTGGGCCGAGACCTCCCGCCCACGAACGCCCCACAAGATGGAAGCGAGCCACCAAACCGAGCACCCAGGAGAAACAGGGCGAAACAAGCACAAGCACAAAGCCACACCGAAAGCGCAGCACCCCGCCAGGGAGAAGAGAACCGGGAGTAGCACCCCCAGGCATCTATCAGCACCGCCGAAAACAAAAAACAGCAAGGGAAAGCCAGAAAGCAGGGGCAGGACAGGAAACCTGAGCCCACATAGGCCCAACACGGACCAACGAGCAACAATGCTCAAACCAACCAAGCGCAGCAGCGGACGCTAATGGAGAAGCACTCAGGCGAGCACCACCAACTGGACAAAAAACCCAGGCCAGACCACAGAGTCCGTAGACCCAGAACCCCTGGAAGTAAAAGGACCCCAGGAAAGTGCAAAGTCTGGGGCCAGAGGAGAACCCCAATCCAGGCACCAAGAGGTCCGACCCACAGAACCGTAGGAGAGCAGACGAGAACATGAGCAGACAGGACGGTACGGCCGGAGCCAGAAGAAAAGAGACCCAGGCAAGGACAGCACTAATGCGTCAAGAGGTCAAAAAGGGCAAACCCCGCGAACACCCCGGAGCACGAAGCAGGGGAGAAAACCGCCTAGGAGAGCAACCAGAAGCCCCCGCAGGGCCAGGGCAAAACCCAGAGAAGCCAAGAAAAGGCGACAGAAAGCCGACCCGGCACCGACCGGGAACCCCCGCACGCCCCAAAGGGAGGCAAAGGCCCTCAGCACCTGGGAAGGACAGGGACCCCACAGGAGAGGCATCCCACACCCAGGAAGACCCAGGCTACGACACATCAAGGTGCAAACCAGTCCAGATCCGACCAACAACCCAGAGCAGAGGAGGACAGATGCACAGAGGGCAACAAAGTCACGGGACCAGAACAGAAAAACCACCCAACCTACTGACAGACAGGGTGGGAAGAGAGCCACCTAGGCAAGAACAAAAAGGACACCCACGGGAACAGGTGGAAAAGGGAAGGCCCACAGGGCACAGAGACCAACCGAAAGGGGAGGAACCCCAACGGATAGACGGTGAAAGCACCCAAAACACTCCCTGTGGAGGACCCACACCAAGGGGAACAACCCGGACAGGAACAGCCGGGGCCACAAAAAAACAGGCGAAGGGGGACAGCCACCCAAGGGAGGAGACCCACTATAGAGCCACAGCACTACGGACCGACCCGGGAGTTCAACAACCAACAACCGGCAGAGGCCCAGCAGAGGCGAAGAATAACGTGAAAGTGCAAAGCGCACATACCACCCAAGGACCCCAAAGGGCAGAATCACAGGAGGCAAAGGCCACCAAGTGGAAAGGAACCCAAAACATCACCCCCAGAAGGAGGAAAAGACAGAGCAGCTCCGCCAGGAGAAGAACCTGCGACCATGAAGACAAACACAGGCACCAACAGCGCACAAATGAGACCACTGTGCCAACAGACCCGGCCATGGACAAGGCCCCCAAGCAAAGCCACCAACCCCCAGGACGCAAGGGAAACATGACCGGGAGGGGAACGCAAGGCCGCCAATCGAGACAGGCCACCGGGGACGCAACCGCCATGGGCTGGAAAAGAAAAAGGCCAGACTTTAAGAGCAGCAGCAGAAGAAAAAGCCCACCCGGATGCCACAGAAGCAGCCCAGGGAAGGACGGGCAGGGGCATACAGCGGCCCGGCCCCATAAGACATACCGTAGCCCTCGGATCCAGAGAGGGCACCCAACAGAAAGAAAAAAAAAGGGTCAAAGAATGAAACCTCAGAGGAGTACCACTTGATCTGTAGGCGAACGCTCTCCGACTGAGCCACATCCCCCCCAGCGCCACAGCATACAGTACGGAGGAACTGCAGGACAATGCCCGCAACACACCAGACCAGGAACACACCCCACCGGCAAGAACATGCCGCAAGAGTGACCAATAGCCCAGGGATGGCAAAACTACAGGTTGTTAACAAAATCCCGAAGGTGTCACGGCGCCTGTAGCTCTCGGGAATATCAAGCGAGCCATCGCCCAGAGGCACATGGCGCCGGGCTGAACTGCCGCCATAGGGGAACGAATCGTGAGCCCCTGAGTTCCAGCCTCAGTTGCACCGGCCGCTGCACCACACTACCTCCCCAAAAGGAAGAGCGGACGACCACACCACAGAGCCCCCACGGTAAACACGGAGACAAAAAAGATATATATACACAACGCGACAAGCAGCGCACGCTTAACAGGGAAAACCAGGCGCACCCACACCCCGAAGGGCACGCCGGCACAGAAAAAGGCGCACACCCACAGGACCATGCTCAACCGAGCGGCCCGAGGAGATCTGAACCTGTGACAATGAATAAGAACAGAGGCCCCAACCTGGACACGCAGCCCGTAACATGACAAAACACGTGTAAACGCAAAGCGCACGAATACCCATAGGAGTCCTGGCGCTGAAGAACAGATGCCCACTGTTACCCAACTCAAAGGTACACAACATATCGACCTCAAACTGATGAAAGTCAAAAATTTGCCACTTTAGGTCACCTTGACAGCATTAGCACGATTCGAACCCTTGTCCTGTGCGATCCATCGACACCAGAGGGACAAGAATTACCATAGCGCTATAGCTCCAGGTGCTGAGTAGACCCGCCGGAATTGAACCAGTGACGTCGAACACAGGCCCCAGCAGTGGCTGCTTTAGTCCACCGAGCCACCAGAACCTGCAGCCACGGAGGCCTCCTAGCTAGGAACCCCCGATCGCCAGTAGCCCTGCCCCCGCCAACAGCGGCCGGGAAAACACACGCTTTTTAATTATAACAAGGAAACCCAATTGATACCTTTGGACTATGGGCAGACAATCTATTCCAGAAAACAAAGGTCCTTAGGATAATTGTAATGACATATAAGATAGAATATATAGACTTGAGTCAGCCATATATCTGGTGGCTCCAGTACCCAGCCGGGCCTGGAGAATTTTTATTCAAAAAATAAAAAGGTTTAGGAAGACCACAAGGGGGGTCAGATACGACAATTAATAGGGTACAAGCCTGTACCTGTTCAAGAGTAGCTGACAGACAATTCCAGAAAAAATATTGGAAATAGACAAGAAAAAGACATACACATCAGGCAAGAAAGACGTCGGAGCCAACTGTCCTTTGCATAATTATTAACTGTGAAGCAAGTTCGGACAAACAATTACTGCAATAGAATAATCACAATGGCAATACTGCAGAATTGTATTTTACTGTCGACGACGTTTCGATCCCCTGGCTCCTAGTGAACCGGGATCATCATCAGGACTAGATTTTAATTGCCTGTTTTTTGTTATTGATGCGCCTGTTGGATTCCGTTCTTAATACATGGAATCGTAGCCCTGGTTGTAGGGGTTGAATTATCGGTAATATTCTCAGGCTTCGAAAAATTTAAGGAAATCGAAAAAATCCATGGAGAGCGGTGCTCCAGGTGTAAACCGGTACCAGCGTTGGTTGAGGTTATGAAGCGCGCATTTAGTTTCGCGCATCGGTGGTGCTCCAGAGTCGAGCAGTGAATCACGGGTTAGAGGGTTCAATGGCCAATACACTTATCTACAATACTGACGAAACACGTGTCGGCTGTTTTTTGTCAAGTCTACTCCCATGGATTTTCTGAATAAAGAACATGATAATTTGAACTTTTCCGCTTGTTTGTGATGTTCAACTGCTGCTGTTATTGGAGAATCTTCATATATTGTGAAATAACTAGGAGACCTATTAGTCTGCTCGTGTATATATGCGTGTTAGGATTGTGCTCGATTTGACCCTTTTGTTTCAACACTACCACCAATACCACTACCACCACCAATATTACCAACAACAATACCACCACCAACACCACCACCAATAACAATACCACCACCGCCAATACCAATACCATCACCAGTATCACCAATAATACCACCACCAGTACCACAACCCACCAATACCACCACCACAAATTTCAATACCACTGTCACCAATACCACCACCATCAATACCATCACCACTAATACAAATACCACCACCAATACCAACACCACCACCACTACCACCACCAATACCACCCACCACCAAGACCACTACCTCCAATACCACCACCAATACCACCACCACCAATACCACCACCAATACAATACTGCCACCACCAATACAATACTACCACCACCAATACTAATACTATAGCCAATACAAATTCCACCACCAATACCACCACCACCACCAGTACCATCACCACCAATACCACCACCACCAATTTCAATACCACCAACAATACCACCACCAGTAATACCACCACCACCAATACAACCACCACCAATACCACCACTACCAATACCACCACCACTGCCAATACCACAACCAATACCCTCACCACCACAAATACCACCACCTATACCACCACCACCACCAATACCAACACCCTTAACACATCTATACCATACCACCAATACCACTACCACCATCAATGCCACCATCAATACCACCAATACCACCACCACTAATACCACCACCAATACCATCACCAATACTACCACCACCAATACCATTACCAATACCCCCACAACCAATAACACTACCACCACCACCAATACCACCACCAACACCACCACCACCAATACCACCACCACCAATACCACCACCACCAATAACACCATCTTCATCACCAACAATACCAACACCACCATCAATACCACTACCACCCACAATACTACCAAAATCAATAGCACCACTAATACCACGACCACCAAAACCAATACCACCACCAGTATCACCAATAATACCACCACCACCACCAGTACCACCACCATCAATACCCCCACCACCAATTTCAATACCAAAACCAACAATACCATCACCAATACAAATACCACTCCCAATACCAACACCACCACTACCACTACCACCACCAATACTACCACCACCAATACCACCTTCACCAATAACAATACCACCACCACCACCAAAACCACCACCACCAATCCAATACTACCACCACCACTACCAATACCACCACCATTATCACCAATAAAACCACCACCAATACCAACACCTCCAGTACCACCAACACCAATACCAATACCATCACAACCAATTTCAATACCACCACCACCAGCACCACCAATACCACCAACAATACCACCACCCCAATACCAATACCACCACCAATATCAATACCACCACCAATACCACCACCACTACCACCACCAATACCACCACCACCACAATACCAGTAACTCCACCACCAATACAACCACCAACACCACCACCAATACTACCATCACCAATACCACCACCATCAATACCACCACCAATACCACTACCACCAATACCAATACTACCACCAATAACAATACCACCACCACCAATATCACCACCACCAATCCAATATTACCATTACCAATACCATTACCAATACCACTGCCAATACCAATACCAACACCAATATCACCAATAATACCACCACCATCACCAGTACCTCCACCACGAATTCCACCACTCACTCCCTGCTTGAATTTCCTCCCATTTCTCTCGATATTTTTTTTCATTACTCCAGGCTGTGGGCTCTGGCTCTCCTAATGATTGCTGTCCCCCATCTACTCTAAGAGATGCCTTTATGGCCTGCCCCGGCCCTCCTCTAGATCTTTTAAATCGCTCTCTCTCTACAGGCTCTGTCCCCAATGCTTTCAAAAGCGCTGTGGTGGTCCCCATTTAAAAAAAACCTGGATCTGATCCTGCCACGCTGGGTAACTACCGACCCATCTCCCTCCTCCCCTATCTGGGGAAGGTCTTGGAGACTTACGTCACCCGCTGCCTCAGTGCTTTTATCGAGGAAACTCATTTCCTGGATGATCGGCAGGCAGGTTTTAGACCTGCTCACTCCACCGAGGCAGTGGTGGTGGCAGTTATGGATACGTTGAGACAGGGGGCTGATAAGAACTTGGCCCAGGCCCTTGTACTTTTAGATCTTTCGGCCGCATTTGACACGGTCGACCATGGAATCTTGGTCGATCGTGTCAGAAACGCTGGCATTTCTGGTCTGGCCCTGTCGTGGGTGGTATCTTTCCTCCAATCCCGCTCTCAATCGGTTCAGCTATCCTCCTTTTCTGCTCCTTTATTCTCACTTTCCTGTGGTGTCCCCCAGGGTTCTGCTTTGTCCCCGCTTTTGTTTAATCTTTACATGCAGCCCCTCCTTGCCTCTCTTTGCCATTTTTCTGTTACTGCCTTCAATTATGCAGATGATCTGCAGCTTATTTTCCCTATCGACCCCTCTCCCCTCTCCTGTTCTAATTTCCAAAACACTATGCTTTTTATTTATGAGTGGATGAATTTCAGCCAGCTAAAACTCAATCCTAGCAAAACAGAGCTGGTTCTGACTGGCGGCCTTCAAACTCCCTGGTCCTCCAACTTTTGGCCCACCGCTCTTGGCTCCTCCCCTTGTCCAGTTAATACTGTGAAGAGCCTAGGTGTTACCATCTCCAGCGATCTCTCGATGCGGCCGCACATCAACACCGTTACCTCGGCCTGCTTTTATCATCTCCGCAGAATCGGGAAGATTCGCAGGTTTCTATCCCAAGAGGCCCTCACCCTTGTTATTCTGGCCCTAATTACCTCACATCTAGACTATGCCAACTGTCTATACGTGGGGGTCCCTGCCTGTCATCTCTCCCGACTTCAACTGGTACAAAACCAGGCAGCCAGATTAATTTTTCAGCAGCCTAAACACCAGCATGTCACTCCGCTGCTGAAGACTTTACACTGGCTTCCAGTTGCGCAACGGTGCGTTTTTAAATTGGGCTGCACCATCTTCAAATCCCTGTTCGTCTGCACTCCTGTTTTCATTTCCTTGTGTTTGCACGCCTATGTCCCCTCCCGACACCTTAGATCTTCTGCTCACAATCTCTTGATTACTCCTAGGTTTAATCGTAAAAAACACGGGGGTGCTTGTTTCTCATTTCTTGCACCATCCACCTGGAATTCCCTTCCTCTTTCTATTCGTTTGGCTGCTGATTACCTTACTTTTCGTAACCTTCTGAAAACTCATCTCTTCCGTCTTGCTCATGGCTAACTGTTTTCTGCCTCTCTGTTCTCCAACCCACTGGTCTTGAGCGCCAAGAAACCAATTGGTGTATGTGCGCGGTATTAAATATCTTTTAACATAACATAACATAACCAATTTCAATACCACCACCACCAATACCTCCACCACCAATACCAATACCACCACCAATACCACCACCACTGTCAATACCACTACTATCACCACGAATACCACCACCAATACCACCACCACCGCCAATACCACCAGGAATACCACCACCATCATCACCATCAACAACACCAATACCACTACCACCATCAATGCCCCCATCAATACCACCACCACCAATACCACCACCAGCAATACAAACACCACTAATACCACCACTGATACCACCAATACCACCACCACTACCAATACCACCACCACCATTACCACTACCACCAATACCACCAACACCAATACCACTACCACTACCACCACCAATACCACCACCACCAATACCACCACCACCATACCACCACCAATACCACCACCACCAACGACACTACCACCACCACCACAATACCACTAACTCCACCACCACCAATACCACCACCAACACCACCACCAATACTACCAACACCAATACCACCACCATCAATACCACCACTAATACCACTACCACTACCACCACCACCAACACCACCACCAATCCAATACTACCACCACCAATACCACTGCCAATACCAATACCACTGCCAATATCACCAATAATACCACCACCATCACCAGTACCACCACCACCTATTCCACTACCACTAATACCACCACCATCAATACCACCACCACCAATGCCACCACCACCAATACGACCAAAACTGCCAATACCACAACCAATACCACCACAGCGAATACCACCACCAATACCACCACCACCGCCAATACGACCAACAATACCACCACCATCACCACCATCAACACCACCAATACCACTACCACTACCACCATCAATGCCACCATCAATACCACCACCACCAATACCACCACCACTAACACTACCACCAATAACACTACCATCACCACCAATACCACCACCGACAACACCACCACCAATACCACAACCACCAAAAACACCAACTCCACCACCACCACCACCAATGCCACTACCACTACCAACACCAATACCACGACCAATACCACGACCACCAATAACAATACTACCACCACCAATACCACCACCACCAATCCAATACTACCACCACCAATACCATCACCAGTATCACCAATAATACCACCACCACCAATACCACCACCACCAATCCAATACTACCTCCACCAATACCAATACATCCACCAATACCAATACCACCACCACCAATTTCAATACCACCACCACCAATACCACCACCAATACCAACACCACTACCACTACCACCACCAATACCACCACTACCAATAACACTACCACCACCATACCACCACCACCACCAATAACACCACCACCACCAATACCACTACCACCATCAATACTACTAACACCAATACCACTACCAATACCACTACCACCAATACCATCACCAATACTTCCACCACCAACAGCACCACCATCAATACCGCCACCAATACCACCACCACCAATACTACCACCAATAACAATACCACTGCCACCAATACCACCACCACCAATCCAATACTACCACCAACAATACTAATACTGTAGCCAATACGAATTCCACCACCAATATCACCAATAATACCACCACCAATACCAGCACCACCACTACCAGCACCACCACTACCACCACCACCAATACCACCACCACTGCCAATACCACAACCAATACCACCACCACCCATACTACCAACACCAATACCACCACTAATACCACCACCACCAATACTACCACCAATAACAATACCACCACCACCACCACCAATACCACCACCACCAATCCAATACTACCACCACCAATACCACAGCCAATACCAATACCACCACCAATGTCACCACAAATACTAGCACCAATACCACCAGGACAAATTTCAATACCACCACCACCAATACCACTACCACTAATACCACCACCATCAATACCACCACCACCAATGCCACCACCACCAATACGACCACCACTGCCAATACCACAACCACCACCACCACAGTGAATACCACCACCATTACCACCACCACTGCCAATACCACCAACAATACCACCACCATCAACACCACCAATACCACTACCACATCAATGTCACCACCAATACCACCACCACCATCAATACCACCACCACCAATACCACTACCACTAATACCACCACCATCAATACCACCACCACCAATGCCACCACCACCAATATGACCACCACTGCCAATACCACAACCACCACCACCACAGTGAATACCACCACCATTACCACCACCACTGCCAATACCACCAACAATACCACCACCATCAATACCACCAATACCACTACCACATCAATGTCACCACCAATACCACCACCACCACCAATAACACCACCACCAATACTACCACCACTAATATCACCACCAATACCACCACCAATACCACAACAACTATCACCACCAATACCACCACCACCAATATCACCACCAACACCACCACCAATACCACCAATACCAAAACCACCAATAACACCACCTCCACCTCCACCAATACCACTACCACCACCAATACTACCAATACCACCACCAATAACAATACCACCACCACCAATACCACCACCACCAATCCAATACTACCACCGCCCATACCAATACCATCACCAGTATCACCAATAATACCACCACCAGTACCACCACCACCAGTACCACCACCACCAATACCAATACCACCATCCCCAATTTCAATATCACAACCACCAAAACCACCACCACCAATACCACCACCACCACCAATACAACCACCACTAATACGAATACCACCACCACCACCAGCACCAATACCACCACCACCAATAACACTACCACCACCACCAATACCACCGACACCACCAGCAATACCACTACCACCACCCATGCTACCAAGACCAATACCACCACCAATACTACCAATATCACCACCCTTACCACCATCTACATCACCAATACCACTACCGTCATCAATGCCACCATCAATACCACCAATACCACCACCACTAATACCACCGCCAATACCATTACCAATAGCCCCACATCCAATAACACTACCACCACCACCAATACCGCTACCAACAATACCATCACCAACACTACCACCACCAATACCAGCACCACCACCAATAACACCACCTACATCACCACCAATACCAACACCACCACCACTACCAACACCAATACTACCAACACCAATAGCACCACCACCAATACCACCACCAGTATCACCAATAATACCACCACCAATACCACCAACACCAGTATCACCACCATCAACACCAATACCCCCACCACCAATTTCAATACCACCACCACTAATACCACCACCACCAATACAAATACCACTCCCAATACCAACACCAACACCTCCAATAACACCACCTCAACCACCACCAATACCACCACCAACACCACCACCAATGCCATTACCGCCATTAATACTACCACCACCAATTCTACCACCACCAATAACAATACCTCCACCACCAATACCACCACCACCAATCCAATACTACCACCACCAATACCAATACCACCACCAGTATCACCAATAATACCACCACCAATACCAACACCAGCAATACTACCAACACCAATACCACCACCAATACTAACACCACTACCACCAATACCAATGCTTCCACCAATAACAATACCACCACCACCAATACCACCACCAATCCAATACTACCACCACCAATACCACTGTCAATACCAATACCACCACCAATATCACCAATAGTACCACCACCAATACCACCATCACCAGTACCACCACCACCAATACCACCACCACCAATTTCAATACCACCACCACCACTAATACCACCATTACCACCTATACCACCACCCCTGCCAATACCACAACCAATACCACTACCACCACTGCGAATACCACCACCAATACCACCACCACCGCCAATACCACCACCACTACCACCACCACCACAATACCACAAACTCCACCACCACCAATACCACCACCAATACCACTACCACCAATACCACCACCACCAATACCACCACCTCCACCAATCCAACACTACCACCACCAATACCAATACCACCACCAATACCAATACCACCACCAATACCACCACCACTACCACCAACAATACCACCACCACCACAGTACCACAAACTACACCACCACCAATACCACCACCAGCAATATTACCAACACCAATACCACCAACACCAATACCACCACCATCACCACTATCACCAATACCACCACCACCAATACCACCACCTCCACCAATCCAACACTACCACCACCAATAGCAATACCACCGCCAATACCAATACCACCACCAATATCACCAATAACACCACCGCCAATACCACCACCACCAATTCCAATACCACCACCATTAATAACACCACCAATACCACAACCACCATTACCACCACCACCAATACACCACCAATACCACCACCAATTTCAATACCACCACTAATATCACCACCATTAATACCACCACCACCAACACAACCAACACCACTACCACCACCACCAATACCACCACCACTGCCAATACCACAACCAATACCACCACCACCACTGCCAATACCACCACCTATACCACCACCGCCAATGCCAATACCACCACCCTTATCACCATCTACACCACCAATACCACTACCACCATCAATGACACCATTAATACCACCAATGCCACCACATCCACCAATACCACCACCACTAATACCACCACCCCAATACCATTACCAATACCCCCTCAACCAATAACACTACCACCACCAATACCACCACCAACAGCACCACCACCACCACCAATAACACCACCTCCACCTCCATCACTACCAATACCACCACCAACACCACCAATACCACTTCCACCACCAATACTACCAAAACCAAAAGCATCACCAATACCACCACCAGTATCACCAATACCCCCACCACCAATTTCAATACCACCACCACCAATACAAATACCACTCCCAATACCAACACCACCACCAATACCACCACCACCACCAATAACACTACCTCCATCACCACCAATACTACCACCATCAAAACTACCACCATCAAAACTACCACCACCAATACCACCACCACCAATACCAATACCACCACCACCGCCACCAATACCACCACCACCAATCCAATACTACCTCCACCAATACCAATACCACCACCACCAATACCAATGCCACCACCACCAATCCAATACTACCTCCACCAACACCAATACCACCACCATCACCACTACCACCAATACCACCACCACCAATACCACCACCTCCACCAATCCAACACTACCACCACCAATAGCAATACCACCGCCAATACCAAGACCACCACCAATATCACCAATAACACCACCGCCAATACCACCACCACCAATTCCAATACCACCACCATTGATAACACCACCACCAATAACCACCACCAATACCCCTACCACCATTACCACCACCACCAATACCACCACCAATTTCAATACCTCCACCAATACCAATACCACCACCAATACCAATACCACCAATTTCAATACGACCACCACCAATACCACCAACACTAATACCAACACCAACACCACCACCACTACCACCACCAATACCACCACTACCAATAACACTACCACCACCATACCACCACCACCAATAACACCACCACCACCACCAATACCACTACCACCACCAATACTACTAACACCACTACCACCACCAATACCACCACCTCCAATACCACCACCAATACCACCACCACCCATACCACCACCACCAATAACACTACCACCACCAATACCACCACCACCAATACCACCACCATCAATACCGCCACCAATACCACCACCACCAATACTACCACCAATAACAATACCACTGCCACCAATACCACCACCACCAATCCAATACTACCACCAACAATACTAATTCAACTATTTCAGCCATTCAAAGCTAAAGGCACGCAGGTATTCCTCTTGAACCCCGCTAAACTTAAGGTGATCCATAAGGGGCAAGCTAAATACTTCACCTCGGAGTCTCAGGTGCAAGCATATTTGAAGTCTATTGATATTAATGGTGGAGCACCTTGAAAAAGGAAGGGGAAAAAAAAAGCGGGAAAAGAAGCTAATTGGAATGCGACTTCACAGGGGGTGTATTGTATATTAGAGGTGAATTTAATAATTCAGGGAGGAGCGGCAGCTCGCGCTCGCACCAGATGGACAGTTTGGCTTAGTAATGCTATCTGTGTTTTTTTTTCTTTTTTTCTTTTTTTTTCCTGGAGCAGGAAAGTTGGACTGATCAGTGAGTGACACTTGCAACTGTGATTAATCAATTAAAGCATATATGGAGCAATGGGATATGGTGCAACTCTGAAGGATGTTTATGCAAAAGGGTGGATAAATAAGTTTGGAAGGTTAGAAAATATGATCTGAATTATGTTGCTCCCGCCAGAACAGATAGCAGCTAAATATAGGCGAGGTAACAGCCTGGCGGGCCCTCTGTCGAGGTGGATCTTGCACGCTTGCATCACTAAGGACGATGTCCTTTTGCTCACAAGGGGTGGTTGAAGGGGAGAAGGGGGGAGGGGGGTAGGGAGGGGGGTCCCGGTGTGGCGTCTGCGGGACTGGGGGGGTAGAGGGGGGGGGGGGAAAAAAGGGAAAAAAAGAGACCACAGGTATACTTTCTATTGATCATGTGGAAGCAATGCGGGACAGGGAGCAGAGTGTATTTTTTTTAGAGGTAGATGGCAGATAGAATGTTAAGAATAGGTACGTTAAATGTGAGAGGACTGAATGCTTTAAATAAAAGGCAACGCGTTGCCCTGGAACTGCAGTGGCTTAACTGCGATATTATTGCACTTTAAGAGACACATTTAGCATGGACTCAGAGAAAGTATTTAAGCGATCTGGGTTATAGTGTGCTGGTGTGCACTAAGCAGTCTACTACAACCCGTGGGGTGGCCATACTAGCAAGGAAAAACAAGGTTGGTGGTGGGCGAGCCTTGGAGGATAGTGGTGGTAGGTGGGCAATTACGGAATGTAAGGTAGGAACGTTTGAATGCACTGTCTGCTCCATCTATGGATCAAATTTTGATGAGGCTGTAGTCTTGGAACATCTGAATGTAGAATTAGCGACCTGGCCGGCTCCTGTAATTGTTTGTGGGGACTTAAATATCAACCTCCATTCTGGATCATTAGGTAGTGATCAATATATGTATGTAGATAGGAAACCAAAGGTATATAGGGCGCTAAGACTTATGGTGAAGGCACATGGGCTAACAGACGCATTGGCTTATCTTAGGAAGACTGATCCCGGATATACCTTTTTTTCGCCTAGACTATTTCTTAGTCTCACATAATTTGCTTCACGATGCACAAATACAGGTTTATCCCCGAGTGACCTCTGACCATGGGCCAGTAGTGCTGTCTATTCGGATATCATATCCACCCCGCAAGCCCCGTGAATTTTCTTTTGATCGCAAGTTATTACTTGAAGATAAATTTCAAGAATATATGAGGGATTGGGTGATAGAGTTTTTTATTCTGAACAGGGGAAGTGCAGGGGTTGGGATAGTTGGGGACACATTCAAAGCTGCTTATAGGGGCGAGGATCTCAGCTATGGATTGTATGTTCAAAAACAGCTTCGAAATAAGCTACAGGAACTTTATCAGGATTTAGGTAAGGCGGAGGAGCTTCTGACTCAAGATATCATTCATAATAGGGATACCTATGATAAATCAGCTGAGGTGACCCGAGTTAAGGCTAAGGTTAACAATCACTGGAGCAAGGAAGCAGCAAAGACCTTTGAGACTAGGAGACAGATGGTGTATGAGTATGGGGAGGCAAGCGGGAGGTGTTTGGCTCAGAGAATGCGGACTAGGGAAGCAGCCCAGCGGATTAAAAGTATGAAAAATGAAGCCGGACAAAATGAAGAAACTGTGAGTGGAATTCTAGAAGTTTTTAGAAGATTCTACGCCCGGTTATATACGGCAGCAGAATATGACAGTAATAGAGCTTTATCCTTTCTTGGGCAAAATGACTGGCAAAAATTAGATCAAGGATTAGCAGATATTCTGGAGGCCCCTATGGAGATGTTTGAACTAGAAGCAGCTATTAAATCATTACCAGCAGGAAAGGCTGCTGGACCTGATAAGCTTCCGCTTGAAATATATAAATCCTTTTTTCAAGTCCTTAAACAGGACATGTTAGCCACATTCCAGATGGCGCAGAAAGGGAAGCATCCTACTACATGGGGTGAAGCTAGTATAGCAGTGTTCAGAAAGAAGGAAAAACCGCCGGACCTACCAGGCTCATATCGGCCTATCTCGTTACTAAATACAGATGAGAAAGTGTATTCAAAGATTTTAGCTACTAGACTTTCAGAAGTGATAACCTCTTTGGTTTCTATATATCAGCATGGGTTTATCCCAAAGCGCGGCACAACTGATCACGTAAACCGGGTGATTACTTTAATCGATCATGCAAATGTGTTGGGGAATCCACTGAGTCTCATATTACTGGATGCAGAGAAGGCCTTCGACCAAGTGTCGTGGGCCTTCTTATGGGACCAGATGAAACTTCAGGGATTTGGCCCAAACTTTATTAAATCAGTTCAGGTGCTCTACCAACAACTTAGTGCACGGATTAAAGTAATGGGGCTTAAATCAGCAGTGGTGCCAATACAGCAAGGGACAAGGCAGGGATGCCCATGCTCCCCCCTGCTTTTTGCTTTGTACATAGACCCCTTTTTAAAATTTATAGAAAAGAGCAGTCGGGTGCCTCCAGTTAGGATACAATCTCAGCAGTACCGTGTATTGGCGTATGCTGACGACGTAGTCGTGCTCTCACCAAGGCCAATTATGGCTATGCCTGAAATTGAAAATTTAGCACGACTATATGAATCGGTATTGGGGTATAAATTAAACACCGCTAAGACTCAGATACTTTGTATGAATATAAAGTCTTACGATGATCCATGAGTCTCAGCTGTGGTTACTTATTTGGGAGTGCAGATTAGCGCTGGAGCCTTGGCCACGGTAGAGGCTAACTGGCAGAAGTTGACACATGGGGTCCGTAAGCAGTTGGATCAGTTAGAATGTTTACATTTGACACTGATAGGTAGATGCAACGTCTTGAAAATGATGGTATTACCTAAAGTGCTATATCTTTATCGATGTTTACCATTAGAGATTACTTGTGCACTCATTTTACAACTGCAAGCAATCTGTATGAGGTTCATGTGGTCTCAGGGGAAAGAGCGACGGGCTAGGAAATATATGGTGTTGCCCAGGGCAGTGGGTGGCTGGGCAGTCCCTGATTTTCTTTTGTATTATTATGTATGTATGCTGCAGCAAATGAATATCTTATTAACTGGTCAGGGACCTGGGGAGCCAGCACTGCAACCTTCTATATACTCTTTACTTTTAGGGGCTGAAGCTAGGAATCGGCTCTTTATCGACATAGACTGGAATTATTACAAGCGCACAAGGTTTAAGGTGATTGCTGCTGCGTATAAGGTATGGAAGGCAATAAGGAAGCAATATAGTATTGGAAGTGTGTCCATTTATACTCCATTAACTGCACCGATCCTGCACCCCAGTATTTGCTGGGATCGCATAGTGGTTAACTGGCGCTCAAGAGGCTTAATAACAGTTGGAGATCTCTATAATACAGATGGGTTAAAATCTTTCTCCCAATTGAAGGAACAATATCAGTTGTCTACTCCGCACTTTTTTAAGTATCTGCAGCTGCCTGAATATCTGACTAAATTGAACATAGTGAACGTGGCTAATCCTCTTATTGAGGCAAATAAAAAACGTGCACGCATCGGGGCATTGTATAAAATAATTATAGAGGCAATGCCCAATGATTTGGAATCACACCGAATAAAATGGGAAGAAAGAGTAAGGAACCCTGAAATATCGTTAGAGCTCTCGATTGAATTGGCTGGCCGGTTATTTATGTCTGCCAACTTAAAGACACAACATTATAAGACTTTGTTTTAACTTTATCGTACGCCTGATAAAATTGCTAAGTGGGGGGGAGACCCAGATGGAAAGTGTTTTAGATGTAATACTTTACACGCTGATGTAGTGCATATATTTGGTACTTGCACAAAGTTATTAGAATTGTTCAGACACATAAACGGGTTTCTAACCGAGATTCTGGGTGTCCCTATACAACTTTCAACAAGTCAGATTTTGTTGGGTATAGATACGGGTGGATTGCGTACAGAACGCGGCAATGAAGTTTGTTATTTGATATTCATTGCATCAGCAGTGCTAAGGTTGTGTATTGCCTCAGCGTGGCTACAAACTAAGGCCCCTTCATTTGATGTGTGGAGAACTCGTTTTCTCTTTATGTATATTATGGAATACAATCTGTATATTTTGAAGGGGAGGCAGAAAAAGGCACTGGGGCAGGCAATTTGGGGCACTTTTAGGGAATATATGGACATATAACATTGTGAGGTTAAGCTGTCCAGTGTACCTACATAGCTTCTGTTCTTTTTCCTTTTTTCTTTTTTTTTTTTTTCTTTCTGTTTTTTCTGTTTTTTCTTTTTCCTTTATAATCATCTAAGGACAATTTAATATAAACCGATCAGTCATATATTTGCTGTGACTTGGTAGGATTTAATGTAGGTGACTTGACGCTGGTATTTTGACTTGATCTTGTCAATACAAGCAATGAATGATATAAGGGAACATTTTGTTTTTTTCAGTAGCATACGTTGTCCTGTGGAAAAGTAAATTTTGCCATGTTCTGTGTCCCTACGCCTCATCCATCATATGTTATGTGTGCATGACCAATATGCATATGTTATTCCCCATGTCCGATTAATGACGCAATTACAGTTGTGTCCACCTTTAGTATGCCAGTTTCCAGTCCTCGTGAATACTACGAATATCAGGCCTATGTAAAGTTACGTTGCCACGTTTCTCAGTGTGCACGTTATTCCATTATAAAGTCCCCGTTTCCAGGCCTCAAAAGGGCCCGGACCACAGATTCAGCTCCTGTCTCCTGAAGTCTCGCTGAGGAGCGATACAGCCCCCACCTGTATCCTCGACCCTTCACTTACTTCCTGCCTCGCAGTGCCCGGTGCAGCCTGGCTCTGCCTCTGAGTCTGCCAAAAGTATGTTATAGTTCCAGTTATCAGTTCAGTCCTCCTTCCCTGCATTCCTAAGCTACTGAACTGCATCAATAGTTCCCGTCATTGTCTAGCCTATGCGGCTCCACGTTAGAGAAATACTGTATTTAATGGTCATTTAGTATTCTTCATCACACACTACATGTAGAATAATGCATGGTCCAGTCTTAGAATCAAGTTAGCCTTTCCCCTCATGACTTCTAGTTTATATCAACATGTTCCCTAAACATCAGATACTAGATAGGGTTTAGGTACAAGTCGCTCCGACCCTCCAGACTTTAGTCTCTGCTCCTAGCACAGAGTTCATAGCCCCCAGCTTCTCCTAGTAATACGTCATTGCCAGTTTGCGTGCACCACCAGGTTAGAGGTCCCGGCTCCTTAGGTAGCCCCCTCCTATGTTTCCGCCCCATTCATGACATATTCTGTTACGTTTGCACCACATGTCTATGTATACGCCCAGTTACACCTACTTTTACTGTTATCTTTCGCGACTGCTACGCGTCACGCCTTCTGCTCCACCCACTGCTACGCCTACTGCAATGTAATGCTATGTGTTTGCGCTATGTATATAAGTTCATGTATTGTTATTAAAAGCTAGCGCGGTCATCCCAGACCCAGCCCCAGCAGCTGCTGGGCCTCTTTTCCCCTGCTGGGTCATCCTATGCAGGTTGTCCTGATCCTGTCCTTATGCTGTAATAAACCTGCAGAAACTCCTACTACCTCGAATCTTGACTCTTATTTATTGAGCTATCTGTTATGCTATATGCCTAGTCAAAAATAGGGTATTATTTATTTATTTACCACATAATGGCGCCCGAACAGGGACTTGCCCTTTCCCCACGCGTCGGTGAAGCCACGCCGACCCCCTGACCCTCTACAGTCGTGACGGAACTCTTCTGCGCAGTGGCAGATATTTCTGCTCAAGTATCCCTCAGGCCCACGGAGGAGACGGAGGAGGCGGTCCAGCATCCGAACGAGACGGTGGAGGAACGCGGCGAGTCCCGACCAGAGCCCAAGCCGAGAGTCCAAGGTCCGAGGTATCCGGAGGCCCACCCGTAACTGAAGTCCGAAGTCCGTCGTCGTCAGCCCAGTCCCGTCCGAGGCCTTCCGTTCTTGCTGCCCGGTGAGTACCATTGCTGGGGTAGTATCTAGACAGGACCAATCTAAATTGACTCCTGGTCCGTGGGTTGGTGGTACCCAGACTCACAAACGAAGTGTTCACCTAGGTGGATACGGGTCTTGATGCGTTCCTTTATGGGACCGGTATGTTCCGTACTGTTTCAGCAGTGCATCCAGTAATTCTAGTCTGTTCCGTTCTCGAGAAATTCTGTTCTGTTTCTGTTCTCAAGTATTCCAGGTAATATTCTGTTCGAACTGTTATGTTATGATATTGTTTAATGTAATTCCAATGTCGTGGTATGCCTGAATTGTTTTCCCAATTGTTATTGTTCTTCGTGTATTGTATTGTGTTCCGATTCAAGTTTACAATGCCGCTCTTTTCAAGATTACGTCAGCTAAAAACTAGAAAGGGTTTATTAGAAGAAGCAGTTCCTGTTCCGCCGAGGGACAGTCCAGGTCACTTTATGTATCAGAAACATGGCATAAGCGCCATATTGTATCTAGATTTATGGGTAGAGTATACCAAACAGTTAGAAGAAAAGTATAGATGGCCCGTATCGGGTACATGGGATGCCGAATGTATCATGCGAGTAGAAGAAGCATTATGGAAAAAGAAAGCCAGACAGTCACAGAAAGATGCCATCGAGTTATGGCGTAAAGAAGCGCATAGAAGAACCGAAAAGGAAGTCAGAAAGTCAGAGTTAAGTAGAGAATCCCAAGAACGAGCCCAAGAAAGAGAATTAATCGAGATAGGTGAACGAGTCAAAACCGAACAGTCAGACAGACAGAGGCATGCCCTCATTAAGGGTATGTATCCTCTTCTTGCCGAGGGCTTGCCAAAAGCGACCCCAGAGGCATCCAGTAATTTCCCGCCACCATTACTTCCGACCAAGCTACGTCACAAACCGACCGCAGCTGATATTTTTATTTCGTCCTACTTGGACGACACAGTCCCAGAATATGCAAATCCTGTTCGCGCTCCGCCAGTCCCTGTAAATCAGGCACTTCCCGCTCCTCCAGACACCGGAGTACCTGTTACGGTACCCCCGGTCCAGCCCGCCATACAAGTCCAGCCTACATTTCCATTTCCCACTCTGCCAGGACGTAGAGCCTCAGTAGACGACTCCAGTTTAGGGGCTGCAGGAGGAGGTCCTCCTCAAACCCCGCCGCCACACAAGCGTTTAACGTTAGCCGAATTACATGCACAAGCATCACAGCGTACGCCTAGGTATCAGTCTGTTGCAGAAATAAGAAAATCCCTTGCCGAATGTTGCTATGATCCAGTCCCAGGCGAGGATAATATGGTTTTATATTAATTTCGCGTAAGAAAGGTGGCCGAGTATCTAGTCACCTTACCGAATATGAAAGAAGATCTAGACAGAATATATCGTTTCATCCGTACAGGGGATGATCCAGAAAGTATTAGCGAGACTATGTCTCAAAGGAAAGCCGAGATCCAGCTCATGATATTAAAGTTCCTGATCAATTGTCTAATAAGAGAACAAGATTACCCGTCTAAAGATTCCGCCGAAATGAGAATCCTGACAAGGTGGAGTGATAATATAGCCGAGGGTAAGCACAAGACCGTCGGTGCTATGGAGAGTATGTACAAGAAAATCCGTAAAGAGATAATAAAGATACACGAACAGCGTAAAGCAGCACAAGTAAGCGAGAAAGAAAGTATGTCTGATCCCGAAGAACAAGAGGACGAGAATCCCGCCAGAATAGCGTATGTAGGAAAATCTAGATTTCCAGATCGCCATTTACGCCTAGAACCCAAGTCTATTTTTCATCATTCAGCACCAGAACAAGGTTCTCTAGAACAAGTATTTCAAGCTACCGATCACATTCTGAAATCACGAATCGGTTATAGTGAGTTAAGTACCATGCATGAACAAGAACTAGCCCGATCAGCAGTCCGATGGATTACTGATTCTACCACTTTTCCAGACGAAATAGTGGCACAAATGTTTCTGAAAATGCCCCCAGCCGAGCAACGACTGGTGGGTATGTATATGATTCAGCACCTCATTACTCTGTATGAGGGTCAACACTCTGATCCAGGTCCGTTACATGATATCCTGAACGAGTTACTCCAGTACAGATGGAGAGGTCTAGGTACCGATTTAATTAGTGTCATTCTAGAACAACGCCACAAATATAGAACGTTCTTGAACCCGCATTTTGTTCATGTCTCACCCCCAGAAAGTAAATCATTCTACATAGACCGACAGAATCCGTTACGAGAAGTCCACCCAGTCAGAGGGACGGGTGGCGAAATGCAACGAGTGTTTGTATACACTCCAATAACAAAGATGGAACTTCTTGAAATGAAGAAATTAATTCCCTGTCATGACAAAGATCCAGCAGGGTTCCATAGAGAATTAAAAGACATGCTCCGTATGGGAGAATACACTTACCCAGATATCATTAAAATGTTAAAGGTCCTGTTACCCGCAGGGGTGTATGAAAAGCTAAAGGAAAAAGAATGGGAGGTGGGAGAGAAAAAGATCGATTGGACAGCTCTAGAAGCTGAAGACAAGGCTCGAGTACCAGGTACCGGTCTTGGAGATAAATGTAAAGAATTACCAGAATTATTGATTCAAGTTTTACCCAGATTATTGACAACTAGAAAAGAAGACTGGGATGCAATCTCAGCCTGTAAACAGAAACAAGACGAAGATATTAGTGATTTTTATTCTAGATTTGAAAAATGTTTTAGTATTAACAGTGGTCTCAAGACAAGTAGTGAGTCATACCCTCACCTTTTCGTTACTAAATTAGTCGAGAATTCAAGTCCTCAAATTAAAAATCGAGTTTTGAAAGTTGAAAGCACCTGGCAAGCAAATACTCCGTCCCAGATGCTCCAGATGCTCCAATACCACCAGAATAGAATCAGAGAAGAGCAAGAACACGAAAGAAAACGTATGAAAGACACGAAAATGAAAGTGCTAGTTGCACAATCTGTTCCTCAAGACAGTCAGAAGAGGGGTCCGAATCAAGCCAGTCATCCTGCAGCTCCCGTTAAAGGGAACTGCAATTATTGTAAACAGCCAGGTCATTTTATAAACGAGTGTGCAGTTCTGAAACATAACATAGCTACTGGTAAGACTAAAGAAAGACCACGTCCGCCTAGACAAGAACAAGTTTCACAGACTCCTCAGTCACAGAATGCACAACAGACAGTTACAGTACCGCAGCCTATTGCTGCAACACAGCATGTCACATCACAGATGTACCAGTATGCACAGTCCGAGTATCCAGAGTATCAGCCATATTCATGAAACAGCCTAGAGAGGGAGGTAGGCTTGCCTCTCATCGAGATACCTGTAGATCAAGAAGGTCCCTATGTTCACAGTCAAGTATTAGGGAAAGACAGAAAGTTTTTGATCGATACAGGGGCAAGTAGGACCACAATTAGTCATGCCGAAGTTCCAGGGGCTCCGCTCTCAGGCTCAAGAAATGTTTCCCTTGGATTTTCAGGAAAACCCATTATAAATGAGATCTCAAAGCCAGTTACTCTAGAAGTAGGTCCATTGTCCCGCACTACTGATCTGTTACTTACTAAGTCATGTCCAGAAAATCTATTAGGCATTAAGACACTGAAAGAGTTAGGTGCAGTCATTTGCTGTTCCCCAGAGGGAATACGTCTGTTCCTACGTGACTTTAAGGGTCACTATGTATTACGAGATTTTGATTCCAGACTGTCTAATGTTCCGCAGCATCTATGGGCACAAGGTCCAACAGATGTAGGTTATATGCAAATCACACCCTATCGTGTGACTCTCAAACCAGGTGTAGTGTTACCACGAATCAGACAGTACAGATTGCCACCTGAGGCTGTAGCAGCCTTATCCAAAATTATTGACGAGCTCATGGCTCAAGGAGTAGTTGTAGAAACTGACTCCAATGTATGTAATTCTCCGATCATTCCAGTCATGAAACGTACTGATCCAAATGCACCCCCAGTATATCGATTAGTGATTGATTTACGAGAGCTTAATAAATGTATTATTCCTCAGTACCCAGTAGTCCCAGATATCTCTTCCCTATTAACAGCCATTGATTCTGAAGCCACGTTCTTCACTGTCATAGACCTCAAGAATGCATTTTTTAGTGTTCCTATTCATCCAGACAGCCAGTTTCTTTTCGGATTTTGTTTAAATGGAAGGAGCTATATGTTCACACGCGCTCCTCAAGGTTTCACAGAAAGTCCTAGTATTTACAGTCAGGCACTTAAGAGACAACTAGACAACATTCACATGCCAACGGACACTGCCTTGCTCCAGTATGTCGATGATCTACTGATCACAGCCCGTTCTGAACGTGCTTGCGAGCGAGCATCACTTACAGTCTTGTATTTTCTAGCCGAGATGGGGCACAAGGTGTCCCCTTCGAAGCTTCAATTCTGTGTCCAGCAAGTGGTCTACTTAGGACACTTACTGTCCAAGAGGGGTAGGCAGTTGACACCCGACCGTATCCAGTTAATAGCGAGTCTTCCCCAGCCCAGAACCCAGAAGGAGGTACGTGCTTTTATCGGCCTTACTTCTTATTGTAGACAATGGATTCCCCAGTATGCATTTCTAGCCAAGCCACTGATACAGTTAACGACACAGGAGGCAGCCGTATCGACTGTCCTCCCTTGGACATCTGAACATACACTTAGTTTCAACGAGTTAAAGAAAGCCCTATGTCAAGCTCCAGTTCTAGCTACACCGAACTACAGTAAGCCTTTTACACTTTTCGTTACTGAACGTGAAGGTACAGCATTATCTGTTCTCACACAAGATCAAGCAGGACAATCCAAGCCCTGTGCTTACTTTTCTAGCACATTAGATCCAGTCGCCCAGGCGTTGCCTGCGTGCCTTAAGTCAGTTGCAGCCACCGCACTAGCTATCAGACAAAGTGATTCCATAGTTTTAGGACATTCCCTGACAGTACAAGTTCCACATTCCGTGGAAGTTCTTTTAAACCGAACACAAACTCAGCACTTGACAATTGCACGTTTAACAGGTTATGAATTGACACTGTTCCAGCCACACATAGAAATTAGACGCTGCAACGTCCTGAATCCTGCTACACTGTTACCATCAGTCAGTTTGAACCCTGACCCACATGACTGTGTGGAAGTAGTTAACATTACGACAAAGCCAAGACAAGACCTGACAGACATTCCGTTACCAGATCCTGACCTGACACTTTATGTGGATGGTTCATGTATGAGAACTAGTACAGGAGAACTAGTCGCCGCGTATGCAGTGACTACTGACACCGAAGTTATTGAAACACACCGTATTGATACCCTGTCCGCTCAAGCAGCAGAGCTAGTTGCTCTGACACACGCCTGTATACACGCCAAGAACCTGAAAGTTAATGTTTATACAGATTCACGTTACGCATTCGGAGTTGTACACGACTTCGGAGTGCTCTGGCAGGAGAGAGGTTTCATGACTTCTCATGGAACCAAGATTCAGCATGGTCTCCTTATTCAAGCTCTGTTAGATGCCATACATTTACCGACATCCATTGCTATCATGAAATGCAAAGCACATACGAAAGTTACTGACATTATTTCCCAAGGTAACGATCTAGCAGACCGCACAGCCAAGCTTACAGCACAGACTCTAGACATTCCAGCTAATCAGACACATACTCCAGATCCGACTACATGTATGACAGTTAAGGACCCTACACAAGATGTCATAGATATCCAGTTACATGCTACTCCCGAGGAAATCAAGAAATGGTCCGAACAAGGAGGGGTCCAGACAGATCAAGGATGGTTAACGAAGGGTAGAGCCACATGGTTTCTCCCCGACTCTATGGTTCAAGTCATTATCAATACCGCACATAGTCCAGCACATTTAGGAGAAAAAGCTATGTTAGACAGTATCCAGAACATTTGGTTCAACAAGCATTTACGAGCTGCAGCCAAGCAGAAAGTCCGTACCTGTATGATATGTTGTCAGTTTAATCCAGGTAAAAGTGTCCCGGTGGAACAAGGTGGTTTCCAGCCCCCTGACCACCCTTTTGAGGTCCTCCAGATGGATTATATTCAAATGGAGCGATGTCGAGGTTTCAAGTATGTCCTTGTAGTAGTATGCGCTTTGTCCAGGTGGACAGAAGCATATCCAGTCCCAGATTACACAGCCGCGACCACTGCCAAGCAGTTGGTTCGTGAATTCTTCCCTAGATATGGACTCCCTAGAGTCGTATATTCTGATAACGGTCAGCCATTCTCCTCAGAGTTAATGAAGCATGTTTCCCTGTTGTTAGGGTACCAGTGGAAGTTCCATTGTGTACGCCATCCTGAAGCAGCCGGTCTAGTCGAGAGACATAATCAGACCCTGAAAATCCGTATTGCAAAAGTTTGTAAAGAAAAAGGTGTGGACTGGCTAGTAGCTCTGCCAGTTGCTCTATTTTATATGCGCATGGTCGCACATTCCAGATCAGGTCTGTCCCCGTATGAGGTCGTATTCGGCCGCCCCCCTAACATGTGGGGTACTCCTAGACCCCGAAGTATTACCGATGTTTCATGTAATATGTTGACAGATTACCTAGCTTCCTTGATGTCTGCCCTCAACTCATGTCGTTCACAGGTTGCCGCCGCATTTCCAGACAATACCGAGGTGGCACCGCATGAAATCGTTCCAGGTTCCCTTGTGATGGTCCGGAATTTTGACAGATCAAGTCCGCTGGAACCTCGTTGGAAGGAGCCACGTCAGGTCCTCTTGACCACCCGTACTGCCGTCAAGCTGGAAGGCAGGAAGGGGTGGGTCCACCTTTCTCATGTAAAACTTTTCAATGGATTGAAACCCGTTTCTAAAAACATTTCCAAGGAGTCCCAGGATTTTAAAGACTGCCGAAATATTGTTCTTAAGGACTGTCCCGCAAAAGACATTGTTACAACCCCTTCCCTGTTAGAGAAAACTCCGCAACAGGAGTATAAGCAAAAACTACGGTCTAGTAAGTCAGTCAGTTTGATTGTATAGGTCCTCCCCTAGGTGAAACGGTTAGACTGTTTCTGACATGTATAAAATAGACCCCCATAGTGAGAGAGTCAGTAAAAACTCAATTCAATGTATCGTTTTTCTAAGTTTCATATTATTCATCAGCCTAATGATTTCCTGCACCAGTTATGCCTTTTTCCTATATTTTCCAGTTTCTCATGTAAATAAGTCTGCTAATGCTACAGTAGAGCACACGTTTAGTGATCTGCCTCCTCACGAATATTCTTACCGCCTCGCTATGCGTAACAACACATTTATCCGTATGTTACACTATTCACACCAGACCAGCAATGCCACTAATTGTTGGGTGTGTGGTCGACTCCCCCCTTTCCAGACACCGAAGGGAGTTCTGCCACTCTTTCCTTATCCTTTTTCACATAATGGTTCGTGTGGAGCATGGTCCACGTTAACGTCATCCTTAACAGATATGTCTTTTCTTAACAGTACATGTTTCCCAGACAAGCAAGGTCTCCCCCACAGAACAGGTTTAGATCTAGAAAATGAAGTGTATAATTTAGGTAATTATTCGTCGAATTTCATGGTCCTGAATGTTCAGTCTGATACTACTCCAGACTCACCTGCTATTTCAGTACTACCAGTCAAAGGCGAATTATGTGTCCGTAATTATGGTTCTGTACACGTAGGCCATAGTGAATGTACTACTGTTATTCAGTATAGTGACAGTGGGAAATCTATTTTTAAAGCCTCACGTCATTCTTATTTTGTTTGTGGTCAAACTACATATGTTCGTCTGCCCCTCGATTGGGAGGGAACCTGTTACATTGCCTTCCTACTGCCGCCTGTTTTTCTAGCCCCCCCTGACTACCATAGGAATTCCTTCCTAGTACATACTAGACACAAGAGAAATCTCCCGATTGTCGATTATACTGAAACTGCCGCAGAGCAATTCATTGATATAGATAAAGGTGTTTTCCCTTATTTAGGCACAGTTGTAAATAGTAAGCTAATTCGTAGGTTAACAAGAACCCTTGAAGCAGTAGTAGATGAGACTGCCTCCGCTCTAGGTAACTTAACTGAAGAGCAATCCTTTATGAGAATTGTCGTTTTACAGAATCGTCTCGTCCTTGACGTCATACTGGCCGATAGGGGCGGGGCCTGTAGAGTCCTCGGATCTAGTTGCTGCATTTTCATTCCAAATAACGCGCCGTCTGTTTATTCAGCTATAACCAGACTCCATAAAATTGCCCATCTGTTACATCAAGATCCAGGCACCTGGACATGGTCCGGTTGGTTCTGGAATATAATTTCCGCATGGGGATGGAAATTCCTGTCCTTTCTAAGTATTGCAGTAGCGATCATATTTAGCTGCTGCCTCTGTATACAATGTGGCCCTGCGATTTGCAGCATGTGTGCTACCTCTTGTATTCCTAGTCCTAAGCCCCGTTCTAAGTCCCGTTCCAAGATAATTCGAGACGAGCAAATGGTACTGTATGAAATGATAGATGGTATCATGAAAATTGATGTTTCCTGATGGAATCGTAGTGACAAGGAGGGAATGTGGAAAAGTAAATTTTGCCATGTTCTGTGTCCCTACGCCTCATCCATCATATGTTATGTGTGCATGACCAATATGCATATGTTATTCCCCATGTCCGATTAATGACGCAATTACAGTTGTGTCCACCTTTAGTATGCCAGTTTCCAGTCCTCGTGAATACTACGAATATCAGGCCTATGTAAAGTTACGTTGCCACGTTTCTCAGTGTGCACGTTATTCCATTATAAAGTCCCCGTTTCCAGGCCTCAAAAGGGCCCGGACCACAGATTCAGCTCCTGTCTCCTGAAGTCTCGCTGAGGAGCGATACAGCCCCCACCTGTATCCTCGACCCTTCACTTACTTCCTGCCTCGCAGTGCCCGGTGCAGCCTGGCTCTGCCTCTGAGTCTGCCAAAAGTATGTTATAGTTCCAGTTATCAGTTCAGTCCTCCTTCCCTGCATTCCTAAGCTACTGAACTGCATCAATAGTTCCCGTCATTGTCTAGCCTATGCGGCTCCACGTTAGAGAAATACTGTATTTAATGGTCATTTAGTATTCTTCATCACACACTACATGTAGAATAATGCATGGTCCAGTCTTAGAATCAAGTTAGCCTTTCCCCTCATGACTTCTAGTTTATATCAACATGTTCCCTAAACATCAGATACTAGATAGGGTTTAGGTACAAGTCGCTCCGACCCTCCAGACTTTAGTCTCTGCTCCTAGCACAGAGTTCATAGCCCCCAGCTTCTCCTAGTAATACGTCATTGCCAGTTTGCGTGCACCACCAGGTTAGAGGTCCCGGCTCCTTAGGTAGCCCCCTCCTATGTTTCCGCCCCATTCATGACATATTCTGTTACGTTTGCACCACATGTCTATGTATACGCCCAGTTACACCTACTTTTACTGTTATCTTTCGCGACTGCTACGCGTCACGCCTTCTGCTCCACCCACTGCTACGCCTACTGCAATGTAATGCTATGTGTTTGCGCTATGTATATAAGTTCATGTATTGTTATTAAAAGCTAGCGCGCTCATCCCAGACCCAGCCCCAGCAGCTGCTGGGCCTCTTTTCCCCTGCTGGGTCATCCTATGCAGGTTGTCCTGATCCTGTCCTTATGCTGTAATAAACCTGCAGAAACTCCTACTACCTCGAATCTTGACTCTTATTTATTGAGCTATCTGTTATGCTATATGCCTAGTCAAAAATAGGGTATTATTTATTTATTTACCACAGTCCTCTAGTCTTAAACATCGTGTATATATCTGTAATCTCTATGATCCGATCCTGCATTGTATAATCCACTATAATTGAATGTTTGGATATTTTTGTATCTGTGGTCTCTATCTAATAAAGAAATAAAAAAAAAACAATACTAATACTGTAGCCAATACGAATTCCACCACCAATAATACCACTACCAGCACCACCACTAACACCACCACCAATACCACCACCACCAATTTCAATACCACCACCATTAATACCACCACTACCAATACAACCACTACCAATACCACCACTACCAATACCACCACCACCACCACTGCCAATACCACAACCAATACCACCACCACCCATACTACCAACACCAATACCACCACCAATTCCACCACTAATACCACCACCACCAATACTACCATCAATAACAATACCACCACCACCACCACCAATACCACCACCACCAATTCAATACTACCACCACCAATACCACAGCCAATACCAATACCACCACCAATATCACCACAAATACCAGCACCAATACCACAACACCAATACCACCAGCACAAATTTCAATACTACCACCACCAATATCACTACCACTAATACCACCACCATCAGTACCACCACCACCAATGCGACCAATACGACCACCACTGCCAATACCACAACCACCACCACCACCACCACAGTGAATACCACCACCATTACCACCACCACTGCCAATACCACTAACAATACCACCACCAACACCACCAATACCACTACCACATCAATGCCACCACCAATACCACCACCACCAATACCACAACCACCACCACCAATACTACCACCACTAATATCACCACCAAAACCACCACCAATACCACAACAACTACCACCACCAATACCACCACCACCAATATCACCACCAACACCACCACCAATACCACCAATACCAAAACCACCAATAACACCACCTCCACCACCACCACCAATACCACTACCACCACCAATACTACCAATACCACCACCAATAACAATACCACCACCACCAATACCACCACCACCAATCCAATACTACCACCACCCATATCAATATATCACCAGTATCACCAATAATACCACCACCAGTACCACCACCACCAATACCAATACCAATACCACCAATTTTAATCCCACCACCAATACCAATACCACCACCACCACCACCAATTTCAATATCACCACCACCAATACCACCACCTCCAATACCACCACCACCACAAATTCAACTACCACTAATACCAATACCACCACCACCACCACTACCACCACCAATACCACCACCACAAATAACACTACCACCACCACCAATACCACCACCACACCACCACCAATACCACCGACACCACCCCCAATACCACTACCACCACCCATACTACCAAGACTAATACCACCATCTACCTTCATCAATGCCACCATCAATACCACCAATACCACCACCACTAATACCACCACCAATACCATTACCAATACCCCCACATCCAATAACACTACCACCACCACCAATACCGCCTCCAACAATACCATCACCAACACCACCACCACCAATACCAGCACCACCACCAATAACACCACCTACATCACCACCAATACCACCACCAACACCACCACCACTACCACCACCAATACTACCAACACCAATACCACCACCAATAGCACCACCACCAATACCACCACCAGTATCACCAATAATACCACCACCAATTCCACCAACACCAGTATCACCACCATCAACACCAATACCCCCACCACCAATTTCAATACCACCACCACCAATACAAATACCACTCCCAATACCAACACCACCAGCTCCAATAACACCACCTCCACCACCACCAACACCACCACCAATGCCATTACCGCCACCAATACTACCACCACCAATTCCACCACCACCAATGACAATTCCTCCACCACCAATACCACCACCACCAATCCAATACTACCACCACCAATACCACCACCAGTATCACCAATAATACCACCACCAATACCACCACCTCCGGTACCACCACTACCAATACCACCACCACCAATTTCAATACCACCACCACAAATACCAATACCAATACCAATACCACCACCACTACCACCACCAATACCACCACCACCAGCAATATTACCAACACCAATACCACTACCATCAATACCACCACCAATACCTCTACCACCAATACCAATACTTCCACCAATAACAATACCACCACCAATACCACCACCAATCCAATACTACCACCACCAATACAACTGGCAATACCAATACCACCACCAATATCACCAATAGTACCACCACCAATACCACCATCACCAGTACCACCACCACCAATACCACCATCACCAATTTCAATACCACCACCCCCACTAATACCACCATTACCACCAACACTACCACCACTGCCAATACCACAACCAATACCACTACCACCACTGCGAATACCACCACCAATACCACCACCCGCCAATACCACCACCACCACAATACCACAAACTCCACCGCCACCAATACCACCACCAGCAATACTAACAACACCAATACCACCAATACCACCACCATCAATACCACCACCAATACCACTATCACCAATACCACCACCACCAATACCACCACCTCCAACAATCAAAACTACCACCACCAATACCAATACCACCACCAATACCACCACCACTACCACCACCAATACCACCACCACCACAGTACCACAAACTCCACCACCACCAATACCACCAACAGCAATACTACCAACACCAATACCACCAACACCAATACCACCACCATCAATACCACCAACACCAATACCACCACCATCAATACCACCACCAATACCACTACCACCAATACCACCACCACCAATACCACCACCTCCACCAATCCGACACTACCACCACCAATAGCAATACCACCGCCAATACCAAGACCACCACCAATATCACCAATAACACCACCGCCAATACCACCACCACCAATTCCAATACCACCACCATTAATAACACCACCACCAATACTACCACCAATACCACTACCACCATTACCACCACCACCAATACCACCACCACTACCACCACCACCAATACCACCACCAATTTCAATACCCCCACCAATACCACCACCATTAATACCACCACCACCAACACAACCACCACCAATACCACCACCACTACCACCACCACCAATACCACCACCAATTTCAATACCCCCACCAATACCACCACCATTAATACCACCACCACCAACACAACCACCACCAATACCACCACTGCCAATACCACAACCAATACCACCACCACCACTGCCAATACCACCACCTATACCACCACCGCCAATGCCAATACCACCACTCTTATCACCATCTACACCACCAATACCACTACCATCAATGCCACCATCAATACCACCAATACCACCACATCCACCAATACCACCACCACTAATACCACCACCACCACCATTACCAATACCCCCTCAACCAATAACACTACCACCACCAATACCACCACCAACACCACCACCACCACCAATACCACCACCACCAATAACACCACCTCCAACACTACCACTACCACCACCAACACCACCAATACCACTTCCACCACCAATACTACCAAAACCAATAGCATCACCAATACCACCACCACCAATACCACCACCAGTATCACCAATACCCCCACCACCAATTTCAATACCACCACCACCAATACAAATACCACTCCTAATACCAACACCACCACCACTACCACCACCACCAATAACACTACCTCCACCACCACCAATACTACCACCACCAATACTACCACCACCAATACCACCACCACCAATACCACCACCACCAATACCAATACCACCACCACCAATACCACCACCACCAATCCAATACTACCTCCACCAATACCAATACCACCAAGAGTATCTCCAATAATACCACCACCAATACCAACACCGCCAGTACAACCATCACCAATACCAGCACCACCAAAACCACCACCACCAATACCAATACCACCACCACCAATACCACCACCACCAATAACATTCCCACCACAAATACCACCACCACCACCACAATACCACCAACTCCACCACCACCAATATCACCACAAATACTACCAACACCAATACCAATACTACCACCAATAACAATACCAACACCACCCCCAATACCACCACCACCAATCCAATACTACCACCAATACCACTGCCAATACCACCACCAATATCAGCACCACCAATACCACCTTCACCAGTACCACCACCACCACCAATACCACCACCACCAATTTCAATACCACCACCACTAATATTACCACCACCAATACCACCAATACCACCACCACCAAAACCACCACCACTGCCAATACCACAACCAATACCACTACCACCACCAATACCACCACCACCAATACCACCAAGAATACCACCACCAACACCACCACTACCACCAGCAATGCCATCATCAATACCACCACCACCATTACCACCCCCACCTGCAATACCACCACTAATACCACCGCCAATACCACCACCACTACCATTACCAATACCACCACCACCAATAACACTACCACCAACACCAATACCACCAACACCAATACCACCACCATCAATACCACTACCACCAATACCACCACCACCACCAATCCAATACTACCAATACCACCACCACCAATACCACCACCACCAATCCAATACTACCACCACCAATACCACTGCCAATACGAAGACCACGAATATCACCAATACCACCACTACCCCCAATACCACCACCACCAATACCACCAACACCAATACCACCACCATCAATTCCACTACCACCAATACCAACACCACCAAATACTGCCAACACCAATACCACCACCATCAATACCACTACCACCTATACCACTACAAATACCACCACCACAATACCACCACCACCAATACCACCACCACCACCACCAATCCAATACTACCACCACCAATACCACCGCCAATACCAAGACCACCACCAATATCACCAATACCACCACCACGCCCAATACCACCACTACCACCACCAATACCAATACCACGATCAATACCACCTCTACCAATACCAACAACACCACCAATACTACCACCACCAATACCACCACCACCAATACCACCACCAATACCACCAACACCAATACTACCACCAATAGCAATACCACCACTACCAATACCACCACCACCAATCCAATACTACCACCACCAATACTAATACCACAGCCAATACAAATTCCACTACCAATATCACCAATGATACCATCACCAATGATACCATCACCAAAACCACCACCACAAATACCACCATCACCAATTTTAAATCCACCACCACCATTAATACCACCACCACCAATACAACAACCACCAATACCACCACCACTGCCCATACCACAACCAATTCCACCACCACTACCGTGAATACCACCACCTATACCACCACCACCGCCAATACCAACAATACCACCACCCTTACCACCATCTACCCATCAATATGACTACCAACATCAATGCCACCATAAATACCACCAATACCACCACCACCACCACCACCAATACCATCACCAATACTACCAACACTAATACCACCACTACCAATACTACCACCAATAACAATACCACCACCACCAATACCACCACCACCAATGCAATAGTACCACCACCAATATCATTACCAATCCCACCACCAATATCACCAATAATACCACCACCACCAGTACCACTACCACCAATACCACCACCACCAATTTCAATACCACCACCACCATGCAAAAACCACCACCACCGCCAATACCACCAAGAATACCACCACCATCAGCACCACCAATATCACTACCACCATCAATTCCACCAATACCAACACCACCATTACCACCATCACCATTACCACCACCACCACCAGTCTAATACTACCACCAGTATCACCAATAATACCAACACCAATACCACCACCAGTACCACCACCACCAATACCAATACCACCACCACCAATTTCAATACCACCACTACCAATACCACCACCATCACCAATACCAATACCACCACCAATACCAACACCACCACCACTACCACCACCAATAACACTACTACCGCCACCAATACCACCACCATCACTACCACCTCCACCAATACCACCACCAACATCAATACCACCACCAATTTTAACACCTCCACCACCACCAATACCACCACCAATACCTCCACCATTAGTACTACCCCTAATACCACTACCACCAATACCACCACCACCAATACTACCACCAACACCAATACCACCACCAATAACAATACCACCGCCACCAATTCCACCACCAATCCAATATTACCACCACCAATACCAATACCACCGCCACTACCAAGACCACCACCAATATCACCAATAACACCACCACTAGTACCACCACCACCAATTCCAATACCACCACCACCAATTCCAATACCACCACCACCAATACCATCACCACTACTACCAAAACCACCACCACCCCCAATACCACCACTACCACCACCAATACCACCACTACCAATACCAACACCACCACTGGGGTGGCAGAGTGGGCTAAAGAACGGTGATGGATCAAACTCAGATCTTTTGACTGGGTGTGAGTGTTTGATTGGTTCAGATGCTCAGTCCGTCACCACCCCCTTTTGAACCGCTTTGGCCACTGTGGCAGGGTATGCTCAGACGTGAGTCCCTTGCTCACTTTGCCACTGGATTCAAGCAAGCCGGGCTGAAGACGGCTGGAATGCCAGAAACCGGTCCTCGGAAGCATGTTTACGGTCCAGGGAAGGCATGGCTTGGCAATTCGGGCTGGACTGTTCCCATGAGGCACAGGGTCAGACTGATTTGCATATAGCCATGTCTGAACTGGGGTGGCAGAGTGGGCTAAAGAACGGTGATGGATCAAACCCAGATCTTTTGACTGGGTGTGAGTGTTTGATTGGTTCAGATGCTCCGTCCATCACCACCCCCTTTTGTACCAACACCACCACCACCAATACCAATACTACCACCACCAATGCCAGTACCACCACCACCAAGACCAATACCACTAACAATACCAATACCACCACCACCAATACCACCACCTCTACCAATACCACCACCACCAATACCACCAATGCCAACACCACCACCAATACCACCACCACCCCCATACCACCAGGCCCGGACATGTTACAGGGCGTTTTGGTGTGCTGTCAAGCTGGGGGCGGATTTCGTTAATGGGAACCTGCATGTGCTGAAAAACATGTGTTTTGCTTTGGTTATTTCGAAGCACACACAGATCCCCATCAACGAAATCAGCCCCACCGCAGTGAAATTAGCCCCCAGCTCGGAAGCACACCAAAACGCCTGGCAGCCAGTCCAGCCCTGAATACCACAACCACCACTACCACCACCACCTACACCAATACCACCAATACCAACACCACCATTACCACCACCACAAATACCACCACCAATACCAGTACCACCACCACCACCAATACCACTACCACCAATACCAGCACCAGCAATACTACCACCACCACCAATACCACCATCATCACCAATACTACCAACACCACCACCACCACCAATACCACCACAACCAAGACCACCACCTCAGCGCCTCTCGCCCACTAGTAATACCTGGGGCACTGTACAGGGCCAGAGCTGCAGCCAAGACTATCCCTCCCTCTCTCCATGCCTGCCATAAAGGACAGCCCACCCTGCACCAGGAGACGAAGCCACGGTCCTACTACAGCTGGAGTATTTTTTATCAGGCACAAAATAGCAATGATATTACGCAATGCCACACTGCACACTCAAATCATGGAGTGGGCAGCAAATAGCTCCCCCCCTACTGCTCTTCCTCCTGAGGCGCAACAGTGTAATCACTGAGCGAAAGGTGTTGGAGCACTATGTTAGTGTTTATAGCTTGGATCATATGTAACTCTCACTTCACACTTTGTGTCTGTGTAATTTACAACACCTACACATCTTCTTCTCTGCAGTATTTATCACTACTTTGAAGACATCTCATGCCGGTCTCTTCCTCTGATAATTACAATCTAACAAGCAGTCAAGAAGCCCCTTTATTGCAATGCAATAGGCCCCGCATTTGCAAGAGTTTAAGCTATTAGTATTGTAAATGACAATGCCTTTCATTTATGTTTTAAACCCCAAAACATAAATAAAAGGCATTGTCATTTAAAATGCCGATAGCTCAAACTCGCATGAATGCAAGGCCTATTGCATTGCAAATGCTTGTTTTATAGTGCTTGCCTATGCTTATTTGTGGCCCGGCTAGATGTTTTCTCTTGGTAGTGAAGGACTGCAGGCCGTGTAGGGTGTGAGTTCAGTGTGCACCAAGTTTGGGACGATACAGTGTAGCATTCAAGCTAACTGTATACAGGGTCAGATTGGCAGTGCAGGCAATCGTTCCCTGCCCAAGTTGCCTGTGACAAAGGCCAGTAGATGGGCCATTTTTTCAGCTGTAAATAACCTCACATTTGCCTAAACCGGCTTGGCCACTGGTGCTCAACCCGCACGGCTGCTTCAGCCTTAGAGCAGAGGTCTGTAAGGCCAAGTGCAAAACCTAGCTGGCTCATTGTCATGTGCTGTAGGACAATCGGACAAACTGAGGAGACACCGCATCTGGTAGGTCTAATCCCTGTCTGAGCATCTGAGTGTGACAGTGAGTGGCAGTGCTGTTTTTAAGCATCACACCAGCATTTATGTTACACAGACAGCATTAACGTTACACAGCCAGCGCTAACTTTACACAGCCATCACTAACGTCACGGGGGCATGGGGAAAGGGGCTATGCAGTGAGCTGGATTATGAGTGGTGGTCTTTTAAGAGGCTCTGCCTTTGCCTGCAGCAACAGCCAGAGGAGCCCGGGTGCCTGCTAGCACCTCATCAACGTAATATTTGCGAGGTGGTTCCTGTTCTCCATTGAACAAAAATAAAAAAAATATGCATAGCAATTTGAAGGAGAAAATAGAAAACTTTTTTGGGCATCTCAATTAGTTTTTGAAAATGTTACTGTGAAAAATATTAATCCGGGAACACAATGGCAAAGGGAAGGGAGACTACAAATGGACGGGAAAGTAACAACATGGATTGAGTGAAGGGGGCAATGTTGAAAGACAAAAGGAGAATTGAGACAGAGTGGAGAATAACAAAAAGAGGGGAAGAGGCAAAGGAAATGAAGGGAGAAAACAAAGTACAGGTGGACAGGGAGGATGATAATGTCATAAAGGCAGACAGAGAGAGGGAGGGGAAAGAGATTAGAGAGAAGAAGTGATGAAACAAAGTGGAGAGGGGCAGAAACTGGTAAAGGGAGAGAGAGAGCAAAAGCTGGAAAGCAAAGTTGGAGAGGATAGAGACAGGAAAGTGAATGACAAAACAAATGATCGAGAGGAGATCAAGGTGGAAGAGAGTGTTAAAGGTTTCCTGTTCTATGAATACTAAGAATGTATACCACCGCACATGCACCATTCTAGCTTTCTCCCTCAGTTTACGGCTAAGTTTAGAGGCTGTTGACATTCCATGAGGTGTTGCGAAACATGGAGTACAATCCTCCGGTGGAGTTTCCTTTGTGAAAGGTGCAGAATGATAAAGAAAATTCCATCAGAGGATTCTCCTTTGGTTTTAGCGCTACCTCCAAACACAGGAGCACTTTCTGTTACTCTCTACAGCAAGGCAATAAATAAGACACAACAGAATATAATATTAAGAGTAGTACAGAATGCAAAGTGGTTGAAGGGGCAAAGGGAAGTAAAGTGAGTGGAACTATCAGGAGAGAGCATGACTGGAGAAAAAAAGGGAAGGTTTGCAAGATAGAGAAATGAAATAAAACACCAAAGAGAGCAGCCAAATAAGAGTAGGAATAAGGGTATAAGAGATATAACAAGAACTGACGTAAAGATTACAGATGAGACACAGGAGTGAGACAGAGGGGGAGGGATTTATTGACTGAGAGACGAAAATAGGAAACAACAAGGGGAAATGAGAGAGACAAAGTGAAGAACAAAGGTAGAATGAGGGACACCACACAGAGGAAAAGAAGTAGATAATGAGAGATCGAAAGAGGAAGAACGAGAGAGAGGATCAAAACAAGTGATACGGAGAATAACAAATGTGTGCATAGGTAGTACGAAAGAGGTATGGAGGCAGAGGAAAGAAAGGAAGGATGGGAGAGAGAAAAAGAAAAGTTGGAGTTATAGATGGATAGACAGAAATTCAGAGAGGAAGAAAACCAGACAGATAGTTGCACTTGGTGATAGTGGAGGTGAAATGATGGACTAGAGAAAGGGGCGAGAAAAGAGAGGGGGTGAATATATGTTTCTGTGAGAGAGAGCGATTGGGCAGATAATTCCTAGGAAATTAATTGAAAAATTGCATTTGGAGGAAATTCCTGTAGCTTCCCAGATCCAAATCAAGTATCTCCCTCCAATATAAAAAGTACCCAGCTGTATGAAATGTTCAGACACATCACTTGCAGATTGGCTTCTGGGTGACAAAAGAGGAAACCTTGCACAACTCTGAAGTGTTGGCCGTAGATGCGTTGCTTCAACTTCCCAGGGAATTTGGCAATCACCTAAGGGTGGGTGGCAGCTACAAAGGATCTACAGGTGACCAAGAAACCACTGGTTAAAGAGTGAGCAGGTACTTCAGGGCCATGAAAGTGAGGTGAGGAGGAACTTCAGTGACCCTAGGGTTATCATGAGTCTACCGCGCCTAATGTGGATGAGCAGGAAGCTTTTGTACCTCTGAGTGACCATTAGCCCAAGGGAACTGAGGGTGTGAAGAGGCCTGGGGGACAAGCAAGAACATAAGGGACATCAGATTGAGTAATTGTTTCAGGGAAATGGAGGTAAACTGGTGCCTCAGATATGTAAACTGAGCGATACCCCTGAAGCTCCTGCTCTTCTCACTTTCCTCTTTGGGAACTGGGAGAGAACAGTAGCCTCAGGTCCCTAGGGTGAGCAGAGCACCTGATGATATGGCCTGAGAATAAACATTGGAATCAGACCCTTTCAGGTGAACATGGTTCTCAGTAGCCTTATCACAGATTTCTCTCAAAATGACTCCCCTGTTACTAAGAAAGGTTCCATGAAAGGCCATTATCCATAAATGAGAGCCACTTTTTCTTTGGGTGCCCAGGCCTAATTTGAATCCCAAATCGACCCTGCCTGTATATGACTTTTCCCATTTTCACTTGTGTCACGATAAACTGAGACACAGGAATTTTCAGAGTTTATAATTTGATGGGGAAATGAAGTGTCTGTGCTGTTTGTGCATCATGTAATTTTGAGGTTGATGATTTGACACTCCTGCAGCAGGTGCTTCTTGGAACACAGCACTAATAAATCACAGACTACGAATTCCAAGTTAGTGAGTTTATTACTTTAGTATCGTAACGAATGATATATATGAATTGTCAAATCATAACTATGAGAGAGTTTTTTTTAACCAAATTTCTCCAATTGTACACATTATATTATATTATTATGTTTGTTTAATTTTTATTGTGTTTTTTAATTGTCTTTTATGATCTAAAAAATCGAAATAAAGACTTTAAAACCTGAAACCTGAGTTTATTACAAAGCCAAAAATAACTGGACATTACAGACACCTCAAGATGAGGTTGTAAAAATACATGGGAACTAATACAAATCCAAACCTGCGAGCAAGATTGAAACGCTGGAGCATGAAAAGAATGACAAATTCCAGAACCAGAACGCAGACAATGTGTTGTGCCTTACCAGACGTAGCCAAGTTGAATTTTATGAATAACTCTATTATCTTCTTATTTGCAGGATGGTAAATATGTACATCAGTCTTTATCCTGGTAATCCTGTTACACCAGCCTCTTCAGCTCCTACGCCAGACCCACCAGGAGCAGCCCGCCTGCTGCTCAGCCCATCTCCAACTGTCACCACTCATCCACACAGGCACCCAGCATTCCATTCATCACAATCGCACCAACATTCCAATACCAGCTCTGTTAAAGCTGTTAAAGCTCCAGCCAAGTCAGAGCAAGCAGCTATTCCTAAAGGTGGGCAACCCGGGACATAGCAGAAGCTGGCCCAGGGGGATGGGGCCCCCAGGGCCATATATGGCTCCAGGAGAGGGGCAGCACAGCTCCCCTCCTTCTGTTTACCATGGAGCCCTGGGAAGATGGTGGTCCCCAGGGCTGTATATGGCCCCCCTCTCAGTACAATTTATTGTGCGGGCCCCAGGGAGGTTGGGGTCTCTGGGGACTGTGGGTCTGTGTGGCCCCACACAATTTTTTGCCCAAGAATGTGGTGATCCCTAGGGCTTGTGGTACGCCCAGGAGGGGGGTCTGCATGCCCCCCTCCATAATTAAAATTAAAGCCCCTAGTAGGTGGTGTTCCCCTGGTGTTTCTAGCAATCCCAGAAAGGGGGGTCCATAAAGCCCCCCTCCAATATGAAAGTAAAGCCCTGGGGAGGTGGTGGGCCCTGAGCGCCTCCTACTCTTTTTTTATAAAATTCCCCCGGGACCTGGCCCACCCCTTTGAAAACAAGCGCAGGGTCCTGGTCTTGTTTTTTTTTTCTTTTTTTGTCACAAATTCTCAAATTTCACTAATTCACAGGTAAATATTATTTATTTTAATGCTTTTTTTCCCTGCCGGGTCCCCTTTGGGTCCCCAAGATTAAGGCTTGGGGGTTAGGGTATTCCTTCCTGACCCCCTTTTCTTTTTTTTCATGTTTTATATTGGGACTCTGCTGAAGCAGAGTCCCAAGATGGCTACCAACACTTCCTGGTTGACGTATTGGCAGCCAATCAGAGCTCGGAAGATCTCTGCAAAAGCTTGTTAATATTCATAAATTTACCACGATCGTAGATTTACAAATTTAGATTTCCTTTAATTCCTTACTAAATACTGAACAAATTTACACCAAATAACTAAAAGCGTGATCTGTGTAACCAAATCTACCTTTCGTTCCAAATTCGGTGTAATTCCGTCCAAATGTTCGAGCTATAGTCCAGTTCAAAGCTCCTATGGAAATTAACATGGAAAACACAATTTTATTGACCCCCCCTTTTTCTCAGCTCCCGCTTGACACATCCCCCAATACTTTCCATGCACAACAAGATTCACTAGGACACTTTTATGTAAAATGTCTTGAAGATTCATCAAACAGCGCCAAAGATATAGGCAAGTCCCCAATACATTTTTCTATGGAAACATGGTCCTAATTATACCTACGTACATATATATAAATAAATCACCTCTCGTGTTTATTGGATCCAAATGGACCAAGCAAAGACTCCACAGCTCTTCAATTCAAAAAGTGTTTATATGTGAATAACCATATAGAGGAATGAGGCAGAAGGCAGAGTTCTTTTATAAGGTTATGGAACTTCAAGGTAACTCTCAATGTCATTATCATGTATGACAGTGGGTACTTCAGGCCATTTGATATATAGTCACACCGTCACCTTTCCCACAAACCACTTCAAAGCTTTGTACATAGCACTTTTTGAATATAAAAGAACAAGCAAATATACAAACATGAAGAATAAAAATAGAACCTCTAGTGCAAAATTATACACCTCAAAAACCTGTTAGATATTTGTTATAAACAGATATTGGAAACAGTTAGATTTGCATATAGCCATGTCTGAACTGGGGTGGCAGAGTGGGCTAAAGAACGGTGATGGATCAAACCCAGATCTTTTGACTGGGTGTGAGTGTTTGATTGGTTCTGATGCTCCGTCCATCACCACCCCCTTTTGTACCACATTTGTGTATTGTGTCATAACTATGACTATATGCTCCATATATTATTGAACGTTACTGTTAGGATGGTGTGATTGTAACACATTCCTTGGAAGTGTATTTTCTGTATTAACTTGTATCACAGGCTTGTGATAAAGTAGAGACTCATTAGCAATAAGACTCCGCGTAGCAGAATCTGGTACCTGAGAATTATTTATACTGATTGTTATTGTTTGTATGTTTATCTGTTTGTTTTACAGGTCTCCCTCCTAGCTGTTCCCTTCCTCAAACCCTTCCCCGCCACTTGGTCACTATAACTTTCAGTGCTGTAATAACATCCTGAATTGGAGGTACAGAGAGGTGGGCCCATAGAGCAACATACAGACTGCGAGGAAGTGGTGCTCTGACACTGTGTATGAACAGGGGAAATCACTGGCTGTTCTTCATCAGCATCCATTCTGCCAAACGGATGCATAACGAATGATAAAACAAAGGGGCAGAATACCAGCAAAAGGAATACTCAAGTTCCCAGTGTCCATCACTGGTACAGGCTCCCATTGTTCATCAAAACGTTGGCACTCTTGAGCACCAGCGGTGGAGCTTGCTCTGTCCTAAGCTTGGGTTCCCAGGTCAATCAGGATAAGGCACCGCCAAAGTGATACCATTAATATATCCTGTCCAATGTTCAAACAGGGCACCAGTCTCACTTCACCCTAAACTAGCTCCATTGGTACTATAGCAAAGTACATTCTAACTTACACAGTCCATCCCTACCTAATCTGACTTCTCCTTTGGTGCACTGTTTCTCTACCAAGACTGCAAGTTGTACCTAGTGACTTCAGGCACAGATTGATCTGTGGTAAATAAAATATTACCCTGTCATAATTTCTATAATTAAACAAATGCATCATGCAGTAAATGAGAGGCAGAGTCCGTGGTATCCGAGTCAAATGGCTTTATTCCAATAACTCGAGTTAAGGGAGAATCTGTTCCATCACCTCTAAGGTTCAGGAAGGGCCTTCTAAAACATTATTTTCTGATTACATATTTATACGTGCAATTTTGTACATAGGAGCGCTCGAGGCAGAGCAAGAGAAAGAGAGATAAGAGCATGTGGGCGTGCATGAGGGTGTGCACTTGATGAGTCATAGGTGAGTCATAGGTGGGTGGATACATGGAGGGGGTTGCATGGCAGGCTGGCTTTTTGCCCTACTTGTGCGTGCAACTTGATCATGACGTGCAACTGACGTGTGACTGGGGGGAGCTGACATTCAGTCTAGTAGAGAGGCCTTCAGTGTCAGGGCGACCAGCACGACTAGTATTATCTGATATCTTGAGTCCGGGGATGTTTTATCTGAAGCAAAGGTCGCTCATCACTAAGAGCCAGAGAGGGCATATATTTCTTTGTTCATTGCATGGGGGCCGTGAGCTTTCTACGGATGCAAGTTCTGTAATTTACTTAAACGGAGACAGAAAGGCTAGGCCCTATCTTTGCAGACGGGTTCTGTTTACCTTCTTCACTGGGCAGGAATGTGATTCTGTAGAACAAGCAGATAACTATTTTGCAAAACACTGTCTTGGCACCCCTTGCTGGGCTTCTCTCTCGGCTGGGCCAGAAATATGCGAGGTCAGAGATACGTAACTGTAGCTTTCAGAGTGTCTGAAGTCATGAAAAACCCTTAATTCAGAAACGGGCTCAGGCTGAACCACAAAAAGGGTTCATCGTGATTTATTTAAAAGTGCACAATGCAAATACATGGGCCTTAAATGCTAACTTAATGTTTCTTACATGGGAGACTTGATGACTGGCATCCTAATGCAGGACGCAAATGCAGAGGCCTTGTGATTCAGGCCACTACGGGAAAATGCATGCATGACATGCACATACATGAAACATAGGGTACACGCAGGGGACATATTGGTCAGGCAAAATATCATTTTCCTCATTCCCTCCTTGTCCCCTACTTTTACCCTTCAGGACACATCTATATTCATGAGACCGTATAGTTGATCATACAGCATCATTTGTTCATCTTTGATCCTTTGTACACGTGGATGTGGTACACAGGCAGTCGCACACAGGCCGCAAATGGCCGGGCCACACTGCAGACAGAGACAGCAGCCGAATATCATAAGCAGTATCATTCCTAGGAACGACAACACTTTCCATCCCCAAGCCGATATTACACCCCAGAGAAAAACTGGACCAAGTCCATGTGCCTGGGTCTTGATGTATATCATGAGCAATCTTGTGGAGTCTTGTTATCGCTGCGTACACAGATGGCGCGTTATTAGGGATGAAAATGCAGCAACTAGAGCCGATCACTCTACAAGCCCCGCCCCTATCCGCCAGGATGACGTCAAGAACAAGGCGGTTCTGAAGAACAACAAGTCTCATGGCAGACTGCTCCTGGGTCAAATTCGCCAGAGCAGAAGCAGTCACATTCACTACTGCTTCCAGAGTTCTTGTTAACCTGCGTATCAGTTTACTGTTTTGGACGGGACCTATGAAGAAAAAGAATCCTTTGTTGAAATCTGTATATTGCTCCCAAGCTGTTTCAGTCTGATCGATCTCTGAGGCATCGGTCTCTCTCCTTTGTCTAACATGCTCTAGTCGTGAATCTCGATGGTAATGGGATGGGGCCAGAAAGACTGGTGGCAGCAGGAACGCTATATAACATGTCCCACCCCAGTCTGGGGGCAGTTGTACATAGGCTGTCTGACCGCAAATGAAATAGGTATGGCGTGATGTTTTGAATGAAGACTGTCCTTTATCGTTAAACTCTACTATAGCTTTACACTCGCTGTGTCCCATATGTACTGAGCCTTTCTTTCTAACGCACAAATCTCCCTTTGCTGGTAGGACTGATATAAACGGTGGACCTATATTTTGCATGGGCTGAGCGTTCAGCATTATAAAACTAACAGATGCATTTCCTTGTTCGTACTCTTCATTTTCTAGATCAGTTCCCTTCCTTTGGGGAAATCCGTCTTGGTCTGGAAAACATGCTTCATTCATTACTTTATTCAGGTTTCCATATATCCATTCATCTTGGTAAACTATGGACTTTCTGTCTAGTGATGTCATTAAGGCAAACCATGCTCTACACGAACCATTGTGGGAGAAGGGTAAAGGGAAGAAGGGCAGAACTCCCTTCTTCTTTTGATAAGGTGGGAGTAGGCCACATACCCAGCAATCAGTCGCATTGCTGGTCTGATGAGAACGGTGTAACATTCGGATGAAAGTATTGTTACGCAGTGCAAGTCGATATGACAGTTCATGAGGTGGCAGGTCACTGAATGTATGCTCTACAGTGTTGGTAAGGGAAGAGTGCATATGTGAGGCAATAGGAGGAAAGAAAACATGTAGTATTAAACTTACACATATGATAACGATACACAGAAAAAACAAAATAATCAAAGAAACTATACATCTACTGCGTAATAACTTGCAGTACTTTTCTTTCATTTTGCTCTTCTTACTATTCTCGTATGTGATCTTATACATGTCAGAAATCTAGTCTAACCGATTCACCACCGAGTGGACTTAAACAATTAAACCTCGTCTGACTTACTAGATCTTAACTTAGACCTATACTCTTGCTGTGGAGTCTTTTCTAGCAAAGGCGGCGCAAGCGGTGCAAAGTCTTTAATGTCTTTAATGTCTTTATTCTTTTCAAAAGTTCCAGATTGTCCAAAGTATCTCTTGCAGTGATGAGCGTGAAGCCATCCCTTTCTTCCCTCTACTTTAATCGCAGTCCTCGTGGTCAGTAACACTAACTTCGGTGTCTTCCAGCGTGGCTCAAGGGGGCTTGAGCGATCAAAATTCCGGACAAACACGAAATCCCCAGGGACTATGGCATGCTCCTTGACCTGGGTGTTATCAGGGAAGGTGGCAGCAACCTGTGAACGACAAGAGAGTAGTGCAGACATCAAGGAAGCCAGGTAATCTGTCAGCATGTTACTGTTAACATCAGTTATTCTCTTAGGCATAGGCGTACCCCACATATTTGGCGGTCTACCGAAAACGACTTCATATGGAGATAGGCCTGTTCTGGAATGAGCTACCATACGCGATGTAAAAGAGGGCAACCGGCAAGGCTACCATCCAATCCACGCCTTTTCCTGCACAAATCTTTGCTAGTTTTGTCTTGATTGTCTGATTATGTCTTTCTACAAGGCCTGCTGCTTCAGGGTGTCGTACACAATGGAACTTCCAATTATATCCTAACAGAAGAGACACTTGTTTCATTAATTCAGAGGAAAATGGCTGACCATTGTCTGAGTAGATGAAAGAATTCGCGCACCAATTGCCTGGCAGTTGTCACAGCAGTATAATCTGGAACTGGATACGCTTCTGTCCATCTAGATAGTGCACACACAACTACCAAGACATACTTGTAACCTCTACATCTGTCCATTTGGATGTAATCCATCTGGAGGACCTCAAAAGGGTGGTCAGGAGGATGAAATCCGCCTTGTTCCACCGGGATGCCTTTACCTGGATTGAACTGGCAACAGATCATACATGTTCGTACTTTCTTTTTCGCTGCTGCACGCAGGTGCTTGTTAAACCAGATATTCTGTAAACTGTCTATCATTGCCTTTTCTCCCAAGTGTGCTGGACTATGTGTTGTGTTTATGATTACTTGTACCATGGAATCTGGAAGAAACCATGTGCCTTTTCCCTTAGTCATCCAACCTTGGTCAGTCTGGACCCCTCCTTGTTCAGTCCATTTCTTTATTTCATCTGTAGTGGCATGTGTCTGTATGTCGAGTACATCTTGAGAAGGATCTCTGACTGTCATACTTTTTGTCAGTAATGGTACTTCTGTCCTTGTCGTGTCTGTTGGTGTCTGGGCTGTAAGTTTAGCAGTTCGGTCTGCCAGGTCATTACCCTGGGAAATGGTGTCTGTGACTTTGGTGTGAGCTTTGCATTTCAGGATAGCTATGGCTGTAGGTAAATGTATTGCTTCCAACAGGGCTTGAATAAGCGGGCCTTGCTGAATCTTGGCTCCATGAGAGGTCAAGAAACCTCTCTCCCTCCATAGTACTCCGAAATCATGAACTACGCCAAAGGCATATTGTGAATCTGTATAAATGTTCACTCTTAAGTGCTTAGCTTTTATGCAGGCTTGTGTCAGAGCGATGAGCTCTGCTGCTTGTGCTGACAGTGTGTCTATTCTTTGTGTCTCTATGACTTCAGTAGCAGTGGTCACGGCACATGCTGCTACTAACTCTCCTGCACTTGTTCTCATGCATGATCCGTCTACATAGAGTGTTAGGTCAGGGTCTGGAAGTGCAATATCTGTCAGGTCTTGTCTTGGTTTCATCACTATATTCATTACTTCCACACAGTCATGTGGTGGTGCATTTACTGTACTTGAGGGCAAAAGTGTAGCAGGGTTTAGAATATTACATCGTCTGATCTCTATGTGTGGTTGAAATAATGTCAGTTCATATCCTGTCAGTCTTGCTATAGTTAAATGTTGTGTCTGTGTCCTGTTTAAGAGAACTTCCACTGCATGTGGTACCTTTACTGTCAGGGGGTGTCCAAGCACTATTGAGTCACTTTGTCTTATGGCTAGGGCTGTTGCTGCAACCGATTTCAGGCACTAGAAAAATAAACACAAGGCTTGTGTTGTCCTGCTTGATCTTGTGTGAGGACAGATAATGCTGTTCCATCCCGTTCAGTTATGAAAAGCATAAAAGGCTTACTGTAACATGGAGTCGCTAAAACTGGCGCTTGACATAATGCTCTTTTTAATTCCTCAAATGCCAAGGTATGTTCTTGTGTCCAAGGGAGGACAGTCGAAGTGGCTGCCTCCTGTGTTGTCAATTATATGAGTGGTTTGGCTAGATAGGCATACTGGGGAATCCATTGCCTACAGTATGAAGTGAGGCCAATGAAGGCCCGTACTTCCTTTTGTGTCTTGGGCTGTGAAAGGCTAGAAATGAGCTATGTATACGTTCTTGTGTTAGCTGTCACCCATCCATGGACAGCAAGTGTACAAGGAACACCACTTACTGTTCACAGAACTGTAACTTTGAAGGGGACACCTTGTGCCCCTTGTCAGCCAGAAAGTGTAAAACTGTCAGTGATGCATTTGCGCATTCTGGTTCTGAACGTGCTGTAATTAGGATGTCATCTACGTACTGTAGTAGAGCAGTGTTGGGAGGCATATAAATACTGTCCAGCTGTGTTTTTTTTTTAATGCCTGACTGTAAATGCTAGGACTAATTGCAAGAGCGAAACTCCTGCCAATTATTCTGTTTACACTACGAGGGAAAAAACTATTCATTTGCAAGCATGCTCTTATCTGAAGTCAATGAAGCTTTCAGTGCTGGCTGTCAGGAAGAGCAACTTGACCCCCTCCTTATATAAACATTTCTCCGTGGCTCATCAAGTTTCTTTTCTTTTTTTTTCTACACTGCCTTCCCCTTCATCGTGATGTCACCCACAGGGCTGTTCCTCCACCCTTTCAAAACTCCGAGAGCTAAGAACAGTTGCCAAGTTACTGGAGAGAGAACTTGGTCAAATTGCAAGCATCCTTTATCTGCATGCGAAGGAAGCCTGAGTCAGTTGGAGGACTGCCAACAACTGTCCGCGGAAAAGAATTGGAGTATGGCCAATAATAACAAGACAGGCACTGCTCAGTGCTCCAAGAGGGAAAAGCCCTCCCTTTACAAAATATCTTTCCCTGGGAGCCAGGCCACCTCAAGGTCGAAAAACACATTCTCTGCAATTCAAAACACATCTGTACCCAGGCCAGAGAGCTAACCAACATTCTCTAACTTAACTGAAGCAAATTTAAAACGTGATAAAAAGCATCCTAAAATCAGTAATTAATAAGGACATATTTTATTTCGTAACCTAGACACATGTTAGCATTTTAAAATAATTATATCATAAAATATTGTTACTAGCTGCAAAGGAAAAAAGGAAACTGAACAACATGACATGGAAACACATCACATTTTACTTTTTGAAAATAACATGTGAAACACCATAATTTTGCATTGCAGAACCAAGATTTTCATAATTAAATGTGCAAGCTCTTCTATTCTACCTATTAAAAGGGCCAGATTCATCATTTCCAAAAAAACCATGTTTTCTAATTGAGGTTCAAAAAACCATGTTGTCTAATTGAGTGGATTAACTGTCACACGCTATACTAAAGGGCAGCTTGTATTGGGAACAATAACAATGTATATTTTGTAGAACAAATTTTAATTTAAAAAAACAACACACGGTTGCATTATACTAATTAAAAGCACATTCTATGATGGGTCTGTTTTATATTTCCTTCTCAACCGTGAAAACATTAAAGCACCCTGCGTGCAAACCCTTATCTCAATCCGACTGGTTTATTTACAGCTTACCGACCTCTGAGTCAAACACATTAAATCAAGTGTTCCAAGGCAAACCCACACAAATACACCGACGCATTTGAAATAGAATGTTAAATGAACACTTCTTTACTCTCCATGCAAGATGTTACCATTCAGTCAGCAAACTGACAAAGCACATAGGCAGACCCAACAACCAATGAAAAAAGTTAAATCAAACCATCATTCATCTAAAACACTCACTGACTTTTAGTGTCAGCTCACATAACCATGCATGTTAAACAGCATGTTAAAACAAATACTGCCTTCTCAATACAAGATATTAACTCTTTGGCAGCTGAAGCACAATCTTTCCCCAATGACTGCAGTACATGGGAAAGTCATGAACTCATCTCTCCACGTTATCACATAACACGTACGCACATCTTCAAAACGTTTTCTCCAAGCACTTGAAAAAGATCCAGCTCTCTCCTGCCTAACTTAATGATAACATGCTCTGCACAAACCATAACCACATGGCGCTATTCACAAGCCATATTCACAAGAAACTCAACAAGTTATAATAATGACATGCTCTTCATAAACCATATTTACAAGGAGCTATTTACAAGGAACTACACAGTAAACTTATATGGCCGATGGGGACGGGCTCTTCTAGATAGGAGGAAATAAAAAGCCTCTGATGCTGTCGGCTTTATTCTACATACTCTAAAGGGTACAGGTGGTGGCGTTCGCGACCTACTGGGTGTTTCTGAGGTGGTCACTCTAGCTAGTTCTTCTGAGAGGACGGGATAAATACCAGTAACGACGGCATTTCTTTCTCTATCAACCTGTTCTAATTTGACCCGTTCCCCCTCCTCTCGCAGTTCTTTTTCTTTGGCTTTTTCCGCTGCTTGTTTAGTTCTCTCTACTTTATTAAATTCTTTCTCTGTTCTCCTATGTGACTCTTTGCGCCATAATTCAATGGCATCTTTCTGAGAGGGTCTTGACTTCTTTTTCCATAACGCTTCCTCTACTCTCATAATACATTCAGGATCCCATGTCTCCGAGACAGGCCATCTATATTTCTCCTCTAAATCTTTCATGTAATCTACCCATAAGTCTAAAAACAAAGTGGCGTCTAACCCATGCTTATTATACATAAAATGACCAGGTGTGTCTCTAGGCGGGATGTTAACTGACTCTTCTAGTATACCTTTTCTGGTCCCTATCTGACGCAATTTTGAAAACAGTGGCATGTTGAAACCAACACAATGGAAACACAATACACATAGAATAGACTGAAACAATCAACAATCATTCATACTACAACATTAAAACACTAAAACAGATACAGTCTAACCTGATACATGGAATAAAACACATACTTGAAAATAGTTAACCTTATGCACTGGAATACAGTACAACCATACCGGTCCCAAAAATGAGACACGTCTTTACCGTGCCCACGTTTTACCGTGGACCCGTCTTTACCGTGCCCACGTTTTACCGTGGACCCGTCTTTACCGTGCCCACGTTTTACCGTGGACCCGTCTTTACCGTGAACATGTGAATGGACACGTCTTTACCGTGCACATAGAAATGAGACACGTCTTTACCGTGCTCACGTATAACGTGAACCCGTCTTTACCGTGTTCATATAAAATGAACCCGTCTTGAACTTTATGCATTCCCAAGAGTGGTACTCACCGGGAAGCAGAACTTGAAGGCCTCGGAAACTTGATACTTGATACCACGTCTACTTCTACTTCCACGCATGCGCCTTGGAACAGGTGGGCCTCCGGAACCTCGGACCTTGCTCTCTCACGGGTTGGGCTCTGGTTGGGATGATCCGCGAACCTCACCGCCTCGTGTGGACGCCTGGTCGCAGTCCGTCTCCTCCGTGGGCCTGAGGGAGTAAGCAGGAAGTCCCGCTGCGTGTACACTTCGAAGTCCGTCACGGCTATAGAAGGGGGCAAAAGCTGGACCTACGTCACCGGCGCGTGGGGAAAGGGATTAGTCCACTATTCGGGCGCCAGATTAATGTGGTAAATAAAATATTACCCTGTCATAATTTCTATAATTAAACAAATGCATCATGCAGTAAATGAGAGGCAGAGTCCGTGGTATCCGAGTCAAATGGCTTTATTCCAATAACTCGAGTTAAGGGAGAATCTGTTCCATCACCTCTAAGGTTCAGGAAGGGTCTTCTAAAACATTATTTTCTGATTACATATTTATACGTGCAATTTTGTACATAGGAGCGCTCGAGGCAGAGCAAGAGAAAGAGAGATAAGAGCATGTGGGCGTGCATGAGGGTGTGCACTTGATGAGTCATAGGTGAGTCATAGGTGGGTGGATACATGGAGGGGGTTGCATGGCAGGCTGGAACTTTGCCCTACTTGTGCGTGCAACTTGATCATGACGTGCAACTGACGTGTGACTGGGGGGAGCTGACATTCAGTCTAGTAGAGAGGCCTTCAGTGTCAGGGCGACCAGCACGACTAGTATTATCTGATATCTTGAGTCCGGGGATGTTTTATCTGAAGCAAAGGTCGCTCATCACTAAGAGCCAGAGAGGGCATATATTTCTTCGTTCATTGCATGGGGGCCATGAGCTTTCTACGGATGCAAGTTCTGTAATTTACTTAAACGGAGACAGAAAGGCTAGGCCCTATCTTTGCAGACGGGTTCTGTTTACCTTCTTCACTGGGCAGGAATGTGATTCTGTAGAACAAGCAGATAACTATTTTGCAAAACACTGTCTTGGCACCCCTTGCTGAGCTTCTCTCTCGGCTGGGCCAGAAATATGCGAGGTCAGAGATACGTAACTGTAGCTTTCAGAGTGTCTGAAGTCATGAAAAACCCTTAATTCAGAAACGGGCTCAGGCTGAACCACAAAAAGGGTTCATCGTGATTTATTTAAAAGTGCACAATGCAAATACATGGGCCTTAAATGCTAACTTAATGTTTCTTACATGGAAGACTTGATGACTGGCATCCTAATGCAGGACGCAAATGCAGAGGCCTTGTGATTCAGGCCACTACGGGAAAATGCATGCATGACATGCACATACATGAAACATAGGGTACACGCAGGGGACATATTGGTCAGGCAAAATATCATTTTCCTCAGATCAACAAAAAGAGGCTCCTGGATTCCCGTATTTATGGAGGAACTGCTGCATTCAGCACTTCATCATTTTCCTCATCAGTTTTGGTCCAGATCAACCTTGCATCATTGAAGGGGACAAATCGAGGCACTGTCTCACATTTGGAGCCCCCCACTCCATCATTCGTCCATTGATCATACGGTAGAGGCAGTGGGACCCTGCGACAATAAGTTGCATGGATCCAGTTAGTTCTAATAGCCAGCAACCTTGACTGCAGTACGTGTTGATAAGAGGGACTGTTCTGCTCCCTTCTATCGCGGCTCCAAACTCTTTTTTCGCTGAAAATTCCTCACCAACCCAAAATCGCCAGGCTGAATACCGTGTCCGTGCCCCTCTGGTGTAGCGGGTAAGGACTCTTGGACCTGTTGGTGAACAGAACGTGAATTTCCAGTGAACTGGCAAAGGTAATCTATCAACAATGGAAACTCAGTATCAGAGAATCGCTGAGGGCGCGGGACGCCCCAGACATTTGACTGGTCTCCAATTACAAACTCGCATGGCAACAATCCTGTCCTAGAATGTGCCATTGTTCTTGTTGACACAAGAGCTATTGGTAAAGCATATGGCCACTGCAACCCTGTAGTCGTCTGAATTTTTACCAATTTCAATTTAACAGTACCATATTAATTCTCAACCAAACCTGCTGACTGTGGATGATTGGCAGCATGAAACCTTTGCTTAATATTCAAGCCATCACATATTAACTGGATTACCTTGGCATTGAAATTACTTCTGTTATCACTACAGATCTAACGGGGCAAGCCAAAATGAGGAAAGAACTCCCTCAGGAGTACCTTTGCACTTGTTACGGATGTTTTGTCTTTAGTGGGATAAGCTTCAACCCACTTGGTAAAGGCACAAATGACCACCGAGACATACAAATTATTACACATATCTATCTTGATGTAATCCATCTGAAGGACCTCAAAAGAGAAAGTGGGTGTTGCATGGAGCACTAGGTGGTGCACGACCAAAATGGCCACACTGCAGTGAGGCTCTTGCTGCTCGGTGGCATAATCTGGCCTTTTATCCTGCTCACAGATGACGAATGACTTAAAAACAGGCGCTGATTGCCCGTTAACCTCGCAGCAGTTTATCAATTCCCTTGTTGGCTAAAGGGAGAAACGCCTCAAGCAGCGGCGCCCTACTGCTCTGCCTGCGCTGGAACTATGGTGAATGCTACTGGAGGCATAATCGGCGTCCGATACTACGAGAGCTCAGAGGGTTCCACATGGTGACTGGGTCGCGCTGAACACGTTGCGGGCAGAGTAACCGCTACAAAAGTAAGACCAGTGGCGGCCTGCATTGTTTATACTTCCTCATTCCAGGATATCGAGGGGAGGAACTGAAGCGGTGAAAGGGACGAATATGCACTGACTCCGTGCGAACAGGAGATCAAAATACTGACACCCATGCTCTAATATACCCCCTAGAATTCCGCATTACACTCGGACATCGCCACAGTGGGGGGCACACCAGTAGTGTAAAGAATATGTGATAAATATATCACGAAGGACGCGTTAGTTTAGCATGAAACTCGAGGGTTTCTTCACCATTTGTAAATCGTATAAACAAAAAGCTTAATATCCATCCAAAGTAAGCGTTTCAATAAAGTCAAAGGTATCAGTTCGGAATTGAACCAAAAAATGTTTTATTCATTTTCGTTCATTGTCATTTGGTATGATCATTCCATTAACGTTTTATCCTTTTCCAGCATTACATCATGCCCAATGCATTTCGGGTATAACCCTTCTTCGGGGGCCTGTATCAAATGCAAACATACAGGACCTTAGCAGTCAGCATAAAACCAAACCATAATACATTCAAAACAAATTTACAGTGCGCTGCAACATCATTCAATTGAATTTCAAAGTATTGCGATAATTCACATGAAATAAATGAAACATGCTATGACTGACATTGTTCGTACTGCTAGTGTGAAAAACATGGAGTTCAAAGTAAAGCTAAATGCAGCATTCGGCATACCGGTAACTAAAGTGCGTGATCTAATCTATGAGGAGCTTAAACGTGGCTAGCGAGATAGCTTGCTAGAAGAAAAGAAAGTAATCTGATCTGGCGTCTTTCCATAATAACTTACTTGTGAAATAATGCGGGCGGCTCACGGCCGGGAACACACCGAGTGGGACAGGTTTTCGAACGGACCAATCGGCAGGGATGTTATAGCTAGAGCTCGCGATCACGTGATCGGCATGGTCGCGGGAAAATTATCGTAAAACACCAAAAATGCGCACTCGAGACTGCGTACGCATAGATCTCAATAAACATTAACGATGAGACGATACAATGTGAAAAATGATGTAAACTCTCACATGTGTTGATACAAAGTTGGTCGTGAAGACCTGACGATTTAGACACACGGGTGGTGATTGGAGAGTGGTTAGGCCACGTGATGTAAACAAACAAATAAGTAAAATGAAGGGAAACGATCGGAACTAGATTCAAATGATCCTGCTGGATGGGAGATTCCTGAACAAAATGTGTGGGTACATACATAACTAATGTACCGTGCCGGTGAATATAAGTACCATCACGAAAGTTTATGAAATATATGAAAATAATATTCCAATCGCTAGACGCATAATTTCAATAAAATTGCATGTACAGTGTGCCGATTGCACAGGAAGTGACAATGTAAAAATAATATGTGAAAGTATACAGTAGTAATACAATTATTGTGCAGTAGTTACAATTTCATAGCAAAAATTCTTCAACATTCTGATAGGAAGATAGAGGACAGAGCTATCCTCAAAGGTCAAGGTTGTGTCTACAGTTCATAGAAAGCATGCTAGTTCAATTCTGTCATTGAGCCCCAATGGTTGCAGGGCATTAAGTTTTTTGATCCAGTGAAATTCAGATTGCAAACGTTGTTTAACAGGGTCCATGTCACAGCGCTGTGGTAATACCTCCAGTATGGTGAATTTAAGTTGCGCTATTTGGTGATTGTTTTCCAGCCAATGTGTGGCTACCACTGATTTAGTGTTCTTCGTTCGGATGTTACTCTTATGTTCTGATATTCTTACTTTTAGCTTCCTTTCTGTTTGTCCAATATATATTTTTCCACATGGACATTTAATGGCATAGATAAGGTTTTTAGAATCACACGTGCCGTTGTATTGCAGATTGATCTGATAACCCTTCGTTGGGTGTGTAAACTTATTGCCAGTCATGACATTATTGCAGTGTGTGCAATTGAAACATTTCGACATGCCTTTAAATTGTAATTTTCCTGTTTTACTGGTTGTTAGTATTTCTTTCAGATTTCTTGATCTTTTAAAAGCAAAAGTTAACCGCTCACTGTACATGTTGATCAAGTCTGGTTCATCTTTTATGAGCTTCCAATGATGGTTAATAATTTTCTTGATTTTGTTAGCTGCCGTTGAATACTTTAGTACACAGACTGTTTTGGGTTGATTTTCAGTTTGACCTGATGGTGTTACCAAACTCTCTCTGGAGAATTTTTGAACTTTTTTCTGTGCTATATCTAAGATCTCCTTAGGGTACCCTCGTGCTAAATATTGTTCTTCCTGTTCTTTCCAAGTTTGTTCAAGCACATGCACATCAGAGGTTATTCTTTTCAGTCGAATGAATTGGGATGTAGGCAAATGTTTTTTTAATGTGTCAGGATGGAAGCTTTGGAACAACAAGCTAGAGTTCCGATCAGTAGTTTTCTTATGTACTTTTGTTTGTAGCTGTTGGTTACGTAGAGTGATTTGTACATCAAGAAATGAGATGGAGTCTCCATCTATAGTATGTGTAAGCTTAATTCTTGGGTTCACCTGATTAAGTGCAACAATGTTCTCAAGTAGCATTTCTCTTTCGCCTTTCCAGATAAGGAATAAATCATCAATGTATCTTTTGAAGATTACTAGATTGTTTGACCAGTTCTTGTTCTCAAGGATGTTCTCATGCTCAAATTTCGACATAAACAGATTGGCGTATGAGGGGGCCCCCCCAAAACCCATTGAGGTTCCATTGCATTGGTTGTAGTATTTGTTGTCCCATTCAAAGTAGCTATGATAAAGTGCAAAATGCATCAATTCAATGAGAAAAACTTTGTTAGCTTCACAGTCTTCATCACGAAGTAGGTTCCATTCGAATGCCTCTAGGCCCTCATTGTGAGGAATTGATGTATATAATGACACAACGTCAATAGTACATAGCCAATATTTTTCGTTCACCTGCAGTTGTATCGTTCTGAGCATATTCAGGAAAGCTGTAGTATCCTTGATATGTGTCTTGCTTGTCTGTACAATCGGCTGTGGAAAACAGTCTAAGTATTTTCCAATACTGTCAGATATCGACCCACAGGCTGATACGATGGGTCTGAAAGGAGGTTTTTCCATACACTTGTGTACTTTGGGTAACATGTAGAGTTTTGGTCTACGTGGGTATTTAGTTTCCAAAAATTTCATCGTTTTCTCATCAATCCATTTCATTTCCATGGCGCGCTCAAGGATTTGTGTGAGTGTCGTCTGATATTCTTCTGTAGGATCCTTATTCAGAAGAATATATGCGTTAGTGTCGTTCACATGTTGATTAACACTATCTCTGTAGAAAGAAGTATCCATAATTATCAATGCACCTCCTTTGTCAGCTCTCTGGAAGGTTAAATCTGGATCTTTAGATAAAGACAATATCGTGCTCAATTCTGCTTTGGACAAATTGTTTTTGGTATTTTTATTAAAATTAATTTTCTGTATGTCAGAGACAATTGATCTTTCAAATATTTCGATGGTCTTGTGAGTGTATGGAGCACAAAAAGTGCTCTTGGGTTTGAACGTTTTCATACTCAGTGGCAACATCGGTGGAGCGTCTTTGAAAAAATATCTCAATTTTAGATTTCTAAAAAATTTGAATAGTGCGATTTCTGTTTCAGCCAAATTAGTTTTACAAGTGGGTACGAAGGATGTACCTTTGTTTAGCACAGATAGTTGAGCTGGAGTGATCAATTTTGAAGAAATGTTAATGACTAAGTCGTTTTTGATGACTTCTGACTCCTTGTTCTTTTTGCTATCTCTTCTGGGGATTCTTCTCCCTCTTCTGTTGTTACGGTAGGTGGTGCGTTGGCTGCTGGGCTGATGCCTAAAAAAGACTGCTTATTGGTTGACGTGCTTGGTTGTTGTGTTTTACTGATTGGTTGTCTGCTTTGCGAAATTTCTGATTCTGAAACGAGGCTCTCTTGTGATGAATTACCTGCTGGTTTTGGTTTAGGTTGTTGCCACTTTTTTTGATTATAGATTTCTGCCCAGGTATACACTTCATCATATTTGTAATCGATTGTATCTCTTTTGTATTTTCGCACTTTTCTATCGTTTACTTCTTTGGCATATTTGTCTAATTTTCTATTAACATCTTCCAACATTGTCTGAATGTCCGGTAGTTTATCCAACTCTTTTTTCATGTCATTGAGATCATTTTCTATTTCCTTCAAAACTTTGGAGAGTTCTTGTATTATTAATAAAATCAGATCCAATGAACATGGGCAGAAATCTATAATCAAAAAAAGTGGCAACAACCTAAACCAAAACCAGCAGGTAATTCATCACAAGAGAGCCTCGTTTCAGAATCAGAAATTTCGCAAAGCAGACAACCAATCAGTAAAACACAACAACCAAGCACGTCAACCAATAAGCAGTCTTTTTTAGGCATCAGCCCAGCAGCCAACGCACCACCTACCGTAACAACAGAAGAGGGAGAAGAATCCCCAGAAGAGATAGCAAAAAGAACAAGGAGTCAGAAGTCATCAAAAACGACTTAGTCATTAACATTTCTTCAAAATTGATCACTCCAGCTCAACTATCTGTGCTAAACAAAGGTACATCCTTCGTACGCACTTATAAAACTAATTTGGCTGAAACAGAAATCGCACTATTCAAATTTTTAAAAAAAAAATTTAGAAATCTAAAATTGAGATATTTTTTCAAAGACGCTCCACCGATGTTGCCACTGAGTATGAAAACGTTCAAACCCAAGAGCACTTTTTGTGCTCCATACACTCAAAAGACCATCGAAATATTTGAAAGATCAATTGTCTCTGACATACAGAAAATTAATTTTAATAAAAATACCAAAAACAATTTGTCCAAAGCAGAATTGAGCACGATATTGTCTTTATCCAAAGATCCAGATTTAACCTTCCAGAGAGCTGACAAAGGAGGTGCATTGATAATTATGGATACTTCTTTCTACAGAGATAGTGTTAATCAACATGTGAACGACACTAACACATATATTCTTCTGAATAAGGATCCTACAGAAGAATATCAGACGACACTCACACAAATCCTTGAGCGCGCCATGGAAATGAAATGGATTGATGAGAAAACGATGAAATTTTTGGAAACTAAATACCCACGTAGACCAAAACTCTACATGTTACCCAAAGTACACAAGTGTATGGAAAAACCTCCTTTCAGACCCATCGTATCAGCCTGTGGGTCGATATCTGACAGTATTGGAAAATACTTAGACTGTTTTCCACAGCCGATTGTACAGACAAGCAAGACACATATCAAGGATACTACAGCTTTCCTGAATATGCTCAGAACGATACAACTGCAGGTGAACGAAAAATATTGGCTATGTACTATTGACGTTGTGTCATTATATACATCAATTCCTCACAATGAGGGCCTAGAGGCATTCGAATGGAACCTACTTCGTGATGAAGACTGTGAAGCTAACAAAGTTTTTCTCATTGAATTGATGCATTTTGCACTTTATCATAGCTACTTTGAATGGGACAACAAATACTACAACCAATGCAATGGAACCTCAATGGGTTTTGGGGGGGCCCCCTCATACGCCAATCTGTTTATGTCGAAATTTGAGCATGAGAACATCCTTGAGAACAAGAACTGGTCAAACAATCTAGTAATCTTCAAAAGATACATTGATGATTTATTCCTTATCTGGAAAGGCGAAAGAGAAATGCTACTTGAGAACATGGTTGCACTTAATCAGGTGAACCCAAGAATTAAGTTTACACATACTATAGATGGAGACTCCATCTCATTTCTTGATGTACAAATCACTCTACGTAACCAACAGCTACAAACAAAAGTACATAAGAAAACTACTGATCGGAACTCTAGCTTGTTGTTCCAAAGCTTCCATCCTGACACATTAAAAAAACATTTGCCTACATCCCAATTCATTCGACTGAAAAGAATAACCTCTGATGTGCATGTGCTTGAACAAACTTGGAAAGAACAGGAAGAACAATATTTAGCACGAGGGTACCCTAAGGAGATCTTAGATATAGCACAGAAAAAAGTTCAAAAATTCTCCAGAGAGAGTTTGTTAACACCATCAGGTCAAACTGAAAATCAACCCAAAACAGTCTGTGTACTAAAGTATTCAACGGCAGCTAACAAAATCAAGAAAATTATTAACCATCATTGGAAGTTCATAAAAGATGAACCAGACTTGATCAACATGTACAGTGAGCGGTTAACTTTTGCTTTTAAAAGATCAAGAAATCTGAAAGAAATACTAACAACCAGTAAAACAGGAAAATTACAATTTAAAGGCATTGCGAAATGTTTCAATTGCACACACTGCAATAATGTCATGACTGGCAATAAGTTTACACACCCAACGAAGGGTTATCAGATCAATCTGCAATACAACGGCACGTGTGATTCTAAAAACCTTATCTATGCCATTAAATGTCCATGTGGAAAAATATATATTGGACAAACAGAAAGGAAGCTAAAAGTAAGAATATCAGAACATAAGAGTAACATCCGAACGAAGAACACTAAATCAGTGGTAGCCACACATTGGCTGGAAAACAATCACCAAATAGCGCAACTTAAATTCACCATACTGGAGGTATTACCACAGCGCTGTGACATGGACCCTGTTAAACAACGTTTGCAATCTGAATTTCACTGGATCAAAAAACGTAATGCCCTGCAACCATTGGGGCTCAATGACAAATTGAACTAGCATGCTTTCTATGAACTGTAGACACAACCTTGACCTTTGAGGATAGCTCTGTCCTCTATCTTCCTATCAGAATGTTGAAGAATTTTTGCTATGAAATTGTAACTACTGCACAATAATTGTATTACTACTGTATACTTTCACATATTATTTTTACATTGTCACTTCCTGTGCAATCGGCACACTGTACATGCAATTTTATTGAAATTATGCGTCTAGCGATTGGAATATTATTTTCATATATTTCATAAACTTTCGTGATGGTACTTATATTCACCGGCACGGTACATTAGTTATGTATGTACCCACACATTTTGTTCAGGAATCTCCCATCCAGCAGGATCATTTGAATCTAGTTCCGATCGTTTCCCTTCATTTTACTTATTTGTTTGTTTACATCACGTGGCCTAACCACTCTCCAATCACCACCCGTGTGTCTAAATCGTCAGGTCTTCACGACCAACTTTGTATCAACACATGTGAGAGTTTACATCATTTTTCACATTGTATCGTCTCATCGTTAATGTTTATTGAGATCTATGCGTACGCAGTCTCGAGTGCGCATTTTTGGTGTTTTACGATAATTTTCCCGCGACCATGCCGATCACGTGATCGCGAGCTCTAGCTATAACATCCCTGCCGATTGGTCCGTTCGAAAACCTGTCCCACTCGGTGTGTTCCCGGCCGTGAGCCGCCCGCATTATTTCACAAGTAAGTTATTATGGAAAGACGCCAGATCAGATTACTTTCTTTTCTTCTAGCAAGCTATCTCGCTAGCCACGTTTAAGCTCCTCATAGATTAGATCACGCACTTTAGTTACCGGTATGCCGAATGCTGCATTTAGCTTTACTTTGAACTCCATGTTTTTCACACTAGCAGTACGAACAATGTCAGTCATAGCATGTTTCATTTATTTCATGTGAATTATCGCAATACTTTGAAATTCAATTGAATGATGTTGCAGCGCACTGTAATTTTGTTTTGAATGTATTATGGTTTGGTTTTATGCTGACTGCTAAGGTCCTGTATGTTTGCATTTGATACAGGCCCCCGAAGAAGGGTTATACCCGAAATGCATTGGGCATGATGTAATGCTGGAAAAGGATAAAACGTTAATGGAATGATCATACCAAATGACAATGAACGAAAATGAATAAAACATTTTTTGGTTCAATTCCGAACTGATACCTTTGACTTTATTGAAACGCTTACTTTGGATGGATATTAAGCTTTTTGTTTATACGATTTACAAATGGTGAAGAAACCCTCGAGTTTCATGCTAAACTAACGCGTCCTTCGTGATATATTTATCACATATTCTTTACATTACGGAAGGCACTGACAGACACAGTGCGACAAGGATTGCGATACCCTGAACCTCAATAAAATAGCAACGTTAAGTGACGCGCACGGAGATACAATCTTTAGTATGGGCACACCAGTAGTGCCACATAAGAATCCCCCTATCAGCCAGGTTCCACCATAGCCAAACATAATTATTTGAAAGGGCCATCCTGTTGTACCAGAGCAAGGAAAGTGAGCTCTGACACATTGGAGTATTCAATACAGGCAGAAAAAGTATAAGTGTTGTATCACAGACCAGAGCCTACATGCACAAAGGTACCCAGTGGACAATATTGATAAAGAGGCAGGGAACTATCATACTTGTTTGTGCATTGAACAGCTGTATGTGGCTCCCAAGCTGTGGCAAGGACATGTGCCATCCCTGCTGTTCTGACAGCCATTTCCGATGCCCATGGTAACGTTCAATGCAGCGAGTTGACCTTTTGGGCGATGTGATCCCTGTCATCTGAGCGGCAATACTGTGGTGAATAAATGCAATGTGCCAATCTAGTAGAGGTATCTCCAAGATCGTGACACCATCACTGCCTTCCGTCAGTGAACACTGGTGCACATCCCACGGCAGTAAAACGCACTATCAATCTGCTTCTTGGGCCAGACTGCCATAGCTGCATTACAATTGTACTGAAATGGGGAAAACAGACGGCAAATAGTCCAAGTTACCCTTCGAAGCTAAAAAAAGTCTCACGCGCAAGTTCTGATGAACAGGACCATGTAAGCGCAGAGCGCACACAAGAGCCAATGGCCTCCGAGAAGAATGATGTCAAAAGACTACTGCTCGCTATGCAGCATAGCCGTACCTCCATAGAGAGTAAAATGGCCTGTATGACAACTCTTATGGACTCCATAGTTCACAAATTTGACAAACATGACAAACGAATCAAAGAGATGGAGAGACAAATATCAGATAATGAAGACACTGCAATACAAATGCAAAAACAGATCGCTCTGATGGACAAGATTCTCAAAGTAATTGCTGCGAAAAATGAAGATTTGGAAGCGCGCAGCAGACGCAACAACATACACATAATTGGTATTCCTGAAAGCACAAACACAGGACGTATGGAAGGCTTCATTGAACGCCTACTGCGACAAATGTTTGGCACTGAGTTCTTCTCCTCTCAGATGATAATAGAAAAAGCACATCGCTCGCTGGGCCCTAGACGTTCCCCAGGAAGCAATGACTTTACCATATACCCTGATTTTACAGTGGCAGTGCAGGAGGTGAGACCTCAATTCATCCCAGCCAAGCAGACACTTTGTAAGGCACAAATTGACTATGCTTTATTGTACCCGGCTCACCTACGAGTTACGCCCCAGGGTAAGCAGCACTTCTTTATAAATGTGCAATAAGTGGATGACTTCTTCAATCGTATAAATCAACAAACTTCAAAACAAGAAGCAAGAACCAAAGGAGCACCCATCCATATCTGCGTCCCCAACATCGGACAGAAGCTCAAGGGAAATTGTGCCCCGCACTTTGAAACAGTTAAGTAGATGCCGGACTGAAGGACTATCCTCTCTCCTCCCTTAGGTCAAGGGTGGTGGCATATGGCCTGAGGTTTGTCTTCCAACTGGCGTGATGCAGCCTACACCAGTTGAAGAGGACGTTGTTATGATGCCAGAATCAGATAAGTGATTTTGGAAAAGAGAAGAGAGAGGAGTTGAGGGTAATGAAGGAAATGGGACTGTAACATGAACTATACCGAGCACTCCTTCTCCCCCCCAGATTAACGGAAGGCTATGCCAACACCTGTTGGAGAAGGTAGAATCTTGTGTGCCCCTTAGTGTTCCCCCAATGCATTCCCCCAAACAGCTTAGGAAATCTTAATAGGTTTGTAATGGGTTGGGTTGTTTGGGTGATGGGTGGGCAGCGAAATGCCAGCATGTTTGGGGTGCTGTTGTGGTTGGGGGTGAGGCAGGGAACATTGTTTTGATTGAAACAGGATATGTAATGAAATGGTAGATCTGCTGTTAAATGCACATAAGAACATAGTTTGAACTAGGTCTAAAAAACATTACAGTAAATACATGATGTATGGTCTATGGTTCTAACAACTGACGTATTGAAAATTCAACTTTTGACATGTAATGTAGGAGGTTTGGGAGACCCCCGTAAATGTAGACAAATACTTGCATACCTAGATAGACACCAAATCCACATTGCCATCCTTCAAAAAACACATTTTGATCCATGTCACACTCGCAAGTTCGCCAGTAAATGGACTGCATATAGAGTTTTTTCCACGTATTCTACATACTCCAGAGGTACGGTGATCCTTATTAAGAAGAATCCTCCATATACCCCAGGGTGGAATGAGCCATAATTCAAAAGGAAGGTACTGCAAGATGTGGGGCAGGTTGGGATCACAGTCTGTTACACTGGTATGCTGCTATGGGCCAAATGTAGACGACACAGACTTCTACACTACTCTCAGGAGAAAAGTCCTTGAAATAGGCTCCACACATAGGGAGGGTATTTTAACACAGTTCTTAAACCAACCAATGACAAATCCAACCCTCTTCCCCAACACTATACCAAAACGCATGGCATACTGTTAGATATGTTCCCTGATAATGGCCTTTTAGATGCATGGAGACGCATTCACCCTGTAGAGAGGGAAGGCACACATTATGCTCGCTGGGACTTCCGAATCCGACATGTACATTTTTTGCCTATTGTATGATTCCTGCTTCTATAATCTGTTGTAAAGCGTTCCGATACCCCAGGGTCTGGCTAGCGCTATATAAACCTCCTTAAATAAATAATAAATAGAATAAAAAATTAAATTATACAGCAATGCATTCAACGCGGGCTAGGCTGGATTATTGAGTGCTGACCCGAGGAGTGGGCGCATGGATAGTTAAAGTAGAACACCTAGCCTAGACCTACTCCGATTATGCCGCGGTTCGACTGATGATATCCCCTCCATTTCTGACCCCTATTTCTAGGAATTAGAAGCTTGTACCAGAGGCATTATTGGACACCGCCTTCCAGTCGGAACAGGGACAAGAAATCACAGATTTCTTCCAGAGGAGAAATATAGGTTCGGTCACACATATGAGTGCAGTTTGGAGGCCTTAAGGTCACAATGCATGTTTCCTGCATTGCCAAGAGCTTTGTGGTCTTGCGGGACATCAGACGTAATTTGCGACAGTTAGAGGGGGAGCTAAAGAAATTGGAAGGTGAAATGGGACAGGACACAAATGGTATACTCCAGGTGGCATTCAGGGATAAACTCTCAGAATACAAAAATACTGCAGAGAGTGAAATACGTTTCAGAGGGAAATATTTTGCGGCGCGTAGATACGGGGAGGGTGAATGACCAGGTAGGGCCTTGGCAGAGGAAGCAGAAGAAGTACGTAAACCTTGCTTCTCCAATCACGTGATGGAGATCCTAGATGAAGATGGGATAGGGTATAGAGGCAGAAAAAAAATCCTTAACACCTTTTCTGTGTTCTATACCAACTTATATAGCACTCGCAGAAAGCAGCCACCTGACCTATCTAACTATTTGAGGGACATAGCCATTGGCTGGCTGGGGGACGCACAGTGAGAATTCCTTGCTGCACCCCTCGAGAGAGAGGTGAGATACCGGCTACAAACATGCAGATGAAGTCAGGAAAAGCCCCGGGGTCAGATGGTCTTCCGATAGACTTTTACAAAACCTACATCGATCAACTGATTCCCATATTGAAAGAGGTCTATGAAGAAGCCCAAGAAACGGGCTCCATGAGAGAGGCTCTTATTACCTCACTCCTAAAGCCCGGTAAACCTGCGGACACATGTGACTCCTATTGACCGTTATCTTTGATCAATAATGACGCAAAAAGTCTCGCCAAAATATTGGCTAATAGATTAAGCCTGTTGATGGAGAAGTTACTGTTGCCTGACCAGGCCGGATTCATTCCAGGGAGAGGGACATCTTATAACCTTTGTACATTATTCTCCAGCTTACAAAATGTAGACCCCCAATCGGCTCTCCTGGTGGTCTTCCTAGATACCCATGAAGGACTTTGATTCGGTTGAATAGGACTATTTATTTGCCATACTGCAATGCATGGGATACCTATAGGATTCCTGACATGGATACGCCTTTTAGACACCTCCCCGGTAGCCAAGGGTCTAATAAATGGCCAGACTTCACTGCTCTTTTCTGATACACGGTGCACCCGCAGGGGTGTCCGCTTTCACCCCTACTCTTTGTGCTTGAGCCTCTCGCGGCCAAAATAAGTCAACATCACCAAGATAAGGCTCTGCGATGCCAACTACGCCCAATACTCATCTCACTATACGCAGATGATATTACACTTTATCTTAGAGATCCCCAACAGAACCTCAACCCTATATTGAGAGAATTTGTCCGGTTTGGGGAACTCTCTGGAATACATATAAATTGGTCGAAATTTCAGATTTTTCCACTCACTGCATCTGGGACTCCATTCACTCCTGTTTTCCCAATAGAATGGTGTGACACAGAGGTGAAATACTTATATATTAAATGGTGTCACTCTGGCTAGCGAATGTATATTACTACTGACCGTGCTGAATTGATGCTTTTAAACTACGGCAGAGCCTTCGAGAATATTACCAGTTGGGTCACGAGATGGATTTCACTATTATTGTTTATGGCAGGACGTACTTCTCTCATTAAAATGATTATTCTCTCCAAACTTTTATATTTATTTTTGAACATCCCATATGACCCTGGCAGACACTTCTTTACAGCGTTGCGCACAGAGATGATTCGGCTAACATGGGGTGGCAAACAACCTAGGCTAAAATGGTGTATGCTTACCAGGCCTTACTCCAATGGAGGTTTTGATATCTCCAATCTAGAACTGTCCTATATTTTCGTATAAGCTCATTTCGCACACTACTGGTTTCATCCTCCTAAATACATGCCACAAGCAGCAGCAGAATAATGGCTTGCAGACCCCATAGCCCTGGAAGGTGCCATATTGAGAACACCTGGACCTCGAGAATCTGCCCCTACATCGGTTGCATGCACGGCGAAAGCCTGGCAACATATAGCCAGGCGTATGCAAGCCCCCATGCTGCACTCACCTCTACCTCCCCTAGTGTATCATCCAAAGATGCCAGTATTACAAGAAGGGTCCTTTAAAAAGACTAGTTTAATATAACATGTTTTGGTGACCTATATTTAAATGGAAAAATCCTTACACGGCAACAGATGTTCACTAAAATGACACCCTCTCCCATGGACATTTTCATATATTTCACATTGAGACAAGGTATAAATAATATACAGCTTCATATCAGCAAGAACCAGAGGAACTTACCCCACTACATACAATATTACGTTTTGATACGGCTTCACACGTGGTATTTATATTATATCACAGCATGTTTGCCAATCAAGTCCCAGAACAATGCACTGCAAGGGAAAGATGGGCTACAGACATTGGACAGGAAATAAAGGACAATCAATGGTCTCAAACCTTTAAGGGTAAACTAAATAAGATTTTAAACCAACATGTCATTAAAATCTACAAAAAGGTCCTCCGCTTGCCCAAAAGTGCCTCTGCCGCTCAGATTAGGCTAGAACTTGGCTTATTAAACTATGAAGTCTCTAGCACTGGCACGTTTTTAAATTTTTGCCATAAATTGAGACAAGCAGATGCAGGCTCACTGGAGTCACTAGTTTGGCTAGACATCATCGAGAAAAACCCAGGGGGCTCGTATGGCCGCCTTTTTAAAGATTCCATTTTAGAACTCTCTGCGGGCGACCTATGGGACCTCAACCCCAGCGTGTCAGTATTTAAAAGCACTGTCAAGAAAATTGTTAGAATGAGTTCTCTCATTACTGATAAAAATCTCCTTGCCAAACGTAGACACGCCTGGGCTATTATGAACTCGTACGGGCGTATAGCCCCCGCATCCTATCTGTCATGCACGTATTCTCTGCACCTAAAACTTAGTTTTTTGGCCATCAGACTCGGTGACTGGCAATTTTTACAAGATCTGCCAGGCTGGCGCCGTACGTCCGACGCACTATGGTGCAGAGGGTGCAGAAGAACGGTCGAAACAATGGAGCATGTGATCTGTCTCTGCCCAGCATTTACGTCACTGCGCAGACTCAAACTGAAAGCGGAGTGGAACAGGCTGGGAATTCGGTCTCGCAGGCAAGCAATTATCGCGGCCCTAAGCCCAGAAAACACAGCCTTAAACATAGGCCTCACTACCTACATTCGCCATGTATACCGCCTCTTGTCGATAACCTAAATCAAATTGCAAGATTTTTAAACTGTTAAAAAACCCTTTTTACCATTGCATTTTCCTACAACCTGTTGCTATTGAACTGTTGCTGCTATTTTTATTTGTATTCATTTTTTAATATTTGTAATTATTTGTTAGCAGTTGTTGGTTCACGAGCTCATTACTGCCAATTACTGGTACAACAACTTTTTTCCCTACTAAAGTTAGTTTAACACCATTTGGATTGCTTACAAAGGGGAGATGTATAACATTTCGGACCAGTACCTACCTGTCGCTGCTTATGTGCTGCTAGTTTTTTAAGTTTCTCTTTTACATTGTGCATCGTTGTTGGTGTCTCTTTTAGGATGTTATTTTTTATATCCAAATAAAGATTGTATTACAATGGTCTTACTGTTGTATACAGACAGAGCAAATATCCTTTAGTAGTCACCTACAAAGTACGCATTATCAATTCTTGCTCTGTACTTATTACACTCCTATCAAAATGTATAAATATAAACTGCGAGATGATGACAAATGCGACAGATGTGGATTAGCGATGGCGGACTTTCTGCACCTTGCCTGGGAGTGCAATAATATAAAGGAATATTGGTGACAGGTGCTTTTGGTAGCTTTGCTAGGAGACACGGAGAACATAGACGTTGGTTACCAATTCTTTATATCTCCAGGACTCTTGTTAGCCAAACAGAGAATAGCAAGTAGATGGGGACAAGGCGGGGCACCTAAGTTTATAGATTGGATCAGAGATATGATCTTTTGGCAGGATCAAACACTTACATACTCTGAACTCCTCCCACTAACTTCACGTTCCAGAGATATATGGGTCCCCCTTAAAACATGTCTACTCGCGTACCCAAGTGACACCACGAGTAATACACAGATGGATTGATGCACGCTGGGTATGCGTAGACCTCGAGCGAATAAGATACAGGAAGAACGCAAAGTTTCTTGGAAGTATAAAGTTAAAATTTTAAAAACGTTTGTCTCCCAGAGTGTCACATACACACATAAATGATTATTATAACAGATGGGCACACTCCAGGTGCGATATGTTTGAAGTACAAACAGCGCCTAAAATATGGTCCCCCTGGGTTTCTCATTGCTCAAATGCGTGTAATTACTGACAATGATATGTTTTGGCTGGCTAGAAAATGTCAGGCATAGTCTTGATGTCACTCACAGAAGCACTAAAATTATGCAAATGTCATACATAGCAATCTGAAACATTAGCAGCGATGGATGGGGCAAAATCAGTAGCCTTGGCTGGCCATAGCTATAGGTAAGGTTACAGGCCAGAAACATTGGGCCACCGGGTAGTCAACAAAGTAACACGTGAGCGTGCAGAAGGCACTATGTTATTCCTGAAGGCCCACTTTGTGCTAGTTCATAGGGATGACTTGCACAATAGATGAACATGTTTGCTTTATTAATACTTTCTTTCAGTTAGAAGAGATGATTGCCTATTTCGGGGCCAGTTGGGCGGTTAGTCAGTCTCAATATTTCAGAAGGGTAGCATTTTCAGTATACTACTCCAACGAAGCCATATTGAGGCTTAGTGAGCTTAGTGAGCTTAAGCATCCGACAATGATATAGAAAGCCAAGAGTACTGGCTTGTAAATATAGTGTCCAGTTGGTAGTATATATCTGATCAATATTCTTACAAGAAGGCCTCAGTTGTTGCTTATTTACCATAGGGGCCCACGATCAAATGCTGAGTCTGGCCACAGGTCCTGTGACACATCTTATTAATTATTGGCAACTCCGGCCAGCCATTAGCAATGCAGGCTCAATAATTGTACCTTCCTTCTGCATAACATGAGCACAAAATAGTTCCCAAGATAAGCCCGTCTTTTGCTGCGAGTCAAGGTTGGGGGTTGCGCCATGTTCATTATATGACAGATACAGCGACCGCCGTAAGCTGGAGTTCAGCATGATTGCCATAGGCTAGATGGGTGGCGCAGGCAACAAGTTTCAGCCAGCAAAAAACAAAGCAGGGCACTCTGGGTCTGATGCACAATAGACATAAATTCGCTAGCCAGAGTGACACCATTCAATTGGCGGCGTAATTTATCACCAAAAATTGCCTGCGCTGATGTCTGGTCGATGCCACTAATGATGGGCAGTTTTGCTAAAGTTAAGCTATAATCAACCGCCCTTTAGCCATGGCTGCCTGGCGGGTGTGGGAAGTTGTCACCCTACAAGTGCGCTGTGTTTTAGAAAGTTAGGGAAACACAAGGGGCAATAACATAGTAAGGAACACTAGACATTCCCAGGTCCTAGAAAGGGCAGGTAGCTGGACGTACTGTTCACCCCCGTTCCCAATAACTGGTCTGCCCCCTGGTACACATTAGTAGAAGTTTGGGAGAGTCAGATCTCACCTAGAGGTTCCTGGCTTAAGTTTGAGGGACAAGTCCACTGTGTCACATTTACTAAACGTCTAAACTTTAAGAGAATCTTGCAAGCTTACGCAGGCTGTGGTGTCCGCAGAGTTTGGGGCAGGTTAACATCCCCACCTCGCATTCAGCATTCCAACAGCACAATAGTTGATAGAACATGGGAAACGCCTTCCCAAATCTGCTACCAGAACACATCGTTAGTCAGGGCCAACTTGTCTTTTAGGCGATTAGTGCAGGCGTAGGCTCACTACACAGTGTGTCATGATTTAGAAAGCAAAGGGAATGTGCAAATGTTAAGTATAATCCTTCTCGCCTTAATAGCCAAAGTAGGCAGGCGGGCTGTGGGTGCGGTCACCTAAAAAGTGGGGGACACAGATGTTCAGGCACACACGGTGCTAGAAGGATGGCAGCTAGGTGAGATCAGCAAAAAGATGGGGCAATGTGAGCTACGGTGTCTGAAATCGTCCCACCCAGAGTTGGCACGGGGCTAAGTCATGTGAGGCAGTAGAACTTTCCCGCAGGAGGATGAAAAGTTCACAGGCCAAAAGGGCCTTTGGTTTCATCAGACACCAGCTGATCCAGGTTAACGTCAAAGGCTATTGTGATATAGATGAGGTTCATCAATCACCAGTAGGGATGGATCTCCCTTCTAGATTTTCAGGAGGCTCTAGAGATGAAAGGTTGCAGGTAAGAGTATAGCTGTTTTGGTGGGGCGCTCTGGCGGTGACAGAGGCCGCCTCCAGAGCAGTGGTAGATTTTCAGGGCGATCTGGAAGCAAATGGGTACAGATGGGTACCTGTGCCGGGCACTATAGGGGTGCCAGAGCCAAATCCCAGGAACCTCATGGCAGGTTCCTGAAAAAATGCGTCGGCACCAAGTTAGTACTTCGGGCGGTTGTGTGCCTGAACAACAGGGGGCTTGCCTTGGTATGCTCCGCCCTGAAAGGGGTGTGAGTAATAAGGAACTAATGTGTTACGTGATCCAGAAAGAGGATCACCCCATAAGGTGTAGCACTGATTGGGTTCCTCCCAGTGCTGCTTGGCTCATCAGGCGGGCAGGCAGCACAGTTTGGTTACAGCTGCCTGCCCTTGGATCGCCTGTAAGATAACCCACCATAATACATACTTCGGAATGGGAAATAACTAATAGACAGAATTACGGTGGGCTACCTCACATGGTAATCCCAGTTCCCAGGAGCTGAACACATGTATTTACCACCAGCTCTGAGCAGGTGGCAGAAGTTTTCAGTGGTTTTTGTGGGGGCGGGGTGGAAGGAGTGAGGGAGGAAGGTAGGAGAATTCTCCCTTCTTCCAGAGAAAAAGGTCTTGAGAGGCTGGTGTTCGAGATTAGTTGCTCTTGCAGCCGGAGCCTCAAACAATATTATCGACTGTAAATTCCAGCCAGTAAATAGGGGTCCAGTGTTTTAGTGTGGGGGAAACATGAGTGCCGGCATCCTGAGCCAGTGAGAATTCCGCAGGAAGGGAGAGGATTAAAATAACAATAGTTACTCACAACCTACATATTGATGGTATAGACAGAAAAGCAGATAGACCTTACAAGCTCTTTAAGCAGATGCAACCACTAGGGGCTGCTCCTCTTCTATGTTGCAGAAGCGTCGCCCCACTGCTTTTAAGCAGTACACTGCAAAGTAAACTTAAAATGATAACAACTTTGAGTTATTAACATTTTATGTTTCCTGCTGCTTTACGGGCAGGTGGGCGGGGCTGCTCTGCTCTCGGAGCATGGAAGGGGAGGAGCAGTTTGCCAACTCCTAAATGTGCAATGCCTGTATGTGCACTTTCCCTGTTCTCAATGCAGGCTGCATTACATTGTGCATAGAGAACAAGCCCAAACTGCATTCCCTGGTTGAGTGTTGAACCAGGACAAACAAAACCAATTGCTCACCAACCAAAACGCTACATTGCAGCATTGTGATTGGTCAGAGGAGCCTTATCTGGGCATCGTATGCCTCGGTGTGACCGGGAGAACAGGAGCAGAGACACGGGGCCGGTGTTGTGTAATATGTGGTATCCCCTCGGGATCGTGTATCCCCTTGCTTCGGCAGACTTCGTAGGTCCTGCCTATTGGACACTTTGGACGAGCCCCCACGCAGCCCCGCCCGCCTCAGGAGAAGGCAGCCTCGGCTCTAGCAGGCAGAAGCAGCAGCGCACCGAGCCGAGCAGCTGTCAGTAATATGCATATTTATCAGCTTTCAGGCTTACTGGGGCACTCGAAAAGGGTGTCAATATATAACATAACACTTTCATTTCCTTACTCTGCCGTGACCTCTATCTGACTATTTGAACGGACACCCTCGAGATATTAACTACTTGTAAAACAAAGGAGAAAAATAACAGTATAGCTCGAATGCAAAACGAAACGAAAACATTACTTTAAGGAAATGGAATGAAATCAATATGAGTTAAACATAATTAAAAGGGAGATGACAGTTTCACAGTAATGGGAAATCACGGAAATAATGCAAACATTAAACAGGGAACAAGGAATAATTTCAAGATTGGAAAAGAACAGAGAGAATGCATGACAGGAAGATGGAGACTTTTTTTTTGGCTTTTTAATAAAAAACATACTCAAAGCCTTAAAGATAATATATGGAAAGAAGAGCCTGTGCATGAGCTGTACCTTGAAAATATTTGAATTAACATTTGTATGCTTTGACATTAATAGGTCACATGACAGCGCTGCACTGAGAGGTACTTCTTAAAAGTGATAGGGGCAGATTTACAAGCCCCTTAAGCCTCTTTTACGTCGCCGTTGCGTCACTTTTGTGACGCAGCGACGGCGCAAAAGATGCGCCATGCTGCGGGGTATTTACAATGTGACGCACCTGGGAGATGCGTCACGTTGTAAAGCCCTGTGCCAGAAGTAGGATGTCCAGCGCAAGAACGCCTTCCAAAAGTGGCTGAGTGAAATCTAAAAGATTTCACTCAGTCACTTTTGAGCCCATGCTGTGTCAAAAACCTGCGCCTGCTTGAAGCAGGGGTAAGGCTTGACGCAGCATTGTAAGATAAAGATAGGGACCCTCAGAGAATTGCTGGAGCTGCGACTCAACTCCAGCAATGCGCAGCCTTTACGGCACATATGCGTCATGCATCTGTGCCGTTTTTTTCCCCATGGTGCGCCGCATTGTAAATGCGGTGCATCCATGGCGGCGGAGCCGTGGCGCACAATAACTGGCGCATCCCTGTTGATATGCAGGGATGCGCCAGTTATTGTAAATCTGCCCCCCTGTTCCTTCAACATAGATTTAGAACCATTTCTCTCCGCCCTTAAACTGGTGACAGTACCATTAGTAAAATAAGAGGCAGGGTAGTTTTTATTTGAACCCTGTCTGTGTCCTAGATCACTTTCTATTAGCATTATGGTCTGTGTGTAAATATCTTTATTCGGTAAAATTTGCTCACCATAAAAGATGACAATATACATTTAAAAACAAAGGAACAAAAACACATTTCATCAAGTTAAAAATAATAACTATCACAAGGGAAAAACCATGGTTAAAATATAAACAGAGAATAAGACAATACAATTGATAATTGATAAGGGCCACTAACAATAGTACTCAGCAATTCGTTTAAATAGATGGCCTTCAATTATCTCCACTCTGATCAATTGGTGGCCTAGAGTCCATTTTCAAAATTCTCGAGCGTGTAAGCCAAGCACTACTCAAAAACTTTGCCACCCCACAAATCAGTGTGGTAGATGATGAGTCCGAGGATAGCACTCGTAAGGCCAATTTATGGCATCTCAACCCCAAGCCCCTACAGACTGGTTTCAACCAGATGTTCCGTGCCACTTTATACGCGGGACAGGCAAAGAGTAAGTGGGCCACAGACTCTTTAGGTGCCGCACAGCCCGGGCATGATCGCGGTTGGTCACCATGGTTAGCCCACCTTGTAGTAAAATCGTGAACCGGGAGGGTCCCGTACCTTAGTTTTAGATATAGTGCCCTATCTAGCGGCTTAGTTATAAGGTCAAAAAGGGGTTCCAATTTCCTGGCCCACTTGAACCCAAGGAAACGCTCCGTAAGTGATCCCCCAACCAAGCTGCGTGTTGCCTCGGCCTGTACCCAATCCCAATATAGTTTCTTGATCACTAATTTAGGCGGGGGAGATTGAGTCACCCAAACATCTCTCAAACCCAGTTGAGAGACTAAGTGCCTCACGTTGGTCAACCATCCTATTTTGTTGCCGCTATCAAGCGAGATTAGGTCGTCCAAACCTTCTGCATATTTGGCCAGCTCCTTAGTCCTTCTTAAGCGGACCCAGAAGAGCAGTGGGCGCAGCCTCACTATATCCTTTAGGGCTCGTCTACCAAGGTCTAGCCGCAAGGGGATCAGCGGGGTAGAAGCGGGTAGGGCCACCACATCTCTCAAAAACGTATTTTCTGCTAAGATTAACTCATTAACATTATCGAACCCCCATAATTCGGAGCCATATAATGCAGCCGGGAGTATCTGACCCTCATAAATAGCCATAACCGGTGACACTGGTTTACTAATTGATTCCCGATACTCTCGCAAGGTCACCCCAGATACTCTTTTGTGGCCCAGTAACATTTTAGCCAGGTGATCCTTCCAATTCATTCGGCTGTTTATCCGGACCCCTAAGTAGTCGAATGCATCAACCAACTCCATGGGGGCCCCATTGAGCAGAAAGTTATTTTTAAATTTTTTGGAAGGCGAGAAGGCCATCAATTTGGTTTTGATGGTATTAATAATTAGGCCTCTATCTATACAAAATGAACTAAATCGGTTCAAAAGTTTTTGGAGGCCTATCGGGGATTTAGCTATCAGTAAGGTGTCATCGGCGAAGAGTAGAGTCTGGATCTTTTCCCCCGCCAGGGATGGAGCATCCGTCTCTTCTTCCCTTAGGTGGTCCACCACTCCATTCACAAACAGGGAGAAGAGGGTCGGAGCCATAACACATCCCTGTCGGACTCCACTCCTCACGGGTACCCTATCTGTCAGTTGGCCCTGGGCACCCCATCTGATCCTCGCATATGTCCCCTCATGAAGCCTTACAATTAGTCTCAAGAGAATACCAGGGAAGCCCATGCTTTCCAGAATCTCCCACAGTTTAGCACGAGGGACCAGGTCAAAGGCCGTTTTGAGATCTATGAAGGCCATATACAAGCTGCCCTTCTTGATGGTAACTGTCTTCCAATAGATCCCAACTAAGCGAAAGACCTGGTCCATCGTGCCCACCTTCCGGCGAAATCCGGCCTGGAGATGAGAGAGAATACTTTCCTCCTCCATCCAGTCACCTACCCTTGAGATAATGACCCTGCCAACCACTTTCTGAATTATATCTATCAAACTGATAGGTCTGTAGTTGGCAGGGTCATCTCTTGTCCCCTTCTTATACACTGTAACCACCTCGGCACCCTTCCAGGAATCTGGCACGGGGTGGCCCCTTACTATCAAATTCATAATAGTGGCTATAAGATTGGCCCAGGCCAAGGGTTCTGCGATCAAGAGGTCCCCAGGGATCCCATCCGGACCGGCCGCTTTCTTTGGGGTCAAATGTCTAATAGCTACTGCTACTTCAGAGGCCGTAAATAGACACTCAGTCTCCCCCCGGGGTTCCCCTCCCACACCACTAACCACCATGGGACAGGATATATGGTCTATTAAATCAATCACAGTAGGCTTTTGTGCAGCTGGTATTCTGAAATCATATATTTGAAAGTGCTATGCCTAAGATCACAAAATGTAAGCAGGGAAGCCGTGATTTATCCAGGCTTTCTGGTTTCACTTTGTGAAAATCAGTCACTAAATGGGTATAATTCTGTCCCCTTATTATGTTAAGGCTTTGTTTTGACCTCTTTGTACAATTTTTTGCAATTTTTATATAACGCAAACTCAACCCCTAAGATACTGGAGTGCTTTATCTCAGCAATATTTACATTTCACATGGTCACGTTTCTTTTGACATGGGTAGGTTAAGTGATTTGCCTAGAAGCAGGTGTTGAGACATTTACTGCCGACAGCTCTGGCAGTAAATGTCAGGGTAGAGCAAAGATGAGCAGAAGAGTAGAGCATTTGGGGCCTGCTGCCTGTGCCCTGGGTCAAGCATAGCCGCCAAGGTTTCAGATTGCGTATGTGTGACATTATCGTAATTTCAGTGTAATTATGAGTGACATTCAACGACCATGAGTGACACTTTCTCACGAGTAAAATCAAGCAATGAAAATGGGGGAAACATATATAAATATCAGGAAAGACGCCAATGGGGGCATGGCTTAGCCGGCTGCAAGATGGCCACACTCTAAGTGGGCTCTGCCGGCCAAGCCCAAGATCCGTTAAAATCCTGCAGACGACGGCCTTCTCAATAGTTGCAATTGGTGCACCCTGTTAGATCCTCTCCTCACGTGGGGCATCGCTTGGAGCTCTTTTCACCTCCCGAGATCGTTCACGGACTGGGAGCTGCCGCCCATCTGAGGCGCTGGGAATACACCTCATGGGCCTGCGGGGGTCCAACCACTTCGTTTCTGCTGTCAGCGGGGCTGCCTGGGGCTCCGTGCAGCCAGAGGGTTGATGGTGGGGTTGCGCTGCCATCCGGTGAGTGTTGCCACGACCAGGGGCTCTCTGTGGCGGGGCTGGAGGCGCACGCGCTGAACTGCCTTGCCCGGGCCTAGGGTGCTCCGGCGCCATATTCCACCCTCACTCCTGCTTGGTGCCACCCCTGCTCGCTCTCAGTGCCCGGGCCTGGTAACGCGAGTGGTGTGCCCCCCGCACCTCCCCGTCGTGTTTGCCCCAGGTTGTGTGCGCTCCTCGCCCCACTGCTGCGGTGCCGTGCGGGGATCTCTGGTCCCACTCTCACCTCTGCGGCCTCTCTCGGCGGATTGTGACGCCACCGCCCCACCACACACGACATCAGGGGCCTAGCCTCACAGAGGCCTATTCTGTCTCCCCACGCCCAACCTGTGCCCTGACACTGCACGCTGGATCTGTGCCGGACGGGTGCATCCTGTGGCTGGGCCTGCCCACTCCACCACATCTGCTGCTGCTGATATTGGAGGCGGGGTGTGCCCGCTCCCCTAGGCCTCTGCCCCGGGCGATTGGTGCTGCTCCCGCCGTTGGCCGTGCTAGGCCCCGCGCCTAAGCTGCTGCTGGGGGCCTGCCTTTTAGCTGGGTCTTGTATCGCCACAGTACCGCTGCAGAGCTGCTTTCTGGTGCCTCTTGAGACTGGTCCATCACACCCCTGCGGACGTGCCGCATTTGAACTCCTGGCATTGAGGTGGCCTCTTTCCTCTTGGGCCCATCTCGGCAGAGACTTCATCTGTAGGGCCTGGGCGCAGTGTGGCGCACGTCTTGATCTCTGGGCCCCTGTCGAGCTGGGTGACTGTGCTTCCTTCTTGGGGACCTATGGATCCTTCAAATCTTCCATCTGCTCTCTGCCTGCCCATTTGTCTTTTTCCAAGGCTTTTGTTCGCTGAAGAGTCGCGACGGTGGAGCCCTTCCCGGCTGGGCTGCCACCCTGAGGTCCACCCTGCAGGCCGTTCTCCTCTGTCCAGGTGCCCTCTGTTCCAGTCACTGTGTGTGCTGGGAGTTGGGTTAGGGGTCCTCTTTGCGCCAACTCTGCTCCTCTTGGGTGCTCTGTTGCTCCCTCATCTCTTGGTGGCGCCTGCTGTGAGACTCCTCCACCATGGGGGAGGTCGACCCCAAACAGCCCAAAATTGCATTTGAAAATCACAGGTCGACCCGCCAGGACGGCGCTGGCTTGGACGGTGGTGACCCCGCAGCAACTATGGACTCGCCCCTCTCCCGCGATGATGACCTAAAAGCTATCATGTTGGATGTCAAATCAACAGTCACAGGAATAGCGACTCAACGGGACCAGCTTTCTGCCCGGCTGGACTCTGTGAAGGCCCGTGTTGACTCCCACGACAATCGTCTCCTCCATGTCGAATCCAGAGTCTCGGACGCTGAGTATGCAGCCACGCAGTATCATTAGAAGCTGCTACAGATGGACAAAATTCTTGCTCTTATCCAGGAGAAAAACGAGGACTTGGAGGCGCGCTCCGGTCAGAGTAAATTCCGCATAACTGGCTTTCCAGAGTCCACCAACATAGCCCATATGGAGGACTTCGTGGAGCAACTGATCAAGGAACTCTTCAGTGATGTGCTCTCCTCAGTTTTTATTGTTGAATGCGCACACCGCTCCCTTGGTCCATGCCCTGGTCCCGGACTACCTCCTCGCCCTATCATCGCAAAAATACTAAATTTCCGAGACTGTGATGCCATTCTCCATGCGGTGCGGGACATGGGCAAAATAAATCATCAAGTCAATACGCTCTCTTTCTTTCCAGACTACACTCTCACTGTTCAGGCTGCCAGATGTGAATTCCTTCATGCAAAGCGGATTTAGCAAAATCACGAGGTCTCCTACTCATTGGCATACCCAGCAAAGTTAAGAGTTCGGCAAGGCGCAAAAGCGTGTATTTTCCCGGATTCCAGATATGCCCTTGCCTTTGCAAAGAAACTTGACAAATGAACACGCCCCTCTCCATCCAGCTCCCAGCCCGCTGGGGATGATCGCCTTAGCAACAATGACTGACTGGTTGTACTTTCTAGGTTTACTAATCACTGATTGTTTTCTGATGCTCTGGTAGCTTGGCCACCCTGCTTAACTGCAGGGGTGTATGCCGAGCTCTGCCATGCCCTCACAGGAAAATTCCCTTTCTCCTTTTGGTTTCCGCTCTACCAAGTTGTGGGTTCCTGGGGTGGGAAGGGGTGGTATCTCAGCCTGATTGGGGGGTTGGAGTGGGTGTGGGGGTGGAGGGTCTTCTGGGGTCTGATTTGGGGGCAGGAGTGGGTGTGGAGCTTGGGTTCCTTTTGATGCTGCTGTTTGGTCTGTTAGGGTGGGATTGCGGGGTGGTGGTTGAGACATTTGAAAAGCATCTGGGATTGTTTTTTGAGTTGTTATCATGGGAGGATTAGATGGGTGGGGGGATTTTGGTATGTTACCTTTCGTTTAATATTTATTGGTTCTGTGTGGTACAGTACACTGTACTGTATCCGATTTACCTTGCCTCTTGCTGTGGGCGCCTTCCTTGCTCCCTTGTCGGTGGGTGATCCCGCGCGGCTGCACACTATTTAGTTTTGTACAATGTCTGTCCTACTTGCACTGCGCCGTTTTTCATTCAGATATAGTATGACATTACTGACACCATGTTTTGGACCTGGAACGTCAGCGGTCTGAACGAACAACGAAAAGCCAGGCTCATTCACTCTCACTTGCAGCAACACAGGGTAGACATATGTTTCCTACAGGACACGCACCTCTTGCCTGAGTCTGCCTCCAGACTCCGGTCGCGTTACTGGGGAGAATCACATTCCTTGTTTTATTCTTCTTACGCAAGGGGGGTCTCCATTTTGGTATGCAGGGGTCTCCCCTGGCAAACTACTCAGGCAAATACGGACCCTGATGGTAGATACGTAATTCTGCATGGCTCCTTGTTGACTCAACCCATGACGATCGCTGCTGTGTACAGCCCTAACTCAGACGATCCCGATTTCTTTACTCACATTTGGCATCTTATCTCTTCCTTTGGCCCGGCGGTTATACTCCAGGGGGGGGCGGGGGATTTTAATGTTACTCTTTCAGTGGAAATGGACTGTTCTGGTCACCATTCATCCCATCCGCGTGCTACCACTTTACTTCAGTCCATACTTATTGACAACTCGTTTTATGATGCCTGGCGTCGAATGTGGCCCAACACCCGTGAGGGAACTTGCATCTCGGGGGTTCGGGGATGCTGGTCATGCATTGATTTTTGGCTCGCCTCCCCGGATGTCCTTACCTGGCTTAACTCTGCCACTCATATTGCGCGTACCTTCTTGAATCATGCACCAGTTCAAATCGGTCTTCGTCTCCCTCACTCCCCACAGCGAGCATTCACATGGTGACTCCCTCCTAAAGCGCTCCGCGACACAGTCTTCTTCGATGAGATCCAAACAGCCATCACCAATTATTTCAATCTAAATGTGGGTTCGGTAGACTCTCCTTCCGAACTTTAGAATGCTTCAAAACAGTAATACCGGGCAAGTGTATTTCTAAACAGGCCGGTGTCCTCCGTTCAATCCGTATCACTCTGGCAAAGTTGGAAATTGAAATTAGGACTCTGGATGCCGCTCAGGCTGCACACCCCAGGCCTGAGACCCTCGCACTTCTAAGACAAAAACACACTGAATTAAAGGAAGAGGCTGATAGAGAGCTTTCCTTCCTGTGCAGAGAGGCCCGAACCCGTTGCTTTGGGGAGGGTGATCGGCCTGCTAAGACCTTAGACAACCTCTTACGCCCTTCTCGTGCTGCGTCGTATATTACGGCTCTTAGTGATGGGGTCCCACTAGAACCACCTCTCCTGAAGAAATTAAGGCCTGTTTCAAGGATTTTTACTCGCAGCTCTATACTGCTGGCCCCACCCCCCTCGTGCGAGGTCTTCAAACAATAATTTGAGACTATCGCGCTCGTATGGCTGGAGGATTATCATTGGAAATTCTTAGATGAGCCTTTCACTAAGGAGGAGATACTTGCTGCCATAAATAGCTTGTCTGGCGACAAGGCTCCCGGTCTGGATGGTCTACCAGCTTCTCTTTATAAAACGTATGCATCGCTTTTAGAACCACATTTGGCATCTATGTACAGTGATTCTTTTGATAATGGACTCTTTCCTCAGTCCCTACTTGAGGCCATGATAACGCTGTTATTCAAGCCAGACAAGCCAGACAACTGTCGCGACTCCTATTGCCCCCTCTCTCCTATTAATACTGACAATAACATTTTCGCTAAATTAATTGCCTCTCGCCTTCTACTACTTATGCCTCTCATTGCTCTCCCGGACCAGTTTGGTTTAATTCCTGGCAGGGCCACCTCGCACAACCTCCGGACCATTTTCTCGGTGCTCACCAGATCAACCCTAGTCTCCCCGCAGTTGCCTCTCTTCTAGACGCCACTAAGGCGTTCGACACGCTTGAATGGCCCTTTTTATTTTTTCTCCTACCTCGCATCGGTTGTAGCAATATGTTTATATGAAAGATATCTCTTCTTTATACTTGCCCCTCAGCTTGTCTCCGAATTAATGGGCAGATATCGGATCCCATTTGCATTGAACGCGGCACCCGGCAGGGGTGTCCTCTATCACCTAATCTCTTCGCCATCGTAATGGAGCCTCTGGCGGCCAGACTCCGGCAGCATCACACTCAGAGGGGCATAGGTTTCTCGGCCCGCTCCCTCCTGGTCTCTATGTATGCGGACTACATAACTCTGTATGTTCACCACCCCAAGACAATCTTAGCCCTCTTGTATGTGAGATAATACTCTTTGGTGGATTGTCTGGCATACATGGTGAATTGGAGCAAGTCTGTGCTGTTTCCCCTTACGGATGCCACCAGGCCATTAATGCCAGACTTTCCCTTTATTTGGGCCTCCGGCCCCACCCACTACCTGGGTATCTGGCTGAGTAGGGACTTGGACGACCTTTGGAGGTCTAACTTCGGGCGTGCGGTGGACTGGTTGGAATCCAAAATTCCGCATTGGAGTCGGCTTCCATTGTCTCTTGCTGGTTGCATAGCCATTGCTAAGATAGTCGTTCTGCCGAAATTCCTTTACCTTTTTTTGTATATCCCTATCCTCCTCACTGCTAATTTCTTTCGCAAACTACGTCCTTTGATCATCTCTCTCGTCTGGGCCGGTAAACAACCTAGAGTCGCGTATGATATTCTCACTCTTCCTATGTCCGTAGGGGGTATGGGTGCTCCTAATTTTAAGCTATACCCCCTATGCGGTCAGGCCAGTTTTCTGCATTTCTGGATCCATCACTCTCCTTATCAACCGCACGTGGCTGTGGAGACTGACATCGCGTCCCCCTCGCCGTTGGCCACGGCCTTATTTTCCCTGGCGAGTCGCTCACATGCGGAAGTAGACACGTTGAGACATTGTGTTGGGCCTGGTCCGGACTATGCTGACTCTCCAACTTCCCGTTACTATCGGCTAATGCCATGCTGATCGTGCGTCATCCTGCCTTTCCCCCTCTTCAGCCATCTGGCATGTCTAAACATGCATCACACTTGTCGACCTGTCAACTTTGGCAGATCTATATCTCGGAGACAACTTCTATTCTCTTCCCGCCGCTTCTGGTCCGCTGGACACTCTATTGTTCTATCATTTGCGCGCTATATGCTGGGAGTTACATCCTACGTTCCCCAGCCTCCACTCACGATGCCTGCCCTTGATTTCATGTACACATCCCCGACTCCTCACAAAATAGTCACTAAATGATATGCCTTCATGTAGTCGTCCACTTCCATCTCCACAGAACGGGCGCGTGTGGCGTGGGGCGAGGACTTGGGCATGGACATCGCCCAGGCTGACTAGCTCTACTGCTGCAATCAGACGAAGAAACCATCACCCAGCTACAAGCTTCTTCTCATTCATTTCAAGTATTTACAAAGGTTATATCGCACTCCTGCCCAGCTTCACAAATTAGGACTCATACCCAGTGATAGTTGCATGCACTGTGCTGCCCCAGCTGCAGACTTTGCTAATTTAGCATGGCTGTGCCCCAAGGTGTCGGAGTTCTGGCAGGCGGTATGCACCACTATCTCTGAGATTACCTCTGTGCCTGTGCAGCCTGACACTACGTTGTGTCTGCTGGGCTTTGTAAAATTCTGCCCGGATGCTTCTCACCGCCTGATTGCAATGCTGCTTGTCTAGGCTAGGCGTAGGGTGGCCTTGTGCTGGGGTCACAGACAAGCGCCCAGGTTCGCTCACTGGCTTGAGGACGCCTCAAGATGCCAGACCTTGCTATCGGAATTCTGGGACTTACACCCTGCGAGGTCTCGCCCAATTGACATATGGGGACCTTTGTTGAAATACCTTCATTCCCGAAATCCTTTGAGCCGTGCTGCCTCTCCTGTGCTCCCTGCCGGGAGTTCTCCCGCCGCGGCCGGTGGTGCTGATCAGTAACTGCCTGCCTCTATCCCTCTGTCTCCCCTGTTTGCTGCACTCGTCACCATCACTGCAGCTGTGCCACGCCTCCTTTAGGGTGGGAATTATCATGTTAATTTTGGTACCATGGCAGTGCCTCATGGAATTTGTCTCTTGCATGTTGGGAATGTCTTTACATTTTCCTTATTCGACTCAAAATGTGCCGTGTTTTTCGTTCCGATCTGATGCAAACTGTATTTTGACTGCATTAAACTTGTCAATAAAAGTTTTGAAAAGAAAAAAGAAAAAAAGAAATGACACCCATTTGAGCAACAAGAAACTCTAAAAAGATATGTAAACTGCTGGAAGGCACCAGAAATGGAGGAGTGTTAGTGACCATGCAACTTGATTGTAGTTAAACAAATGTGTAATCATGATATTAACAGAGTGCAGGATTGGTGATGTGAACAGATCAGTAGGATCAAATAATTTCTGGAAAATGCAAATATGAACTACAGCATTAAGTACAAACAAAAGCTGCATTGCTGATTTCGATTACCTTCGGGAGCTTGATGCACACATGTGAAGGTCAGGGAGTTAGACCTGAGCTGATGGCTATAGAGCAACATTAAGTTGTGCCAAGGCAGGTGAACTGCTTTGCAAAAGTAGCCTTATAATGTGTTTCATTTTCAGCCATTTATGACATTTCTTATCCAATATAAAATTGCATTCTGGGACATGTAGTATAACTTTTCTTTGTACTGTTGACTAAAAAGCCAGACCTTCCTGAATATGTTTGATACGACAGATTATGCAATGATAAATACAAGTTGTTTTAAAGACAAGAAGACATGAAATGTATTCCGTTATTGAAACATGATGCTGCGCATATTATGTACTCATGAGAGAGCCCATTTGTACATGTTGCTGACACCACAGCTTTGAGGACACATCTTTGGTTCTTTAAAGCATGCATATGCTTTATTCTGAGAAAGAATTAACTCAGCATGTTCTTATTGCCTGTGCATGGCCCCTTATTACCTAATTATCTCCCACTAGGTCACCCAGTTATTAGAGTACGCCGTTCTCCCTTCCTGCACATATAACATCACAGACAGGTCACTGCCCTTATATATAGGTGCTACTGCTTGCAACCCTTGCTACACCTGTGGCATCTCTCACCTTTCTGGGGGTTGCAGAGGAATCCTGTTGTTGGGGGCATACACATGCGTATGGACTGGCCCAGAGTTCTGCTGACAGCTTCGGCCAGGTGGAGCCAGCCGCGGGGGATCGATTGCTCCACAGTGGCGGTTTTCACCCCTCAGAGCAGAGCAAGTGTTCCTCTAGACCATCCAATGGCACCAGACTAGGCTGCAGGATAATGCACTCTGCCCCCCCAGTACCTACTCCAACAGAATGAGGAGGTGCTAAATTACACCGGGATTCAGAATTAGAGGTCGAACGCATTGCTCCCCCTCCCAAGGATCTCCTGTCACTGGCTCCTTATTCTTCTGGGCTCACCCAGAGGCCTCCGCAGTGTATTGTATCAATATAGTGACCAAAATTGCATCAGGGAGCATTCCCCAAAGGAATTGGTAGTTTATGAAAGACACAGGACCTTGTACCTTGATATCAGAGGAAGAGATATGAATTATAAAAGGAATGACATTACAGAAAGCTGCCAGGCTCTGAAGCTGTGAAAATCACAAACCTGGGGGCGAGGTTGCAGTGATAAGGCACCAGACCACCACTCCAGCAGCGCCGCAAGTACGCTGGGAGGCAATACGGGTGATCATTACGCTGCTGGGTCTCGTACGGCCCAAGAGATACAATGAGGTAGGAATTACAGCACTGGCAGCAGGCTCCCAGTTGTGCTGTCAGGCTTCCAAAGTTAAACTATGCTGCACCTGCGGCCTACAAGTCTGGGTATCACAAAGTGTACCCTGCAAGGCTTTCTCAGCAGTAGCGATTGTGCAATGGCGCTCATGACATCCTGAGTTAATCGGAAGTGCTGCCCCGGAGTGTCATTTGAATATCATGTTATACTTTGTAGGCAGCTGAGCGAGTTGTTGACTCAGACCCCAAGCCTGCCAAAAGCAGTGCAGACATGCTGCTGCCAGCTAACAGGCTTTACTCTGTCAGTGTGGTTTATTTAGCAGCGCTCCGCTCCAACGCTGGAGACCCACTATAAACAAATCCTTGAGGAGAAAAAACTGTTTTTCTCCTCAAAAAAGGCCTAGAAAAGAACAAAAATAAGGACATTTTCAGAATTGTCAGTGAATTCTCCTCTCCTATAGGGGTGGCCAAGTCATTCATCCCTACTGAGGCATGGACGGACAGTTTGGCCACCTATTTTCATGACAAGATTAAAAATATTTAGGAGACCTTCCCGCTGAGCGACAGTGGAGAGTCAGACTTCTCCTTAACTCATGTGAGAGAACCATCTTTGAATCAGTTTCTATTGGTTCCCTTGGAGAAATCATTAGAAATCATGAAAGGCCTTAAATCCAGCTCTCCCTCTGACCCATGCCCGACCAGCATTATAGCATCAATAGTGGAGATTATCAATCCTGCGGTTAACCGGATCCTTAGTCTGTCTTTGCAGTCGGGCATGGTCCCCGATAGGTAGTAAAGGCGAAAATGATTCCCCTATTAAAAAACCCAACTTTGGTGTCAGGCTCTGCTTTCTGGCCTCTTCTGGGCTGTGTTGCTATACCTATTACCTCCCCTATAAACGACTTCAGAGTCTGAAATAAAGAACACAGACTACAGAAGAAGTTCAACCGGGGAAGGAAAGGAAGGGAACAGCAGGGAGGGAGACCTGAAACAACAAAGAACAACTTGTTTAGAAGACCCTCCCTATATGATGCTTCTAACCCACCCACTACTCCTGCGAACCCCAACTTAAGAGAAAAGAGTTTCAGGGTACCACTTCTCGTACCTGTAAAGAAAAATACAAATGGATGCTTCTCAAGTAGACACGAAGTGAGGTGGTACCAGGCACACTACCCAGCTGTGAAAGAACCAGACAAAGAGACATCATATGAAATCCTGAACCATAGGGATGTATTATGCAAAGAGCGGACTAACACACCTACCTAAAACAAGTAATACATATTCCTCAATGGGTGTGCTCAATCCCTCTGAATATGTACCCCTCATGTGTCTCCTGAGTAAGAAGAAAAGGAAAACACAAACGTAGTGATGTAACACCAAAGTATATATAGAAACAGGAATAACAGTAGTCCTCTGTATTGGTTCACATAACTGGATGTAAACGTTCAGTGGGTGTTCAATCTCACACCCTAATCGAAAGAGCACTTGAAACTCACAACACAAATAGTCAATGAGGATTAGTCTCGTTTTCCTGGACTGGTAACAAGGGTTTCTTTTCTATTCAAAGTTCTTTCCCCCTCCAAGAGGAAAACACAAGGAAGAATAAGACGCCACTATTCCCAGCGTGGCACCGAAAGATCTACTCAGTGATTTACCAGTGGCGCAGCCGCGTCATAGATTTCCCCCAGCCGGGAGAAATATCCAGGAACCAAAACAAGGCTCCACGCCTCCCGTTCGCTAGACACTGTTACCACACAGTGAGCCGCAAGGAATCAGAACTTCGCGGACTAACTCCGCTTTCTTACCGCAATAGTCTCGGAAACAAACCGTCCTCCGAGCAGGTTCAAGAATTATCGGCAACGCCGTGGCTCCTTTTGATTACGTGATGCGTACGCTCCGTACGTCCATCACGTCACTGCCCCATTGCCTGTTGGGAAATGTAGTTTCTAGGTTCCCCGATATGCGCGGAGCGCTGGGTTCAGGCAGGTTGTTACCCTCGGACTCGTGACACATGACAGTACATCCTCCCTCACAAGGGGCTTGCACGGGCCGAGGGCGGTCCGGGCACAAACGATGGAACCTGGCGGCCAACCCGGGCGCATGCACGGCCCCCGCCGGCTCCCAAGAGTTCTCCTCAGGACCGTAGCCTTTCCAAGAGATCAGGTACTGCAAGCGACCCCTCACCCATTTGGAATCCAGAATCGTCTGTACCTCATACTCCCTTTCCTGTTGTACCCAGATAGGCATGGGAGCACGGCGTACAGGACAGAGAGAGGGTTTCAAGAGTGACACATGAAAGACAGGGTGTATTCTAAAGTGTGAAGGCAAACGCAACCTCACCGCAACAGGGTTGACGTGTTTAACCACCCTGTGCGGTACTATAAACCTAGGATTAAAAACGCTATGTTTCTTGAATTTGATGTGTTTGGTGGACAACCACACCCAATCCCCTTTCTTGTACACCGGATTCGGCCTGCGGTGTCTGTCCGCCTGCCCCTTGTATCTGTTCTTGGCTTTCATCAGATTTTTACGCGTGGCCAGCGAATACGCAACAATCTCTCCTTCACCTCCGGCAGCTTGGTGCATGCACTAGGCAACAACATGGGATCAAACCGGGGATGGTGTCCATAGGAACTAAAGAAAGGAGTATGTGACGTAGATGAGTGCTGGGAACTGTTGTAGGCGATTTCCGCCACCCACAACCAATCCACCCACTCATCCGAATTGCCCTGAACGTAACAACGGAGATACTGTTTCAAGGTTTGATTCAGTCTCTCCGGCTGTCCGTCTGTTTGGGGATGGAAACTGGTCAACACAGAGGACGTAATCTTTATCTCCGCACACCACGTTTTCCAAAAGCGTGCTGTGAATTGCGCTCCCCTATCGGACACGATATCCCTGGGAAGACCATGCAACCTCACTACGTGTAAAAGGAGTAGGTGGGCCAACTGACCAGCCATTGGTACTTGCCTACAGGCCACGAAATGCCCCATTTTAGTCAGGTAATCCACCACTACCACTATGGCTGTTTTCCCCTGATCTTTTGGAAGACCCACTATAAAATGCACGGAAAACCTTTCCCAAGGGTGAGTAGGGGTGGGCATAGGCTGAAGCAGCCCCTGTGGTTGTTGACGATCAGACTTCATTTGATTGCATTTTGTGCATTCTGCTACCCATCGACGAAGATCCAGCCGAATCGAAGGCCACCAGAACTGTCTTAAGGTCTTCTCGAGGGTTTTTCCATACCCCATGTGACCTGTGCTAGGAACGGTAGGACACCAAGAGAACACAGTGTCATGCAAAGTTTTTGTAGGTACAAGAACTTGAGTTCCTCTCATGGGTATGCCTTGTTTCATTCTCCGTTCTGGATGATGTCTCAACCAAGTTCTCCACACGCAGGTTTGTATCCCGTCTTTCACCCCTTTCAAGAAATCGTGAGATTGGGTTACTCCGATAACATTGGAGGGATTGATGATGGCTCTGTTAGGGGCAGTGGCATGTAGTGTTGGGTTCTCCTGTCGAGTCAGGGTGTCCGCTTTCTTGTTTAGGGAACCGGGTCTGTAAGTGACTATGAATCTGTACTCTTCAAAGAACAACATCCAACGGAGTTGTCGAGGTGTTAAATGTTTGGCTGCCCGCATGAACTGTAAATTTCGGTGATCCATGAATACGGTGACTTGATGTTTGGCTCCCATCAGCCAATGTCTCCATTCCAGGAATGCGTCACGGATGGCCAGCAGCTCTTTCTCCGCTATGGTGTAATTACACTCTGCCGGACTAAGTTTTCTTGACATATAGGCTATGGGGTGTGACTGGCCTGTGGCTTCTTCCATCTGTGACAACACCGCCCCCAGTGCTGCTTCGGATGCATCTGCCTCTACTGTAAAAGGCAGTTCAGGATTGGCATGGGTGAGCACCGGAGCGGTAGAAAAGGATGATTTTAACTGATCGAAGGCTTCTTGAGCATCATCATCCCACACAAAAGGCACATTCTTCCTCGTAAGACGGGTTAGCGGGGCCACCATGCCCGAGAAACCTTGGATGAAGTGCCTGTAAAAGTTAGCAAACCCTAACAGACTCTGTATGTCCTTGATGTTTTTTGGCCGAGGCCATTCTTTTATTGCCAGGATCTTTCTTTCTGCCATCACTTGTCCAGAGGGAGTGGGCATTACCCCCAGGAATTCCACCGTTGTTATATGAAACTCACATTTAGTAATCTTGCAATATAAGTGATGTTTCTGTAGTGCCTGTAACACGGACCTGATTCAGAAAAGGGGGTGGTGATGAACAGAGTGCCTGAATTAAGTAGACCACTCTTACCCAGTCCAAAGATCAGGGCTTGATCCATCACCGTTTTTTAGCTCACTGCACCATCCCAGCTCAGAACTTGGCTATATGCAAATTAGTTTGTTCCTGTCCCAGTGCATGATGGGAACAGGGCAAACCAAACTACCAAGCCAATTCTTGTACTGGGAAGGAAACAAGCTTCCGGGGACCGGTTTCTGCCATTTCAGGCGTCGTCGGCCCGGCTTGCTTGAATCCTGATGGTGCAATGAGCAAGGGACTCACATCTGAGTATACCCTTCCACGCTTATGGTGGACAAAATGATTCAGAAAAGGGGGTGGTGATGAACAGAGTGCCTGAATTAAGCAGACCACTCTTACCCAGTCCAAATATCAGGGCTTGATCCATCACCGTAGCTTGTCTCCTTTCTGGTGAAGAATTGGCTTGGTAGTTTGGTCTGCCCTGTTCCCATGATGCACTGGGCCAGGGACAGACTAATTTGCATATAGCCAGGTTCTGAGCTGGGATGGGGCAGTGAGCTAAATAACGGTGATGGATCAAGCCCTGATCTTTGGACTGGGTAAGAGTGGTCTGCTTAATTCAGACACTCTGTTCATCACCACCCCCTTTTCTGAATCGTTTTTGGCCACTATAGGTGTGGCAGGGTATACTCAGACATGAGTCTCTTGCTCACTGCTCCATCAGGATTCAAGCAAGCCGGGCCGACGAGGCTGAAATGCCAGAAACCGGTCCCCGGTAGCTTGTCTCCTTTCTGGTGAAGAATTGGCTTGGTAGTTTGGTCTGCCCTGTTCCCATGATGCACTGGGCCAGGGACAGACTAATTTGCATATAGCCAGGTTCTGAGCAGGGATGGGGCAGTGAGCTAAATAACGGTGATGGATCAAGCCCTGATCTTTGGACTGGGTAAGAGTGGTCTGCTTAATTCAGACACTCTGTTCATCACCACCCCCTTTTCTGAATCGTTTTTGGCCACTATAGGTGTGGCAGGATATACTCAGACATGAGTCCCTTGCTCACTGCTCCATCAGGATACAAGCAAGCCGGGCCGACGAGGCTGAAATGCCAGAAACCGGTCCCCGGTAGCTTGTCTCCTTTCTGGTGAAGAATTGGCTTGGTAGTTTGGTCTGCCCTGTTCCCATGATGCACTGGGCCAGGGACAGACTAATTTGCATATAGCCAGGTTCTGAGCTGGGATGGGGCAGTGAGCTAAATAACGGTGATGGATCAAGCCCTGATCTTTGGACTGGGTAAGAGTGGTCTGCTTAATTCAGATACTCTGTTCATCACCACCCCCTTTTCTGAATCGTTTTTGGCCACTATAGGTATGGCAGGGTATACTCAGACATGAGTCCCTTGCTCACTGCTCCATCAGGATTCAAGCAAGCCGGGTCGACGAGGCTGAAATGCCAGAAACCGGTCCCCGGTAGCTTGTCTCCTTTCTGGTGAAGAATCGGCTTGGTAGTTTGGTCTGCCCTGTTCCCATGATGCACTGGGCCAGGGACAGACTAATTTGCATATAGCCAGGTTCTGAGCTGGGATGGGGCAGTGAGCTAAATAACGGTGATGGATCAAGCCCTGATCTTTGGACTGGGTAAGAGTGGTCTGCTTAATTCAGACACTCTGTTCATCACCACCCCCTTTTCTGAATCATTGTAACACGGACCTGACGTGAGAAATGTGTTCTTCTGTGGAGTTTGAGTAAATGAGTATATCGTCTATATATACGACGACATGGTGATCCAAATATTCTCTCAGTACTTCGTTTAGAAAGAATTGAAACTTGCCGCAGTCCACCACTCCCACAGCCATGTTAGCCCATTGGCTAACATACGGACTGGGCACTCCGCACCTGGTCGCCTCGGTGCCACTGGCGGGGCAACTTGCTGCCACACTGTGAACCTACTCTTACCCATGGACCCGTAAACCCCAGTTCTGCTTTCAGAGAACTAAATAGTTGCTCATGAGTACATTATAAAACTGACACAAATTTGCAGAAACATTAACCATGTTCCTCCTTCTTACAGGAAATTTACCAGCCTGGTATTTTGCGATACCTGACTGAGCAGGAAAAGTAATTACAAAGTAATCCAACTGTATATTGATTCACTGCATTTGTACTGTCATTTGATTGCATATATTTCTACAAAGTATTGTTATACATACATGTACCAGGCCTGGCTTGGTTCTAGAAAAATAAACCACAACTAAATAATATTTTTATACAAACAAATTGGTCTGAGTTCAGTCCTTGAGTGTGTGAAATCATTCATTGCCTGAGTGTGTACAATAAATGCTTAACACTACCCTCTGATAAGGCCTTACTGCTCGACAACACAACCACAAATAGAGAGTAAGGTACTATCTACTTTTACCTCTGCCTACCTTTGGGGATCCACTGGACTCTGTGCACACTATACCTCACTTTGGTATAATATATACAGAGCCAGCTTCCTACAGTCGTCATCAATTGGGAGCTGGTCACCATCGAGCCCAGTGAAAATGTTTACCTTCAGACTTAGACAACATTTTGGAAGACCGAAACATCCAGCGTGACAGAGCTACAATCTGTAGCAGAAGAGGGCTCCATGAGGCCAGACACTATCACTGAGAGGTCCTGGTGAGCAGGATTTGCTGCTGCATAGAATAACGAAGCAGGAGCTAATGCACAGTCAGACCAACTGGCAATTTGCCTTGGGTGGATCCACTGTCAGGTAGCACCTAGTCTTCTATCAGTTCTTCTAGTACTTTCAGTGAAACGTCTTAGAAGTCCCACGTTTAGGGCTAGGCAGGAGCAGGACCTCTAATACCACTTCCAAGAGTGCAAGACCTGGAAGACACCATTTGGTGGGGTGGGGATTAACACTCAGTCCAGCAGAGATGAGGTATAGATTTCAAGGTCTCTGAAGATTGTTATGCACCTGTAGCTCACACAGAAGGCTAGCCAACTATCCCTTGCACTCATGTTTGGTGGTCCTGTGTTCATGGAGATGGTCCAGTTCTTCTTCAAGCATCAAGGTAGGCCTCTAGCAGCAGGGAAGTCCTCTGGGAAGCAAGGTCCTCAAGCAGCAGAGCTGACCTCTAGTAGCAGCAGTGCAGCCCTCCGGAACCAAGGCAGGCCTATAGCAACAGGGTGGCCAACTAGGTGTCCAGGAAGTCCTTCTGAAGTCTTCCACAAGGTCAGAAATGTCCTGGAGAGCTATTCTGGGGGTGCAATATGTATACTTAGTGCCAGCCTTTGAAGTGGGGGAATTTCCCAAGCTACCCCCACATCTGGTTCTGGAAAGTTCTTCGCTTAACCTACCAAGGCTCCCAGAAGTCTGGGGTGAAAAAAGGCCAGTACCATGTTCCGTAGAGTGTGTGTGCTGGAGACAGCCCTTTGAACTGTAGGTGGGCAGGGGACAGCTCTGCCCCAGCCATCTTGGCAGGCTGGCCAAGTCTGCCAACACCTAATCCCCTTTTTTCTTACTGAGAGGAATACACAAACACCAACAGGAGGTAAATCACTGTAATGTGACCAGCCCAGCCAAGTACTACCCATAATGCAGTAGATTAAAGCATTTCAGTGTGGTGGTCCACATCTCCGCACTAAAATGCATTGTCATGCATTTATAGCGCCTCCTTGTTATGTTATGTTAGATGGGTACTTATAAGCGTACAGCTACTCAATAGAGTGTCACACCTCTGAGGCATGAGAATAAACAGTTTGCTATGTAGGGATGTGGGCCATGCCAACTTTTTACTTTTGCTCTGCACTAAAACATGCAGCCTGCAATGGCAGTGTCAGAGTGTAAAGGCACAGGGCCTCTAAATATGGCACAATAAGTGCTGCAGCCCTCAGAGGCTTTCCCTGATCACAGTGCCCTTGGTACCTTGAGTGCCTTTTACAAGTGACCCACATGTGGCCAGAGAGCTGTCAATTGGGTTTAGTTACATTATATTTTAAGGAAAGAACATAGGCCCTGGTTATCTGTATAAGTTATCAATGGAGGAACAGGTGAAGACATAGTCAGGCACCTGTTTCGGAACAATGCGGATGCTTAGAAAGCTCTTCCCTTGAATTCCACTTTCGGCAAAAAAAACCCTGTTTTAGTCGCTCTTGGTTAGTCGACTGGATTATTGCAACTCTCTGCTGGTTGGAATAAGGGAAGACTTATTATCAAAACTACAGGTGGTGCAAAACACAGCAGCCCGCCTCGCCCTCAACAAACCGGCGCGCACCCCTTCTTTACCTCTCCTACGCCAACTACATTGGCTTCCTATTCGGAAATGAGCCATTTTCAAGCTGCTATGTATGGTCTTCAAGTCTCTGCAGGGGAATGGCCCAGCCTATTTGAAAAGAAACTGGCCCTGTATCGACCCGTGCGTCAGTTAAGATCCAGTAATCGCAATCTGATTTGCACGCGGAGAATGAACGAGGTTAAAATGGGTGGTCAAGCTTTTTCTCATCTAGCCCCCAGCCACTGGAACAGTCTCCCTGAGGAGATCCGGGCCTTTTCCGATCTGTCCCGATTTAAGAAAATGCTCCAGAAATGGATGTTTTAGGATTATTCTGCTCATTAGTGTTCTCTTCTCTGGCACCGAGAGATCCCCCTAGGGATGATTCCATGCACCCTACAAATGAGTATAATAATAATAATAATCAGGTGGCAGGAACCCAGAGCGCACTCGGTCAAAGCACATCAAAATTGCCAAAAAAGGGGGAGGGGAGAACCATGCAAAACGAGGGCACTTTCCTACAATGACAAACATCTTGCTTCTTCTGCTGAGAGCTTTTTCCTGCCATTGTCAATGGCTTTATCAAGACTTTGTCCAGTGCTCCCTGGTGTTGACAACTCCTCTTTTGATGCAACTTGCTGCCTTGCTCTGGTGAACTCTACCTTCTCCTGGACTTTTTCTTCAAAATGTAATCTCAGTCTGAAGTTCAGCCAAACCCAGGCCTAATCGACCTTGAGTATCTGACTTGTGCTCCATTGTGGTCAACCTTAACTTTTGACTTTGTCCCGGTCTCACGCAACAAGAAACGCGTGGTTGGTATGTTGGTCTTTTAGGTGCTAGATTTCACTGAAATCTTAAAAATAATCTGGTTGTATTGATAGGGTTTTTTTTATTTTAAACAGATTTTATTTGTCAAAATTGCACAGGTAATGCAGGTACAGGTAATGCAGACCTCTGAATCCCAGAGACAGCTGCCACATTGAAATACAAAAAAATTGACTTTGACCTTTTTGCATATTTATGGACAGGAGAACATGAAATACAAATAAAATCAATTCCTGGAAACATCCAACTTCCCCACCCCCCAGCGCAACGTCTCGATTTTCCGGAACAACATATTACTGACCTAGGCTGCCATCAATTTACACAAGAGCTCAACTATCACAATACCATTTTCTACTGAGGAATTGCGAGCTACACATAAGGGAGTGCAAGGAACGGGAGAGGCCAATGGTCTCGACTCTGGCCCCCCCGTGGCGGCTCCAGCTCCAGCCCTCGATAATCTGCCCAGCGCCTCCAGATCTTATAGTGCTTCTTAGGGCACCCTCTAGCCTAAAAAATGGGGAGCTCAAGGCCCACAAAAAAGTCCAGACCATTTTTCCAAATCGAGACTGAGGGGGCAACAACCGCCTTCCTCTAGCTATATCTCTCTTTGCTAAGGTAAAGCCCAGGAGCACGAGATGTCACTTTTAGATGTTGCCCCCGATCCCTTCCATCACATGAAGGAGAACAAGCTTCGGTGAGTGAGGAAGCTCCACCACAGAACTTCAGAGAGGCAGGCCAGTACCCCCCTCCAGAAGCGTGCTTGCGCTGTGCAGTGACATATAGTATGTATCAAGGTCCACTCTTCATGCCCGCAGCGAAGACACACCGGGGAAGCCACCAAGCCTGCCCTCCAGAGCCTAATTCTGTTAAAATAAACCTGTGGAGGTATTTAAATTGAATAAGCCGCAGGCGCACTGCAATAGCCCCCCCACACAGGGGAAGCCAAAGCTTTTGTCCAGTCCTCTTCTTCCATCTGGCCCACATCACCCTCCCAGGCCCCCCACAGACGCTACAAAGAGGGGGAACTGTGCGTAACCAAGGACTGATAGATTTTGGAGATCTTATGGTCTAGGAGGTCCCCCATAAAAACCTTAGCCGGGCTAAACTCCAGCAGCAAGTCGAGACCCTCCAAGCTGGGAGCAAAAGCATGACAAAATTGTAAATATTTAAAGAACTGAAAGCTGTCTGGATGTCTTGAAAGGATTTCAACACCATTCCTTCAGTAACATCCGCCAGAGTAGATATCTCAATGTTATCCCAATCGCGAAACCCGGAGAGACGGCTGTTGTGCCATAATGGGGTCTCCCTAGTCAATCTATTCCACCAGCCCATCTTCCGCAATGCCTGCCTCCAGATCTGAAAAACAATCTACGTGACAGGCAGAAGGAGATGCTTCAATGGAGCAGAGTAAAGAATAGCGTGTAGGGACTGGTCCCCCATGCAGCGTCGCTCCACGGTGTATGCTAGGTCTGCCCTGTCTCCATACCACCACTCGTTTAAGACAAGTAGATGCAATGCAACATTTATTGGACCAAATATCGGAGGTTGCCAGTCCCCCGCTATATGTAGATAGGAAGCACGTCCGGACCGCCACCCTCACTGCCCCACCCCCCAAAGGAACAGTCCCAGAACTGAATTCACCTGGCGGAACCACCGTGGGGGAATCGGCTAGGGATGATTTTGTAATTGATACAGTACTCGTGGGAGTGACACCATCTTAAAGATGGCTGACCGGCCGTAGATGGACAGTGGTATGTGGGACCGGGTCTTAATGTCCTCACGCACTCGCTTCCATACAGGTGCAAGATTATGTTCCCAGGCCGTGGTGGGAGAATCTGACAAATACACCACCAGTACAGACGACGCGCAAGAAACAAGCTTGCCTGACCTCCCAACACCCACAGGGTGGACTTCCGAGGGTACATATATAAACCAGATGTTTCCCCGAAGATCTGCATAATACGCAACAGCCGAGGGCCCGTTCGTTCCAGGTTGGTAAGAAAGAACAAAACATCGTCAGCATAAAAGACGATCGGACAGTCCATGCGCCCATTCAAACGCGGACACCAGAACGTCCATCTGTACCCAAGCAGCCAAGGGTTCCATTGCTAAAGCGAAAAGATATGGGGCCAATGGACACACCTGCCTGGTGCCCCGACCAATAGAGAATGCAGAAGAAACTAAGCCTGGCCCTCGCACCGAGGCTGTTAAGTCAGTATACAACAGGGTGAGGTAGGACAAAAAACGAGGTCCGAAATTCAGCCACTGCAGTATCGCAAATAAATAGACCGAACTCAAGGAGTCAAACGCCCGGTCCATATCCGCCAACAGAAGCGCAGCCCATTACCCCAATCCCTGGATCGTCGAGACTGCCACATGAGCCTGCCTGATATTATGGCGTGTTCGACATAAACCCAGCTTGGTCCGGGTGTACCAGTAAGGCTATGTGTAGGCAGAGACGGTTTGCCAAAGATTCAGCTAATATCTTAGCATCCACGTTCAGGAGGGAGACTGGGCGATACGAGGCGTGGTGCTCCGGCGGACTACCAGGCTTATGAAAAACTACTATCTCCGCATATTTCCAGTCGCTGGGCAGACACCCCCAGTCCCTGGCCTCCTCCACCACCCTGCGGTAGTGGGGTCCCAGCTGCAAAAAATATATATTTTTTAAATTCACAGGGAAAGCCTTTAGGGCCTGGGGCCTTGCCAAAATTAAGATCTCCCAAGGCCATCCCAGTTGTTCTTTAGTAAGCGGGCCATCCAATTTTTCCCTAACTGCATCAGAGAGTGACTTCGGTGGGAGATCATCCAAGAAACGCTCAATGATTTCCGCTGGGAGGCATTTCGTAGGGGCATATAACTGAGCATAATACTCTGCAAAACTGCATGCAATAGCCGAGGTGCCTGACACTTGTAGCCCATCCGACCCCACGACACCCAGAAGGGCCTGGGGGTGAATCGAACCCTGACACAATCGGTGCAGCATTTTACTTGATTTGTCACCCCATTGGTAGATCCTACTACGGGTAGTAAGCCAAGCCTGTCGAGCCTCATATATGCGAATATGAGAATATTCCTGCTGCGCTAGCAGTAACCGATGTCGAGCCAGCCGCCCACCCTCCTCCCTGCCGTGCGCCCCCAACTCAAGAACAGTAGCTTCCGCTCGAACCAGGGCCTCTTTATGCTGTCTTTGGTCCGCGGCACAAAATTAGATATCTACCCGCCGAATGGTGGGTTTCAAGGCCTCCCAAAGAGTCAGAGCCCCCAAGACCGAGCCCAAGTTAATGGCCATATATTGATCAAGGGCATCTTCCATTCGTTCCATGTAGTCCTCCTTCTGAAGTTGCCAGACTGATAGGTGCCATCGGAATGGCTCACAGGCTCCCCCGGCTCGTATAGTAAGTGCCACTGGAGAGTGGTCAGGAAGTCCCCGTGGCAGAATGTCCGCCATCGCCACTCTGCTGTCAAAGACCAATGGGATGAACAAATAATCTAGGCGGGAAAAGGGACCATGGACTGCCGAAAGATATATATAGCCCTGCATATTACCATGCATCCTGCACCAGGGGTCGACCCAATCAAGACTCATCACTAAGGAGTACTGTTCAGTAAGATGGGGGGCCTCAGATAAACATCAACCACAATCTATCTCTGGCCACATTCATCACACCATTCCATTCCCCTCCCACCACCGCAAGGCCCTTGGGTAATATCTGTTCCCAGGGTCAGAATCTTTTCCGCCAACCCCCTGGAAAGAGGTGGGGGCATAAAAGCTCCCCAGTACCAAAATCTCACCCCCTACCATGCCCTGTACAAACAAGTATCTGCCCTGCAGTGCTCCCCAAGCCTTAACATGTGTGTATGCAGTCCTACGGTGTGTTAAAATAGCAACCCCTCTGGAACTCCTCACAAACCTGGAATGAAAGACTTGTGTAAATCCGAAGCGCTGAAAACATACTGCCTTGGTCCCCATGAGTTGGGTCTCCTGCAACAATAATACATCTGCGTAGGCTCGCTTGGCTGACTTCAGAGTGGCCCCCATTTGATCTTGTCTGGTGGCCCTCCAACATTCCAGCTAAGAACCTGATGAAGACTAGGGGTCTCCTATATACTAACAGACATTCCTATTCCATGCAGATCCTATAGAGTACCATGGCAGCAGCAAGAATCTTCCACAAGACGTAACAGAGTCCATAACACAAGTAGACAGTGCAGCAACCCCACAAACCCCCCCCAAAAACACACCCCACAACTCCCCCCACCCTGTACCTCCAAAACAATTAAGTACCTGTCGCGGCAGGCAGAGCAGCCTCACCCCAACAGGAGGTCCCACCCCTCAACCACCAACTGATCCCCACATCACAGCCCATTGTCTAGTGGCCTCCTCTCCTTCTGTGGAGCCCCACGGAGAGACTGGCCAACCTACATGCCCCTTCGGCCTATAAAGAATACTAGAATTTGGAAGGTAGCATGGTCATCCTGGTATCAGTCCAATGAGACAAGTGTCCACTAAACGGACTCCTCCCGGGCCGTGGGACCTGCAGACTGTGAGCGGCGCCTTGATTTGGAGTGTCTACCCCTTCTTCCCCTCGGCCCGTGCTGATTCCGGGCAGGCCCACCTGAAGAGGAGTCGGATTCTCTTCCCAAGGGAGAGTGAGGACGCTCCCACAGTTTCATCTGTCCAGTGAAATACCTCTTCCGGTGTGTCAAAGAAGTGGGTGCGGGACCGGTATACTACACACAGCCTGGCCGGATAAAGTAGAGCATAAGGGAGCTTGAGTTCATGGATGCGGGCCTTGGTGGCTAGGAACGACTGCCGCAGCTGCTGCACCAACTTAGTATATTTCTGAAAAATTAAGATGCGTGAGTTATTGAGCAGCAATAGCTCCTTAGCCCGGGCCTGTTTCAGGATGGTGTCCCTGTTGTGGTAATTGAGGAGCATGTCGATGACAGGCCGCGGGCACCCGGACTGGGGGGCTTCTGCATCAGAGTCCTGTGTGCACGTTCCACCACAAAGTCGAGAGTTCCCCAGAAGGGAGCCAGCCCATGAGCCAGTCCATAATAAACTGCTCAATATTCCCCTTTTCGCAGTCCTGCGGAAAACCAACAAAGCGCTGGTTGTTGAGTCTCGCACTCCCCTCCACGTCTTCCACTCTCAGGGCTAGGCCCCATTGGGTAGTCTCTAGTGACAATACTTTCTGCTGCAGAGTGGCGACCACATCTTCCATACCCGAGATTCTTGTCTCTGTCTCTGAAATGCGGGCTACCGCATTCCTCAGGTCCTGGCATAGGAGCCTTATATCGGAGCCGACCACCCCGATCTTGGCTTCCAATGCGTCTCTGGATTGCACAATGGCGGCCATGAGGGCTGCATTATCTGGTATAGCATTTTGAGACCTTCCAGACAGCACCGCCGGACCCCCTGGCCCGTGCATTTATCCATGGTGCTCTGTTTAGTAGAGCCACCGCCGGGCTTGTCTCTGGTCATAGTGCCCAATCACCGCCACCGACCCTGGCCGGAAAACCTCCAGGAGGTGACTATGTGGCCATTCCGATGGAGGTCGGGGTCCCACTCCCGGTGTCGTCTAGGTGGAGGCACGCCATCCCCCTATCCCCTGGTGGTGCTACCCCCGAAGAGATCACATATGGTGGGGAATGAGAGGAGGCGGGAGATGAAGAAGCGGGAGGCGCCCGCCGCTGCCGGGCCGCCCTCCCAGGCAGTGCGGCGGTACTCATGTGCTGGGTGCCTAATTAGTAGAAACCCCGGCTGTCCAAGGAGGGCCCCTCTCTACCAGGAGCTGCGCAGGCCATAGCTGAGGCACCAAGATGGCAGTCAGCCGGCTGCATCCCGCACTCCCAATGTCTCCACCACTCAGCACTGCGACCGGAGCAGGCCGCCGACAGAATCCGCTCCCCCGGCTGGGAACCGAAGGAACAGCAATGTCGCAGGGCGAGCCACGCATCGCAAGCCCTGCACCCCCACTGTGGCTGCGGCTGCGGCCGGGCAATGCGGCAAGGAAATGCGAGCGACGCCGCGGCTGAGGATACTGCTGCGTCGCACGCAGGCCGCCGCCGATTACCAAACCTCCGCCTGCGAACCTCCAGCGGCTACAAAAATCAGCTCTGGGCTAGTCCTCAGCGGGAGTTGTTAGCGGGGCAGCCCAGGGAACCAGTTGAAAGCCGAAGAGGCAGGATATAGTAAAGATCAATGTGAGGGTGGACAGAGTGCACTCAGATCACATCCGCCATGCTGGCCTGCCAAGCCACGCCCCAATAGGATTTAATTTTGTTTTGGTGTTATTTTATTTATTAAAATGTATCTTATTTTTCAGAATTGGGTTGGGATTTTTCTTGTGTTGTGTTTTCACTTTATTACTGTTTGCTGCATAAAAACTTTACACAGTGACTCTAAGTTTTAAAGCTTTTGCACCAAGCTACCAGATGGCTAAGCACAGGTTAATTCAGTGACTTTTGTGGTTCATGCTGGCAATGATTCTGGTTGTTGCTTGAGTAGCATTTCATCTAACTCAAACACTAACGCTATTTCTTACAGTATTGTAACTCAGTATTTTAAACAGACATTCCACTCTGCTTCTAGAGAAGCAGGGCGATGACCTGTTCACATTCTTACTCTAAAATATGTTCTTCATTACAGCTTGAAGCCAATATGCTCCCTTCACACTGTTAGAAATGGGGTTTCCGGTTGGCAGAGGTACGCACCCTGTCCAAGCAGGAACCACAGTCCCAGTCAGGGAAAGGGGTTTCAAGATTAACTCAAAATGCAGTGCTTAGAAGCCATTACCTCCTCGTAAGTCTTCCTCGCCACCTGAGTTACACAATGATCTTCAGCTCCGCAACAGAACCCTCAAAGTAATTTTACGCACCAGTCCTCCCATTCCTCCTCAACATGGCCGGCCACGTTTACCCATGACTCAGTACAAGAGGAAGCACAACCCACTCCACTTCCTGTTTTTTGTTCTGGCCTGGAGACTCTCTGAGCACGATTTTCAGGCAATTGGGGTGAGGTTATGCCTTAGCTGGCCCTAACGCCCAGGGTGGAGGCCCTGTGTAGTGGGCTCTTGTTGTACCCCCCTTTTTTTACCTTATTCTACTAGGCTTTTCGGTGAAGGCTCGGCAGAGCAAGCTCATCGTGGAGGTTGGAAGCCCTGCTACAGCGGGCTAATTCTGGGGGGTGTGGGCCATGCATCACGGCCGGTGGTTGTGGCACTGCCCCAAAACCCGCCCCTTTTTTTCATAGAAAAGTCCAGACTATCCGAGGGATTGTTGACTTTCGTGGAGACTTGGGAAAGGTCTGTCTCCAACCACTGGATCCTGCGTATTGTCAGGGAGGGTTACTCAATTGTCTTCAACTCTCCACCCTCAGGATTCTTTGTCCACACTCTCTCACAATCACCTCCGCCAAAGCGGGAGGCACTTTTGGTGGGTTTTGGGGATCTTCTTGAGAAAGGGGCTATTCGTCCTGCTCCGGCCTGTAAAAGGGGTCAAGGGGTCTACTCCATTCTTTTTCTGGTAAGGAAAGTTTCCGGGGACTTCCGTCCTGTGCTTGATTTGAAAAGGGTTAACTTATTTGTCCTTCATGTTAAGTTTAAGATGCTGTCTATGCAGGAGATCCTTCCCTTACTGGTTCAGGTGGATGTGGTTGTAGTGTAGTTCCTATTTCCCTAATAGGCTCTGCAAATTGGAATAATATATACTAGAGATTCGAGATAGGACTGAGGTCAGTGTGTCTCTATCGAGTACATTCAACTTAATTGTGTGTGCCAGCTAACTCAGAGGTCACTAGAAACTTTCTCGAATGAAGAAGAAGAGATTATTCTCTGACAACCGCATAAACATGACAACTTTGTTTCCCTTAGAGCCGGAACAATATCTTCAGAGTCGTGGAAACAATAGATAACTATTTCACTAAGTCAATCGTGCATGCTTGTTTCTAAAGAGTTGCATAGAAATAGAGAACCGGGCGTTTCAATAAAAGGGGTTTATTGAACAGTCTTATTTCTCATGCAAGAGATATGAACTGCTACAATCGTTAGACAATGTGCGAAGTATAATGCGTACAGCATAAACAGTAATATAAAATAAAACTGCAATAGCATTGTCTGTTGCTATGACATATATAAAAATACATACATAAATAACACAGGCTAAAATACTCAACTGGTGCTTCTAAAATACGCCTACAACAGTGTACCTAACCTAGGTCTAGTACGGTGGAAGAAGTAGGTGCTGGTTAGCCTAGGTTTAGTTTTGCCAAGAATTGCCAAAGGTTTCATCAAGGTTCTAATTAGCTCCATACCTTAGAATGAGAGAGGTTGGTATCTCTTTCCCGGGACTCGATTTCCCAACACCCCACAAGGGGAGTAAGAAACATTGGAGCTGGATTCTCAGCAGGAGGATGACAGCGTCTAGTCAGTCTAGTCAGCTGGGGAGTTGGCTTCCTTCGATACTTGCTTTTGCGAACTTCGTCGTGCTGGTAGGTAGTCGAACTGCACCGAACCACACCGTGCTTTGCCATAGCAAGGGAAGGTATATTTATACCTTGAAGGTGTTTAGAAATGCTGGTATTGACGTATAAGTCGGGCATATGAACGTCATGAATGAACCCCTAAAGAATAGATGTTCATGCATAATAAATGAGTTCTTGGAGAAATCAATATCCAGGCAAGGGAAATTCCCTAAAGCTTAAGAGTCTGGTGTTCCAAGAAATTGTTGTGACGTAGATGAACGGATGTAAGTAGCCATGCCTGTATTTGGGTAGCATGGACTATGCCTAAATATTGACTGGATTCCTATGCCTATATAAGGGCAATGTGAAATGTACCTATATAAGGGTATGAATCGGGAAATTGATACGGAATCCAAATCAATACACAACATGGTATCTTCTTTGGATCTGCTTGATGCCTACCTCCAAGTGCCCATTCACCCTGCATTCCAGTAGTTCCTCAGGTTTTGTGTGGGGCCAGAGCATTTCCGATTGCAGGCACTGCCATTTGGTTTGTCTTCTGCCCTGATGGTCTTCATTAAAGTCCTGGCTCCCTTGGTTGGGCTCATCCATAGGGAGGGAATGTGGGTATTCCCGTACCTTGATGACTGGCTGATATCTGCCTCTTCTTTTTCCAATTGGACTCTTCAAGTCCAGAGTGTCTGTGAGATTCTGGAAAGGCACGGCTTTCTGATCAACCACAAAGAGTTGCATCTGGTTCCCACCCAGAAGGTAGTGTTTATTAGGGGTCACCTGGACATGGTCAAGGGGCTGGGTTGTCTGCTGGCCTTGGGTTCTGCCCCGGTGCATGAGTGGTTGAGGTAGCAGGGTTTGATGTCAGCAGCAATAAGTGTACTGCTGTGGGCTCATTTGCATCTGTACCAGTTGGTAAACCATCTCCTGTCCCATTGGTCCCCTTGTTCCGCTGCTTACGATCAGCCAGTGGTAGTGTCCCCTCAGATTCAGATCGCCCTGGTTTGGGGGGTGGTGGAATCCAATCTGACTAGGGGTCTTCCTTTTAGGTGTCTTCCTCCTGGGAGGTGATGACAGATGCCAGCCAGTTGGGCTGGGGGTTGACGTTGGATTCCTGGTCTGTGCAGGGTCTCTGGGATCGCCTGCATGCTGGTTGATAACCCAACTTCAAGGAGGAGCTGAAGGCACTTCAGATGGCTTATCTGGAGTTTGCATCAGCCGTTCAGGGGCATAATGTTCTGGTCCGGATGGACAGTCAGGTGGTGATGGGTTACCTCAATCACCAGGGGGGCTGCAGGGTTCAGTCCCTGTGGATCCGGGTTCAGGAAATTCTCACCTGGGCAGAAAGCACTGTGTTGTCTCTGCTGGCAGTGTATCTCCCAGGGAGAACAAATTGTGTGGCAGATAACCTGAGCAGGGTTTTCCCCCTATGTCTTCGATTTCACTGTCTGGGGAGGTGTTCCGTGTATTGCAAATGCAGTTTGGGTGTCCGACAGTGGACTTGCTTGCGGCCAAGGGCAATGCTCAGCTGCCCCACTTCTGCAAGATTATTCCCTGTCCAGAGGCATTGCGGGTGGATGTGATGTCATTTAAGTTGCCAGACATCCTGCTTTACGCATTTCCGCAGATCCATTTGATTGCCCAGGTTCGGTGCGAGGTAGTTGTTCTTCTGATTGTGCTGGGCGGAGCTCACCGCTCGTTGAATAATCTTCTGAGGGAGCTGACCATTCAGGAGTGTTGGGTGATTCCTAATCTTCCTTATACGCTGAGGGGTTTGTGTCTTCCTGCAGGGGTTGTGGGTTGGCTCCATCTTCAGGCCTTGATCTTGAGAGGGTGAGACTCTTGTTCCGTGGCTAGATGAGGAAATGGTTGATTTTCTTCAGGGTTCCAGACATCTGGCGACTCTTCAATCTTATTCCTGACATTGGGGGTCCTTTTCTAGGTGGTGTGTTTCTAAAGGCCTAGAGTCTTGTTCAGTGGACCCGTCCTGGGTGCTGGATTTTCTGTTGGATAGCTTTATGTTGGGCCTAGCTCTTTCTATATTTCGGGCTCAGTTGACGGCTTTGCGGGCGTTCTGCAGTCCTCATTTGGATTGGCTGGATCCATTGGTGGCCCAGTTGATACGAAGTTGTTTTCTTCAACGTCCTAGAGTGATTTGTCCTGCCCCAGCCTGGGATCTCCTGTTGGTGTTACAGGCCCTTCAGGTGGCTCCTTTTAAGCCGTTGGGTTCTGTGGACATTAAATTCTTGACCATGAAGGTGGTGATTCTGATGCCCATTGTGTCAGCTGCTCAGATTAGAGAGTTGGGGTCATTTTTGCGGTCTCCTCCTTTCTTGCGTGTCTTGCCGGATTGTGTGTCCTTTGCCCGACCCTAAGTTCTTGCCCAAGGTCCCCTCAGTTGCCAACCATTCCCGGGAGGTCATTCTGCTGACTTTCTCCCCGGTGCCTGAGTCTGGGGTGGAAGCTGATCTCTCCCTTCTGGAAGTCCGGCCGGCAGTGTTGGTTTATCTGTAGCGGACTTTGGCTTTTTGCAAGTGTGATAGTCTGTCACTTTTGGCCCAGTTAGATCGGGTCATAAGCCTTCTCTTTCTACCCTGAGTAGATGGATTAAGCAGACAATCCTTCTGGCCTATGGTTCTCAGTGGTCGGAGTTGCCGGCCTGGATCCAGGGTCGGTCTACCTGAGGTATTTCTGCCTCCTGGGCCTCTTTTAGGGGGTATTTATTGTGAATATCTGTAGGGCCTCTACGTGGGCCTCTCCACACATGTTCATGTACCACTATTGTGTGCGTTGGGTGGTCCTGCTTCTGGGGGTTTTGCTGAGGCTGTTCTACATGCTAGCCCTGCCTGCACTTGACTGCCGCTCCTTCTGTTGGGTGTCTGTTTGTTTTTTTCCTCTGTTTTGCTGTTTGGATTAAATCGTGGTATTTGCCTCAGCCTTTGGCATATAGTTTCTTGTAGGTGACCATGAAGCTGCTTGGCTGTGGGATATGCTCACTGTGTGACTCAGGCAGTGAGGAAGACTTACAAGGAGGTAATGCCCCAGTTATTTACAAGTAATCTTTGCTACTCTGAGTATAGTCTTCCTCGCCACATGAGTTCCCATCCCTCCCTCCCTGTTTGACTATCGGTGTCATGTGGTTGCTTGCTGCATTAGTAGTTGTACAGGAAGTAGTGTTGGTCATGCCTCCTCTGATACTGGGGCAAGCTTGAAGATGGTTGGCCATGTTGGGGAGGGATGGGAGGACTAGAGCGTAAAATTGCTTGGAGGGTTCTATTGTGAAGCTGAAGCTCACTGCATAACCCATGTGGTGAGGAAGACTATAGGCAGAGTAATGAAGACTACCAGTAAGTAACTGGGGCAAGAACTCCAACTGGGGCCATCTAGTAGTGCTTGAGTGGGGCAAACCCAAAAGTTCAGTCCGAACGTGATGGAGAACGGGCCAGAGACAGTAGTCATGCAGACCCTCTGACAGTACCTTGGATACGTCGATGCTTGGGACAATGCAATGCTCAATGTAGAGGATGCATTTCAGGTGCAGGTGATGTGTCGGTTCTGCAGGAAGTGCAAGGTCGTTGAGGCGTTGGCACTCTGGAGTGATGCACTGCGCAAAGTAGGTGATGCCCCAGTTGCGGGTTCGAGGCTTTGGTTAGCAAAGACAGTGCAGTACCAGTGATGTGTCAATGTTAAGAGTGCAGTGAGTCGAATTTGTGGTGTTGTAGTTGAACCACTGGGCTGAGGGCGATGCGCCGGTCGACAGCCACACAGGGCCAGTAATGCATAGGAGCTGGGATGGTGCACCACAGATGTCGGTGATGTGGTGTCTGAGAATCACGCAAAAGCAGTTCTTCGGAGGTGATGCGGCAAAGTCGGGGCTTTGTTGAAAGGCAAGGTCAAGGTCATTGCGTTGTGGGCTCGGTGTGCATTGTCCATGGCTTCAGTGCAGGCAGCGTCAGTTTTGCCTGGATGTGCAGGATCCAAAATGACGTTTCATAGTCATACCTACGGATGGGATTATGAGCGGGGCCCGGCCAGACCATGATGTGCTCTGGCCCCCCAACTGAAAACCCACACCTTTCTGTATCTGTTATTTGGTAATAATATGGTTATGCTTGACATTTGTGACAGTGCACATGATGCATGAGCCATAATATTTGGTATCCCCATAGTAAAGGATGTTGGAAAGCAAAAGGAAGGGTGCTATTTTGCATAGATATACTGTGCTCACCCATCCAACATAAGGCGATGTAAAATTGAATCCTGGTAACTTCTAACCTGAGAAACGCTGAGGATATCAAATATTATAGGCTATATCGGCTATTATATTTGGTATCCCCTAAGGGTACCGCAGGCAAAATCTTGTGGAATGATGTACAAAATGTGAAAATATACTGTAGTTTGCTACCAAATTATGGTCAATGGCTAAAGGGTGATCCATGAAACATAGGGGATACAAGATATTACGGCAATGTGTGAGACACAATATTTGGTATCCCCAATGTAAATGACGTTTGAAAGCAAAAGGAATGGTGCAGTTTGGGAATGAAATACTGTGTTCCTGCATCCAACATAAGGTGGAGTGAAATTGAATCCTGGTAACTTCAGAATGCTTAAATACTGGTGATACCGAATAGTATAGGCCGTATACGCTATTATAGTTGGTATCCTCTAAGGGTACGGATGGAAAATTTTATGGAATGATGTACAAAATGTGAAAAGATACTGTAGTCTGCTATGAAACAAAAGGCAATTTCAACTATTCAATGGCTCCTGGGTAACTCATGAAACATAGCGGATACCAGATATTACAGCAATGCGTGAGCCATAATATTTGGTATCCCCTTATGAAATGATATTGGAAGGCAAAATGAAGGGTGGTCTTTAGTATAGGACTACTGTGCTCCCCCATCCAACATTATGCAAAGTCAAATTGAACCCTGGTAACTTCTAAATCGAGAAACACTGGGGATACAAAATATTATACGCCATACAGGCTTCTTTATTTGGTATCCCCTAAGGGGATGGATGCAAAATCTTGTGGAATGATGTACAAAATGTAAAAAGATACTGTAGTCTGCTATCAAACAAAAGGCAAATTCAATAAGTCAATGGCTAAAGGGTAACCCATGAAACATAGGGGATACGAGATATTATGGCAATGCGTGAGCCATAATATTTGGTATCCCCTTAGTAAATGATGTTGGAAAGCAAATGGAAGGGTGCTATTTGCTGTAGAAATAATGTGCTCCCGCATCCAACATAAGGCAAAGTCAAATTGAAACCGGGAAACTTCTAACCTGAGAAACACTGTGGATACCTAACATTATAGGCCATATAGGCTATTATAGTTGGTATCCCCTGAGGGTACTGAAGGCAAAATCTTGTGAAATTAAATACAAAATATGAAAATATAATATAGTCTGCTATCAAACAAAAGGCAATTTCAACTGTTCAATGGCTCAAAGGTTAGCCAGTAAACATAGAGGATAAGAGATATTACAGCAATGTGTGAGCCATAATATTTGGTATCTCCATAGTAAATGATGTTGCAAAGCTTAAGGAAGGGTGCTCTTTGGCATAGAAATACCTTGCTCCCGCATCCAACATAAGGCGAAGTCAAATTGAATCCTGGTAAGTTCTAACCCGAGAAACACTGGGGATACCAAATATTATAGGCCGTGTAGGCTATTATAGTTGGTATCTCCTAAGGGTACGGGTGCAAATTCTTGTGGAATGATGTACAAAATGTGAAAACATACTGTAGTCTGCTATCAAACAAAAGGTAATTTAAACTATTCAATGGCTCAAAAGGTAACACATGAAACATCGGGGATACGAGATATTACAACAATGAATGAGCCATAATATTTGGTATCCCTATAGTAAATGATGTTGGAAAGCAAAAGATAGGGTGCTATTAGGTAAAAAACAATACTATGCTCCTCCAGCCAACATAAGTCAATGTCAAATTGAATCCTGGTAACTTCTAACACGAGAAACGCTGGGGATAGCAAATATTATAGGCCCTAGAGGCTATTATAATTGGTATCTCTTAAGGGTATCAGATGCAAAATATTGTGGAAGGATGTACAAAATGTGAAATGATACTGTAGTCTGCTATCAAATAAATGGCTAATTCAATTGGTCAATGGCTAAAGGGTAACCAATGAAACATATGGGATACAATATATTACAAAATGGGTGAGCCATAATATTTGGTATCCCCATAAAAAATGCTTTTGGAAAGCAAAAGGAAAGGTGCTATTTGGCATAAAAATACTGTGCTCCTCCATCCAACATAAGGCGAGGTCAAATTGAATCCTGGTAACTTCTAACCAGAGAAATGACCAAATTATGGTCAATGGCTAAAGGGCGACCCATGAATCATAGGGGATACAAGATATTATGGCAATGTGTGAGACACAATATTTGGTATCCCCAATGTAAATGACGTTTGAAAGCAAAAGGAATGGTGCAATTTGGGAATGAAATACTGTGTTCCTGCATCCAACATAAGGTGAAGTCAAATTGAATCCTGGTAACTTCCAACCGGAGAAATACTGGTGATACTGAATATTATAGGCCGTAATACGCTATTATAGTTGATTTCCCCTAAGAGTACGGATGCAAAATCTTGTGGAATGATGTACAAAATATGAAAAGATACTGTAGTCTGCTATCAAACAAAAGGCAATTTCAACTGGTCAATAGGTAAAGGGTAACAAATGAAACATGGGGGATACGAGATATTACAGCAATCCATGAGCCATAATATTTGGTATCCCCATAGTAAATGATGTTGGAAAGCAAAATGAAGTGTACTATTTAGTTTAGAAATACTGTGCTACTACATATAACATAAGGGAAAGTCAAATTGAATCCTGGTAACTTCTAACCAGAGAAACACTGGGGATACAAAATATTTTAGGCCATATAGGCTATTATAGTTGGTATCCCCTAAGGGTACGGATGGAAATTTTGTGAAATGATGTACAAAATGTGAAAAGATACTGTAGTCTGATATCAAACAAAAGGCAATTTCAACTATTTAATGGCTCCTGGATAACTCATGAAACATAGCTGATACGGGATATTACAGCAATGCATGAGCCATAATATTTGACATCCCCTTAGTAAATGATATTGGAAGGCAAAATGAAGGGTGGTCTTTAGTATAGAACTACTGTGCTCCCCCATCCAACATAACGCGAAGTCAAATTGAATCCTGGTAACTTCTAAATCGAGAAACACTGGGGATACAAAATATTATAGGCCATATAGGCTACTTTATTTGGTATCCACTAAGGGGACGGATGCAAAATCTTGTGGAATGATGTACAAAATGTAAAAAGATACTGTAGTCTGCTATCAAATAAAAGGCAAATTCAATTGGTCAATGGCTAAAGGGTAACCCATGAAACATAGGGGATACAAGATATTATGGCAATGCGTGAGCCATAATATTTGATATACCCTTAGTAAATGATGTTGGAAAACAAAAGGAAGGGTGGTATTTGCTGTAAAAATACTGTGCCCCCACATCCAACATAAGGCAAAGTCAAATTGAAATCGGGAAACTTCTAACCTGAGAAACACTGTGGATACCTAATATTATAGGCCATAAAGGCTATTATAGTTGGTATCCCCTGAGGGTACTGAAGTCAAAATCTTGTGTAATTAAATACAAAATATGAAAAGATACTATAGTCTGCTATCAAACAAAAGGCAATTTCAACTGTTCAATGGCTCAAGGATTAGCCATTAAACATAGGGGATAAGAGATATTACAGCAAAGCGTGAGCCATAATATTTGGTATCCCCATAGTAAATGATGTTGCAAAGCTTAAGGAAGGGTGATGTTTGGCATATAAATACCTTGCTCCCGCATCCAACATAAGGCGAAGTCAAATTTAATCCTGGTAAGTTCTAACCCGAGAAACACTGGGGATACCAAATATTATAGGCCGTGTAGGCTATTATAGTTGGTATCTCCTAAGGGTACGGATGCAAAATCTTGTGGAATGATGTACAAAATGTGAAAACATACTGTAGTCTGCTATCAAACAAAAGGTAATTTCAACTATTCAATGGCTCTAAAGGTAACACATGAAACATCGGGGATACGAGATATTACAAAAATGAATGAGCCATATTATTTGGTATCCTTATAGTAAATGATGCTGGAAAGCAAAAGATAGGGTGCTATTAGGTAAAACAATACTATGCTCCTCCAGCCAACATAAGTCAATGTCAAATTGAATCCTGGTAACTTCTAACACAAGAAACGCTTGGGATACCAAATATTATAGGCCCTATAGACTATTATATTTGGTATCTCTTAAGGGTATCAGATGCAAAATATTGTGGAATGATGTACAAAATGTGAAAAGATACTGTAGTCTGCTATCAAATAAAAGGCTAATTCAATTGGTCAATGGCTAAAGGGTAACCATATGGGATACAATATATTACAAAATGGGTGAGCCATTATGTTTGGTATACCCATAGAAAATCATTTTGGAAAGCAAAAGGAAGGGTGCTATTTGGATTGAAAATACTGTGCTCCTCCATCTAACATAAGGCGAGGTCATATTGATTCCTGGTAACTTCTAACCCGAGAATTGCTGGGGATACCAAATATTATAGGTCGTGTAGGCTATTATAGTTGGTATCCCCTAAGGGTATGGATGCAAAATCTTGTGGAATGATGTACAAAATGTGAAAACATTCTGTAGTCTGCTATCAAACAAAAGGCACTTTCAACTATTCAATGGCTCAAGGATAACCCATGAAACAAATGGGATACTAGATATTACAGCAATGCTGGAGCCATAATAGTTGGTATCCCCGTAGTAAATGGTGTTGGAAAGCAAAAGGAAGGGCGCTCCTTGCTATCAGTACACTGTGCTCCCCCATCCAACAAAAGGCGAAGTCAAATTGAATCCTTTCAACTCCCAACCCGAGAAACACTGGGGATACCAAATATTATAAGTTGTATATGCTATTAAATTTGGCATCACCTAAAGTTACGGATGCAAAATCTTGTGGAATGATGTACAAATATGAAAAGTTACTGTAGTCTGCTATCAAATAAAAGGCTAATTCAATTTGTCAATGGCTAAAGAGTAACCCATGAAACATATGGGATACAATATATTACACAATGGGTGAGCTATAATATTTGGTATCCCCAGAGAAAATGATTTTGGAAAGCAAAAGGAAGGGGGCTATTTGGTAGCAAAATACTGTGCTCCTCCATCCAACATAAGGCGAGGTCAAATTGAATCCTGGTAACTTCTAACCCGAGAAACGCTGGGGATACCAAATATTATAGGTCGTATAGGCTATTTTAATTGGTATCCCCTAAGGGTACGGATGCAAAATTTTGTGGAATGATGTAATAAAAGGCTAATTCAATTGGTCAATGGCTAAAGGGTAACCCATGTCACATAGGGGATACAATATATTACACAATGGGTGAGCCATAATATTTGGTATCCCCATAGAAAATGATTTTGGAAAGCAAAAGGTAGGGTGCTATTTCGTATGAAAACACTGTGCTTCTCCATCCAACATAAGGCGAGATCAAATTGAATCCTGGTAACTTCTAACCTGAGAAACGCTGGGGATACCAAATATTATAGGTCGTATAGGCTATTATAGTTGGTATCCCCTAAGGGTACAAATGCAAAATCTTGTGGAATGATGTACAACATTTGAAAAGATACTGTAGTCTGCTATCAAATAAAAGGCAAATTCAATTGGTCAATGGCTGAAGGGTAACCCATGACACATAGGGGATACAAGATATTATGGCAATGTGTGACCCATAATATTTGGTATCCCCTTAGTAAATGATGTTGGAAAGCAAAAGGAAGGGTGCTATTTATTATAGGAATACTGTGCTTCCCCATCCAACATATGGCGAAGTCAAATTGAATCCTGGTAAGTTCTAACCCGAGAAACACTGGGGATACCAAATATTGTAGGCCGTATAGGCTAATATAGTTGGTTTCCCCTACGGGTACGGATGCAAAATCTTGTGGAATGATGTACAAAATGTGAAAACATACTGTAGTCTGCTATCAAACAAAAGGCACTTTTAACTATTCAATGGCTCAAGGGTAACGCATGAAACAAATGGGATACTAGATATTACAGCAATGCGTGAGCCATAATATTTGGTATCCCCATAGTAAATGGTGTTGGAAAGCAAAAGGAAGGGTGCTCCTTGGTAACAGTACACTGTGATCCCCCATCCAACAAAAGGCGAAGTAAAATTGAATCCTGGTAACTTCCAACCCGAGAAACACTGGGGATACCAAATATTATAGGCTGCATATGCTATAAAATTTGGTATCACCTAAACGTATGGATGCTAGTCTGCTATCAAATAAAAGGCTAATTCAATTGTTCAATGGCTAAAGGGTAACCAATGAAACATATGGGATACAATATATTACACAATGGGTGAGCCATAATATTTGGTATCCCCATGCAAAATGATTTTGGAAAGCAAAAGGAAGGGGGCTATTTGGTAGCAAAATACTGTGCTCCTCCATCCAACATAAGGCGAGGTCAAATTGAATCCTGGTAACTTCTAACCCGAGAAACGCTGGGGATACCAAATATTATAGGTCGTATAGGCTATTTTAATTGGTATCCCCTAAGGGTACGGATGCAAAATTTTGTGGAATGAGGTACAAAATGTTAAAACATACTGTAGTCTGCTATCAAACAAAAGGTAATTTCAAATATTCAATGGCTCAAAAGGTAACACATGAAACATAGGGGATACGAGATATTAAAGCAATGAGTGAGCCATAATATTTGGTATCCTCATAGTAAACGATGTTGGAAAGCAAAAAAGGAAGGCTGCCATTTAGTATAGAAATACTGTGCTCCTCCACCCAACATAAGGCGATGTGAAATTGAATCCTGGTAACTTCTAACCCAAGAAACGCTGGGTACAGTCTATTATAAGTGGTATCCCCTAAGGGCACCAGAGGTAAAATCTTGTGGAATGATGTACAAAACGTGAAAAGATACTTTACTCTGCTATCAAATAAAGGGCACAATCGATTGGTCAATGGCTAAAGGGTAACCCATGAAACATAGGGGATACAAGATATTATGATAATGCATGAGCCATAATATTTGTTATCCCCTTAATAAATGATTTTGGAAAGCAAACGGAAGGATGTTATTTGGTGTAGAAATGCTGTGCTCTCCCAGCCAACATAAGGCCATGTCCAACAGAATCCTTGTCAATTCTAACCCGAGAAAAACACTGGGGATACCAAATATTATAGGCCGCATACGCTATTATATTTGGTATCCCCTAAGCGTACTGGATGTCAATTCCTATGGAATGATGTACCCAATGGGAAAAAATACTGTAACCTGCTATCTAATAAAAGGCAACTTCAAGGGGTCAATGGCTAAAGAGTAACCCATGGAACGTAGGGGATGCGAGACATTACAGCATGGCTTGAGCCCAAATATTTGGTATCCCCTTAGTAAATGATGTTGTGCAGAAAAAGGAAGAGTGCTTATTGGCAAACGAATACTGTGCTAAGCCATCCAATATTAGACCACATCAAATTGAATCTTCGTAAGTTCTTACCCGAGAAACACAAGGGATACCAAATTTTATAGGCGGTAGAGTCCATTATATATGGTACCAGATATTACAGCAATGCCAAAGCTGTAATATGTATGCATAATGGGGGGAATACCTCGGATCGAACTTCTTGATTTACAAATAACCACACTATATGCCTTTTGTGGTTAGGGTTGTTTATTTACCCTCTTTTTTAGGTCGAGCAGACGTTGCGTCTGCTCGACGACTATTGTTATCCTTGTTATCCGTTTCTGGGAATGTAGACACGAGAGGGGCACGAGCGCAGATTTTACCTCATGGGCGCGCACGGCGCCGTGCCCATCTCGTGCCTCATATTCCCGTGCGCAAACACACTCACACAGCCACACTCACGCATGCGCACATACACAGCCACACGCATACACAGGCAGACACACACTGCATACACACACGCACCCCCCTTAAACAGACCCCCGCGCACACAGACAGACACACGCACAGACACACTCGAACACACACAGACACACGCGCGTACACCCCCCCTCCCCCTCCACTCACCGGGCTCTTTCCGCATGTCCCTCGGCAGCCAGCATTCAGCGTGCAGGGTTCCAGGACATTCTCCCGGCAGTTCCGTCCTGTTTCTTTGCAGGCCCCGCCCACGTCCCAACGAAGGCTGCCTGACTTCTGCTAGTTGTAGTGTGGTTTTACATCAGAAGTCGGAATGACGTGGTAAAGGCAAGAAGGAATGCATCAAATATCTAGTCCTTGTTTAAATGTGTGGCTTGCAATGGCGCCAGTGTGTTTTAAAAAAAAATGCGGGTTAACAAAAAAATTATATATTTATTTTTGCAGCGCTGTACGCTTTAATAATAGTATCCATATGCCTTGCTTTTGTTCGGCTCTTAATAAGCGCACACTAGGATCCTGCTCCGTTTGCGTCACAATTTTTTGTCACTGTGTTTGCCTCTTGTAGCTCTATATTTGCGGGTTTGTTTACATCAACATCCTGGAACTTACGAATGTATTCCTTGTTGGCCTGAAGATCAACAGGGCAACCTCATCTGCCTAAGTGGTAATGAGAGTGAACTATCTCCCTCACACCGAGGTTTCATAGTGACATCTCTTGACTTAGACAGCTCCATCTGGGACCTGGCTTTGGCAGGCTCTCATAAAAAAAAAATCACAAAACGATGTTATACATATTCATACATATTGGGGACTTTGGGTCAGCCCTGTCCAGCCGTTGATCTATTTAGGTGAAATAATATGCTTTTTCTGCCCATGACAGCATGAGGAGTGAGGCAATGGGTCAGCCCACTCCAGCCCATGGCTCTACTGAGCAGGGGTCTGAAACTGCCCACCCCCGGTAACAAAAATGGCCCCCCTGTCCCCAAAACCAGCCCCCACCCTGGCTGCCCACCGGGGAAACACCCGGTGCCCGCTACGGCTAGTTGAGCCCTGCTATTGACCTCTGAGTGTTTGGTCTGATCATAAATACACATTCAGATGAAAGTGAGTGTGCTTAAGTGCTAGGGCTTTCGCTCCTGGCAATTTAGTTTTGCATTTTCTTCTTCACAGGTTTCCATTTAATTCTAATCTTACATCTTTTATTTTCTTAAGTTTTTATTTTGGGGGCGTGCCCAGCAGCTAACTAGAGTATTCTACCGATCCGCCATTTATTGCTCATTTCATTCGTATTACCAGGGTTTTAAGTGGGCCAGGTCCTACTGGTGCTCAGCACCACCAGTTCTAACAGGTATTTGCAATGCAATAGGTGTTGCATTTACGCGAGTTTAAGCTATTGGCATTGTAAATGACAATGCGTTTTATATATGTTTAAAAAAAAATAAACATAAATAAAAGGCATTGTCATTTACAATGCCAATACCTCAAACTTGTGTAAATGCGAGACCTATTGCATTGCAAATGCTTGTTCTTTATTTGTTTTGAAAGACTTCATAAGCTAAACTCTCTTATTTCCAGAAGATCATAAAAGTTATACCACAATCAACCTTAATTAAATCATACATTGATCGTATGTTTGTCATTTAACAACAATTGAGTTTTGTCCAATGTCATGTTTATTTGTTGATTTAATTAATGTTGATTGTCGTATAACTTTTATGATCTTCTGGAAATATGAGAGTTTCCCTTATGAAGTCTTCAAAAACAATTAAAGAAAAAAGAGGGTAAATAAACAACCCTAACCACAAAAGGCATATAGTGTGGTTATTTGTAAATCAAGAAGTTGGATCCCAGGTATTCCCCCCGTTTTGCATATTGATAATTGGCCCTACCTGGTTCCTGTCATTAGGGCCTGACCCCTTTCTGGATTAAAACTGTAATATGTGGCATCCCCATAGTACAATTATATGGAAAACGGAGGAAAGAATGACATTTGGCAGGAAAATACTGTGTTCACCCAGACAACAGAATGTCATGTCCAATTGAATTCTGGTAAAGTCTATCCCGAGAAACATAGGGGATACCAAATATTATAGCCCTTATGAGACATTATATTTGGTATCCTCCAAAGGAACCAGATGTGAAAGCTTGCACAATGAAAGCAAAAATGTGAAAAGATGTAGCAGTCTGCTAGCAAATAAAGAGCACCTTAAGTTAATATGTGGCTAACAGGTAATGGTTAAAAAGTTGGGGATTCTAGATATTACAGCACTGCAGAAGGTGTAATATGCGGTATCCCCACAGTAAAATATTATGGAAAACACAGGGAAGGGTGCTATTTGGCAGGAAAATACTTTGTCCACAGAATGCCATGTCAAATTAAATCCTGGTAAGCTCTTCCCCAAGAAATATAAGGGATACCAAATATTATAGCCCAAACAAGGCATTATGGGCCAGATGTAGGTCGGTCGGTAACGTCCGAAAATCGGTATTTTCGGCCGTTACCGACCGGTATTTCAGAAATGGTATGTAGGGGCATTATGTTACAGAATCGGTAAATTTACCGATTCGGTAAATTTACCGATTCTGTAAAATACCGAATCTGAGATGTAGGTGGGACTCTTCTGAGTCCCACAAGCTTTACCGAATCGGTATTTTACCATCAAATCCAATTTGATGGTAAAATACCGATTCCGGTGTGCATGCACATTTGTGCATGCACACCTATGCCATGTGACAGGCAGACCTGCCCTTAGGGCATGTATGCCTGCCACATGGCACCCGAGCCTGTTTTGGGGGGGCCAGAGGGTGTCAAAGTGACACCCCCTGCACCCTTGTGAAAATCGGTATTTACAGATTCGGTAAATACCGAATCGGTAATGCCCATTCATTCCTATGGGCTTCAAAGCCCATAGGAATGAATGGACATTACCGATTCGGTATTTACCGAATTGGTAAATACCGAATTGTTCCGATTCGGTATTCCAGCACATCTGGAATACCTACATCTCCACCCCTCTGATTTACCGATTTTTAATTACCGAATCGGTAAAATTCGGTAATTAAGAATCGGTAAATCAATTCTACCTACATCTGGCCCTATATTTGGTATTCCCGAAAGGAACCAGATGTGAAAGCTTGTGGAATCAAATGAAAAATGCAAAGAATTAGCGTAATCTACTATAATATAAAAGGTAACTTGAATTGGTCAGTGGGCTAAAAGCTAACCTGTTGAAAAGTAGGGGATATCAGAAATTAGAGCAATGCAGGAGCCGTAATATGTGATATCCACACAGTAAAAGATGCTGGAAAACACAGTAAAGGGTGTTATTTGGCAGGAATATAGTGTGTTCTTCTAGCCCAAAGTATGCCATGTCAAATTGAGTCCTGGTAAGCTCTAACCCGAGAAACAGAGGGAACACCAAATATTACAGCCCTTGTAAAGCATTATATTTAATATCCTCAGAAGGACCCTGATGTGAAAGCTTGAGGAATTAAATCACAAATTATGAAAAGGTACTGCAGTCTGCTATCAAATAAAAGGCAACTTGAGCTGAAAAGTAGGGGAATTTAATTTTACAGAAATGCATGAGCTGTAATATGTGGTATCACTTCCGGAAAAGATATTGGAAAACTCAAGCAAAGATTCTATTTGGTAGAAAAAGTAATGTATTCGTGGAGCCTACATTAGGCCATGTAAAATTGTACCCTGGCAAGTTCAATCTTCATAAAAATAGGGGCTACCAAATATTTTAGGCTGTACAGGCCATTATATTTGGTATAATCCAAATGAACCAGATGTGAAAGCTGTGAAAATATATCAAGACTGTAGGCATCTAACAAATAAAAGGTCACTGGTCAGTGTCTAAAAGGAAACCTTTGAAAAGTGGGGACAAAGATATACTAATGCATGAGCAATTTTGTTTGCTGCCCCCATACAAAACGATATTGGAAAACACAAAGATTGGTACGCATTGTTAGAAAAAAATATTGTGTTCACATAACCAATATGGACATGTCTAGTTACTTACCCATTTCAAATGTTTTCTAAATGTGAAATACAAAATGCTATAGAGCAAAGGGAGAGTGTGCTGTAACCAGTAGCACCCAAGATTGGCTGCTAGTCACTAACCAGACTAAGTAGAGGGAGTATCCACCACCTAAAACCAAATAACATATTAAGGCTAAGGATATTTTATAGGCTTTCAGTTTTTTTGTAATTTGCAATATTTCCCCTTGAAATTGGCATGCCCTTCACTTTGCACCTGAAGCAACACACCTATAAACTCTGACTGTAACTTTTATGTGTTAAAGTGAAGCTTGCGCTGCAGGTATTTGAACGTCTGGATTCTCTTTGGGTTGTTGACCATAACACTATTCATTGCCACACAGCTCTTTTAGTGTTCCCAAGCCAGTCAGTCTTCTCTTTTAAACTATAAGAGCACTTTGTATGCTGCAATTTTTCAGCCATACTGTCAATCTTAAAAGAGAAACTAAAAGTCCCAGAATGTCTATGTAGATTAAAAAGAGAACATTTACATCTCTCATAATAAAGAGAGACTTGACACTGGGGCTGCACCTGAAACAAATATCATTTGGTTATGTTTACTATTCCGAAACAGTGTTTGCACATGAAAAGGTATTTGTGTAAAATGCCCTATATTCATTTGTAACAATTACGCTTCCTTTTAATAATCATTGTAGAAAATGACCATATTTTGTGTGGCGTCCCTCCAGATTTTTCCTATATCTGCTTTGCTGGCTTTACAACTCTGTGGAATTTACCCCTGCTAGTAGAGTGCCTGTGCTCCCTCTTAGAAATGGTTAATTTGGCTTCTTCCTCATTGCCTGTCCCTACTATATGATGTAGAAAGTGAACACAGGATCCAGAAATGTAATGGCATTAGAGGATTGCAGTGCCTATGGTGCCATCAACTACAGCGACAGGGCACACATGGCTTCAGGCCTACCCTGTGTATTCCTGACCGCTTCACTGTAAAAATCTACTGTGCATTCATTCAACAAAACATTTTTTGTTAGGTAAAATCATTTTGTTTAAATATCAAAAAGTCACTCCTGTGTAGGCCGTATAGCCCACAAGTCAGGGTGCATGGTCTACGAAAGTAGAACAGTAGAAATATACCTCCTAAATACAGTTTGTTTCTGCTTGTATTCTTCATCTGTTGTTGGGGAGAACTATTCTTTCTCATTCTTGCAGCGCGGCACACCATGTTTTATCACTGTGCAACAAATGTAAAGCCCAGCTCGTATGTACAGCCGCCCACCCCTGCATTTCTCTCATTCCCAGCCCACAACCCCCCATTTTTCTCAACAGTCAGTTGTGAGAATAAAATAGTGGAGGCTCACCTGGATGCTTTGAACTTAAATGCATGAAGTCTGCCCTCCGTGTGAAAGTGCCTCTGCTAAGAGCTGTCTCGCTTCTTTCGCTAGTACTTGTTTTGTTTTGCTGCCGCTGCATTAGATTTGCAACCCCTCAACCATAATTACGCAGTTTGCGATCCCTTAACAAAGATGCTGCATCCTAACCTGATTATCTTCAGCTTTGATAGTACCTAAAGTAATATGGCGCCCTTAGGGGGACAATGTTCGGGTGCTGCACTGGTCAAAATAAGCATGTTTTTGCTTTCCTTCTGCCTCCGGTGCTGGCTGAGCTGCTGAAGGCCCCTGAAGGCAGCAATGAGCCCATGGGGTCCACGCTGCTGCAGCAGCAGCAGGTGAAACTGGGCCTGGCGAAGCTGGAGCACGCAACGCGCATGGCCTTGGAGCTCCATTTGTTCAGGTAGGGCAGGGGTGGTGGGCTGTCTGGGCAGGTACAGCATCACAAGTTTGGCAGGAGTGTTTTGTAATACAATACATGCTTAACACCTGAAACTGTTATCTGCATCTTTGCAAGGCATACAAAATGTTTCTGGAGCGTGCTTTGGGTATAGTTATACTTCTGATTTAAGAGGCTAGACTATTGTTTTTTCAGAGCGCAGCGCAGCCTTATTTCTTCTTCGTAGTGCTTCAGTGAATGTATGGGTCAGGCTTTTGGTGAGAGAATAAGGACTTTCACCTATCCCATCAACAAAAGCAGGACATTAAACATTCTGGGACTGTACTACAGATGAGTGCACCAGCGCTAATTGTCGCTGTACACCAGAGTATGTCTGTGCATTTGCGTCTGTGCGCTAATACAATATGCGCACAGACGCAAACACTTATAACCACTGAGTTCAAAGTCTTCAACAACATCACGATGCATTATAGACTGATCCTCCGTTTTTTTGTTTTTTTAAAAACACTTCATTGGCATTTATTATTAGTCTGTTCATCCACATATCCTGATACAAAAATATTATGGCCATAGCTGTTGGCAATATATCCCCCAACCCATCCTGCATTCCTCTGCAGTTTGTAATGGATATGTCTACTCTCATTTTCTGAGGGAATAATGTTGCGGTGGCCTCGTGTTCCCCCCCCCACACCCAACCAATCCAAAACAGTTAACTAGATGCCCCGCACTGCTGTCTCCCCATTGTATCCCTAGAGCTCTGAAGGTTACCTCTCTCGTGTCTGACTGTATGTGGAAGCCCTTCGCGGGTGCCCCCTGTTCTGTATGTACCCTCCCCTGTGATGGTAAATTATATATCCCTCCCTGTCCGGGATCCCCGTGTGCCCTCTCATCCTGCCTTGGTCGCTAGGGATGCTCCTATTGAGGTGGTCTCTCAGGGGTAGAAGCGTCAGACTCCCGTCCGTCTCACTGCATGTCACCCATCATCGTCTCCCAAGCCCTGGCTCTCTCCTCCTTGCCTATCCCTTGCCTCTCATTTCTCAAGAGGACCCTGCTCTCGCATCATGCCCACGTTACTAGCTCCCGTTACCACCATTGCACACTGGGGCCTCTCTGGTCTTTCCAGTTACAAGTGATTTCCCCCTGCGCCAGGACAAAGGCGAGGTCTATGAACCTGTCTGTGGTCCTAGTTTTGGCTGTGTGTGAAAAACATCTCAACAGTACATGTGTAGGTGTGCATGGGATTACCCTCTTCGTGATCCTAGCCGTATCCTGTGTCACTTCCTGCCAATAATGTGTTAAAGAAGTACAGCTCCACATCATGTGGATGTAGGTCGCTCGCACTGTAGTACATCTCGGGCATCGGGCGTCCTCCCTTGAAAAATATCTGTTAATACATTCTGGGGTTAGATATTTATTTTGTTGTTTATTTATGAGAATTATAAAGCGCGCAAATACCCGTGTGTGTCTCGGTGCTGAGGACAGCAGCCTCTATCAAAGCAGAGGGGATTATTGATTAAACAGCCAGGTTTTTGTCATTTTCCTGAATGCTAGTAAAGACTGTCAGGATCTGATATTTAATGGAAGGAAGTTCCAGAGTTTTGCAGTGACCACGATGAAGCGCTTGTCGCCCCATGAGGCGGTTTTGGTACGTGGCACCCTAAGCAGAAATGCATTAGAAGAGCAAAGGGCCCTAGTAGGAAAATAAGTAGCTAGCTTCTCAATTAAAAACTGAGGTCCAATTTTACGCGAAGCTTTGTACGCAATGCACAAGGCCTTGATCTTTATGCGATTTTTCACAGGGAGCCAATGATACTTCTGAATGACATGGGAGATGGGCTTATATTTGGGGGTTCCTGAGAGCATTCTGGCCGCTGCGCTCTGGACTGATTGTAGTTTGTGAATGACCTTGTTTTGGGCATTCACAAGAAGCCCATTACAGTAATCAATGGTGGACATAACAAGTGTACTGACCAAAGCTTTACCCTCGGTAAAGGGAAGAAATTGTAGAATCTTTTTGATCATTCGCAGTTTATGGAATGAGGCTGAGACCACCGAATTAGAATGAGGAGCAAATGTCAGCCTGTCATCAAATATGATGCCCAGATTCCTGACTTTGGTGACTGGAAGAGGAGGGGGATCCTGTGAGGACGGCCACCAGGCAGAGGACCAGATGGGGAACAACTTGCCGAAAGTCATAACCTCTGTTTTATCAGAGTTCAACTTAAGGCAATTGCTGGACATCCAACTGCTAATGGCCAGCATGCCCTGTTGAAAGTTGGCTGCTACCTTACCTTACCACCATCATTGTATATAGACAGCACCAGTTGCGTATCATCAGCATACGATGTTAGGATCATCCCGTGTGCCTTGATGACTCTGGCTAAGTCCGACACATATATGTTGAAAAGTGTCAGGCTTAGGGATTTGGCTGGGAGAGGCAGGCTGGCTATTGGCCTGTAATTCTTAGTGTCAGATCGATCTAGGTTTGGTTTTTTTAGCAACAGGTTTATAATGAATTTCTTCCAGGTTGCGGCCTATATACCTGAAATAACCACAGCATTACAGATGCTAAATAGAACAGGTGCAACCTGTTCAATGTCTGGTAAAAGTACAGCTGGAGGACAAGGGTAGGTGATGGAGCCCGATTTAACGGAGATAAGCATGGTGGAATGTATAAAAGCTAATCAGGTCAAAGCGGGCATTTTTGGAGACTTTGGCTGCATGTTAGAGTAATGTCTCCCAATCCTTATCCAGCGGACTGGCAATGCACGACTCCCAATTGTCTTCGCCTGCCGATTCCCACTGCTCCGCCTTACATACGTCTTTTGTTGACTCTCCCCATACCTGGAACGGTGTGGGAGCAGGCCGATCAGTAAGGCACCAGCGGGTACCCACTTTGGGTTTATATAGTCCTCTCCTGCGGCAAGGGCAGTCGAGTCCAAGCACATGGGGTGTGGAGCCCAAATGCGATGCACGGGGGCAGCGCAGAAGAGATGCCGCAAGGAGTGCCAAAAAGGGAGCAACCTAACCTGGCACCTGTTTCCCACTCTCCTCGCAAGTAGGATTCAATCAATGTGGCCGGAGGTCATGTGGCTGCTCAATATGTCAGTACGGGCAAAGCCCCCAACCCCGGTCCCTGTCTCTCTTGGGCCTACTCCCCTCGCTCAGCCCGCATCGGTGTGGGTGTCAGCACGTCACCTGCTGCAGTCGGAGAGCACCTCCACCAGAAGTTCAAAGTCACAGTGTCCCGGCCCTCCTCTCCACTCCAATATCCTCCAGACCTCCCGCTGCCACCTCTCCTCACCGCTCCATGGGCAGCAGCCCCCTGCTCTCCATCTGTCAAGTCGCCTGAATGGTGGGGGTTGTGATCGCAGCTGAGGCGGTCCGACTCACCTCTCAGTCCTAGGCTTAGGAGGTGTGCTCCCACCACTAGCGACACTGCCGGCTCCTCCCGGAGCCTCTCAGATGTGCAGCCAGTTCCACCGGCTCCACTGAGTAGCCCGGGCACTGCGACCCTGGTAGGCGGGCCCCCGCTCACAGTCGGCTGCCCCAAGGTACTCCACACACGGACCCTCAATGGCTCAGGGCACCTCTGCCTCCCCTCCTCGCTTCTTCACTGTTCGGAGCCCGCAGCGCGTACATTAGTCCCAGCGGCCCCCGCTCCAAACTGGCACCGGTTATCCGTTCTGTACCTGGCTTCGCAACGGAGGTCGCCCCCAGGTCCTCAGTGTAATTTTCTCCGGCCGCGTCTCCCTCTCCGCCTAAGCCCAGGCCCCGCCTTTTCGTTCCGGAGGCCGCGAAGTCCTGCTCATCCAGTGCTCCGCCAGCTCAGATCGCCCCTCGAATCCACATTGTGCGGGAGACAGTCGCCAGTTGCTCCCTCAGAGTCGTAGCTCAAAGAGCGAGCGCCAACTGGGCTATCCCGCGTCACCTCCCGTCAGCTCATTTCACAGTGAAGGTGAGCTGTTATGCCCCGATTTTCTATTCCTGCCTGCTCCCCCGATCTTCACCTGTCCGGGGATGACTTTGTTAGGTGAAGGACCCCTCTATATCGGGCAGGATGGGCTGTGATGGGGGATCACCCGCAGGAGCTCCGGTTCAGGCTCCCTGCTCCATCAGTGTCCAGCCACACCCCCCACAGACTGATCCTCTGTAAGGCCGTTGGGAGCATAATCTGGCGCACAGTGACAATTAGCGCTGGGGCAGTCGTCTGTAATACAGCCCTGGAATATGATATCTTTTGTTTAGTCTTCCAATCGAGTAAGCAACAGAGATACTGGGAAGCTGCTGCTGTGAAGGCTCACTCGGAAATGTTGCAGTCCTCAGAACTAAAAGACTGTAATGCTGCCCTTGCTGTGCCAGTCATGCCATCCCTTCTTTGGCCTCACACGGCTACAAGTTGCAAAGCTCCGGAAACATGTAGCATGCTTTTTGTGTGTATGACATGCACCAGAGAGTTTACATATAGGCCTATATTTGGCAGTCCCACTGCCACAGAGTGGCATAATTGTGTTCATCAGCAGGGCATTGTCAACGTGTCCTTGCAACTTGCAGAACACCACATGCAAGTTCTATCAATGGGACCAGTCATCAGACTTTTCCTTCATCAGTCATAATTAGTAACTGTCTCTTGTAATGTTTGATGGAACACAGCATTTAAGATTTGAATGGGTTAAACCAGCGTCCAAATGTAATACTGTTTTGGAAGACTGCAGATTAAGCAGGCATCCAAGTAGCTGACAATAAAGCATAGTTTCGGGGTCATGGCACCAAACCACCACCAACTTCTGAATTGTAAATGGGATTTTATGTTTAATGAGATCTTGGCCACCATGTAGCCTGATATATCATACAGTCTTGACCAAAGGTCCAATAATGTACAAAACTTTCCTTTGTATAAATATTTTCTATATGTATCCATCTTTTTCTTTCCATACCAACCAGTTGTAACTTTCCTACCCATGCATCACCTACCATCTTTTCATTCAACTGATCACCCAGACATCCATGCATGTACTCATACAGCTGTCCATCCATCCAAGCATTCATACAAATAGCCATCATTCCACCAATCCATCTATCCTAACTCCACCTCTGCTTCGTAAATGCTCACATTATCTGGATGGTAGCCACATAATTCCACTACAAACCACATACAATGACTTTACTCTATAACACATAAACATTTACATTTACAATGCCAATAGCTCTAACTCTCTTTTTCTAAGTGATCACTCCACTGCAAACAAAAACAAGCATTTGCAATGCAATAGGTCTCGCATTTGCGAGTGTTTAAGCTATCGGCATTGTAAATGACAATGCCTTTTATTTATCTGTTTTGTAATTAACACATAAATATAAAATATTGTAATTTACAATGATAATAGCTCAAACTCTTGTAAATACGAGACCTATTCCCTTGCAAAGAAGCAGCTGCCATTGTCCCGGGCTGCTTGGAAAGTGAAAGCACCCATGGCGCGCTGAATGTTGCAGGAAAGCCTGTTCTGTCTGCGGTAGGAGAAACTCATTTGAAAACCAGAATTAGATTGTGCTGTGCAGCATGAGGCATAAGCGCGCACCAGGTTCCGTGCATGAAAAACAGCCATGTGGGAAACCAGTATTAAGGTGTGCTGTGCAGTGTAAGACACAAGTGTGCAGAAGGACCTGTGCCTTAAAAACAGCATTATGGAAAACCAAAATTAGATACTGTTAGAAATGGGATCCCTGGCTGGCCAGGGCTCTCGCCAAAGTCAGTCAGAGACCACCACTCCTAAGTCAGGGCAAGGGAGTTACACGCCAAGATAACCCCTGCTCACCCTCTAGGTAACGTGGCGCGAGCAGCAAGGCTAAACTTGGAGGCGATGTGAGTTAAGTGTTTGCGCGCACACCCAGCAACAACACCCAAGGCTCACCACAAAGGAAACTCCACACAAGGTTATATAAAAATAGCCTTTGTATTATACCAAAAACACATTAGATAAGAACACACATTTTACAATGTGCCAACAGGCACGGGCAGAATTTTACAGGGGATATGTACAAAACAGGGCCACATGGACCACTGTCAGGAATCATCACTTTTTAGGAATAGTAATAAGCACATAGAACACTTTGTAGAACCAAAATCGAAAATGTAGCACAAATTAGCACACAACCAGTAATTACTGGTAAAGGGTAAGTACCTCCTACGCAACCCTAACCACCTTATGAAAATATTGCGCAGGGAACCAAGACCTCACTAGCAACACCTGTACTAGGAGAAAAACAACCACCTAAGTATCACCAACATTTAGGGGTATAAGCATAGGAACATTACACATGATGCATTAACATTCAGCGGTGTAGGGAAAGAAAACACATGATGTATCAAAAAACACATTCAGAGGTGCAAGCACAAGCAATTGTGCAAAACTCACATGAGCCGCAACATGTGGCAGTCCCTAGGCCCTCTGGCCTTGTTGGGGCTAGGACGCCCTGTGTCCCACTGTCAGGGGCCTAAACGTGGCAGCTGCCCACAAAGTGCTGGGCAGCTGGGTCATCAAGGGGCAACGTTGGAGCCTTGTGGGCTCAAGAACAACAGGATGGCACTCCAGAGCCTCTCTGGGGTTCTAAAACAAATATGGGCTGGGAGCCTCGCAGGGCTCAACAAAGGAAATGCCCCCTAGAGCCTCTCTGGGCTTTCAAAACACATGTGGCACCTTCTAGAGCCTCTCTGGGCTCTCAGAATTAATTGTGCCCCCGCGAGCCTCTCTGGGCTCGAACACAAACTGCGGGCGTCGTTGGAGTCCCTCCCGGACTCAATAACAAGGGGGGGCCCTCAGGAGCCTCACGGGCTCAAGACATCACCATAAAAATGCCCCCGGTCCCTTGTGGGGCAACAACAGCACTAAGCACGAGATTGTGCTTCTAGGGGGGGTGCAGACACCGACAATGTGTCCCGGCACCCCTCCCTTTCTCTTGCGGCCAAACTCACCGGGTCTGGCAGTGGCGCTCTGCGGCGTCTTTCTCTTCCGGGCTGCCGTAGCGCTTGGAGGGGCTCTCTCTCCTCATGGGAGCCCCGCCTTCCTCATGCGCCCGCTTTGCCAGGTGTTCACCCGGTCCCCCATCTCGGGACCGGGACTTGAGGTGGAGCCTTAAGGCTCCGGGGGAACGTCTTTTCCGGGGCTCCGTCCTGGAAATGGGAGCCACGCAGCATTCGGCGGCTATCACCCCTGCCGGCCTCTTCTATCCTCTCGCGGCTGCGGTCGGGGCGGGACTTCCAGTTGGGGCCGCGCTAGGATTGGCCGACCCGATAACCTCTTCCGGGTCGTCGCAGGCAGCGCGGCGGCCCGGCGGGGAAGACAGCAGCTGGGAGCACCATCGGAGCAGATGCCGGGTGGGCACCGGCTCCTCCTTAAATAAAACGCGAGGTGGGCACTCGCTGGCACAATTGAAGCGCTCCCAAGCGCCAAAGGAAATTCAAAGCGCTCCCTGCGCTAAAAAGAAATAAACAGCCAACTACAGCGCTCTCAAGTGCTAGGGGCCCAGGAACAGCAAAGAAAGCGCTTCCAAGCGCAAGGGCGAAACAAAGCGCTCTCCAGCGCTAGGGCACACAGAAAGCAACAAAGTCCTTCAGGAGGTGGGCATCAGCAGTCCAGGGGCTGGGCAGGGCCCAGGGAGGCAAGTCTTCCCCTGGGCCCAAGCAGCAGCACGCCCCTGGCAGATTCAAGTGTCAGAAACAAGAACAACCTCAGTGGGGACACAGCCCCTTCTTATACTCATAACTCCTTTGTTTGGAGGTGCAGGGTGGGGGGAGACCAGTCGCAGCTGGTCTTGGAGCACCCTTGATGGCCCAACCACCCCTTTCATTCACTGGGGAGGCTAGGGTCGTTAGACACACCACAGGGGGGCGGAGCCAGCATTGTGTGGGGAAAAACCCAGCCCATTCAGGACACAGGGACACTCCTCCCACACATCACTCTTGCTAATCTCACACTCACCACCGGGCAGACCCATCCAGACTTCCTGGAGCCTGGCATGCCAGCCAGCCCCAGCCAATCACGCTCCAGCACCCTCACTGCACACACACATCAATGTCCAGAAGTAGCACTTCCCTTCTAGACACATACATGCCGCATACACCATCTCGCAGCATTCACTCTCACGAGTTCACTCATACTAAACTCGAGCCTGCACTCCCCACGCATCAGGAACTACCAGGGACACACACATTCCCCATGCATTCCTATGGGAGGGCAGGCCAGCCATACTACACGCACGCACTTTACTCTGGGACACAGGGAAAAAGTGCGCAGAGACCCAAAAATCACTAACACAGGTTACAGAAACAGGCTAGGCAAAAGCAAAAAGTTGCGGGGTGAACCTGCCAAAAGGGCCAGGTCCAACACAACCCCCTTCCAGCCAAAACGCAGGGTAGACCAATCACTCCACTGATGGGCTTCCCTGCTTTGGGCGACAAAACACGGACACGGGCCCGCACGGCAGGGACACCCTCCGGTTTTTCGCCACTCTGAACCTACATGGATTTCTCTCAACAAGAACTCTCTGTCCCAACTAGGATACCCCACTGGTACCCTCTAGTGGTCCACGGTCAGGACCAGGCCCTAGGCCATCCAAATGTCACAGGTCCTGACCACTTCACAGAGTGGGGGGCAGTAACCCCGGGCACACAGTAGCCATTCTCCACTCTCCCTCTCAGTGTAGTTCCAAACTACCACTGATCCTTCATCCTAGGGTCCGCACCCTCAGGCTGACCAGAGGTCACGGGCAAGAATGCCCCACCATACCTCTATTTCTGGGGTTCCGGACCCTCCCAGGGAGGCACCCACCAGAACACAACTCTCCCACCAGATCAGGACCTCACTCCATCAACTGGTCTACCACCTGGGATCTACCTTCCGGCTACATCGGGGTCAGAGGCGAGGACTCCTTCCCTCTACACCCCCTTCCAGTTCCATGATCACAGGGTGAGTCCCAGTATGTCTCAGGCTAGACAGAGCACACGCCAGTGGCGTATCAGTGACACACTTTCCTCCAGTACTCCCTATCACAGGGTGATTCTCAATATGTCCCAGGCTAGACAGAGCACACGCCAGCGGTGTATCAGCAACACACTTTCCTCCAGTACTCCCTATTACAGTGGGATTCTCAGTATGTCTCAGGCTAGACAGAGCACACGCCAGCAGCGTATCAGCGACACACTTTCCTCCCAACTGTTCAGGACCCTAATCACAGACGCTCTTCCCTCCAGGTCAGGCTGAACCTGAACCTGGCCTCCCCCCTCCTCGGGGAACGACCTCCAGAGGCCCCACAAATGGTCAAGCACTCTAGACGGCCAAATGCCCAATGAACCAGGACTTCACGGGGAGCACGCATGCCCCACTACGAGGGTGACACATAACTACTGTCTCTTGTGACAGTCTGCCTGGCTCTCATCTCGCGACCTTCTGCCCACCTGGCAGGGCGCAGAGATCCCCCAGGACAGAAGTGGCATCACCATGGTCACTCACTGGTGGCCCAGACCTTCTGGCTGGACCCTGACTCACTGGTTCCTCCACTGGGTACTCTTTCCCCCTCTCACTCCTCAACCAGGACTTCTGCACCCTCCACTTAGGAGCGGTACTGCCCAATACTAGGACCGCCGGAGTTCTGGTTACAGAAACTCCCCATCCTCTAGACACAGGAAGATCCTCCTCAAATGACCTGTAAGTACAGCCTAGGCCCCTGACCTGGCGCTCCCTTAGGGAACCCTCCAGGCCCTGAGACAGGGTTTCGGGCCAACGTGAGACACACCGTCCCACACTCACTCCGCCTCCACTGAGACAGGACGTGAGCCCTTACACCCCTACCATCCTAATGGGACCTAGCTGGGCTACACATGAACCCCTTCACCTACACAGGATCATCAGATACACAAGCCACTACTTTTAGAATCACACCCTAATGCCTCTGCAAGACATCTAGCACACCGCCAGACATCCACCTTCTTGTCCAGTGCCTCTGCAGGACCTCCTGCACACCACCAGAGGTACACCTCCTATGCAAGCTCCTTTAAAAAAAAAAACTCACACCAACTCCACTAGTTCAACACACCACTCATCCACACACTCCCCCTCCAGACTGGCGAGACAGTTCCTCACTGCCCCTGACTCTCAACCTGTATCCCTCTTACTGAGCACCAGGCACCATACTCTGGGAACTGGGAATGGGACTTCCTGCACTGGACATATTTTAGCTGCCACCACTGGATCCTACCATACTGGTGAATCCAGACACACATACTACACTCAGGGATAACCACCCTCCTGAGCTAGCCATTTCTCCTCCACACCCCCTCTCTCTCTCCTCTATCCTCACATCTGGGGACAAGAACGGGGATTAGATACTGGACCCAGGAAGGAACTCCCTATCTACTGGCGTCCCGCCCTGTCATTTTCTCTCTTCTGCCACTAAACATAAAGCGCAGGAACACCATTTGAAAATGACACTCTTGAGGAAAAACAAAATCATTACAATAATCCCCAACATGTAATTATCTAAGATGCAGAGTTTTGTAGTGTGGCCTGTTGCCACTGCGGTACAACGCAAACACAAATCCGGATCCTCACCGCCTGCCACCAATGTTAGAAATGGGATCCCTGGCTGGCCAGGGCTCTCGCCAAAGTCAGTCAGAGACCACCACTCCTAAGTCAGGGCAAGGGAGTTACACGCCAAGATAACCCCTGCTCACCCTCTAGGTAACGTGGCGCGAGCAGCAAGGCTAAACTTGGAGACGATGTGAGTTAAGTGTTTGCGAGCACACCCAGCAACAACACCCAAGGCTCACCACAAAGGAAACTCCACACAAGGTTATATAAAAATAGCCTTTGTATTATACCAAAAACACATTAGATAAGAACACACATTTTACAATGTGCCAACAGGCACGGGCAGAATTTTACAGGGGATATGTACAAGACAGGGCCACATGGACCACTGTCAGGAATCATCACTTTTTAGGAATAGTAATAAGCACATAGAACACTTTGTAGAACCAAAATCGAAAATGTAGCACAAATTAGCACACAACCAGTAATTACTGGTAAAGGGTAAGTACCTCCTACGCAACCCTAACCACCTTAGGAAAATATTGCGCAGGGAACCAAGACCTCACTAGCAACACCTGTACTAGGAGAAAAACAACCACCTAAGTATCACCAACATTTAGGGGTATAAGCATAGGAACATTACACATGATGCATTAACATTCAGCGGTGTAGGGAAAGAAAACACATGATGTATCAAAAAACACATTCAGAGGTGCAAGCACAAGCAATTGCGCAAAACTCACATGAGCCACAACATGTGGCAGTCCCTAGGCCCTCTGGCCTTGTTGGGGCTAGGACACCCTGTGTCCCAATGTCAGGGGCCTAAACGTGGCAGCTGCCCACAAAGTGCTGGGCAGCTGGGTCATCAAGGGGCAACGTTGGAGCCTTGTGGGCTCAAGAACAACAGGATGGCACTCCAGAGCCTCTCTGGGGCTCTAAAACAAATATGGGCTGGGAGCCTCGCAGGGCTCAACAAAGGAAATGCCCCCTAGAGCCTCTCTGGGCTCTCAAAACACATGTGGTGCCTTCTTGAGCCTCTCTGGGCTCTCAGAATTAATTGTGCCCCTGCGAGCCTCTCTGGGCTCGAACACAAACTGCGGGCGTCGTTGGAGTCCCTCCCGGACTCAATAACAAGGGGGGGCCCTCAGGAGCCTCACGGGCTCAAGACATCACCATAAAAATGCCCCCGGTCCCTCGTGGGGCAACAACAGCACTAAGCACGAGATTGTGCTTCTGGGGGGGGTGCAGACACCGACAATGTGTCCCGGCACCCCTCCCTTTCTCTTGCGGCCAAACTCACCGGGTCTGGCAGTGGCGCTCTGCGGCGTCTTTCTCTTCCGGGCGGCCGTAGCGCTTGGAGGGGCTCTCTCTCCTCATGGGAGCCCCGCCTTCCTCATGCGCCCGCTTTGCCAGGTGTTCACCCGGTCCCCCATCTCGGGACCGGGACTTGAGGTGGAGCCGTAAGGCTCCGGGGGAACTTCTTTTCCGGGGCTCCCTCCTGGAAATGGGAGCCACGCAGCATTCGGCGGCTATCACCCCTGCCGGCCTCTTCTATCCTCTCGCGGCTGCGGTCGGGGCGGGACTTCCGGTTGGGGCCGCGCTAGGATTGGCCGACCCGATAACCTCTTCCGGGTCGTCGCAGGCAGCGCGGCGGCCCGGCGGGGAAGACAGCAGCTGGGAGCACCATCGGAGCAGATGCCGGGTGGGCACCAGCTCCTCCTTAAATAAAACGCGAGGTGGGCACTCACTGGCACAATTGAAGCGCTCCCAAGCGCCAAAGGAAATTCAAAGCGCTCCCTGCGCTAACAAGAAATAAACAGCCAACTACAGCGCTCTCAAGCGCTAGGGGCCCAGGAACAGCAAAGAAAGCGCTTCCAAGCGCAAGGGCGAAACAAAGCGCTCTCCAGCGCTAGGGCACACAGAAAGCAACAAAGTCCTTCAGGAGGTGGGCATCAGCAGTCCAGGGGCTGGGCAGGGCCCAGGGAGGCAAGCCTTCCCCTGGGCCCAAGCAGCAGCACGCCCCTGGCAGATTCAAGTGTCAGAAACAAGAACAACCTCAGTGGGGACACAGCCCCTTCTTATACTCATAACTCCTTTGTTTGGAGGTGCAGGGTGGGGGGAGACCAGTCGCAGCTGGTCTTGGAGCACCCTTGATGGCCCAACCACCCCTTTCATTCACTGGGGAGGCTAGCGTCGTTAGACACACCACAGGGGGGCGGAGCCAGCATTGTGTGGGGAAAAACCCAGCCCATTCAGGACACAGGTACACTCCTCCCACACATCACTCTTGCTAATCTCACACTCACCACCGGGCAGACCCATCCAGACTTCCTGGAGCTTGGCATGCCAGCCAGCCCCAGCCAATCACGCTCCAGCACCCTCACTGCACACACACATCAATGTCCAGAAGTAGCACTTCCCTTCTAGACACATACATGCCGCATACACCATCTCGCAGCATTCACTCTCACGAGTTCACACATACTAAACTCGAGCCTGCACTCCCCACGCATCAGGAACTACCAGGGACACACACATTCCCCATGCATTCCTATGGGAGGGCAGGCCAGCCATACTACACGCACGCACTTTACTCTGGGACATAGGGAAAAAGTGCGCAGAGACCCAAAAATCACTAACACAGGTTACAGAAACAGGCTAGGCAAAAGCAAAAAGTTGCGGGGTGAACCTGCCAAAAGGGCCAGGTCCAACAGATACTACTGTGCCGCATGAGACACGAGCGTGCACCAGGGTCCATGTATGAAAACTATCATTAGTGTGTGCTTTGTGCAGTGAGGCATGAGAGTGCACAGGAATCCATGTGTGAAAACCAGCCATGTGGGAAACTAGCATTAGAGTGTGCTGTGCAGCGTGAGGCATGAGTGTGCATCAGGATCTGTGCACGAAAACCAGCTGTGTTGGAAACCAGCATTAGAGTGTGCTGTGCAGCACGAGACATGAGCGTTCACCAGGACCCTTGCATTAAAACCGGCCCTGTGAAAAACCAGCATTAGTGTGTGCTGTGCAGCGTGAGATACGAGCGCGCACCAGGATCTGTGCGCGACAGCCAGCCCTTTGAGAAACCTGCATTAGAATGTGCTGTGATGTGTGAGACACAAGCGTGCACCAGGATCCGTGTATGAAAACCAGCATCAAAATGTGTGCAGTGCTACATGAGACACGAGCGTGCACCATGATAAGTGCATGAAAAATAACCCTATGGAAAACCAGCATTAGTGTGTGCTGTGCAGCATGCAACACAAGCGTGCACATGGATTTGTGTAGGAAAACCTGCCGTGCTATGTGGAAAACTAGCATTAGAATGTGCTGTGCAGTGAGTGACATGAGCGTGAACCAGAATTCCTGAACAAAAAATTGCCACGTAGGTCGCTGGCACGAGAATGTATGCCGTGAGCCACCAGCATGCACCAGGATATGTGTACGAACAAAGACAGTAGGGGAACTAGTCCCAGAATGTGTGCTGTGTAGCCTGAGACACGAGCGTACAAAAGTATCTGGGGTAGAAAACCAGCAAGGTGAGAAACGAACATCAGAATGTGCGCCACCAGTGTGCACCAGGTACCATGTATGACAAGCATTTGCAATGCAGTAGGTGTCGCATTAGCTAGAGTTTAAGCTGATGGCATTGTGAATGACAATAACTTTATCTATCTGTTTTGCTAATTAACACATAAATAAAAGGCATCGTCATTTACAATGGCAATAGTTCAAACTCTTGTAAATGCGAGACCTATTCAAAGAAGCGGTCGCCATTATCCCTGGCTGCTCGGAAAGTGAAAACATGCATGGCGCACTGAATGTAGCAGGAAAGCGTGTTGTGCCTGACGTAGGAGAAATTCATTAAAGAAAATAGAGCTTACAGACTAAAAAAGACGTAGCGTGTAACAACTGAAGTAAAGGGGTCAGTCCTCATGGGAGGTTACAAATGAAGACAAGGCGGTACTAAGGAGGGACTTACAAGCCTAATAACGAATCACAAGCCACCATTTACGAAGGACAATGACACAAGCCAATACGAAGGACAATGACACAAGCTAATGGCAAATATTAGAGGAGAGTGGGCGGGGCTTCTATTCCATGCTCCAATACATCATGCCAAAGAGAAGGCATGCTCTGCCCAGGCTCATCCTAAAAAACAAGAAAAAACACTGCCATTTACAATGCCATTAGCTCTAACTTTCACAAAAGTATGAGACCGATTGTGTTGCCAATGCTTGTTTAATTAGCATGGACACAAAAAGATAGAGCAGCTGGTAAAATGCCAAGTATGTTGTATGAGTTAAACTAAACATGCACTGTTATTTAACTTATTGTGCACGTTATATGTTTGTCATTAACATCTTCTGACATATTCATTGTATGAAAATCAAAACACTTTCTTTCCGTATTGTAATGCTTTGCTTTTTTCATTGCCTTTTTTTTAACCTTTACCCTTTTGTAAAGTTGGTGCTTATAATAAACTGCACGATGCTGTGTTGGAGGAGTTAAGTACTTTATTTATCTAATTACAATATCTGCTGAGGAGCGCCGGCCGGCGCTTCCTAACGGTGTTTTCTCAGCGCGCAATCAGGCTGCGCGCGCAGCTTCCGACATGGTCGTCGCACGTCACGCCTACGTGACGTGCAACTACTAGAATGCGTCCACTACATATCTCCCCCTTTTTTATCAAACAAGATGAGTCACTTACAGTTCCTTGTCCATTTCATAATCTCGATACCTGGAAGGTCTTACCACCTGCCTTCCGCTCCTTGTGACCCTGACTGGGTTCTCCATTGTCTCTTGACTCTGCAACTCCTTGCTTACTGTTCCTTCGTTCAGAGCTCCCTCTTCATGCGTGCTTCTCTCCAACCTGTCCCATTCCATTCCTTGACTTCCATTTTCTCCTTCCTCTTCACTTTCCGTTCCTGCTCTCACTCCGCCTCGCTGCTCCGCGGTCTCTTGACTCCTTTCCACCTCAGAACCTTCCTTGTCTTCCCAATCGGTGCCCTGTTGCTCCCAGCCCAAAACCTTATTGCACCTGGCCATGCGGTCTTGGGACCACACGTTTCCGTCGCTTAATAGGGCTGCCCGATCATACACCTCGACCACTTGCAACGGCTTGCTGTACTTGCTGTCTCCCTTCTTCTGCAGGGTGGCCAATCTTACTCTTACCCACTCTCCTTGCTCCAGACCGGTGCCTTTGACATTCCTACGTCTGTTGTAGTGGTTGCTGTAAATTGTCTGTGCTTTTTCCAGGTTGGCCCGCACCACTGCAGGGGACCATTCACTAGTGATAAGCTTTTCCTTCCACACTCTGTTATCGTGGGTAAAGGGTTCACGTCCTCTGAGTATTTGGAATGGACTATACCCCGTACCAGTGGGTGTTATTCTATAGGCCCATACCATGTTCTCTAGCGCCTTCTCCCAGTTCTGTGCACTTGATATGGCTGCTTGTATGGCTCCCATCACTACCCTGTTAAATCTCTCCACTAAACCGTTTCCAGCCGGATGGTAGATTGCAGTATGTTTGACAGTGACGCCATTTCTTTGCATGAACTTGTTCCACTTTTCTGACGTGAACTGGGGTCCGTTGTCACTCAAAATCGATTTGGGTATTCCTTCCCTCGTGAAAGTCTCTGACAGAAATGTAAGGATGTTCTCTGTGTCCATGGATTCATCTATTCTCAACTCTGGCCACTTCGAATATCGATCCATGAGGACACACACGTATTTCTGTGTACCTTGGTCATCTAGGACCGGTCCCAAAATGTCTATGGATAGTTCCTCCCACGGATTAGAAGGGGGGTCAAACTTTCCTATCGCTGGCCTCAATGGTTTTAATGTCTTGTCTGCCCGTTGACATTGGGGACACTCTCTGACATGCCTTTCAGCCCTTATGTCCATGCCTGGCCACCAGTAATTTTGTTTGGCACGCGCTTTGAGTTTCCCTATGCCCAGGTGTCCCTCATGTAGCAAGTCCATCAGTTTTGAAGTGAGGTTCCTTGGGGGAATCACCTTATCCCCTCTGTATATGAAGATTCCTTTGTCTCCTAACGACAGTTCTTCCCGCACTTCGAAGTACGGCTTGAGACTTGCCCTCACGTTCCTTTTGTCCGGCCATCCCTGTACGATGTACCTCTTCACTTCCTTTATGTCAGTGTCCTCTTCATATGACTCTGTCCATTCTTGTAGACTGATCAGTTTCTCTTGGTCCTCTATTAGAGCTACCAACTCTCCACTGCCGACATGGTCTTCCTCTCCTGGCTCCATGGCAGCTGCCCTGCTCAGATAATCCGCTACTCGGTTCCGGCTTCCCGGAATGTACTCGACATCGTACCTGAACTCGAGCAACTTTAGAGACATTTTGGATATCCGGGGGGTGGCACTGGCATGTCCACTCGACGTCAGCACCTTCACCAACGGTTTGTGGTCTGTCCTGAGTAGGAAGCGTGTTCCCCACAGAAATTGCCGGAATCTCGTCATGGCCCATACGACCGCCAGCATTTCTTTCTCGATCACGCTGTATTTGCTTTCCGTGTCTGACAAGGCTCTGGACGCAAAGCTGATGGTCTCCATTTCCCCTCTGCCTCTGTCTTGCATGAGTACAGCACCCAGGCCTTTGTCGCTGGCATCTGTCGTCAGTACGGTGGTGCCTTGTGGGTCGTACCCTTTGAGGGGAACAGCTCCAGTGACATCCCTTTTGATCAACTCGAACTCTGCTTGGGCTTCTGGTGTCCACTGGAACACTGTGCTGTCTCTGGTCAACAGCCTCAAGTTGTGGGTCTTGGAAGCGAAGTGTACCACAAACTTGCTGTAGTACTCCGCCATCCCCAGGAACGACCTGACTTCTTCCTTGTTCCTGGGCGGCGGTGCTTCAGCGATGGCTTTGACATTTTCCGATTTGGGGGTAACGCCCTGTCGTCCGATCTCGTGACCTAGGTACGTTACTGACTGCAGTCCCAACCGACACTTCGACCACTCCGCCGTGAGGCCTTTGTTCTCTAGTGTTTTCAACACCTTTCCCAGCTTCTGATCATGATCCTGCTGGTCTCGGCCCATCACCAAGATGTCATCCTGGAAATACTGGACATCCTTGCAGTCTCTGAACAGTTGGTGCATCATTTTCTGGAAGACAGCAGCTGCTGAGGCCAGCCCAAAAGGCATCCGACAAAATTGGTAACATCCAAACGGGGTGATGAAGGATGTGAGCCGTTTGCTGTCCGGGTGAAGTGCAATTTGGTGATAGGCCGAGGTCAAGTCGATGGTGGAGTACCACTGCACCCCCCTGGTCTTAGTCAACATTTCCTCGATCCTGGGGAGGGGAAATTTCTCCACCACAATATTCTTATTCAGTTCTCTTAGGTCCACACAGAGCCGGACCTTCCCATTTGGCTTCATTACGACCACCAGGGGCGCCAACCATTCTGCACAGGTTATCGGCTCTATTATTCCTTTCTTTTCCAGCTCCTGGAGTTCAGTTTGGACTGCTTCTCTCACCGCAATCGGCACATTCCTCACCTTGTGGGCTACCGGAATGGCCCCTTCCTTGAGCACAATCCTGTGTTGGAAGTTTTCCATCCGTCCCACTGTGCCACCAAACACTTTCGGGTAGTTCTCCTTCCATTTGTTCATGTCTGGCCATTCTTCTTGCTCTGTGAGTAATATTTGTTCTTTTCCTCCTGGATCCAGTTTTATTCCTAGGTCCCCTTGGTCTAGCCATCCCAGGACCGAGGGTCCTTTTTCCGCAATGTACAGCTTGCACCATGCTGACCGGCCCCTGAATTCGAACAGTAGGCGGCGGAACCCCAACATTGGAATGCTGTCGCCATTGTAGGTGACAGGTCGGATGTCTAACTTTTCCAACTCCGGTCCCAACTTGGGTCTGAATGTTTCTTCCCATACTGCCTGTTGGATGATGGTGAAGGGGGATCCTGTGTCCGCCACCACGGTGATGGTGATACCTCCCATTGACATGTCCAGGATGGGTTTGGTGGATTTCCTCCCTTCTATGCTCATTACCTGGTCATATATGCACAGGACGGTGACCACCTCTTCCTCTGCAACCTCTTCCAGATCTTCCTCCCCTTGCTCGACGCATTTCACTGTTTCCTTAGAGTGTTTCTTCCTACACACCTTTTCGTAGTGGCCCAGGATGCCGCAGTGTAGGCACTTGGCTCGGAATGCGGGACATCTTCTGTCGCGTGCGTCGTGGGACCAACTGCCACATCTGTAGCACGATTTCTTGTTGTCGCTCCCTGTTTGTTTTCCTTGCCATCTACTGGTTCCTTTGGTTGCTGGGTCTCTTCCTCTTTGGTCCTTACGGTGGTCTCCCTCTTGTATCCTGTTCACCATTGTTGGGGTGACCACTTCTTTCTTGGTCGCTGCCGCGCACCTCCTGGCAAGCTCCGCCCTTTTTACGATGACCATTACTTCTTTGAGCGTGGTGTCGCCGCTCGCCCACAACTTGTCTTGGACCTGTGTGCTCGTCGTGTGCATCACGATCTGGTCTTTTATGAATTCATCCTCCCACCGTGCGTATTTACACGGGGCCGCTAGTTTCCTCAAGGCCCCTACATATTCCTCTATGGTTTCTCCAGCCCGTTGTTTCCTTTGCTGGAAGTTAAACCTATCCACAGACACACATATGGTGGGACGGTACCTCTCATCCAGGTCTTCCACTGCATGGGCATAGACGTCCGAGTCGTTGTCCTCTCTCTTCTTGGGCACCAGGCTCTTGTAAATCCTGAGACCCTCCGGTCCCAGGTTCAGCAGCAGAATACGTTTCTTTCTTTGGGGGGTGAACTTCTCTTCATTTTCATCCTCTAGGACCCCTATAAAATTATCGATATATTCCTTCCAATCTTCCCACTTCATCAGGGGTTCGCCAGGTTTCGGTAGGAACTGCACCGGCGCAATTGCATAGCCTGCCGGTGTGCTCATCCTCACCTCCCTGACCTCTGTCGCCTTGCTGGTGGGGCTCCCTGGGGCACTGTCCTGCACTTCTGCGTGGGCGTCCTCCTGGGGACTCCTAGTTCTGGTCCCCTCTACCTCCCTTTTGGTAGCCAGCTCTGTTCCTACCTTCCACGTAGTGATGTGAAGGTATTTTCAGTTATTGGTCTGCTGCAGGTTGCGGTGTTGCCTCTCCGGCCACTGCGCCGCTCCTCCGGTTGCTGTGGCACTGCCACGCTCCTCAGCCTGTCGTTCTCGGTGGCTCCGTCTTGCCCCCTCGTGCTCTCCACACTCCGGCCTGTTAGCGCCGCTCTGCGCCGTGTCCCAGTGGTCAGGGGGTTGCCTGTAGTGTAGCTGCCCACGTGGTGGGGGGTTCGATTTTTTTTTTTTTTTACTTGGTGTCAAGTGGATCCCCTGCCTCGTCGCCACTGTAAAGTTGGTGCTTATAATAAACTGCACGATGCTGTGTTGGAGGAGTTAAGTACTTTATTTATCTAATTACAATATCTGCTGAGGAGCGCCGGCCGGCGCTTCCTAACGGTGTTTTCTCAGCGCGCAATCAGGCTGCGCGCGCAGCTTCCGACATGGTCGTCGCACGTCACGCCTACGTGACGTGCAACTACTAGAATGCGTCCACTACACCTTTAATCTTTCGCTCGTTTTGATATTATTTTTCCCCTTATTTGAACCTCTGCCAGTTTTTATTCTCTTCCCCTCATGTTATTTCGTTGCGATTCGATGTGCTTCTGCAATAGTTTCTTTGTTTTTACGTGTATTAACTTAATTGCCATTTCCATTACAGTTCATTCTATTTATTTCTGTCTGTCTCTCTTCGTGTAAAAGTTTCTGGTGATTTATTGCCAGAGCAGAGTTTGGCTTCCTGTTGAATCGTGTATCCCTGCACTCCGAGCAGTGATCAGCTGCTTCTGTCTGAACCTGCCCGGGCTGAGTTTCATTTCCGAAAAGTGCCGAAGAGCAGGGGATACAGGATATCGTGGGGATACCACATATTACACAACATCGGCGCAGCAGGGTAAGTGTTTCTTTCTTTTTTACTGTTTCTCCACACCCCTCTATGTGACCCCCGTGCGTGCCCGCACCCGCTTCACCACCTGCGGACCTTACAGATTCGAATGGCATGTTGGTTACAGTTGTAAACTTTAAAAATTGTACTGCCTCAGACCTCACATAGCTGTCCCTGGCACCAAGTAAACATCATCAATACGTTTAACTGAGTCAGCTTAATCGATCATTTAAATAGCAGCTCTACATATTTTCATCCCCGTCAATACAGCTAAAGAATAATTTCATGAACCAATCACAGGTTTAAACCACATTCGGCCAACTCCCCTAAAAAGACACTTCTCTTCCCCTGTAAACGACCCCAAATAAATTCTGCTTCTCAACTATAATAATTCAAAAGGTAGCATTCCTCATCACCATTCTTGTACAGCACGTCATTGCATGGTTCCAAGGTTTTCTCTGTACAAAGGTCAAGCATTCGTGAACATATTTTAAACATGTAATAATTTTGTCCCCAACCGCGAGTTTTTTTCGTTTCAGGAAAAATACACATTTTCCTCATTTTAGATAAATAAATGAAAATTAATTCGAAGAAAAGTATATGATTTTCAAAAAGAAATTATTAAGGTTGGCGCAAAGAAATAACTGCCTCAAATGTCCATATACCACCGTCACATGCGCTTCTTCCACAACTCTGCACCCTCATTATGTTAGGCATAAACAAACTCAAGCCATGGATGCCCAAAAGCTGTCAAGAATTGCCTCCAATAAGCAGGGCCCCGCATTATGCCATATGTGCGTACTATGTTAAAATAAGCATTATGTCATGGCTAGCGTTATACAAGGAATTGGCATCATCACTCAAATTATGCCTAAAATAAGCCATGAATTGCCACCATTAAACCATGACACCCACGAACAGCGTGTAGTTATAATCATGTTATGGGTACTCGAAGCATTCCAAGAATTGTCACCATAATCCCAGTGCTGGCATTACATTTGGGATAAACCTTATTGTTCCATTGATGCCTACAATATGCCAAAAATACGCCAGTATTGTCACAGGTGGACAACAAAGTAAAATGAATATGCCAACTGTGAGGGCACCACTGTGCCATGAACGCTCAGAATATGGCACGGCCATGATGCCATCGCAAACATTATACTAGAGATGAGCACAAGCAAACATTTGATATCACCTATATTCCAAGAGTTACCACAATTATGACAGGACCAGGTATTCCAGGGATGTGGCCAATAAGTCAGAGATTTATCTAGAATGATTCTAGCACCTTCAATGATGATTTACCAAAATGTTGAAAATCGAGAGTACCAGAATTATCTGTACCTAAATGTCTTTAAAGGAAAGAGTGGGGAGTTAGAGACCATTGATTTCTTAAAGGGGTTACTAGCGTTTCATGAAACAAACAAATAGAGAATACAAACACAGCTGGTCTGAAACGTTATTGTTATTTGACTTACAAAGCCCCCCCACTGTCTAGTTGTCTTTTTTAAAATGTATATTTATCAAAAAGGAGATCAGAGGGATAACCGTGAGTGGGACTCCCGCCCCCAACGCAAACTGAACAATGCAAACCACAGCAATCAGGACCTGCAAAACAAATTTTCACATTTTTTTAAAAAGGGAGGAAAACTCGAAATGACTATCTAGCTAGGCAGCAATGACCAAACGCTACTCCTTGTTGTAATTCATTAAAAACAAAACATATTTTGCATGTAATAGTGTGAAGCGCAGCTAATGGTGAACAAGGGCCTCGTCTTATACCATATTAAGTATAGATGATATGGAGGAAACACCTCACTGAAGTGACCAGATGAGAACAGAATTATAATATCTACTGTGCCCTGGGCTTCTCAAGTTTCTTATAAGATGCAGGAATGTGCAGTAATCCAAAGCGCTGTACAGCCAGTACACAATCACTGTGTGCAGGCTACCGATGGGCTTATACTGACTGGGCGGTACACCACCACGAGATCAAGCTTCACGGCTGAGCAAGGCCCAGAAGCATGCTATAAGGTACTATCGACACGCTGATGCCTACTCAGCATATCAACACTGAGGCAACCTTCATAGACTGAAGAGGCCTGGCTCCGCATGGCACTCACAATCGCAATTGATTGCATGGTGCAAGGGCCACTTCTCCACTATGGCAGAGGAGCGTCGCACCACTGCTTTCTCACAGTGCAAGAAGCAGAAACATAAAATGATAATAAAGCACAAGTTACTTACCTTCGGTAATGATATATCTGTAAGAAACATTAGTAGTGATAGATTCCTTACCTTAGAATTACCCCCAGGCATCAGGCTGGATCCGGAATGTTTTTCGTCAGCAGTACCCCTGTGCATTGGTAGGCGTTGTCGTGCGGCTCTGCGTGCGTCGTTGGTGCCGGGATGACGTCACCGGAGCTACTTAGATGCGCCCACACCCGCTGACGTCAGTTCTGTGCACGACTTTCCACACCAGGAATGCAGAGCCATGCAAGATACGGACCCCTGGTGCCGTGGGGGTTTCGCGGCCAGTGACTTGGACGGACCACCATCTGATTAGTTTTTCGTGGGACATTTGCAGCCCCCCCCTGCTTGGAGGGAAAACCCCTAGCCCTCCCCCGAGAAAGATCAACATCTCAGCCCTGGCCACAGCCCCTGACTCTTACGTCCCCCGCCAAAGCCTCCAACTTAGAGAGTGCAGTAGAGAGATTCTCGGAATGGATTAGCGAAGCCGTCCATTCGCTCCCGCAACCTTCGGTGAGCGGTCGCACACGGGTCGCCCCATCGAAACCATGGTTCACAGACCACCTAAAAACATTGAAGCTGGGTTGCAAAAAATTGGAACGGGCTTGGCGCCTGGAGTATTGCCCTCGAGCCAAGGCTGCTCTTCGCACCGCTCAAAGAGAATATTATGCTGCCATTAAAGAAGCCAAAGGCAACTTTTTTGCAGACAAAATATCCAGAGCTAACAATAACAGTAGAGAAATCTTTGCTATTGTTCGCAGCTTTATGTCACCGATGGCTGAGCTATCCACCGGCCCCATCTCTTCTGAATGGTGTGAGGAGTTGTCTACTTTTTTTATAGATAAAATCCACAAAATCCAGGCAAGTCTATGGACTCCAACTCCGGAACTACATCTCTCCACTCTGCTGCCGGCTCAGTGTTTCAACATGCCGAGCCAGCTCTTCACGCATTTTGATCGAGCAGAAGAGAAGGACGTTCTGTCCATTTTGAAATCTTTAAAATCAGGGTCACCAGTGGACCCTTGCCCTGTGAGAGTTCTGAGCGGGGTGGCAGGAATAATCGCACCAGTAGTAGGGGCCTTGGTCAATGAGTCAGGTCTAATGCCCCTACAATGGAAACGTGCTAAACTCCTTCCCCTTATCAAGAAGCCCACGGCTGATCCGCTCCTATTGTCCAACTACCGCCCCATCTCTCTACTCCCAGCCCTGGCCAAGGTGTGCGAAAAGGTGGCCTTCAGACAGCTGGAGAAATTTGTTGAATCATCCGGGGCACTACACCCTGCTAAATCTGGGTTTAGAACATCATTCAGCACCGAGACAGCGCTGGTGGAGATCGCGGAGGCCATCAGAGAATGTCTGGACGGGGGCGGCAGGGCGGCATTGATCCTGGTGGATCTTTCTGCCACGTTTGACATGGTACCCCACCTCCAGCTATTCGCCAGGCTGTCGGATATGGGTATTGCGGATATGGCCCTTGCCTGGGTTAAGGCTTTTTTGGAAGACCGGTCCCAACAGGTATGGATGCCCCCCTTTCACTCATCCAGCAGTGATGTGGCCACTGGGGTCCCGCAGGGGTCGACATTGAGCCCCCTGCTTTTCAACGTATATTTGACCCCTCTCATATATCTGGCGGAGAGGATGGGTGCCAAAATTATGGCCTATGCCGATGATACCCAGCTCCTCTTCACTTGGAAGGGTGATGACCTCCAGACGGACGAGGCTCAGCGGTGCTTATCTTCGGTGTTTGCATGGCTGGCCCAGGCAAGCCTGAAATGCAACGAGGACAAATCAAAAGTACTCCTATATGGCCAATTCCCGGTGGCATTCAGGGAATCCCTATGGCCCAAGGGGTTCCCCTGTCCTAAAGGGGACTGTGGTGTAGCCAAGAACCTGGGGATCTGGTTCGGAGCCGACCTGAGTTTTCGCGAACAGATCACACGACTCTCAGGCGCATGCTTTGGTACACTTAAAGCCCTCAGGAAGTTCTTCCATTTTCTTCCCCGCGCAGCAAAGGAGGCTGTAGCCAGGGCGCTCATACTCTCACGCCTTGACTATGCTAATGCCCTCTGAATTGGCACTCCTGGTTTTCTCTTGGGGAAATTACAGGTTGTGCAGAACGCTGCGGTCAGGCTCCTCTTTGACATCCCGAGGAGACTAAGTGTTCGCAAACAGCTGGATGACCTGCACTGGCTCCCGGTTGCTCAACGAGTGCGCTTTAAAACCTTGGTCTTAGCCCATAGAGCTCTACATGGTCCCTGCCCCTCCTACCTGAGTGCGAGTTTTGCGTTTTACCTCCCGACCCGCAACTTGCGCTCCGCTGCGCAAAGGCGGCTGGTAATCCCTAGGTTCCGGAGAGCACGCCTGGGAGGTCAGTGCCTGTCGGTAAAAGCGTCTACCATGTGGAATGCTCTGCCTGATGCGCTAAGACACACGAGGGAACTAACCACCTTCAAAAAACTCTTGAAAACATATATGTTCAAACAATCTGCGTAGCCTCCCCAGTCTGCGATGTCACTGTTCCCCCAACGCGCCAGGACACTCTTGAATAGCAGTGCACAATACAAATCTATATATAACATAACATAACATTTTGGGTCCAGACGGTGGAGCCTCTCTTCTTCTTTAGAGGGATGCGAAGGTGGAAAGAAGTTGGGCAAAGTGATCGTCTGCCCGATGTGAAAGGCAGTGACAACCTTTGGCAGAAAGGAAGGACGAGTCCTCAGAACAACTTTGTCCGGATGGACAGACAGAAAAGGAGGTTTAGAAGAAAGAGCCTGGAGCTCACTCACTCTTCTGGCAGAGGTGACGGCAACCAGGAAAGCAGTCTTTAGAGTCAGCAATTATGAAGTGGCTCAAAGGGGGGCGCACATCAGAAAGGTAAGAACTAGATTCAAGTCCCTCTGAGGCATCACAAAAGGAACAGGAGAAAACATGTGAGTGATGCCTTTCAAGAATCTATTTCCAACGGGGGACGTGAAAAGGTAAGGCTGATCTGGGAGCCTTGGAAAGGCGGAAATGGCGAGAGATAGCCCTTGATATTGCCCGGAGCAGAGCCCTGCTGGGCCAAAGAGAGAAGAAAAAGAAGGACCTATGAAAGAGGGGTAAAAGGGGATCCACAGCTGTGCACCATGCCACAAGCTTATTTCACCTACAGGCGTATACCGTTTTTGTGGAGGGACGCCTGGCTGCCAGAATAACATTACATACTTCCGGAGGCAGGTCAAAAGACATCAACTGCCGCCCCTCAATATCCACGCAAGGAGGTGGAGACTGGACGGGTTTGGGTGGAGGACCGTCCCTGCTGCTGCACCAGAAGTTCCTCCCGAAGAGGCAGATGGATCGGGGGATCTATGCTCATACTGAGTAGCTCAGGATACCATACTCTTCGAGTCCAGTGCGGAGCCACAAGGATGACTTGGGCGTGGTCGCGCCTGATCTTCTTCAGCACTCTAGGCAGAAGTGGTATAGGTAGAAAGGCGTACAACAGACCACTCGTGATGGAAAGCATCGCCGAGCGAAAGCCGCCTTGGAAATTCCAACGCGCAGAACCGATGACATAGCGCGTTCTCTTAGGTGGCGAATAGATCTTACCAAGCCTCTCCCCACTGCTGAAAGAGACCTTGTGCCACTTCTGAGTCCAGACGCCATTCGTGATCCATCATGCACCAACGGCTGAGTTCATCCGCCCTGGCATTCAGAGAACCTGCCAGGTGTTAAACCACCAGTGACATGCCCTGATGTTCCAGCCAAGCCCAGAGGCACAGAGCCTCTTGGCATAGGGTCCACGACCCCACCCCGCCCTGTTTGTTGCAGTACCACATGGCGGTGGTGTTGTCGGTGAACACCTGCACTACTGTCCCCCTGACAGAGGGGAGGAATGCCTTCAGTGCAAGTCGGATCGCCCAAAGCTCCAACAGGGTGATATGGAGCTTGGACTCTGCCGGAGACCAGAGGCCTCCGTCCTCCGCCTCTCCCATGTGGCCCCCCATCCCAGAAGGCATGCGGCCGTCACTATGGTATGTTCAGGTTGGGGAAGGGAGAGGGATCTGCCATTGACCCAATCACGATTCGTGAGACACCACTGCAATTATCTTGCAGTGCCCTCCGAGATCTGGATGTGATCGGACAGGTTGCCCTGATGCTGTGTCCACTGGAACTTCAGGTTCCCCTGCAGAATCTGCATATGCCATCTGGCATGATCCACAAGCAGGATGCAGGAGGCCATCAACCCCAGCAGCCGAAGGGTCATCCTGACCGAAACCCGGGACAGAGGCTGAAAGATCGGAATCATAGCCTGAATGTGCCGGACTCGCTGTTCAGGAGGATAAACCCAAAACCGCGCCAAGTCCAGAACCGCTCCAATGAAAAGGAGCTTCTGCGAGGGAATCAGGTGCGACTTCGGCACATTGATGGAGAACCCCTGCGAATGCAGGAGGTCGGCCGTTGTCTGGAGGTGGGAGACATCTGCCTGGGGCGAGCCCGCCTTCAACGCTGAGATTGTTGCTGCTGTGGCCTGTGGCTCTGTGAACGCTGCAGGGCGCCCCTACCGTGGCCACGAAAGGAGCAAAAAGCAGAAGGTGGGGGAGTCCTTGAAGCGCTCCAACGCACTGTCTGCATTGTTGCCAAAAAGGCAAATGCCATCAAAGAGCATGTCCATTAAGATGTTTAGGACATCCCCTGAGAATCCAGTTATCAACCAGGCGTGGAGCCGACGCGCCGCCATCGTGGAAATCGACCTGTCCAGTGAGTCGGCGGTGTCCAGCCCACAACATATGGTGAACTTCACTGCCTCTCTCCCGGCCGCAATCGCCTGGGAAAGAACTGCCTGGGCCTCCTCCGGGTAGTTGGGCAGCACCTGCGCAACCGTGTCCCACAGAGAGTGGGTATGACGGCCCAAGAGGTATGCGGTGTTCACTGACCGCAGCCCTAAGCTGGCAGATGAAAACAGCTTCTTGCCAAGCTGATCCAGCTTTTTGGATTCCCTATCCGGAGGTGTGGTAGGAAACGCGCTTTGGGAAGGCTTGGACAACCAAGTTCTCAGGGGCAGGGTGTTGGGTAATGAAGAGGGGGTCGCCCGGAGCAGGGCGATTGCTTCGGGCCACGTTCCTACACACAGGAGCCCCTGTGTTGGGACTGGACCAGGTGCCCAAAAGAATGTCGGTCAGTGCTTCATTAGAAGGCAGCAAGGGCTCCAAAGAGGTAGCCGCTGGTTGGAGCACCTTTGTCAGGAGGTTAGACCTGATGGCCACCGCAGGGAGTTTGAGGTGGAGAGCCTCGGCTGCCCTACGCAACACCTCTGTGTAACTAGCTCCCTCCTCCGTAGCCACGGAAGGAGGAGACAGCATGCCAGGGTCAGGTGAGGTGTCAAGACCACTGGCTTCCCCCAAATCCTCTGCCCAGTCCGCTATCATATGCACAGTCCTCTGCTAGTGGGTCCTCAGTCTCTTCCCAGCCCTCCCCTTCCTCTGAAGTCTGTGGAACAAACTCAAAATAAGGAGGATGGACATAGGGCACAAAAGGCCCCATCGGCGTCTGTATCAGCGTCGGGCAATGTTGATCCGGCACCGTGTCTGGGCTGAAGCTGGGGACGTCGTCCCAAGGAGCGGGCGACTTCGGGAACGGTGCCGGGGAGATCGACATCGGTGGAGGTGTCACAGGGTCGACCGAGGTCTGATCACAGATCCCTGTGGGGCCTGCAGTGTGGGGGCCGGAGCCAGCGGCGGCACCGGGACCGGAGCCGCTGGAGATGGTAGGGCAGGATCCCCGTCTGGCCTGCAGGAGAGCAGGAAAGCAGGATCCGAGAAGACGCGGGACCCAGCCTCAAGGTAAGTTTAAATTCTTTTTTTTTTATTATACCCCCCGCGCCTGCCCCCTCACCTGCCAGCCATGCAGGCCCTGACTGGCATGGTGTTGCTATGATCACACCCTTCTATTTTTGTCATCAGTGAAACCAATACGGCATTATCTAATCCACACATGAAGTTCTTGTTAGGATCCACCCACTGGATCTATTGATCATGCAATAAAATTCAACATAGGTATATATTTTTAATTATAAACACAAGGGGCTCTCCTCTCAACATGGCCTTATGGCTCAGGACGTGCTCTCACCCTGCCCCCTTATGCACCATTTCAGTTTCTTTCAGTCCCCAAGTCATCATGGCCACTGCAAAGTTTTCTTTTAATTTTGCGGTGGCCCATCAGATCCAAAATGGCCTACAGGAGAAAAGGCCCCTCGGGTCAATGGATTTTAAGTATGTTTTGAATTTTGGGAGTTAAGGATATCCACAAATAATCAACTTTCTGTGTATCTCTAACTTTTCAGACAGTTAATTCCTTTATGTTCAACCCGAATCTCTCTTTAAACACTAATTTCTCAAAAATTACTGAACGGATTTACAGCAAAAATATATAAGCACACTCCGTGAGTTAATTTCTCACTTTGTGCCAAATTTGGTGTAATTCTGTTCACACACATTTTCTGTATTTGAAAGCAAAACTTTCTATGGCAATTAAGAGGATAATCACACTTTTGGACCCCTCTCCTTTTTCTTTGTCCCTGCTTGATTGACTGACACAAAAATTTACATGAAGGAGACCAAATCAAATCAAATAGGATTTATAAAGCGCAGCTGTTCACTTGGTAGGGTATCTAGGCACTTACAGGTCCCAGAAGTCTTAGTTGAACAGTCAGGTCTTGAGGGCCCTTCAGAACGCCAGAAGAGAGGTGATGGTCAGGAGCTGCATGGAAAGGCTGTTCCAGGACTTTGCTGCAATGTAAGAGAAGGAAAATCATCTACTTCTGCTTCAGTGGAAGCGGGGCATGTGGGAAAGTAATCGGGAGGCAGAGACTAGAGTTCTCAGTGGTTGGTGGAAGTTCAAGCAATGGTTGATGTAAGCAGGTCCTTGGTTGTGTAGCGCCTTGAGTGTGTGGGTCAGCAGCTTGAATTTGCATCTCTTCCTAACGAGGAGCCAGTGGAGTTGCTTGAGATGGGTTGTGATGTGGGTTCATAGTGGGAGGGCGAGTCTGGCTACAGCGTTCTGTAAGGTTTGAAGCCTCTGTGGGAGGTGTGTGGCAATTCCTACATAAGAGCAGCTGGCTGGTGATGAGGGCCTGTGTGATTGTGCGTCTCGTGTGAAGGGGTAGCCACTTGAAGATGTTACGTAGCATGCAAAGAGTGAAAAAACAGGAAGAGGAGATGGCGTTAATTTGTGATTTCATGGAGCTCTTATTGTTGATGACAATTTTGAGGTTTCTGGCGTGGTTGGTGGGTGTAGAATCCAGATCTGGAGGCCACCAGGAGGCGTCTGAGGGGTTTCTGTTGTTACCGAAGCTCTGTACTTTTGTGTTGTATGTGTTCAGCTTTAGACTGTTGCTGTTCATCCAGTCGGCGACGCTGGTCATGCAATTGTGGAAGTTGATCGAGTGGTGGTGGACTTGTCAGTGAGGGAGGGGATGAGTTGGGTGTGGTTTGCATAGGATATTATGTTGAGACCATGTGCTATTAAGATGGTGGCCAGTGGGGTCATGTAAATGATGAAGAGAGTGAAAGGTGGTAGGCGGACCATCTGGGCACTTCCGGTGAAGAAGGATGTGATCCATCTGAGCACGTCATATTGAATGGTGATGTACTAGAGTCTTCTGATGAGCGTGTAGAGGGAAACAGCATCAAAAGCTGCTGAGAGGGCAAGGAGGATTAGCACTGCTGTTTCTCCTTGGTCAAGGAAGGCCTGGATGTCATCAGTGGCAGTGCTCAGGGTGGTCTCGGTGCTGTGGTTGCTACAGTGAGAGGTGTTGAGTACCTGGTGCAGCTCCAGGTAGGTTGTGAATTACCTGTTGATGTATTTTTTCAGTATCTTGGCTAGGAATGGGACCAGGGAGATAGGCTAGTAGTTTTTGAGTCTGTTGGAATCAGCGGTTGGTTTTTTGAGGCGCCATCTCCTCAGGCGTGTTTCAAGGCGTTCGGAAAAGTTGTAGTGGTGATGGATTTGTTGAGCAGGATGATGAGTTCATGGCCAATCCTTTGGTGTCCTGGAGTTGAAGATGTCATGCAGGCATGGATCTGTGGGAGCTTTTGAGTGAATGGATTTCATGGCTGAGGTGGTGTCCTGGGTGGAGAGTTAGTTCCAGGCAGTCAGTTGGTGGTTAGTGTGGGTTGAAGAGAGGACATATTAGTTGAGGATGTCCATGGGTAAGGGTTGGGGTTCGAAGTTTCTGTATATTGTGCAGCTGCAGCCCATGCAGGTAAGAGCGGTGGGCTGGATGGAGGGAGATTTGACGGATATGACAAGGGAAAATTTAATAAATAATTATTTTTCCCTCTTTGTCATATCTCGAAACCCCTGCCCCACTGCTCTTACCTGCATGGGCCACGGCTGATATTGTGTGATCTTGTTCTGGAAGAAGTCAACAAGTTTGTCACAGAGATCTTCAGAGGGAGTGATGTAGTCATCGATGGAAGCAGGGTTTATTTTATTTATTTTATTTTGAAGGTTTTATATAGAGGGACAAGACCCTTGCGGGTATCAGAGCGCTTTACTAGCAGATATAGCAAATAAAACTAAAATAACAGACAGAAACAAAAAATAGTTATGATCCGAGCACATCTTACAAAGAATGACAGCATGTAAACACAGTTCATGTGAACTTGGACTGGAGAATAGCTTTCACTTCTTTTTTTAACGATAGAGTGGAGGGATTCCGTCTGGTTTCAGGAGATAGTGCATTCCAAATCCTAGGGGCATTCCCAGAGAAGGCCCGGTTGTATGTTTTCTTATTAGAAAATTATTGTGGTTTTAGTAGAAAGTTATTAGCGCTTCTGGAGAATCTATTGCCACGAGATAGTAAAAGTTTCTGTGCCAGGTAGCTCAGAGAATTGTGGTGAATAGCCTTGTGTGTCATGCATGCAATTTTCAGTTGAACTCTAGCTTCAAAAGTTAACCAATTGAGGGCTATTAAGTCTGGGGAGATGTGGCAGTTTCTTTTGGAGCCAGTGATTAATCTGGCAGCTGAGTTGATTGAGGCTCTTAGGGGGGCTGTCGTCGATCTGGGGAGCCGGCAAAGGGTAGCACTGCCATATTCAAATTCTGGGGAGTACTAGAGCTTGAACAGCAAGTTTGAGGTCATTTACAGGGAGGAAGGGTTTGAGTTTTCTTAGGATATTCATTTAATAAGTTGCTTCTTTTGTTGTTGCGCTGCTAATGTGTTTCTGCATGTTAAGGTTTTTGTCGAGGGTAAATCCCAATGATTTAGCGGACTCAATCATAAGAGGTTGGCAGTTGAGTGCTGTGAGGTGTTTCAGCCAGACACTGATGATGGTCGATTGATTGGGGGGAGCGATGAGGAATTCTGTTTGTTTAGTTTCAGATGGTTTTCAGCTAACCAAGTCTGGGTTTTTGAAGCGTTACGTTGAGCGATTTGATGTCTTCTGGTGAGTGGATTTTTAGGTAGATTTGTGTATCGTCCGCGTACATGTGATATTGAGCATGAAAATGTCGGTGAGTGGTTCCATGAATAAGTTGAAGAGAGTAGGAGGGAGGGAAGATCCTTGTGGAACTCCAAAAGTGACTAGGACAGGATTGTATAAGGATTGCTTAGCCTTGAATCTTTGTGATCTATTATGCAGGAATGAAGTGAACCTTTTTAGAACTGGCCCTCGATAGCCCCATTCTGTGCTTCAGGAGGTTTAGTAGGTTGTCATGCTTGACAGTATCGAAAGCTGAGGATAGGTCAAGCAAGATTAACAGACAGGCTTTATTTTGATCAAGAATTTTTAGAGAGTCATCAGTTATGTGGGTCATGGCTGTTTCAGTGCTGTGCCCAGTGCGGATGCTGGATTGGTATTGATCTAGCAGGTTGAAATGATCGATGTGTCTGCTGAGCTGTGTGTGAACGCATTTTTCTAGTAGTTTGGCCAGCATAGGAATGATCAATATTGGGCGATAGTTATTTAGGGCCGCTGGATCGGACGTTGGCTTTTTTAGGATTTGGGATACCTACCCAGATGTAAGGTTATCTGGGATGATTCCTTGCTGGAGAGCGGTGTTTATAATCTTGGTCCACATAGGCAGTAACAGAGGAATGAAGTCTTTTAAATTGCTAGAGGGGAGGGGGTCAGTGAAATGGTTGGATGGGTTCCGAGAAGTGAGCATTTTCGCTATCGCATCTTCACTGTATGAGGAGAAGGAGGCCCAAGAAGCACTGTTTTTTGAGGAGAATATGAGTAGGGCTCCTGGGAGGGGGGTTGTCCATGTGAATGCCAGAATGGGTTGTAAAGTCGTTGAGCAGCTCTGCTTTTATGTTTTCTGTCTTAAGTGGTGACTTGAACTTGCCTAGGGACGGTAACCTGAACAGAATTTCATCTCACAAATTTATAGCCAATAGAGCACACAAATACAAATTTGCAGTGATAACAATAGTCTAGTAGACGTCTGGTGTCTTCATAATCCTAATGAGAGTGACAACACCTTCTACTACTCGCTTCATCACTCATTCTCACAAATAGATTATATGATGGTGAGCAAATCCCTGCTACTATAGTGATCTCTGATCTTGCATATGTGTCAATCCAACCATCAGTCAATGAAACTACTCCACCACCTCGGCAGTGGCACTTGAATGATGTTCTCCTAGATCAGAGATTAAGACACCCACTGAAAACTTCCTCAAAGAAAACCACTCGAATGTCAAATCTCTTACAACCTGAAGGGATGCCCTCAAATCCACACTAAGAGGGACAATGATCCACATCGCATCCCCTAAAAACAAGGCCATATCCAACCGCCTCAAGGAATTAGATTGGACTGTCCAAACTCTAAACACTCAATTTAGACTCTCTAAAGGCTAATCTCTCGGATCTAAACTGTGTGCAGCACAATATGAATATAACCAAGTCCTCCGCCAGGGGGCCCAGAAATGGATTGATGAGGTCAAAGCGAGCAGGCTTTGCAATAAAAAAGCTGGGAAATCCCTAGCTAACTACTTAAAATAAAAAGAAAATAAATCCCTCATATCGGCCTTAGAAAGCCCAGAAGGGGTGGCCACCACTTCAACAAAAGGCATACCCTAATTCTTGTTGTTGTAAAACTTTATTTCGGCCAATTAGGCCATAAAAAGTGCATAATTTAGCAATTCCCACGTATACACACAATTTATGCATTGATTACAATTTCATAATATATACATGGTTAAAAAACAAAGAGTAACCAATATAAACATTAAAAATACAGTGTAGCATATGGAGAGCAAGGTGTTTCTAGTTAATCCTCCCTTACACAGATTTTAAAAACAAACTTCTCCTAATGAGCCACATAGCATTTAAAAACCGTGATACCGCAAACACGATTAACCCTGGGCACTACGCTACGCTCGCGTAATTTGCGAAGTTTGCGCAACTTCGAACTACGCGAGCTGCAAGTAGCACAGTGCGAACACGCGTAGCGCAGCGTAGCGTAGTGCAGCGGTCATTTTTTGCTTGTTCGCGGTCCTCAACATCATGTTCGCGACCGCGAGCAAGCAAAATGACATCCCGGTGAGACTCTCAACGCGGGAAGGTCAGGTTTCTCATTGCGAGTGGTCGTGCATGCTCGCGACCGCTCGCGATGAGAAACTACCAGTTCACTTTGAGAAAGCTGCCGCTCGAGTAAAAATCTACTCGAGCGGCAGAAAACTACATGTCGCACAGTGCAAGATGCCGTTTTCAATGATTGCACAGTGCCGGATGCTTGTTCTGTGAAATCATTGAAAATACATCTTGCACAGTGCGAACATGCTACTACGCGGCTCGCGTAGTGCTACGTGAAGTTCGCGTAGTGCGAAGTGCACTTCGCGTAGCGCTACTTCGCGAACTACGCCCACCCTTAAATACGATTACAGGTTCGGTATCATATTTTAAAACTCTAAATGCCTTGGCACAGCGGGTAAAACTAGATTTTCGCATAACTGAATTACCCAGCGTTTGCGGGGTAACGCATATGCTGGGCAAAAGAATAAAACGTGCAGGTCAGTTTCAGCCGTTTGTTTACATCAGGCAGCGACTCGAATTCTCCCGGGCCCATGAGCTAGTGTACTCTGCCAGAGATAGGTTCCCCCCTCTAAATTGTGCATACAATTTCCTCGCCATAGGTGGCTGGATGTCATCCAAAAAAGGTTCTTTTATGTACATCTCCTTTATTTGCAGGAACTCCCTGGTCAACCTGCCCTCTTTGGTACTCTCCTGTAATAGCAGCAGATTTGATTCCCTAAGCTGTTTCACAATGTCCGCCCTCAATATTATTGGACACGATAGCTCAGGAGACAACCAAAGATCTGGTCTTCCAATCTGGTTGGCAAGGATTCTAATATGGGCCAACCATGGGGTTTTGCTAGGCATGAGTCTGGGGAGAAGGTCTTTTATCTCTTCTTTAAAAGCACTCAGCTCAGGAGTTACCCATAACCTCCTCCAAAATGTCAAGGGCCTAAGGGCAATCTCTTGGTCGATTGGCCACATTCCCAAGTCCATACGGAGAGGAACTAGTGGGGTGCTGCATGGTAAACAAATAAGTTGACGCATGAAGTTATTTTCTAACTTCATAAGGTCTGCAGTGGAGCTGTGCCCCCAGAGGTCTGCCCCCCATATTACAAAACTGGGCAGTCTTTAAACTGTTCTATGCGGAACTCTACAACCCCAAAGCTCCCACCTCTCTAACTAAGATTAATGAATACCTGGATTGCTGCAATCTTCCCAAAATATTACAAGACTTCCTGGCCTTCAATAAATCCATTACAGAAGAGTAAACAGTCTCAGCAATATGTTCCCTTAAAACTATGAAAGCCCCAGGCCCAGATGGCTACTCTGCAAAATTCTATAATACATTTGCCAACAAGGTGACAGGTACCCTTCATGCAGTTTTCAAACAGTATGCCTAAACCAGTAATGTAGCCCGCTCAGCCACTGAAGCCACTATCGTAGTGATACTAAAGCAAGTAAAAGACCATTTAAACATCAAACATTACAGACCAATCGCCCTTATCAATATCAACTGCAAGGTCTACGCAACAATTGCTGCCCACACACTGGAATCGGTCATCCAAGACTGGATACCTAACTCAAAAACAGGTTTTCTTGAAGGCAGACTCACGGTGGATAACATCAGGACATTTTGCCATGTTTTAGAAAGGCCCTAACTATTCTACTCACCAACAGCGGCCCTAGCCCTAGACGCAGTACTTAGATCCATAGAGGCTCGAATTAGAAACTATCTTTCTAGCCAAATGCTATATAAACTGTATGAAGATCCTCATTAAGCGTCATTATCCTAACCGGGAGGCGAACACTGCCAACTCAATTTACTTCTATGAGAATCAATAATAAATCTGTTCTCAAATTATCTCTATGTGTTTGTAGAAATAACATCTGGTCCACAAAAGTGAACTTTTTTTCCACTTACCTTTACTTTACAAAAAAAGAGCACTCTCTTTCCTTAGTTCTCCCTGCTAATATAACTCACGTTATAAACAGAATAGCCGCCTTCATGGTCATATTCCATTAAAGGGACTTATGTAGGTATTTGGGCTTATTTGAGGAATCATCAACCTAACACCATAGTTCACCCTACCGTATAATTAGGGTATTATTCATACAGATGCATTATACATCTGGCATCTTGTCACCTAGGACCAGCTCCCTTTTTTTCATGTCCCTTCCAGCATTTTTGGTTTTTAACTATATTTGTGATTATTCATTCACACAGCAGTGTTGTAACCTACAACACATGCATTATGTGTCACGTCGCGTTAAATAGGGAATCAGTCTATAATTATTTTATTTAACAATGTATTTGTTCACTTTGTTGTCTGTATTCCCTATTGTTGCGCTTCAAAGTCTGTGCCCAGAACATTAGTCACGCTCAAGCAAATATGTTAATGACAAACAGCTGTATGTGGGTCAACTTACCTACACTATACATAGAGGTTCTAAACTCTAGCCCTCGCCCATACCCGTCCTGATGAAGGCCACCAGACCAATAAGAGAACTCCCGGCTGAAACATGTCGACCAAACACCACTTGGTGCTGTGAACCAATAACTCATCCACTTAAGAGAAAAATGTATACTTTATTTGATTAAAAAGTTATAATCATACAAGTGGCATACATACAAACATATACATAAATAAACAGTTAAAATAACTCAATATGATGAAATAATATATCAATATTGGAGCTAAAATCTTGCTTTGTTACAAGTTAGTTTAATTAAAAAGCATTGGGAGGGCCTTCCGGCTGCTGAGTGAAATTACGTTATGCATGGTGAATACAAATTGTGAAGCCTATGTTTAAAGCTGTATTTTCTGGAGTCAAAGCTGCAATAATTGCCTGTCTACGGGTCCGGATTCCCAGCCTATTCCACTCACTTTTCAGCTTCAGTCTGCGCTGTGGTAGTAGAGCAGGGCAAAGACATACTACATGCTCCAAGGTTTCAACCGTCTTACCACACCCTCTGCACAATAGATCCTCTGACGTTCGACGCCAGGATGGTAAATCTTTTAAAAATTGCCAGTCACCCAGTCTCAGAGCCCTAAAGCTAAGTTATAAGTGCAGGACAGATAAGAAAGAGGGGAGGCCAGCCCATAAGAATTAATTATTGCCCATGCGTGTCTACGTTTAGCAAAGAGAGCTTTATCAGTGATTAGGGACCTCATTCGTATGCGTTTCTTAATGCTGATTTTAAAAACTGCCTTACTGGGGTTAAGATCCCATAGTTCACCCGCAGACATTTGCAGGACAGAGTCCTTAAAGAATCGGGCGTAAGAGCCACCTATGTTTTTCTGAGAAATGCCTAGCCAAAGTAATGACTCCAAGGACCCTGGGTCTGCCTGCCTGAGTTTGTGGCACAGATTCAAATAAGTGCCGGTGTTTGAAATGTCGTAGTTTAGTAAACCCAGTTCTAATCTAATCTGCGCGGCAGAAGCGGCTTTAGGCATGTGAAGAACTTTTTTGTAAATTTTGGTCACATGTTGGTTTACGTTGGAGTTTAATTTTCCCCTAAAAATGTCAATGCCATACGACAGGGTAGGCCCGATTTTTGCTCTCATAACTTCCAACAATGGTGAGAAACTCGGACCAGGCAGTTTTTTTGAGAGCTTAGAAAGGTTCACCTGAAGATTTATGGCTTTTATTGATATTTCGCTACGTTGTTTGGCGAAGGTACCTCTAGAGTCAAAATTGACTCCTAAATATTTATATGTTTTTCCTATTATAAGACTCATATTATTATATAGCCATCCGCCACCGTGGTTGCGCTTTCTGCCAAAGACAAACACTTGGGTTTTCTTTAGATTGACCTCTAAATTATTCATGGAGGTGTAGCTGTGTAGTTTATTTAATAGCCTTTGCAGCCCTACCCGGCTGAGACTAAAAAGAACCAGGTCATCCGCATATAAAAGGTTGCTTATTAACGCACCACCCATCTTAGGAGGATGGCTGTTTATTTCTTCTAGGGTGGCTGGTAAGTCTGCTATAAACAGATTGAAAAGTAAAGGGGCTAGCACACATCCCTGTTTGATGCCTCTCGTTGTCATGATTTTCCGAGAGAGATGTGTGCCAGTCCCCAACTTGACTTGTATCCATGTGCTAGTGTGCAATTGGATAATCGCCTCCAGAAGTTTAGCTGGGATCCCCCATTTTTTTTAGCTTGACCCAAAGAGCAGCCCTGGGGACCCGGTCGAAGGGGGCTTAAAATCTAAAAAACAACAAAAACAGCCCTTGATGTAATAAGTACATTATCAACGATTATAGACAGTGCCAGTAGGTTAGTCATGGTGCCAGAATCTGCAGTAAAACCAGTTTGATTCCTTGGGATCAAGTTCTGCTCTATCCAAGTTCTCAGTTCCTCCAGTAGAATACTTGCATAGTGCTTTGCCTCATTGTCTAGAAGGGCGATTAGTCTGTAATTGTTTGGGGACGCATGAGATCCTGCCTTGTAAATTGGGTGAATTATTGGGCCACTCCAAGAATCCGGAATAGTTGAGCTTCTTAATGCAAAGTTAAAAAGAGTAGTTAAATATCCTGACCAAAGGTTGATATTTGTTTTGAACAAATTCTGCGGTAAACCGTTTGGACCAGGCGCTCCATATGATCTTGCTTTTGTTAGTACCTTAGTGACCGTTTCTTGAGAAATCAGCCGATCCTAACTTAAAGATTCTGAGAATTCGATGGAACTGCTCCAGCCCTTACTCGGGCTTACTTTCGTAGAATTGAGAGGACAGATGACTGTAGAGGCTGATCCCTCTGTGGCCCTAAAATGGTCAGTCAAAAAGGCAGACCAGTTGGCTTCTGCAATGTTTGCACACCCAGAGGTAGGTAATCTGGAATTTTGACGGTGGATTAAGGCCCAAAATTTTCTTGAATTCCGATTTTTGCTCTCCCATAGTAGTTTACACCAGAATTGACCTAGGTGAAGTCGTTTGTCTTTTTGTTGAGCTTGCCTAAATTTTTTTGGGGCGGTTTTATACACATTCAAGAGCTCACTGTTACCAAGAGATTTCTTAAGGGTGCGCAAGGCGTTGTTTCTGGTTTTTTTCAATACCTTAGGTTGGCTTGAAATCGAAAACTAGGGGCTGAGAGAAGCCTTATAAGAAGGCGGTTTAGATGGAAAAAGGCTTATCAAATGGGAACAGAAGGTGGACCAGGAAATAATAGGGGAGGCCGCCAAGTCAATGCCTCCTGTTGTAAAGGCCAAACATACCTTCATAACATTAGAGCAGATGTCTTCACTCCATCTTAGTCGTTTAAGGTTTTCGGTGTAAGTTCCTCTGCAAGTAGTAGAAACAGATTTATGATACACTGGCTTTACATTGAAGGTAGCGACTTGAGGGCGATGGTCGCTTTCCGATCGGGGGTGAATGCTATAGTCTACCAAGTGTTGAAACAGGGCTAAATTACAGATAGTATAATCAAGATAGGAATGTTTGCGACCGTTTGTCCAAGACCACTTTGGTGGAGTATCTTTCATAGATCTACCATTCATCACCAGAAAGCCGGCACTATAAAATTGCACACAGAGCTCTCCTAAACCACAATATGCTTGATTTGATGGTTTGGACTGTACCTCTACTTCTGTTGTTATAGATGGTAAAAGCCCTTCATGGTCAGCAGAGTTTCCCTGAAAGAGGTTGGTGTTGAAGTCTCCGGTGATCATACAGTCTGAGTGAGGAAAATCCACAGCCAGGTCACATACGTTTTTAATTAAGCGTGTTAAATGCTCCTTTTTCGAACGCGTGCTCGGGTTAATATAAACATTAAGAAATAGAAGCGATCGCTGTTTGCTCCATGAATTGATCTTAACTCCGAGTAACCAGTCCTCATCAAAGTTCAATAGCTCGGTCGGGCCTCTTAGATTGTTAGAGACATAGATCGTCCGACCACCTTTGGGGTGACCGAGATACGGTCTCTGGTTGCAGGTTTCCAGTATTCAATAAAGCCTATAACTGGACGATTTTGAGTAGCCCATGTTTTCTGAAGGGCTATTCATTCATGCCCAAATATAAAGTTGAACGTCTCCAAGTTGGTCATTTTCTGATGGAGACCACTGATGTTCCATGAGCACAGTATAAAGGATGACTGCAACTCAGGGTTTAAAAGGTTTTTGGGAGATGATAATTGAGATCTTATTTGTACCGAGTCATTGCAATTTGGGACTGCGGAGTATTTTCTAAGTGGTCAGTCTGGTTTTTTACAGACCAGGGCAGCCGGAAGCCAGCCCCAGTCTTGAGCTTTTTCAGGGTTAGGAGTTTTAGCCCATGAATTTTCAGTCGGTTGTGTAATGCCTAAGGCATTTTTTAAAATTGAGTAAGGCCTATTTTTAACGTCAATCCCTGGACGTTGCGTTCTTGTCGGGATGGCTGGCTGCTTTAATAGAGCTGTGGGGTATCCTGGGGTAGAGTGGATTTTAATTCCCCATTGCTGAAAAATGTCCTTTTGGGCTAAGAATGCTCTTGACCAAGTAGCGGATCTAAATGTCACCAGGGTTGCCTCAGAGGGTTGTAGGCCTCTTGGTGGAAGAAATTCGATAGACTCAATTTCATCGGATGTCAGAGCCTCAAGACCCGGGGTGCCGTTCACTAATTTGATTATATTTGATCTATTGAGGATATCATGCTGACCTTTTGAGCAAGAAGTACTTTGGAGTGCTGCAGATCGCTATTGACACTCTGAGTACTAGGGATTAAGTTAGACAGAATACGTTTGTCAGTTAAGGAGCCTAAAATCTGATCCCAGATGGAATTGGGAAGAATCTCGTGAACCTTTGCCTAGGTATCTGAATGTCTTCAAATGAGGGTGCAATGGTATTAAAAGTTATTGTTGGAGGATTGAATCCAATGTTTAAGTTTTCAGAATGAGGAAGAGTTAAGGGAACAACTGGTTGAGGTTGAGTTATCGTTTAGTCACCTTACTTATATTCGGTGCAATAAATTTGCCACTTGTTTTTTTCAGTACCAACCTGTGACTCTAGCGCCACTATTTCCGTGGGTAAAGCATTTTGGTCGTGACGACACGCAGAAGTATGTTGACTTGTTTTTAAGGCTAAGTCAACCATAGGGGAGCTTTGACAAGTACTTGTTGATGTTGGTGGTGGTTGTGTAACACTTAAGGCTTTTTTATTAGCAGCGGTTAAAAACAGTGGAAATAATTTAGGTAGTTCGACTGATGGTTTCGATCTTAATTTATTTCTTTGTTTGCGCTGACGTTTGCGCTCCCTCTTACTACGGACTAGCAAAGGAGCAGGAAGCGTTTCGGGATTGGGTGCTGTAGCAGCAGCTGGTTTAACAGAAGACCCTACCTCGTTGTTACCAGTTGTATGAATTGGCCCACTCGCTGTCTGAGGGCCTAAAGTCAATGATGGAGTAAATGCCACTAAGAAAAAAGAGCCTTGGTCTTGGTGGTGGTCTTGAAAATAATCAGTATGTTCGGGGGAAGATTTTACTTCCCCACCCGCCAAAGTCCCAGTTGCAGGTGGGATCTGTGTGTTAGCCAGTTCTGAATTGTGTATTGGAAATTTTTGAGATGTCTGGTCAAGATGTTCAGTTAATTGTCCTCCCTTCAGCAGCTTAACTTCGTTTATGACACTAGTTAAAAAGCTGGAAGCGAGGACAGAGGGTCAACAATAGGCGAGCAACAGAAGACTGACTGTACTAATTTTGAGGATGCTTGCGCTCCTAATGAACAAGTTACTTACCTTCGGTAACGCTTTTTCTGGTAGATACAATATCTGCCTGTGGATTCCTCACCTTGTGAATATCCCCTTACATCAGCAACATTCGGAAATTCTTTTCGTAGCTTCGCGCCGACGTGGACTTGGACGTCATAGAGGCACGGCATCGCTCGCGACTCCGCTGACGTCACCGACGCCTATAATAGGCCCACGCCGGCGTGATGACATCAGTTCCGCCCTTTTTTCCATGCCTTCGAGGCACACGGACGGACCAATGACAGTAGACAAATACACAGTATACGCAATACAAATATCAAGGTAACACACACAGTGTGAAGCAAATGCAATAAAACATTTGAAATAAACAACTCCTTGAAAATAAAATAAATACATAATAGAAACTCTGGCATAGAAGAGTGGGAGGCGGGTGGGTCAGTGAGGAATCCACAGGCAGATATTGTATCTACCAGAAAAAGCGTTACCGAAGGTAAGTAACTTGTTCTTCTGATAGATACATCTGCCGTGTGGAGTCCCACATCAGTCCCCACTCCTGGAGGAGGGTGTCCACTCTTCTAGACCAGAAATCCTGAAGAACAGAGCGTGCAAAGTGACCGTCCCTCCTCAACTCGGAATCCAAGCAGTAATGCTTCGCGAAAGTGTGGAGAGAAAACCAAGTTGCCGCCCTACAAATATCCTCTACAGGAACACCTCTAGCCAATGCAGAGGTTGATGACTTAGCTCGAGTAGAATGAGCCCTTATACCCTCTGGAGGTTCCTTACCGGCCAAAGAGTAGCAGATCTTTATACAGAGGACGATCCATCTTGATAAAGTCCTTTTATGGACCGCTCTTCCTCTCTTGCAGCCAGCAAAGCCAATGAAGAGCTGGTCATCCAACCGACAGTCTTGAGATCTGTCCAGATAAAAAGACACCGCCCTCTTGGGGTCCAGACGTTGTAATCTCTCCTCCTCCTTGGAAGAGTGCGGGGAAGGATAAAAAGTAGGGAGGGTAACAGATTGACCAAGGTGGAAAGGAGTCACCACCTTAGGCAAAAAAGCAGCCCTGTTCCTAAGAACCATTCGATCAGCATGAATGGACAAGAAAGGGGGCTTGGAACTAAGAGCTTGAATCTCACTTACCCTCCTTGCCGAGGTTATTGCAATGAGGAAAACTGTCTTAAGAGTCAAAAGCCTCATAGGACATTTGTGAAGAGGCTCAAAGGGAGCACCCATCAGAAAGGTCAAAACAAGATTTAAGTCCCACTGAGGCACAATAAAAGGAGTAGGAGGGAACTTATTCGTGAGGCCCTTCAAAAACCTTAAAACCACAGGAGATTTAAAAAGAGATGGCTGGTCAGGCAAGCAGAGAAATGCCGACAGCGCTGAAAGATAGCCCTTCACTGTGGCAACAGCAAGCCCCTGTTGCGCCAGAGAAAGGGCAAACTGGAGAACATCAGACAAATGGGCTCTCAAAGGGTCTATAGACTTCTCCCCACACCAAGTGATAAATTTCGACCACCTATAAGAATAGATGGACTTAGTGGAGTCACGCCTGGCTGACAAGATGACATCCACCACGTCAGGCGGGAGAGAAAAAGAACTCAGGTTGCCCCGTTCAATCTCCAGGCATGAAGGTGTAAGGTCTGGAGGTGGGGGTGTAGAACCTGCCCCTCCATCTGGGAGAGGAGATCTGCCCTGTGAGGGAGACGGAGCTGCGGGTGAGAGGAGAGGTGGAGAAGGTCTGAGTACCACACCCTTCTTGGCCAACCCGGGGCGATCAATATAACTTGGGCCCGGTCTTGGCGAATTTTCCTCAGAACCCGAGGAATCAAGGGTATGGGAGGAAACGCGTAAAGGAGTTGAAAGCTCCAACTCAACTGAAACGCGTCCCCCAAAGCTCCTTGCATCGGATACTGGAGACTGCAGAATAACGGGCAGTGAGCATTCTCTTGAGTGGCTAAAAGTTCCACCTGAGGAGTTCCCCACGCCCGAAAGACGTGACGAACTACCTCCGGATGAAGCCTCCACTCGTGGTCGGCAGAGAACTGCCGACTGAGACTGTCTGCACGAACTTTCTGAACACCGGCCAGATGATTTGCCATCAGACAAATCTGATGGTCCTGAACCCAGGACCAGAGACGCAGAGCCTCTCTGCAGAGACACTGCGACCCCACTCCTCCCTGCTTGTTGATGTACCACATCGCGGTCGTGTTGTCCGTCAGGACTTGAACCGACCGACCGCAAAGGGAAGGGAGAAAGGCCTTGAGCGCCAGTCGTATCGCCCGCAACTCTAGAAGGTTGATATGAAGCAACCTGTCCTCTGGAGACCAAAGACCCTTGACCTCCAGGTCCCCCAGATGAGCACCCCACCCTAGAGTGGATGCATCCGTTATTACTGTGGCCACCGATGGAGGAAGTTGAAAAGGCTTTCCTTGCGACAGATTGCCTTCCACGCTCTACCAAGACAGATCTGCCGCAGTTTCTCAGGAGATCCTCACTGACTCCCTGAGATCTCCGTTGTGTTGATACCACTGCCTGCGGAGGCACCACTGGAGTGCCCTCATGTGCCAGCGTGCATGGTTGACCAACAGAATGCAAGAAGCCATCAGACCGAGCAGGCGAAGGACCTTCAAGACTGGAACAACCGCTCCATTGAAGAATAAAGGAATCATTTCCTGTATGTCGCGAATCCTTTGAGGAGGAGGGAATGCACGACATACAGTAGTGTCCAGTACCGCACCTATGAACAGGTTGCACTGGGAGGGCACCAGGTGAGATTTGGGTAAATTTTTCGAAAAACCCAACCTGTGCAACAAATGAGTTGTCTCTTGCAGATGATGGAGCACCTTCTCTGGCGACTCCGCTTTGATCAGCCAGTCGTCTAGATACGGGAATACAGGAATCCCCGACCTCCTGAGATGTGCTGCTACCACTGCCATCACCTTGGTGAAGACTCGAGGCGCAGTAGTAAGACCAAATGGAAGGACCGCAAACTGGTAGTGTTGCGACCCAACTGTAAAACGGAGATACTTTCTGTGCGACTTCAAGATGGGAATATGAAAATACGCATCCTGCAAGTCGATCGACACCATCCAATCCTCTTCCAGCAGCGCTTGAAGTACCTGTGCAAGAGTGAGCATCTTGAACTTTTCCTGTTTCAAGTAAAGGTTCAAGATCCTGAGATCCAGGATTGGCCGAAGTCTGCCATCCTTCTTGGGGATCAGAAAATACCGGGAGTAGCATCCCTGACCCCTCTCCTGCTCCGGAACCACCTCTATCGCACCCTTTCTGAACAGTGCCAGGACTTCTTCCTGCAGGAGAAGCAGGTGGTCCTCCAAACAAAAACCCTGGCAAGGAGGGTAATTTGGGGGAAACTCCCGAAAGGGAAGAGCATACCCATTCCCCACGAGATTGAGAACCCAAAGATCCGATGTTATCAATACCCAATCTCGTAGAAAATGGGTAAGCCGGCCCCCCACTGGGCCCACATGATCCGGAATGGCGGATCTAGGGCTGCTTTGCTGCGTTGGCAGGGGGCTGGGAAGGGGAAGAAGAGGAAGAGGAGGAGATTTGACGGCCTCGAGAACGACCTCTTTGTTTGCCCCTATAAGATCTGTACAGCGTGTTCTGTTGCTGCTGCAGCTGCTGCTGCGTAGATTTGTAGGATCGAAAGGAAGATCTGCTAAATCCTCTAGTACGCCTTCCAAAAGTGCCCCTGGTCTGAAGGCCCAATGACATGGCTGTCGCTCTGCTGTCTTTAGAAGCGTTCTAAAGCAGCGTCTGCCTTTTTGCCAAACAAACTAGATCCGTCGATGGGGAGATCCAACAACGTAGATTGGACATCTGAAGAAAACTCACTCAACTTGAGCCACGCAGCTCTCCTCGTAGCTACAGAAGAGCCCATTACCCTTGCCACAGAGTACGCCGTGTCCAACCACTCTGAATGTCAGAGATAACCTCCTGGAAGTCCTTTCTATCCTCCTCAGGTAATTTGGGTACCAACTGTTTTACAGTGTCCATAAGGGCGTGAATATAACGTCCCATCAGGCAGGTCGCATTTGTGGACTTCAGTGCCATACTAGCAGAGGAGAAAATCTTTTTAGCAGCCTGATCCTGCTTTCTCGACTCTTTTTCAGCTGGAACCTAAGGAAAAGCTCCTGTTGATCGTTTGGAACAGGCAGCCTGCACCACCAAACTCTCAGGCAGAGGGTGAGTGGATAAAAACTCTGGGTCATCTGGAGCAGTCCTGTACCTTCTGGCAACAGCCCTAGACACAGCAGGAGCTGACAAGGGTTTTTTTCCAAACCTCTAAAATAGGATCCCTAAGGGCATCATTAAAGGGCAGCAATGGTTCAGTCACAGATGATGGAGAGTGAAGAACCTCCGTGAGCAGATTTGACTTGAACTCAGCCGTAGGTAAAGCAATGTTCAACAAATTTGCCGCTTTTTTAATCACAACATGGTAAGGAGCCACATCTTTAGAGGGTTTGTCTGTTACTGAAACCAAATCCCACTCAGGGGACAGTTCAAGACCACTGGCCACTGAAAGATCCTCATAAGGGTCCTCAGGATCCTGTAGCTCACCCTCCTCCAAATACTCCTCACGATAGCTCTCTTCTTCCATCAGTCTCTGTGCTTCACGCCTCGACCTGTGCTTCACTTTCGAAGCCGTCAGATCCACTGTCGACTCCGTCGAAGTCGGAGCCGGCGCCGAGACCGACGCCGGACGAGGAAGAATTCCACGACGTCGTTCGGGGTTCGGCATCAGAGATGATGGAATCGGCGTCGAAGGATTCGGCGTCGTCGACTTCGGCGTCGATGGCTTTGGAGTCGAAGGCCTCGCCGGTGTCGGAAAATGCCAATGCGGCTCCGGAGCCGGCATAAAGGGCATAAAGGGCGCAGGGGCATAGGATTGGGGGATACCCAGACCAAATGCCATCGGACCCTTGGGACCAACAGGAACCCCAGAGGGGTACATAGCCCTGGAGTAGATACCATACATCGCATTTAGAAAATGCGTCGGATCCTGACCTGGAGCCGGGAAGGCTGGGTATGAACCCCCAGGTGGTTTTTGAGGGCGCGGAGTCGATACGACGTCGACCTCCTCTTCAGGCTGGTGCACCGGAGTCGACAGACCTTCAGGCAACGGAGCTTCTCCCTCTCCAATTATCTCCTCCTCACCTTCATCCTCCCGATCCGGAGAATGGGATGGAACCGGAGATGGATTCGCTGTCTGCTTCGGCAAACCAGGCGAATTCGGATGTGACGCCTCACCTCCGGCGTCCTGTTCTTCCGAAGCCGAAGACACCACTTCTTTCTCGACTAGCTTCACCTGCGACTTCGGCTTAGAACTCGAATCTTTCTTTGAATGATGTCAGGATTCATGAGATCTTTTCTTATGCTTCTTTTTTGAAGACCTCGAAGCATGGGCCGAGGACGAATCCGAACGCGACCTCGAGTGAGAGCTTGACCTCGAGCGTCAAGTCCGTGACCTCGATTTCTTCTTCTCCTTACTTCCTTTAAGCTTTGCGACAATAAGCTTAGCTTCTCTTTCCCGGAGGTCCTTAGGAGTCATCTTCTTACAGGATCGGCAGTCTTCGACATCGTGGTCGGAGCTAAGACACCATAAACAACATTCATGCGGATCCGTAATGGACATGGTTCTGCCGCATTCTCCACAGGCTTTAAAACCCGTCTTCTTCGAAGACATGTTGAAAGAGGAGATAAAGTAACACTAACAATTACAAAGTAACAAAGTCACTGTAAAAGCTACGGACGATCCCTGGAAAACCGTTAGCGTCGACGACGCGGAAAAAAGGGAACTGATGTCATCACGCCGGCGTGGGCCTTTTATAGGCGTCGGTGACGTCAGCGGAGTCGCGAGCGATGCCATGCCTCTATGACGTCCAAGTCCACGTCGGCGCGAAGCCACGAAAAGAATTTCCGAATGTTGCTGACGCAAGGGGATATTCACAAGGTGAGGAATCCACACGGCAGATGTATCTATCAGAAATTAGATTATTCAGTTTTTCGAGCTTATTATCGATCCCTGCTGTAAACAGAGCTAAGGTATGCAATAGGTCAACTTGCATATCCAATATATCGGAATGATAGTTTAAAGCAGTGACTGTCAGTTGAAAAGTTTGAAGTAGTTGAGGCCAAATACTCGTTGTTGTAGAGTGCTCGGACTGTGACTCAGGTTTTAGTCTAAGATTAGGTGAGTTTTGAGAATTTTTTTAAAAAAAAGAAAGACAAGTCCGATAGCAGTTGATCATTTGGGTCAGTTTTTTCTGGATATTTTGAAAAAAACTGGTGCTGCTGCTGGAGGAGAATTTGGCCGTTGCTGGAGCTTAATTGACTCTGAGCTCCCCTCAAGGGGACTTGACCCCTGTAGTGAGCATGGACTGAATACGTCGGTGTTGGTCACAAAATCTTTTTGTGTGTGAATTTGTGGTGTGGTGTGGCTCACTGGTTAGAGGCGGCAGACCCGAGAGCAGAGAACGGCCTGGGACCAGGGTTCGATTCCCGACGCGGCAGGGTCTTGGACCAGGATCAGCGGACTCGATAATTCTCGCCTCGGTGCCTATTCTAACCAGGGATCACACTCGGCAACTCTGGGCATTAAGCTTGCCTCATCTCCACAACGGCCCCTCACAAATGCTGGGGATGCCTGGTTTCACCTTGGAGACTCCCAGAAGGGACTATCTCACAGGGAAAGCCAGGACGGGTTCCCCAGCAGTCTTTAGCGCTACGAGGCCTGCGGTGCGGGTAGCAGTGCGCTTTACAAGACACACAATGTACAATTTGTGGGAAGATTAAAAGAGAATTTTGTGGTAACATGGTCAGAAGATTCTCTGTTTGCAATGATTGCAGCGATTGAGGGCTAGAGTTGTAACTGGAAGTCATGGAGGATAGTTGGTTAGACCGAGCCTCTTGCTTGCAGATGTCATGGGAGGGAAGAGAGTGACTTGGTGAAGGTTGGTGACTTGGTAAAAGATTTTGGGTTGCCCTCGTAAGGCACTCCGAAGAGGTATTCTGATCATCAGCCAATGATCCAAAGATAAAGACATCCGGTAGTAAGGCAAGCTTCTTGGTTGGCGTTTGAGGTGGTTGAAGCAGGAGCACGCTTGGCTCATCCACTTAAACAACGACTTTTCTTTTAACCTTACCCCTCTCCTGGTCAAATCAATAGTTGGTAGAAGGAAAGGAGGTAATTTTAACCTCTCACTATTGTCCTTATCAAGACAGTCTCCCTCCTGCTGGAGGACAGCAGTCACTTGGAGAACGGAACACTCAAGTGACAGACCAGTAGATGACACTATCCACCAAACATGACCGTCCTGACTGGCTCAGAAGCGGTCGCTCCCTGCACTGGTATCGTAGCGCTCCACTACGTGTGCTCCTCAGACCTCGTAGTGCTTCCCTGCTCTAGAATTGTATTTTTGACCCTTCAGTTATTGCAGATTGATTACATCGTAGCGCTTCTCTGCTCGCGCATAGAAATATTTAAGTGCAGCTTGATTTGATCGTAGCGCTTCTCTGCTCGTGCATAGAAATATTTAAGTGCAGCTTGATTTGATCGTAGCGCTTCTCTGCTCGTGCATAGAAATATTTAAGTGCAGCTTGATTACATCGTAGCGCTCCTCTGCTCCTAAGTACCCACTCTGCTTAACTTGTTTTAGTAACTGCATTTGATCGTAGCGCTGACTGTAAAGACTTAATTGTTTATTCCTGCATAGCCCTGCTTGTGTTGTTGCTGTTGTTGTTTTCGTGGTCGAGTTTTTGCTGCCACCATTTTGTTGTTCTACCTCTCAGCCCCTCTTCCCACCCCGCCCCCGCCTCCCAGCTGACCCCACCTCCCACGGATAGTATTAGCAGGACCCGCCTGACCCCGCGCTGTGACCGTCCTGACTGGCTCAGAAGCGGTCGCTCCCTGCACTGGTATCGTAGTGCTCCACTACGTGTGCTCCTCAGACCTCGTAGTGCTTCCCTGCTCTAGAATTGTATTTTTGACCCTTCAGTTATTGCAGCTTGATTACATCGTAGCGCTTCTCTGCTCGCGCATAGAAATATTTAAGTGCAGCTTGATTTGATCGTAGCGCTTCTCTGCTCGTGCATAGAAATATTTAAGTGCAGCTTGATTTGATCGTAGCGCTTCTCTGCTCGTGCATAGAAATATTTAAGTGCAGCTTGATTACATCGTAGCGCTCCTCTGCTCCTAAGTACCCACTCTGCTTAACTTGTTTTAGTAACTGCATTTGATCGTAGCGCTGACTGTAAAGACTTAATTGTTTATTCCTGCATAGCCCTGCTTGTGTTGTTGCGGTTGTTGTTTTCGTGGTCGAGTTTTTGCTGCCACCATTTTGTTGTTCTACCTCTCAGCCCCTCTCCCCACCCCGCCCCCGCCTCCCAGCTGACCCCACCTCCCACGGATAGGATTAGCAGGACCCGCCTGACCCCGCGCTGTGACCGTCCTGACTGGCTCAGAAGCGGTCGCTCCCTGCACTAGTATCGTAGCGTTCCACTACGTGTGCTCCTCAGACCTCGTAGTGCTTCCCTGCTCTAGAATTGTATTTTTGACCCTTCAGTTATTGCAGCTTGATTACATCGTAGCGCTTCTCTGCTCGCGCATAGAAATATTTAAGTGCAGCTTGATTTGATCGTAGCGCTTCTCTGCTCGTGCATAGAAATATTTAAGTGCAGCTTGATTTGATCGTAGCACTTCTCTGCTCGTGCATAGAAATATTTAAGTGCAGCTTGATTACATCGTAGCACTCCTCTGCTCCTAAGTACCCACTCTGCTTAACTTGTTTTAGTAACTGCATTTGATCGTAGCGCTGACTGTAAAGACTTAATTGTTTATTCCTACATAGCCCTGCTTGTGTTGTTGCTGTTGTTGTTTTCGTGGTCGAGTTTTTGCTGCCACCATTTTGTTGTTCTACCTCTCAGCCCCTCTTCCCACCCCGCCCCCGCCTCCCAGCTGACCCAACCTCGCCCCTCCCCCTTCTCCATCATCCATATAAGTCAAACACCTTAACGCGCAGCGATCGCGCCCCATGCGCGCCAAAGGTGCGCCAAAGGTAAGCCCGTCTGCGCCCGTCCGCGTCTGGACCGCGTCCAGCGCCTGTCCCCCTGGTCCCCGCCGCTCCCAACCCCCTAGATTCACTTATGATGCCGCTACTCTCCTCGCCCTCAATCCCAGACGTACACCACTTTGCTGCGAAGCTACTCCTGGACGCACTCACGGCCCTTTCGCCTGCCTTTCCTGCAAGTTCAACTGCTTCAGGACCCTCACCAAATCCACCTCCTCCATACACAACTCTGACTCTAACCGCCTGAAGTGCATCCTGCTTAACACCCGCTCGGTCCACAGACACGCAACGGAACTCTGGGACCTAATCGACACTGAGTCACCTGACATCGCCTTCCTTACTGAAACATGGATGAACACATCATCAGCTCCCGACATCGCCATAGCCATACCGGACAATTACAAGATTATCCGCAAAGACCGCACCAAGCAAACAGGAGGAGGCATCGCCATCATCCACAGGAACACCATCAAAATCACAACCAACTCAGACGACAATCTAGCAACCGCCGAACATCTCCACTTTCAGATCCACACCGACCACAGGACCACACTGAGAGGCACCCTCATCTACAGGCCTCCAGGCTCCCGCACCCAATTCAGCGATGACATCACGGACTTCATCAGCCCACACGCCCTAGCCTCCGAGAACTACATTCTTCTAGGAGACCTCAACTACCACCTTGAAAACAAACACGACAGCAACACCAACAACATTCTGGACAACCTGGCCAACCTCGGACTCAAACAACTTGTCGACACCCCCACCCATGTAGCCGGACACACGCTCGACCCTATCTTCACCTCCAGCAAGCACATCTCCTTCGATCGCACCACAGCTCTCCATTGGACGGACCACAGCTGTGTTCACTTCAGCTACAAAACCTCCCTTACCCACAATCGCCCTCAACCTATTCCTCGGAGAAACTGGAACAAAATCACCTCCGACCAACTCATCACATCACTCAACCAAAACCCTCCCACCCTCTCATTGGACCCAAACCAAGCGGCCACCAAACTCAAGCAATGGATCACCCACAGCGCTGACGAATTAGCACCCCTGAAAAAGCGCCAGATCAATTCAGCCAGCAAAAAGGCTCCCTGGTTCAATGACGACCTTAAAAAATCCAAGAAGCTATGCCGCACTCTGGAGAAGATATGGAGAAAAAACCCAACCTCAGACAACATGGCCTCCCTCAAGTCAGCCACCCGCAAACACCACCAACTGATTCGATCCGCTAAAAAATCAGCATTCAAGGACCGTCTCGACAACAACACTCATAACAGCAAGGAACTCTTCAACATCGTCAAAGAATTCACCAACCCCACCGCAGCATCTAACGACATCACTCCCTCCCAAGACCTCTGCGACGCGTTATCCTCCTTCTTCTACAACAAAATTGCCGACATCCACAACAGCTTCGAGAACTCTCCCAGCGATCAACCCTCCCCACCCCCCCAGATCCTGCTCCGCCAACTATCAACCTCAGCGCCTGGAACCCAATTACCACTGAAGACACCATGCGCCTCATGAACTCAATCCACTCTGGCTCGCCCACTGACCCCTGCCCCCACCACATCTTCAACAAAGCTGACTCCATCATCGCACCCCATCTCCGTGAGGTCATCAACTGCTCGTTCAACTCTGCCACATTTCCAGAAAGCTGGAAACACACCGAACTCAGCGCCCTTCTGAAGAAACCCACAGCACACCCCTCTGAACTTAAAAACTACCGACCCATATCCCTCCTCCCATTCCCGGCCAAAGTCATCGAGAAAGCCGTCAACAGCCAGCTCGCCGCCTTCCTTGAATCCAACAACTCCCTTGATCCATCTCAATCTGGATTTCGAGCCAAACACAGCACCGAAACCGCCCTCATTGCAGCGACCGACGACATCCGAACACTCCTGGACAACGGAGAAACAGTAGCCCTCATCCTACTCGACCTATCCGCCGCTTTCGACACAGTCTGCCACAGCACCCTTATACATCGCCTCAGCAGCATCGGCATACAAGGAAAAGCCTTGAACTGGATCACCTCATTCCTCGCGGGGAGAACTCAAAGAGTCCGACTTCCCCCATTCTACTCAGAGGCCACCGAAGTCATCTGCGGCGTACCACAAGGATCCTCACTCAGTCCCACCCTCTTCAATGTCTACATGAGTCCTCTCGCCTCCATCGCGCGTCAACACAACCTCAACATCATCTCTTACGCCGACGACACCCAGTTAATCCTCTCCCTCACCAAAAACCCCAACACAGCCAAAACAAACCTTCACGAAGGCATGAAAGAAGTAGCCAAATGGATGAAACATAGCCGCTTAAAACTCAACTCAGACAAAACTGAGGTACTCATCCTAGGATCTTCCCCTTCAGCCTGGGACGACTCCTGGTGGCCCCCCGCGCTGGGCACAGCACCCACACCCACTAACCATGCACGTAACCTTGGCTTCATCCTAGACTCCTCTCTCTCGATGTCCAGACAAGTCCTCCTGCTTCAACGTACTTCGCATTCTTAAAAAGATCTTCCGCTGGATCCCCCTCGAGACAAGAAAGACTGTCACCCACGCACTGGTCACGAGTCGACTGGATTATGGCAACACACTCTACGCCGGAATCACAGCAAAATTACAGAAAAAACTCCAGCGCATCCAAAAGGCGTCAGCGAGACTCATATTAGACATCCCACGCCAAGATCACATCACCGAACATCTAAAAAACCTCCACTGGCTCCCCGTTAACAAAAGAATTACTTTCCGCCTTCTCACCCACGCACACAAAGCCCTCTACAATCTAGGACCCGATTGCCTCAACACTCGACTGTCCTTCTACAAACCCACCCGCCAACTCAGATCGTCCAATCACGCCCTCGCCGCAGTCACGCGCATCCGGAAATCCACCATGGGTGGCAGATCCTTCTCCTTCCTGGCTGCCAAGACCTGGAACTCACTCCCCACCCACCTCCGACTCACTCAGAACCACATCTCTGTCAGAAAAGAACTCAAAACCTGGCTTTTCGACAAATAATGAACCCCTTCCCATAGCGCCTTGAGACCCTCTGGGTGAGTAGTGCGCTTTACAAATGTTTGAACTTGAACTTGAACTTGAAACAACATGAGCGGAGATAAAATATACACCGCATCCTGTGAAAGTATTGCTTAAGGTCACTGATACAACTTTCTTGAGACTCTGGCACTTTGGCAAACGTGATTTGTTCTCCCCTCCTTGATTATCGGGTCATAAACTTCGGAAGCTGAAAGCATCTCTGCTTCTATCTCACCCCCACCCCAATTATCTTCTGAATTTGAAAACCAGTCAAGTCCAGTACCTCCTAGCTGGTTCAATGCAATTTGTATGCGATGGTAAACAGGGATGCAGAATTCCTATAGCCTGACGCCCAGGACAAATTGTTTGGGGTCAAGGGTAACAAGTTTGCATGCGTATTTTGTACATGGGGAGAGTAGGCCCAACCCACCTAATGCACACACACTTTGGCTGCCAGTTTACAAGTACCACATTATGGATCAGGGAAGTGCATTGTCTGGAAAGCTAATATTTGTGTCCATGTGTCAATGCTATTCAAACTTCTATTTATGGTTCATTAATGCAAGCAAAGCCTTTGTTATTAGGGTGAGCGCTCTAAGTAAACGTTGTAAGCTCAGACTGCATTACTGACAGTGGTTCCAGTATAAAAGTGCGTACACAAGTTTTCAAAGTTTAGCAATATGAGGCAATGTATAATGTTCCCAGAATGCTCTGATTAGATGCAAATATCTGCAGAAGCTTGAAAGCAAGATAGATTCTTTGCTTTCAAAATAAAATATTCACAAAAACATGCAAGTAGGAAAAAAATATTTAGCTAAAGTTACTGTAAAATTTTAGGTACCATTTCTTTGCAACATCATTTAATAAAATGTGTTGATATATGCTAGTGCTTCTCAAAAATATTCATAATATAAAATCAGTGTTAACAAATTCAATAAGATTATGGGAAACTTAAAAATAAACAAGCATTGGCAAAGCCAGTACACTCAGACAATCTGCTCTACCCAAACTACTAAGACTAGAGGCGACGCAATCCATATCTCATACCGATTACATCCAGTAAAACATACGTCATCAGGCAAAGGGGGCCGCTGGGCAATAGCCTCGCTATCAGCTGGCCCTACGGTATGTACGGTTTACGGGACAAACTTAGATGACCCCAGGATACTTGAGGAACTGGAGGAAGAACTAGCTTCCTGGTCCTCTCCTCTTATTATGTGTAGGGATTTTGATATTAATTTGGCTGCAAGTAGCCCCTTCACCAATGAGTACCAGGGGAGGAAGCCCCAGGTGTATAAAGCCCTGGTCATTCTGACCTCCAGTCATGGGCTGGTCGATGTTTGGGCCTGCAGGAAGCCAAGTGATTTAGGTTATACCTATTTATCCTGCCCCCATAGTAAATATGTTAGGCTCGGTTATTTCTTGGCCTCCTCTGATCTCATGGATTATGTGAATATAAGGAGGCTGCCAAAGGTATTGTGGGATCATAATCCTTTGATTTTAGAAGCACAAGTTACTACTTGTGTAACAATATATCTGTAAGAGACATTAGTTAGTGATAAATTCCTTACGTTAGAATATCCCCAGGCGTCAGACTGGATCCGGAAATTTTTTGCAGAGCAGTACCCATGCGCGTCGGTAGGCGTCGTCCGCGGCTCCGAGTCCGTCGTCGGCGTCATGGGCGCCGTGATAACGTCGTCGGAGTACTTAGACGCCGCCTCCGCGTGCTGACGTCAGTTCTTATACACAGCTTTTCCGCGCCAGAAACGCAGAGCCATGATAAAAACCAACACTGGTGCCATGAAACTAGGGCCCTGAAAGGGAATGACCTTAACCCTAGATATCGGTTTGCAGAACGGGGAGTATGGGTGGGTCGGTAAGGAATCTATCACTAACTAATGTCTCTTACAGATATATAGTTACACAAGTAGTAACTTGTGCATCTGAAAGAGACACGTTAGTGAAAGATTCCTTACCTTAGAATAGATACCCCAGCAATACCAACCCCGGTGGTGGGTCTGCGAACCAATAATCACACCAGAAAGTCCTGGAGGACGGAACGGCCAAAGAAGCCATCCCTCCGGACTTGGCTGTCCAGGCAGTAGTGTCTTGCGAACGTGTGCAGCGAGGCCCACGTAGCTGCCTGACAAATGTCCTGCAAGGGGACTCCCCAGGCCAGGGCAGTAGTAGTCGCTGTGGCCCAAGTGGAATGGGCCCTCAGCCCAACAGGAGGTTCCTTCTTGGCCAAGGAGTAACACGCTTGGATGCACAGGATGATCCACCGAGAGATGGTCCGCTTGTGCACCGCCCGTCCCTTCTTAGCGCCCGCGTAACCAACAAAGAGTTGGTCATCCACCCGGAACTGGCGTGTGCAATCCAGATAGTAAGATAGCGCACATTTTGTGTCCAGACGGTGGAGCCTCTCTTCCTCTTTCGAGGGATGTGGAGGCGGGAAGAAGGTGGGCAGGGTGATGGACTGCCCGATGTGGAAGGCCGTGACAACCTTAGGCAGGAAAGAGGGTCTTGTCCGCAACACAACCTTGTCTGGATGGACAGAGAGGAAAGGGGGTGTGGAAGAAAGAGCCTGGAGCTCACTCACTCTCCTGGCAGAGGTGATGGCAACCAGGAAAGAAGTCTTCAAGGTAAGAAGACGGAGAGGACAGTTATGGAGTGGTTCAAAGGGAGCACACATTAGATAAGTAAGTACAAGGTTCAAGTCCCATTGGGGCATCACGAAAGGAACAGGAGGAAACATGTGAGTGATGCCTTCAAAAACCTATTTACAATTGGGGACTTGAACAAAGATGGCTGATCAGGTAGCCTTAAGAAGGCGGAAAGGGCAGAAAGGTAGCCCTTGATAGTGCCCAGAGCAGAGCCCTGCTGGGCATGAGAAAGAAGGAAGAGGAGAACCTCAGACAGGGGGGCAGAGAGTGGATCCACAGCCTTTGCTATGCACCATGCCACAAATCTGTTCCACCTGCAGGCGTATACCGACTTTGTGGAGGGACGTCTGGCTACCAGAATGACATTACAGACTTCAGGAGGCAAGTCAAATGACCTCAACTGTCGCCGCTCAATCTCCAAGCTTGTAGGTGGAGACTGGACAGGTTTGGGTGGAGGACCGTCCCCTGCTGCTGATACAGAAGGTCCTCCTGAAGAGGCAGACAAATCGGGGGATCGACAGACATGCTAAGTAGCTCTGGATACCAATATCTTCGTGCCCAGTCCGGAGCCACAAAGATAACCTGGGCCCGGTCGCGCCTGATCTTCTTCAGCACTTTGGGCAGAAGTGGTATAGGCGGAAAGGCGTACATAAAACCGCAACTCCACGCGTGACGAAAAGCGTCTCCGAGCGAGTGCCGCCTTGGAAATTCCAACGCGCAGAACTGATGACATTGCGCGTTCTCTTCTGTGGCGAATAGATCTAACCAAGGCTCTCCCCACTGCTGAAAAAAGCCTTGTTGTTACTCCATGATCTCCCTTTCGCAGTTAGAGAATTAGCAAAAGGGGGTATGTACAAACCTTATATATATATATATATCGTATCCATTGGCGACATAATAGGACAGTGGGTAAGGTTTGTTATGCCTTGTGTGTTACAGGTGGGAAATAGCATTGTCCTCAGTCTTCCAAGGCCTTGATGTGGGTGAAGAGTCTTTATCTTCTACTTTACAGCGTCTTTCATTTTCTTTCCAGGTAGAGTGTGTGAGGGGTTAGAATGGATTGATGGCTTATGTCTCGTGGTTTTATCTTGTATAGTACAGAGAAAGAACTGGTTCAACGATCTTTATTGTTTGTCGTTTCAGATCTCCCTCCCCGCAGTTCCCTTCCCTCCCCGCGGGCTTCATTGCCCTCACCTGATCCTTCCTTAACCCTTGGCTATAACAGCATTCGGGGTTTGGATAGATCAGGAGGTGGCCTTATTTTTGCATCACGCTGATCCCGAGGATTAGGAGGATAACAGAATATCTGACCCACGATTATACATCCTCCTGATCAGCGGATGATAAAATGGCCACTCTTGATGATGTGTTAGCGGCCCTAGTGCTAGTACAGTTGGAATTGATAACCACTAGACAGGAGACAGCGGATCTACGCAATCGATTGGATACCATCCAGAGGAACCCATTTATTGCAGGGGCCTCCAGAACTACCCCACCAAGTCCTGTGGTGGTGGAAATACCTGTTACCATTCCTTTAGCTAATCCTCAACGCTTTAAGGGGGACGCAGGCTCGGTACAGGTGTTTCTCACGCAGGTGATGCTGCATTTTTCTTGTAAGCCTAGGTCCTTTCTTACTAATCAGGCCAAGGTTGCGTTCCTCATTTCCTACTTAGCAGGTGATGCAGCCCAATGGGTGGTACCACTGATACATAGAGATGACCCTCTCATACACGATTGGGAGGCATTTAAGGAAGAATTCGTTAACGTATTTGACCGAAGGGCGGATTCCTATACAGCAGATAGAGAGTTGTAGTGTGTTTATCTAGGTACCTGAATCGATATTCCTATTCTTTGCCCTTGTCCGGTTATAAATCAATAAATATCCCTACAATGGCATAGAAACCCTTTTCATAATTCAGTCATAGCGCATGCTGTCACATTAAGCAAGCCTACTCCTCCAGTCCCCTAGAAAGCACACCGAGTTCTTAAACAAATCCAAGCCTCCAGCAACCTGGGAAATCCCCGCTGCTTTGTTTTGATTTTGTCCGAGAACTCCTGTAAAGCACTGTAAGCACGACCAGTTCTTAGTGACATCTTTAATGACGTCTTATGTCCAGCCTTACGTCAAACCCGGCACCTTTAATGTATAAATATACCAACGTTGCCTTAAGCAAACACACGGTGGTGAGGAATCTGGAGCAGCTTCTACTTGCCCGAGAGCCCAGCTGATGCGAGAGCCCACGGACGCTGCCCCGCCCTTTTGACGCGCTGAGAAATCCAGCCTCCGGCGTTTCCAGCTTACCCTTGCGGGTGACTGGGATACCGAGTCCTGAGAGAGAGATACCAGTCCTCCTGCCTTCTAATACCCAGGTACTGAACTGACTAAACCCTTACAGAGAATTCTTGAGTCAGATTCTTGGCAAAACAAACTTAACTTAAACTGCTACTTACTTACTCCTTCCCAGGTATTAGGCTTAGGTCAGGTACACCGGGGTAGGCGTAGTTAGAAGCACCAGTTGAGTACGATTAGTCAATGTATATATGTATGTATCTATTTTATCCATTTTAAAGTATCATATGGCTAAGAAACCATATCAATGCTTTTACAGTATTATTTCATAATCCTGCCTTTACTGTATGCACTTTACTGAACTATAAGTATTGCAATTGTAGCAATTCATTTCTCTTGTATGAGGAAAGAGACTGCTCAATAAATAACACCTTTTATTGAAAACGCCCGTCTCTCTTTTTCTCTGCAATCTGGTGAAACTAAGTACGCACTTATTGACTGAGTGAAATAGCTGTCTTTTGTTTTCACACGACTCTAGAGATATACTCTTATTCAGGGAGAGCAAAGTTGTGATGTTTTATGGTTGTCAGAAACTAAATCCCTTCTTGTCTATCCAGGGAGGTTAAACTCCTCCTCGCTTATTCGAGAAGGTTTCTAGTGAACTCTGAGCTAGCTGGCAAAAAACTTAAGTCTAATATAGTCAGTAGAGACCTAGTTAACCTCAGTCCTACGTCTACACTACTGAAGATATTATTCCAATGCGCAGAGCCTATTGGGACTATAGGAACTACACTACATGGCGCCCAACATTTGGTAAGGCGATAAATCTAACACAAGACGTTAGAGTAACTCAGTCGTGCTTTTTCACACAGACCCTTTTCCCGTAAATACTCCAAAAGACGTCTGGAGTGGGTAAAAGGTTAAAAATCTGCCGGAACTTAGTAGGAAGAGATTTCTATGTATAGTTTTTGGTTTATTCAACGTTGAAGGATACAGCGTTCCAAAATATTGTGCACCTAATCTTTGTTTCCTTGAAACTTGATCTGCAACAAAAAACTTCCTGTCAGTAAAATGTCAGACGGTGAAGAAGAAAGGGAGGCAGCTAGAATAGCAGCTCGTCTCCTAGAGGATGACAATAGTCTCCTGCAGACTGACCCGGATGCCATACTCATCCCGGTCAACATAAGAAAAACTATAACTATTAAACTTATAGAAAATGGACTAACATCGAGAGGTGGTACAGTCATATTCGTAATTGAGGCACATGAATATCAGCAGACAGAGGTATTCTATTCATGGATAAACTTTCCAGCAGCAAACGCTGTCACACATGAGTTCCACTATTACAAAATAGAGGAACCACCGGATGAGTACACCCCTTTCGAGGAGGTGGAAATCCCATTAAAATACCAAGAGCACCTGCTCTGGTTTAAAGGCGCCCTAAAACATAATAATCACATCACCAGGCTCGGTCCACTAGGTAGACCAGGAGCAACGTGGCCGGTTCTAGCCAGCTACACACCACATCCCGACATTGAAAAAATGTCAAGTGAAGAACTCTTAGTTAAAATAAAAGAATTAACACAGGCATGTAGGGAGTTAGTTCAATTGGCAACGGAGGATATAACTTTCCTCCAGAAATTGAAAGAAACAGATATAGCAGAACAACCATTTGAACTTGCCAGAATCATAGAAAAATCCTATGAAGAGCTAAGAAGAGATAGTTTGGGTGGGAAACCAGTAAAACCCCAACTAACTGAAAATCCTGAGAAAATATTTATTAAAAATAATTTAAACACTCCAAAAAAGAGCTGGGATGGAAATAAACAATCCACTCCCAAAGAAAAAAGGTTCCAGTCCAGAGGAAAGTCTCCTCGGCAGTGAGAAAGATCTCCGGACCAAGGACACAAGTCTCCCCAGAGGGAGCCCTCTGAAAAAAGATACAACCTTAGAAATAGGGATAATTTGAAGAAACCTGATACATATCAAGATATTGATACACGTCCCTCTCTATCTTTTCAGACTTCCTCGCAGAAATCGGAAAGAAGGGGATGGTCAGAACACAGGGAAGAGCACGTCAAGTCCAAAGACAAGGAACCTGCTCATCAAAGTAAAAAATTACAATTTCCAAAAAAGAAGGTAGCCAGTATTAAAATAATCAAACATGCCGAGGATCCTGAGGACACAGCTGAAAAACGGAGAGTGGGCTCAGACAATGCTAGACAGCGCAGCAGAAGTGAGCATAGCTCGCAAGATCCTGATGAATCATCTGGAGACAGTGGACACGAATGAAAACATTCAGGTGGAAACTGCAGACACCAGAGTTAGCAAACCTCTTAAAATATACGAAATAACATTACGTATAGAGGGAGATAAGACTAGGAAAATAAGGGGTCTATTTTGGGATAACCTCTCAAAAGGCTATGACATCCTTTTAGCTGAAAAAGACTGGCCACCAGAGTTTGTCAGGGAGTGCCCTCATGGCGAAGAAATGATTATGCCTGCCTTCTCAAATCACATTTCAATTCATAAAAAATATACACTTGCAAGAAAGTGGGCAGTAGCCCAAGCTCCTGCATTATATAAAAACCATGTTGGATGGGATGAGGACTCTCCTCCTCACAAAATCCAATTAAAATGTCAACCAACTGCACAGAGGCAGTACCCAATTAAGCAAGAAGCTAAAAAACAGGTTAGAGAGATCTTAGATCAACTTGAATACCAGGGGGTGATTGAAACTTGCACCTCACAAATGAACAATCCTTTGTTTCCTGTCTCCAAGCCAGACGATTCATATCGTCTAGTTTTGGACTACAGACACCTTAACTCATGTTGCAAAACATTTGCAGTACAAAACTCACATAGTGCAGCACTAATGAATAACATCGTGCGCAAAAAATACAAAACATTAGACATCTCTAATGGATTCTTTTGTCCAAATATAGCACCTGAAAGCAGGTATTTCACCGCTTTCTCAATAATGGACTCGCAGAAAAAAATTCTGTCGACTCCCACAGGGGTTCAAGAACAGCCCAGGATTATTCTCAGCAAGAGTAACAGAGTTACTACAAATATATGATGATGAGGCATTATCTTATGTCGATGACATCTATCTAACAGATGATGACTTGGATACTCACTTGAAAAGAGTGAACACCATAATACTTGGGTTCGCAGCAGAGGGTTACAAATTCAACTTTAAAAAGTCACGAATTGCCCATCTAACTGTCCTGTTTTTAGGATATGAATTATCAAGTGAAGGCAAAAGCCTGGCAGACAATTTGTTAGAGAAATGTGCTGTAATCCAAGCACCAAGAACGCTGAAAAACTTACAATCAATTCTAGGTTTCCTGAATTTCGGAAGAACTTACATTCTAAATTATACAGAGAGGGTTAAACCTCTCTATGAACTAATAAAACCAGATTTTAAAACAATCAATTGGACTAAAAAACACACAGAAATTTTGAGATCATTGCAAACAGACATGTTAGCTAAAACAAAATTGCAAACACGAGATAACACACGCAACCTTGTAATCCGGGTCATCCCAGGAAGATGCGGATTCACATACCAAACATCTAATGAGGGAGAAACGGTACCAATAGCATAAAAATCACATTTGTACACAGAAGTTGAAAAAACATTCAGTATTAAGGAAAACATTGTACATGCGGTTCAAACAGCTGTAGCAAAAGAAAGATACCAAGCCGAAGGCAGACGGATTACTGTCATAACAGCAGAATCAGCCTTTGAGGCATTGACAAGCCCATGTAATTTAACTACCGTGGCATTTAATCCAAAATGGATACAATGGGAAAATTCTCTTGCTACAGACAAAGTGAAATACTATTTTGGCCCAAACATGAAAAGATTAAAAAATCTAGAATATGAAAGAGAATATCCTCTGCCAATCGACATTCTGCCCATACAACAGTACGCCTGTGTAATATATACAGACGGATATGCACAACCCTCAGTTTGGGGAAAACAAGCCTATAACGCCACATGCGAGATTGTTAAATACGTGTGGCGCGGAGGTAAATTAAGATCTCTGGTAACAATATCACACTCTGTAGAGAACAATTCAGAACAACAAACTGAAGTAATAGCGTTAAAAATGGCGCTAGATAATGCCAATCGCGAATTCCCGACACTAATAGTGTGCGATTCATATTACTGCGTCAAATCATACAATAACGACTTGCAGAAATGGGTTCAAAACGGTTACAAAGATGACACAGGTGCCACAATAAAGCAAAACTCGCTTTGGGAACAAGTAGTTCTTTTACAGAAAGAACTACCAAAGACTCACGTGATACATTCATTGAGTCATGAACGTGATGGCGTTCACGTTTCAGGGAATTCATTGGCTGAGACAGCCACAGCGGAAGCAACTAAGCCGGCTTCCGTAGCTACAAAAAAGCGTTCAGGAAAATACGTAGACGGGGAAACGATGCTGGCGGTAAAAACGTCATCAAAAGGCGACTGTGCAGCGCTACCCGTCAACTATCAACTCAATTATACATACAAAATCGATGCAAACTCCGTTCCTTTTGCTCAAATCCCTGGAGTGGGGGATAGGGTAATTCCAAACACGAACAGGAGAAACTTATTAATAGCAGACGCACATATGGGTGAGGGTCTAAGACACCATAAGATTAAGGAATCTCTGAAAGAATTACAATCAATATACTGGTGGCCAGGAATGAGCCTACAACATCACAAATTCGCAATAAACTGCCCAAACTGCAACAGAGATCGCAGTGGCGAACCGGCCGGTGTATTGCCATTGCCCTTCGCTTAGATAGGACAATGATATCAATACGAAATACCCAGAAAAAAATGTGTCCCATTAATATTATTTAAGACTAGTTTCACTTAGAATGTAGACCCCAGCTCTCGGCTGACGTCTGAACTGTTATAAAAGATATGCGAGTCTATAGCGGCATAAACGCAATTGGCATGCTACACTCTGACCAGGGTCCTGCTTTTAGCTCTCGAGCTTATAAGGAGGCCATGACCAGCATGGGCATTGCATTGCGGTAATCTTATCACTTCCTTCCTGAGGGAAACAGGATTGTGGAAAGAAAAAACCGAGACATAAAGCAATCTATAACGGCAAAGGTATTAGGTTCGGGGGTTGGGTGGGTCAAACATCTAATAAGTGTCCAACGTAGTCTTAACAATCTGCCAAGAAATTCTCTAAAAGGTTTCAGTCCGTACGAACTATTGTTCGGGACTAGAATGCATATCCAGGATCTCGATAGTCAGACTTCAGTGGTAGAAAGAAAATGCTTTGATATCAAAGATCGTTTGGCTATTTTACAGGACTTAAATGAAACAAGAAAAGACCTGAGCAACATAAAGTTGGAACAACAGCCAACAGTCACTGAAGAGAAACCACCTGTCCCAGCAAGGCCTGTCTGGATTCCAAAGATTGGGGATCTGGTCAGAGAGAAAATCGCGGTGAAGAAGGAATTTGGGCCTCCTTACAGAAAAGCAGTACCTGTCTAAGCTGTCAACGGAACAAGATCAGTTGAACTACCGCCGCTTGCTGGTAAAAAGGAGAACCGAGTTGTATCCATCGACCTGGTTAAACCACAATCATGTGGCCAATAATAAGTAGTAGGCCAAGTGGACTCCCAAGAAATAGCAGAACACCAAAGTTTGCTACAAATCAAGAGGTTCAAACTGAGAGACTAATCACATTTGATAAACCTACAGTGAATCAACAAGGACTATGCTAATGAAACAGAGAAAAATGCAGAAACAATTCCAACAATTGACAGAACTGCATCAGGCTACTTCATCAATTTCGATGACTTTTTTGAGGATCCAAGCGAACCTGAGGAACAGCCAACAACAACAAAAACTTTTAAAGACAAAACTAAAGAACTCTTTCATCAACTACAAGAAACCTATCTGATTTCCCCATGGATTGAATTTTGGGTGGTGCTACGTGTACTTTTCCTCCTGCTTTGGCTCATCATGGTGCTATGCTTGGGACACTTCATTGAGGGAAAATATATTACAATGGACACAGCAAGCCAGAATATCAACCTGGTCCTAAAGCCACACAAGTCTTCACACATCGAGAAAAGAGAACTTTCTTCAGTAAACTTCACAGCCAGTCCGATACCCGGTGGGGTAGCATGGGACAAAACAGATTACGAAATATATGGCCCGGTCGAGCTCTTGAAGTATCCTCATCAATTTAAGGTTTCATTAAGTGACTTTGTAAAACCGAGCACATTATCTGATGATTGGGACTTTGAAAGTATTAATGATATGATGTCAGACTTAGTTATGTCAGCAAAATTTAAAGAACATGATTATTTACAAGGTTCATCAAATTATGAACAGATGTACTGCTACAATCACTATGCTAACCATTATTTGCATAAATCTGCTCAACCTAGAAATGTTTTAAATTATAATCAATGGGAACATTGTGCAACTCCACCAAAAGGTAGTTCAAAAACATTTTATGAGAAATTCCCATACTTCTCAGGGTTTAACACAAGTGAAGCAGAAATGTTTTATTTCAAACTGTTAAATAAGACAGGAATGAAAACCATGCTGACAAATGCAAAATTAATCTATTCAGAAACATTTTTTGAAAAAGTGAATACATTTGGTTTTGATTTTTGGAAGAATAACATTGAAACGAAAACCATCTGGGGTACCAAAGATTGGCAAGTCCAAGGAATAGAATCATTATTCAGAGCCTGCATGATCCCAGAACAAATTATATTTTTGAATGACACAATTCAACAAACAACCTGTCTTGGCCTAGCCAAAATTAAAGACTTATACAAACTGTCTATTCCAAAGCCAACACCTGACAGTAATAGCACTACAGATGTTGAGAAATGGTTGATCTGGCCCACAGACACAAATAACTGTCAATATAGATTCCTGAATAAAACACAGGGGTTCAAAATGACCAGGCCAGACCCTAGATACTCCCAGAGACAACATCCAGGGATAGTAACAACATACAGTGTAGGAAAACTCTGCCTCGAATGGCTACAGACATCCACACTGGCAGAAATTAAGCAACACTTAACTTTACTTAAAGAAGGTGCTGACTTGCGTGATTTCGTTATGGGACCACGCAAACAGCGTCAAAAACGTTTCATAGCGGCCTCTATATATGCAGCTTATAACGAAGCTTGGAAAGTAACTCAAATTGAAACAGCAGAGAAAATACGGGAAATTCACCGTATTAATTTGGAAAAATCACTTTCTGTTGTGGACAATGGGTTAATGACTCTGTCTTCCAGAATATATTCACTGGACAGTATTGTATCATCTGCAATCGATATAATAGCGCAGGACTTACTAATGTTACAACATGGTCAATCCCAATTGCGTTCTATTGTACAGCTTGGCTGGACGTTACAAAATCTGCGTTCAGGCTACGTGCCTTGGCGTTTAATCAACACAACGTCACGGTTCTCTATCTTTATCCTTACTGATATACAAATCAGCTTGGCACAAAAAGGAGCAGGGTATACAATTCTGAGCATGGAAAAACTTGAGAGATTACCATTGACAATGTCAGAACGACCTGTCATTGAATGGATAATACACGGAATAATAACTATTCCGATAACAACTTTCCAATTTCGATACTGCCAAAAGTATATACAGGCAGGCCAGTATGAAAGGTTGGGTAAAGGGTACATTAAGTCAACATGGAAATTACCTTACACACACACATGTTATAGTGAAAAAGGACAGAATGTATTTCTTAGTGGTAATAATTGTGAAAAATCACTAAGTGGTATACTTCTGTGTCAGGGTATAGATCTACATGGGGCCTGTGAGGGGACTTCAAATAACCATTCATGTCACCAGCTTGGCACACCTGCAACTCGAATAGAGCCATTCTTTAGACGGCTTTCGAATGGGAGCTACATTCTAATAGTGGACCACAGATGTTGTGGCTTGGTGCCAGGAAAAGCTTATCTAGTAAGCGTTTCTTCCATGGTCACTTGTTGTATGCAAGTATTGTATCCGAACGACACTCCAGACAGGTAGGGAAAAATATGGCACAGTTTGAAAATCTCTTCTATTTGAATTGATACTTTAAGCAGAATGAAGTCTGTTCTTCTACAGACGCCTGTGCCCTTGACGTCATCAAAAGAAACGTATGATCTCCAAGTTGCAAGGACAACGGCAGAGATACATAAACTTTTATCAACAAATTGCCCCTTACACTTCGCAGAAATGCTAAACCAAATCTTAAACATTTCAGATACGAATGGTATCCAGAGTGTATTTAAGACAATTTTTTCGGGACTGTTGTCACCTTTTAAAGCAGTCCTGGGCAACTTTCCTAATTCTGTCCATTCAATCTTTGGCGGCCTTCCACTCCTGTTGGGACTCGTAGCAGGCATTTTATTTTTGATACTCCTGCTTCGTTATGGCAAGCCATGTCACAGACAATACTCCAGCAACAATGGAAGAAACGATCCTAGCTATACACTATCGGGACCGCATAACTAAAGTCCTTGGATTAGCCCGCTAAGAGATCTGAATATGACCTGGTTTCTTTCATTCAGACCCATCTGGCAGAATTGTATCTTACCTGTGTTAAGATGTATGCTGTGCGGAGAAGAATGTGTGTTAGACGTCTGTCTCACACTACAATCAGAAGTACCATTGGATACAGATACTTTGCTAAGTCCTGTAACGGCTCATGCATCGTGTTGTCCCCAGCGGTTACCTATCCTGATGACGGCATTTGTGGAAACTTCACCACTGCGATTAAAGGGTAGTGAAGTGCAAGATGAGAGCAGCATCAACCAGGTACGACCTTCTGTGAGCAATGCTGATCAATACATCGATGATAGCAATCATTCTCACGACTGCACAGTTGCAGCATTTTCCAACTTAGTCGAACTTTCACCTGAAGCGGTAAACTGCTTTTTTGAAAGTCTGTCTGAAATGATGTTCTCCCCTGAACAAAAAGAATAACTTTTAAGCAAACGAGCACTCAGCGTTCCCTGAACTCTGAATTTGGCCTTCAGCTTTGAAAAACAAAAGCTTCTGGAAATATTTGGAACTGTTTTGAATTCTTCCCTTGAAAAACGAAATTATTTCTTTTCCCGATTCCAAAATATTTACCTTCTTTTTTTTTGGCACTCATCCTCTGCTTAAAGTAGAACTATTCTTAGAGAACAGAGCTTCTATTTTTAGGAACTCTAGAGACAATATATTACCTCAGCCTCTAGCATATTTACAAATAACTGTATTTATATGTGATGAAATGGTCTCGCACTTTTCTTTTCTGTATTAAGAGCCATTTCATGTGTAAATTTTCGCAAAATCATTCCGCTGATATATATGCATACTATTTTATGAATGATTACTCTGCTTGAAATACTGTACCTATACTCATTTTTCGTGTATTTCGCATATGCCATTTCAGATGCAAACAAAATGTATTTTGGGGTGGATCGGTATACACATGCACCGTTAGATATGTTTACTATTGCTTAGTTTAGTAATTATGGACATGAATTCGTGGAGTGGGTGTAGTGTGTTTATCTAGGTACCTGAATCGATATTCCTATTCTTTGCCCTTGTCCGGTTATAAATCAATAAATATCCCTACAACGGCATAGAAACCCTTTTCATAATTCAGTCATAGCGCATGCTGTCACATTAAGCAAGCCTTCTCCTCCAGCCCCCTAGAAAGCACACCGAGTTCTTAAACAAATCCAAGCCTCCAGCAACCTGGGAAATCCCCGCTGCTTTGTTTTGATTTCGTCCGAGAACTCCTGTAAAGCACTGTAAGAACGACCAGTTCTTAGTGACATCTTTATTGACGTCTTATGTCCAGCCTTACGTCAAACCCGGCACCTTTCAGGTATAAATATACCAACGTTGCCTTAAGCAAACACACGGTGGTGATGAATCTGGAGCAGCTACTACTTGCCCGAGAGCCCAGCTGATGCGAGAGCCCACGGACGCTGCCCCTCCCTTTTGACGCGCTGAGAAAGACGCTGTCTTTTCTCTTGCCGAGAAATCCAGCCTCCGGCGTTTCCAGCTTACCCTTGCGGGTGACTGGGATACCGAGTCCTGAGAGAGAGATACCAGCCCTCCTGCCTTCTAATACCAGGTACTGAACTGACTAAACCCTTACAGAGAATTCTTGAGTCAGATTCTTGGCAAAACAAACTTAACTTAAACTGCTACTTACTTACTCCTTCCCACGTATTAGGCTTAGGTCAGGTACACCGGGGTAGGCGTAGTTAGGAGCACCAGTTGAGTACGATTAGTCAATGTATATATGTATGTATCTATTTTATCCATTTTAAAGTATCATATGGCTAAGAAACCATATCACTGCTTTTACAGTATTATTTCATAATCCTGCTTTTACTGTATGCACTTTACTGAACTATAAGTATTGCAATTGTAGCAATTCATTTCTCTTGTATGAGGAAAGAGACTGCTCAATAAATAACACCTTTTATTGAAAACGCCCGTCTCTCTTTTTCTCAGTAATCTGGTGAAACTAAGTACGCACTTATTGACTGAGTGAAATAGCTGTCTTTTGTTTTCACACGACTCTAGAGATATACTCTTATTCAGGGAGAGCAAAGTTGTCATGTTTTATGGTTGTCAAAAACTAAATCCCTTCTTGTCTATCCAGGGAGGTTAAACTCCTCCTCGCTTATTCGAGAAAGTTTCTAGTGAACTCTGAACTAGCTGGCAAAAAACTTAAGTCTAATATAGTCAGTAGAGACCTAGTTAACCTCAGTCCTATGTCTACACTACTGAAGATATTATTCCAATGCGCAGAGCCTATTGGGACTATAGGAACTACACTACAGAGTTGTTAGAGTAACGACAGGGAAATCAGGACATATTGACCAATTTGAACTCTTTCAGGAGGCTTGTTACTGAAACAAAGTGGCCTGAAGCCAAACAAGCTTCATTATTCCATCAGGGATTACATGAAGATATGAAGGATATAATAGCGCAGATAGATCCTCAGCCAGTAACTTGTGAGGATTTGATCAATCTGGTCTTGCGTTTGGATCACAGATTAAAAGAACGTAAAGGTGATCATAAACTTAAGGGAAGGACGATCCCTTATATGGGCCTTCAAAGACCTTAGACAAAGACTCAGCCACTACTTCTGAACCCATGGATATAGGGGATGTTAGGGCAGCCTTATCCACATCAGAGAAAGAACTGCGGGGTAAACACAGGCTTTTTTTATATTGCGGTAAAAAAGGGCACTTTGTGCGGGAATGCCCTGTTAAACCCAAGATGTCTAGATTCCGCATTCCCAAGGGGGCTTCAGCAGCTATGGAGAAACCTTTGGAAAACTAGAGGACTCTGAGGTGAACGAAGGGGTTCCTTGGAGTCAGAAATACATCCCTTCTTGCTACAGAATATTGTGGGGGCTCAACACCTGTTTATTGAAATTATGTTACTAGTCCAGGCTAGATGGATACCTATGCATGCTATGGTAGACTCAGGCGCTACTGGCCTGTTCATGGATTCGACGGAAGCAAAATGAGCTGGGATAGGTTTGATCCCTAGAGAGACATGTGAAGTGATTTACGCCATAGATGGTAGACAATTAGACATAGGCCCGGTTTGGTATCATACAGGTGATATGGACATGTTGTTTGGGTGTCATAAAGAAAGGGCCAGATTCAGCATAATCAAGGCACCGCAATACGGTGTCATTCTAGGTATCCCATGGTTGAAACGTCACAATCCTGAAATAAACTGGGTTACAGGCACCATCACGTTAAACTCCTCGTATTGCTGGGAAAATTGTTACGAGGTTACCGAGAGGCCTTCTTCGGCTTTAGCTTGTAGTGAGTATGTGGCCACGGCAGCTGAAAAAGAGGTACAGTTGCCGGAAACATACAAGAATTACGAAGGGGTTTTTGATGAAATACAAGCGGAAATCCTCCCTCCACATAGGCAGTATGACTGCCAAATCGATCTTGTCCCTGGTGGTGTGGTTCCCTGTGGACGCTTGTATGCATTAACTGAACGCGAAAACGTACATCTAAGGGCTTATCTGGACAAACTTTTAAAGCTTGGTTTCATTCGTCCATCCATGTCCCCGGCGGCCTCTCCTCTTTTTTTTATACCGAAGGCCAATGGGGAATTGAGGGCGTGTGTAGACTTCAGGGCGTTAAACGCAGTAACAACTAAGAACAGATATCCCCTTCCCTTGATAAGTGTATTGCTGGAACAGGTTAAGACAGCCACCATTTACACCAAGTTAGATTTGAAAGGTGCGTATCATTTGGTAAGAATGAGAAAAGGGGATGATTGGAAGACCGCTTTTAAGACCAGGTATGGGCTCTTCGAGTATTTGGTTATGCCGTTTGGGCTCTGCAATGCCCCAGCGGCATTCCAATACTTTTTAAATGATGTATTGTGAGAGATTTTGGACCGTTACGTCGTTGTCTACATAGACGACATTCTCATTTATTCTGAATCAGAAGAAGTCCATGTAAATCATGTTAAAAGGTATTGAGTATTTTGCAGGAGCACAGCCTGTACTGCAAGTTGAGCAAATGCGACTTTCATGTTTCAACGGTGAAATTCCTAGGGGTTATGCTCAGCCCTCATGGCCAGGAAATGGCGGAACCTAAGATCAAGGCAGTGAAAGAGTGGCCTGTACCTCAAAATGTGAAGGATGTGCAATGCTTTATTGGCTTTGCTAACTTTTACAGGCGCTTCATTAAACAGTTTCTCAAGTGGTCGCTCCAATCACGACACTGTTGAGAAAGGCGCAGCCTTTTGTTTGGAACTCGGAAGCCCATGATGCTTTTGAAGCCTTGAAAGAGGCGTTTGTGTCGGCCCCAGTGCTTGCCCATCTGAACCCTGACAAGCCTTTTATCGTGGAGGCTGATGCCTCTAATGTTGCATTGGGAGCCGTACTGTCACAGAGACATGATCAGACAGGTCAATTACATCCTGTTGCGTACATGTCCTGGAAGCTGAACAGGGCTGAGAGCAATTATTGTATCGCCGAAAAGGAGCTCCTGGCGATTAAAGTTGCATTTACTGAATGGAGGCTTTCTTGATGGGGGCTAAACACCTGGTTACTGTCTACACTGACCACCGAAACCTCCAGTTCATGACAGCCGCTAGACATCTCACACCGAGACAGCTTCGGTGGATGCTTTTCTTTTCCGAATTCCACTTCACTATAACGTTCAGACCTGGGGCGGATAATAGGAAAGCTGACGCGTTAACTCGCCAGTCCTCCACTAAGACACCTGAGGTAGTGGAAGAGAACACTATCATTGATCCAGCCAAGCGGGTGTGCGTTACACAGCCCGATGCCTTCTTGGAAGGGATCCAGAAGGGGATTAACACCTTCTACTGGAAGTCTTGGCTGCGAAGTCACAGTGAATGGAGAATGTTGGATGGATATCCGGTGAATAAGGTGTGGCTTTTGGTCCCTGCAGTATCCCTTCGGAAGCAGGTGTACCGGTGGTGTCATTGTTCCCCCAGTGCTGGTCATATGGGTGCGGAGAAAACGGTGGATCACATCAATCGGCGATGTTGGTGGCCGCCGCTGAGGGCTGATGTCGCTGAATGGGTGTCACAGTGTGTGGTCTGTGCGACGGTCAAGGCAGATCATCGCCGTCCTGCTGGGCTTCTGCAGCCTTTACCCACTCCTTCGGTTCCTTGGGAGCGTATATCGATGGATTTCGTGGTGGGTCTACCCAGGGACCAGAGGAGTACAGCGATTCTGGTAGTGATCGATTACCTGACTAAGATGGGGCATTTTATTGCCTGCCCACAAGTCCCCACAGCTGGGCAATTGGCTCGTCTACTGATGGTGCATATCGTTCGATTGCATGGTCTGCCAGCTGTTATTGTTTCCGATAGGGGTTCCCAGTTCACCGCGCAGTTCTGGAAGTCGTGGTGCTCCTCTTTGCATATCAAGACGGCCTTGTCCACCAGCTTCCACCCTCAGACGGATGGGCAGACGGAACGTCTGAACCAGACCCTGAAGCAGTTTTTGAGATGCTACGTGGATCTTAGTAAGGACAATTGGGTGGACTATTTGTGGCTTGCGGAGGTGGCGTATAACAATGCTACTCATAGTGCAACGCAGGTGTCTCCCTTTTACTGTACATACGGGCGCCATCCACGTTTCCTTCCCTTTCTTCATCCTGTCAAGGAGGACAAGGTGCCGGAGGCTGCGAAGAGGGTTCTGCACATCAAGGATACTTTGGCGAGGGCTCAGGGCAATCTCAAAGCATCAAAGGCAGCGTACAAACGCACAGCAGACAAACATGGGCGTCTTGGACCTTTGTATCAAGTAGGGGATATGGTGTGGTTATCTATTTGGAACATCAGATTTCGTAAACACAGTGTGTTTAACCCTCGCTACATCGGCCCTTACCCTAATGAGCGTTGTATCAATCTTGTGGCCGTGAAGCTGAAGCTCCAGAGACACCTGAGGGTCCATCCGGTGTTCCATGTGTCCTTGCTGAAGCCGTCCCTGTCCTCTGTGCAGCGGCTCCCTCCGCCACTGGTGGTGAAGGACGGGTTGGAATACGAGGTGGAGGCCATCCTGGACTCGAGGTGGCAGGGGCGGGGACTCCGTTACCTGGTCTCATGGAAGGGGTATGGCCCGGAGGAAAATACTTGGGAGCCCGCGTCTGGGGTTCATGCGCCTCGTCTGGTGTCCTTGTACCATAGGCGATTTCCGCTGCGTCCTGGGCCTTTGCGGCGCTCTTTGTGAGGAGGGGGATGTACTGTTATGTTCCCCAGAAGAGCGCCTTTTCTGCCGATAACATTGGGATCATCTTGGGTGGTGCATTCGTGAAAACTACATATCCCAGAAATCTTAGCGGTATTTGCCGATGGGAGATTACATATGGGATTCACTTCCTGTTCTCTGTGTCGGATATTCGGTCTTGCTATCTACCGACGGCGGAGTTCTGCTGACTCCGTACAGAGGATTCCTTGTTCTTTGATCAAGAAAACATATTTTGGAGAGTTTTGATTTCCTTTACGATCGGCATTCCTGCCGGTATTCTTTGTCGTTTGGTCCTCCGTTGGCGAGTCCTGGATGACTCATGCGGAGGACGGTTGTGTCTAATCTTTAAGGGAGTAATCAGAGCCTGCCTTGCCCTCCGTTGAACGAGCCAGAATCGGCTCATGCGGAGGACGACTATTGCTTTGTTCAGGGTAATATTGTCCAGATATATAATTGCAACGTTTGCCCTCCGTTGGGGAGCCTGAAGCTTAGGCTCATGCGGAGGACGAAAACGCGACATACATCATACGGAAATTACCAGGCTTGGTAGTTGGTCTTTCTTCACAGGAGTTGGCGTCTTGCCCTGGCAAAGGAACACCGTTTTGGGCCCTACAGCACCGTTTGTACCTTCCAGTCCCTTGATACTATTTATACTATACATACCAGGTATAGGAGCGTACTGGAAGAGCCCACAGGCAACTCATGCATTGTTGGCAAGAGGTACTGTACATTTCTCTTATTTATACTGGGTGACGTAACCCGTTCTGGATTAAGTTGCTTATCGTTATTTAGACCAACATCGTTGTTACTCCATGATCTCCCTTTCACAGTTAGAGAATTAGCAAAGGGGGCTATGTACAAACCTTATATATATATATCGTATCCATTGGACACATAATAGGACAGTGGGTAAGGTTTGTTATGCCTTGTGTATTACAGGTGGGAAATAGCATTGTCCTCAGTCTTCCCAGGCCTTGATGTGGGTGAAGAGTCTTTATCTTCTACTTTACAGCGTCTTTCATTTTCTTTCCAGGTAGAGTGTGTGAGGGGTTAGATTGATGGTTTATGTCTTGTGGTTTTATCTTGTATAGTACAGAGAAAGAACTGGTTCAACGATCTTTATTGTTTGTCGTTTCAGATCTCCCTCCCCGCAGTTCCCTTCCCTCACCACGGGCTTCATTGCCCTCACCTGATCCTTCCATAACCCTTGGCTATAACAGCATTCGGGGTTTGGATAGATCAGGAGGTGGCCTTATGTTTGCATCATGCTGATCCTGAGGATTAGGAGGATAACACTTGCGCAACGTCCAAGTTCAGACGCCATTCGTGATCCATCATGCATTGACGGCTGAGTTTGTCCGCCCTGGCGTTCAGAGAACCTGCCATGTGTTGAACCACCAGGGTCACACCCTGATGTTCCAGCCACTGCCAGAGGTGCTGAGCCTCCTGGCATAGGGTCCACGAACCCAACTCACCCTGTTTGTTGCAGTACCACATGGTGGTGGTGTTGTCCGTGAACACCTGCAATACACTCCCCCGCACAGAGGGGAGGAATGCCTTCAGTGCAAGTTGGATCGCCTGCAGCTCCAGAAGGTTGATGTGGAGCTGGGACTCCGCCGGAGACCAGAGGCCTCTGATCTTTGCCTCTCCCTTGTGGCCCCCCCATCCCTGGAGGGACGCGTCCGTCACAACTACGTGCTCCGGTTGGGGTAGGGAGAGGGATCTGCCGCTGACCCAATCGCGGTCCGTGAGCCACCACTGCAACTGTCGTGCAGTGCCCTCCGAGATCAAGACATGGTCGGACAAGTTGACCTGATTCTGGTCCCACTAAAACTTCAGGTCCCACTGCAGAGCCCGCTTCCGCCACCGGGCGTGATGCACCAGAAGGATGCAGGAGGCCATCAGCCCCAGAAGCCGCAGCGTCAACCTGACCAAGACTCGGGATAAAGGCTGAAAGGTCGGAATCAGAGCCTGAATATCTCGAACCCGCTGTTCGGGAGGATAAACCCGAAACTGCGCCGAGTCTAGAACCGCTCCGATGAAGAGGAGCTTCTGAGAGGGACACAGGTGTGACTTCAGCACATTGATGGAGAACCCCAGCAGGTGCAGGAGGTCGGCCGTAGTCTGGAGGTGGCTGACGACTGTCTGGGGCGAGCCCACCTTCAACAACCAGTCGTCGAGGTAGGGGAAGACTGAAACCCCTAACCTGCGCAGATGAGCTGCGACCACCGCCATCACTTTCGTGAACACCCGTGGGGCGCTGGTAAGGCCGAAGGGGAGCACGGTAAACTGAAAGTGCTCGTGTCCTACCGTGAACCACAGGTAACGCCGGTGGGCCGGCAGGACGGGGATGTGAAAATAAGCGTCCTGCAAGTCCAACGCTACCATCCAGTCTCCAGGGTCTAGGGCAGCTAAGACCTGAGCCAATGTCAGCATCTTGAACTTCTCCTTCCGGAGGAAGCCGTTGACGTTCCGTTGGTCCAAGATAGGGCGTAGGCCCCCTTTGCCCTTCTTGGGTACCAGAAAGTAGTGGGAGTAACAACCACACCCTACTTCTGGCCCAGGAACGCGCTCGATGGCCCCCTTGGCCAAGAGGGCCATCACTTCCTCTTGTAAAAGTGTCAAGTGATCTCCCGACACGCGGTGGTACTGCGGTGGCATGGCTGGAGGGGACGCCTCAAAGGGGAGGGAGTAGCCCCTTCGGACGATTTGCAGTACCCACCTGTCCGAAGTGCCAGTGCGCCAGTGGTGGTGGTGATGGTGAACCCTGCCCCCCACTGGCTTCACATGGGCCTGAAAGCACGGACTAGGAGGGTTTTGAGGCGGATGCTGCAGGGGTAGGTGTGGACTGGCCTCGCCGTTGTACCGGACCGGCGCCACGGAGGATTCCCCGGCCACCACCGCGCTGGATGTTAGACTGCGGCACGTGGCTGGCAGGAAGTGTGGGGGTGCCCCTTCCTTGGCCACGAAAGGAGTGAAAGGCACCCGTTTGCTGGCGCGGGGCCGAGAGGCCCAAGGACTTGGCCGTAGCCCTGGAGTCCTTAAAGCGCTCAAGCGCATGGTCTGCCTTGTCGCCAAAGCGGCGACGGCCATCGAACGGCATGTCCATAAGTATGTTTTGGACATCGGCTGAGTAATTGGCGGACCTCCACCAGGCGTGACGACGAATCGCCACCGTCGTTGCCATCGCTCTGCCTAGTGAGTCGGTACTGTCCAGCCCACACCGGATGGAATACTGTGCCGCATCTCGGCCCTCCACAAGGGCCTGGCCGAGTTTAGCCCGTACCTCCAACGGGCATTATGGTAGCACGGCCGCGACCTTGTCCCACAGAGAGTGGGAGTAGCGGCCCAAGAGGCACGCGGTATTGACTGACCGCAATCCCAAACTCAGGGAGGAGAATACCTTTTTCCCGTAATTCTCGTACCTCTTGGATTCCCGGTAGGGGGGAGCCGACGGGAATGCGGTCTGGGAATTGGAGGCCTGGATAACCAGGCTCTCAGGGGTGGGATGGGTGGACAGAAAGCAAGGGTTGCCCGGAGCCGGGCGGTGGCGTCTGGCCACGTTCCTATCCACAGGCTGCCCTGTGGTGGGGCTGGAACAAGTGCCCAAAAGAACGTCTCACAAGGCCTCATTAAACGGCAGCAGAGGCTTGGCCGAGCTTGACTGCGGTTTAAGGACCTCAGTGAGGAAGTTAGTCCTCACGGCCGCGACGGGGAGCTCAAGGCCCAAGGCCTTGGCCGCCTTCATCAGCACCACGCTATAAGCAGCCCCCTCCTCCGTAGCCACGCTAGGAGGAGAGACAAAACCAGTGTTGGGGGAAGTGTCCAGACCACTGGCCTCCCCAAGCTCTCCTGTCCAGTCCTCAGAAGACTGACACTCACGCGCCTCAGACCCCTCCCAGTCCCCCTCGTCACCCATTGCCTGGTACTCAGGCTCAAAGGATGGGGCCGGGTCATAGAAATAGAAATCTCCCATCGGCGTCGAGAGCGGCGCCGAGTGGCGCCGCTCCGGCGCCGGACCCGAATCGAGGGCAGGACCAGGGATGACGTCGTCCTGGGACGGCGCCAGGGGCGACACCCTAGGAGCCGATGCCGGCGAGGTCGTGAGGTCGACCGGCGGTGATCCGGAACCGGACCCAGAGGGGCCCTGCGGCGACGGGACTGAAGTTGCCTGCGGCGCCGGGGCCAAAGCACCCGACGGCGCCGGGGCCGAAGCGCCCGGCCCGCACGGGGACCTTGTCGGAGCCGCTTGGCCCGAAGGCGCCGCGGAACCTGACGGAGGAGCGAGCGACCACATGACCATGAGGAAGTCTGCAATCTCCCCTAGCATCGCGTCCTGCCCAGGGAGCAGGGACTGTGGAGCAGGCCGCGACACCTGCGGCTCCAACGGAGCCGCGTGGTCGGTGTCGCCCGAACCCCCGGCCGCGTCGCGCGAGCGTCGGCTAGAGTCAGAAGATCGATAATGTCTCTTCGACTTCTTGTGCCTCTTACTTGAGGACTTCGAGCCCGAAGACCGATGACGACTCCTGGAACTGTGGTGGCTCCGGCCCCGCGACCGGTCCCTCGACCTCCTTGCGGACCGGGACCTCGAGCGGCGCGGGGCGGACTGCCGAAGCTCGAGCCGCTTACGGGACCGCTCCCGTCTAGCCTTAGACGTCAGGGCCCGGCAGTCGGAGCAGGACTTGTCGTCGTGGTCCAGGCCTAAACAGTGCAGGTACCGGCGATGGGGGTCGGTAACCGACATCAGACGGTTGCAGTCGGCGCAGGGCTTAAACCCAGGCATCCCTACCGGCACCGTCGGAGTTGAATAGACTTCGAAAAAGGATCAAAAAGAATCTCAAAAGGTTAGTCAAAAAGTGACTACGGTACAACTTTTTCCAGATCTGCGCTAGCTGGCGCGGAAAAAAGAAGAAGTGCCGTCAGCACGCAAAGGCGGCGTCTAAGTACTCCGACGACGTCATCACGGCGCCCACGACGCCGACGACGGATGCGGAGGCACGAACGACGCCTACCGACGAGCATGGGTACTGCTACGCAAAAGATTTCTGGATCCAGTCTGACGCCTGGGGATATTCTAGGGAAAGGAATCTATCACTAACGTGTCTCTTTCAGATGTAATGGTGCAGGGCCATCAACGCAGCATAACAAAATGGACCTTCGATAGGAAATTATTGGCTACAGAGGGATATGTGGAACATATTAGGGGATGGACACAACAGTATTTTGACATCAACCGGGTTAGTGCCTCTAGGGAAATAATATGGGATGCATTCAAGGCCGGCTTAAGGGGGGAGACTGTTAGCTTCGTAGGGCAGCATAGGAAAAATCAGCAGGAGGAACTACGTCAATTAACAGATCAGCTGGCAAAATGTGAGGAGGAGCACACAACCGCCATCGCTCAAAAACAGGTAGACTCTCAATCTCAGTTGCAACTAGAGGTCATAAAGATAAAGGCAGAAATAAATGGTTTCTATAATAAATCATTATGGGCCATATGTAGGTGGCCAAATACCGGTCGGTAAAACCGAAAACAGGTTGTTTTCGGCGTTACCGACCAGTATTTAGCCATGTGAGATGTACGTAATACCGAATGGAATCGATAATAACGAATCGGTAAATAATTACCTATTCCTTATTTACCGATCGGAGAATACCGAAACAATGAATACCGAATCGGATAGAACGATTCAGTAAAAACCCCAAAAATGCGATGTATCAAACCTCGTTATTACCGAATATGACCAAATTCGGTAATAACGAATCGGTATTTACCACTTTTCCTGAGCAGGTGGTAATCAGGTGCAGTGCATAAAAACAGGCCCAAAATTAATCTGTGTGAACACAATGGCGGGCCTCTACCTCATTGCATGGCGACTACGCTTGAGAGCAGCAGGAGTGAGGATTTGGAGACGGGAAGAGCGGGTGTACAGACTACGCATCACATTGTTCCAATTGACTGAACCTGAAATCCATGAAAGGTACAGACTGCACCCACACACCATCCTTGACCTAATACGGGACCTCAAACCCTATCTGGAGCATCAGACACCAAGGGCGCACGCAATCCCCACCCATGTCCAGGTACTCTGTTGCCTGCACCTCCTTGCATCAGGAAGTTTCCAGGGTGTGATAGCCGCAGTGGGTGGTGTGTCACAGAGCTGTCTATCCCGTTTCTTCAACACCTTCCTGGATGCCATGATGGACAGAATGGAACATTACATCACCTTCCCCAGTACACAGGCGGAGCTGCAGAGGACCAAGCTGGAGTACTACCAACTTGCACATTTCCCACACGTAATTGGCTGCGTCGATGGGACCCATATACCCATCTGCCCACCTGCAGCAAGTGAATACATCTACAGAAACCGCATATCCACCCACTCCATCAATGTGCAGGTGATATGTAATGCCAAGTACATTATAACTGACATCGTGGCCAAATTCCCCGGGAGTAGCCACGACTCGTACATCTTCCGGAACAGTGGCATCCATACACGTCTGCTTGCTGGTGAATTTGGAGACGGATACCTACTGGGTAAGTCAATGTGACACACCCTGATGTACACCCTGGCTCAAGCTGTTGGTCACACAAATTAATGGCACTTTCTTCTGTACATAGGTGACAGCGCATTTGCCCTCCGGCCTTATCTACTCACACCTTATCTCAACCCAACCACCCCAAGGGAGAGGAGATACAATGTGGCACATAGGAGCACACGCAACGTGGCTTAAAAGCAGATTCCGTTGCCTCCACAAAACTGGAGGTGCACGTCTAAACAGCCCCATCAAATGTTGCAAGATAATTGCTACATGTGCAATGCTACACAATCTGGCCACAAAAAAAGGAACAGCAGTGGAACTAACTGACTCAGAGGACGAGGACGAGGGCAACCCTCAGCCAGAGCCCTGCACAGCTGGTGTTGCAAATGAACATGATGGGAGACAGAGACGGGCAGAGACAACGTCAAACTATTTCTGAGTGAGTAACGAGACAGAGCCAGTAACAGTTATATGTTAAGGTGTTTATTAAGCACACCTCCAGTATTGTGATCAGTGTCCAATCGGACATGAGTTACATCACCCATCTTATGTATGCCAATAGGCATAGGTCTCTACTTCCTACGTCCACGCGCTGCACGCACACGTTCCCTTGCAACACTGTCTGTTGTGTCCGACTGTTCCTGTGCAGCCCGTGGCGTTCACTGCGCCTCCTGCACTCGGTGGGTGAGGGCGTAATGCTACCACGGCTGGTAGCCTCCTCACTGTCCCCCCCCCTTCCATTGTGGCCGCCTTTGCATTCTGCAGGAGCTCTAAAGCTGAGGTCATAGACACCATCCCCCTAGCCACATCCCTGCTACAATGCGCTATCTCCTCCTGCATGGCGATGGACCTGCGACACATCAGTGATGTTGCAGTGGCCAGCCGTTTCACGGACTTGGTATAGGCCTGGAGCCTCTGCCTCTCCCTGCGCCTGCCAAGACCGTCCTGCTCCAGCTGGCTGCAGAGGTTGTCCACAGAGGTTGCTACTCTCTCCATTCCAGCACACAAGTTGTCTCCCAGTGCACTGATGCCCTTTTCCATCCTGTGCATGTGCTTGTTGAGGTGTGCCACCTCCCTGTGCATTGATTTCATCTCCCTCCATTGCAGGCGCTGGACCTTCAGCATGTTGCCTTCAAGTCCAGCAAACACACTTTCACCCTGCTCGGATGCCTCAGGACTGTCCGGCCTTGCCCTGCGGCGTCAGGATGAACTGTGGGCGCCCTCGGATGGAGTACCAGCCCTTTCCCTGTTGGCTCCCTCATGGATTGGACTTTGTTCGCCCACTATGCCCTCCTATGACAACTCCTCCATCTGCTGAAGGGTGGCCATGGCATGCCTCCTGCCTGACTGTGGTGGTGGTGGTGTTGGTGATCTTCGCAGTGGGGACTGGGTGAGAGGGGATGGCGGCCTTCCCTGGCGCTGTGATGATGGCTGTGGTGGAGGATTTGATGGCAGTGATGGCGCAGAGCTTGTGTTCCCTGCAGGCATGCTCTCATCCTCATGTTGCCTCCCCTCTGGCCTGACTGACTTTGATCTGCTGCCCTCAGCAGCACTGCGAGATGATTCGCCTGTAATGACACAAATGTAGATGTACTCACTGCTCTGTCTGCAATAGAATTAAATTAAACATCATGCCTACAGAGCACAGTGATTGTCCTGACGTAGCCAATTACTTTACCATGCTATTGTGTTTGCTAGCCTGACTGTCCTATACATCAGTTCCCTCTGACTGCATCTCCCATAATGCATTGCAGGTAATCAGTAAGACATGGAGTAGAGTGGGAGCCCCTATGCCACTATGGGGATTGGGGTTGGGGAGGGAGTAGCACAGCATGCTGGGCATGCTTCTTACCTTGCTTCTTTTCTGCTCTGGAGGAGCTGTCTGCATCTCCCACGCCACTCACACTCTCCGGCTGGATGGTGGACTCCACCATCTGTTCAAGTGGTGTTGGTGCTGGGGCTCGGTTCTTTCCTCCACCTGTTTTGGCAGCACCCCTCTGTCTCTCAGCCATCCTTACTTTTGCAGTCTTCCCGAGGTCGTACCACCTCTTCCTGATGTCCTCTATGGTGCGCTGGGTCACACCTATGGCATTGATTTTGTCCCGAATGCCACTCCAGATTTGCCTCTTCTGTGACTCGGGCACTTGGTGGGACTGCGCTCCAAAAAGCCTGTGATGGTCTTGGCTGACATCCTGGATCAGTACCTCCAGCTCATTGTCACTGAACTTCAGTTTTCTTTTCCTCTCACTTCCCTCCTTCTCCCTGTCCTGGCTTGCCATTTCAATGCTTGTTATCTTGGTTTTTTTCTTGTTTGTAGCTGTGAGGCTCTGTTGCTGCTGGCTCCTCAGCTCACCTGCCTGCCTGCCTGCCTCACAGTGAGCTCCAGGTCCTGTGCAGCTGCCTGGGTGTGGCCACTTCCTGTTTGGGAGGTAATTGGGTGAAACAGGATTGGCTGATTCAACAAATTACGATTTTTGAATTACCGATTCGGTATTTACCGATTCGGTAATGTATTCTGTAACTCCGATTCGGTATTTGTATTTCGGTATTTTAATGCTTTAGCGATTCGTTCACATTCGGTATTTATTACCGAATTGTAACGAATCGGTAATGTTTACCGATTTTTTTATCTACATCGCGTTTACCGACTTCTTAATACCGAATCGGTAAAATTCGGTATTAAGGATTCGGTATTCTTGATTTACCTACATATGGCCCTATATCTATTCTAGGGATAGCTATAAGTATGGGGAAAATGCAGGTAAACATTTAGCACTTCGCCTTAGACAGAAGGCAGTTACGAATAACATCTTAAAGGTAAATAGGAAAAATGGGATGTTGGCAACTGATCCGCAAGAAGTTCTAAGTGTGTTTGCGGAGTTCTATGGGGACCTCTATAAAATGGAGGACGTACAAACAGAGCCCACTGGGTGCGCAGGTGATAGGAACCCACCCCATTCTCGCTGAATTGGAGGTGGATATTACGCTCAGTGAGGTTACGGATGTCCTACTAGCGATGGCGGCATGGAAAGCAGCAGGCCAAGATAGAATCCCAATGGAACTCTACAAAGTACTACAAGCAGAACTATCCCCTCTGCTCTTAGATCTATTCATAGCTGTACAACAGAAGGGGCCCCCTCCTCAATACTGGCAGGGCAATGACAAAGTAATGTTTTTGAAGAAAGGTAAACCGCCAGAGGACCCGGCCTCATACCGCTCCATCTCCTTGATCAACGCTGACGAGAAGTTATACTCAAAGATTCTTGCACTTCGATTAGGTACAGTCATTACGTTATTGGTGAGTCCATGGCAACATGGATTTATCCCAGGGATAGACACTACAGATCAGGTACGCTGGGTACTCTCATTGTTTGATCTAACGGACATCTCAGAAGAACAGATGGCTTTGATTCTCCTAGATGCCCAAAGAGCATTTTATCGAGTTGAGTGGGCATACCTTGGGACAACTTAAGATCCAATGGGTTTGGACCTCGTATCGTATCGGCTATAGGAGCCACGTATGTACAACCATACGCAAGAATACAATTGATGAGCAGGGAGTCCGAATAGATCGTGGTCGCTCGTGCGACTAGACTGGGATGTCCCTGCTCACCAATTCACTTTGACTTATATATTGACCCGCTAATTAGATCAATTATGCAAGATCAGCTAATCAAACCAATAGTGGTCAGAGGGTACACTACAAAGGTTCTAGCCTATGCTGGCGACATAGCAGTCGTCACACCGGGCCCAAGGGGAGCAATGGTGAGGATTGAGGCTCTGGCTAACGAGTTTGATAGGCGGTCGGGCAACCGCTTGAATGCCGATAAAACTAGGACTGTCTGACCAAAAAGTATTACTTGGCAGGATTCTCACAAGTCTGAGATAGCCACCTACCTCGGGAGTGACATCTCCGCGGACGTGGGTTCTATTTGGAGAACAAACCTGTCTCCACTTATTGATAGGATTAGTCAAGATCTAAGACGACCAGATAAGTTACACATTGTAGGAAGGTGGATATCTGACTGTGGTTACCCCCAAACTTTTTGCCTAGTGTTTAGCTGGTTTTTGACTTAGTTGGCCTGGGATCCTGCTATTCAGGGCCCCAGGCTAATTGCTCTCTCCTTAAAATGGACTCCATGTACCTTAGGTACATACACAATTGGATACTGGACCACCTTATAGGCCCCTGTAACAGTGTACCCTAGGTACCCTGGGCATAGGTGTATCCAAGGCCTACCAGGGGCTGCAGCTTGTATTATGCCACCCCTGGCCTGGCCTCCATATTTGACACAACTGGCTGATCACTCAGCTGGGGTAAGTTGGTGTAATCACCTCTTATTTAGATATAGTATATCTATATTTAACATATATGGACACATGTTAACCTATAAGTCACTGCTATAGAAGGCCTCGACAATCCTGGAGGCAAAGTGCTTGTTTTCATGTGAGATGGTGCTCTGGCATGAGCTGAGCCTGTCTGCAGCTTTCGGAACAATGTCCTTCAGCTGTTTCATGATATTGCCATACCATATACTCTTAAGTGCATTATGAACCTCGCGGTTAAATGCTATCTTTGGATTGGCTTTATCAAAACATGTCGAGTAAGGTGTCATACGAATTGGAATACTACCCCCTCGCCAATTCTGGCGATGGGGGTAGCATTCCACCCTTCTAGAGGGACACGACATGTACCTAACCTGAAACCCGGGTAAAGTTAAACACGAGCCTCAGCATCACAAAATGGATGCTGCCACCACAGACACAAGTCTGACCTCCTGCTGCTGGGAGTCCTTCCAGCTTGGGAGGCTTGGACAAAGGGTTTCCTGTCAGGGCAGGTGCTTTTACCACCCCAGACAGGATTTTGTGTAGTGGGTTGGGGAGTGCTGAATAGAATGAGACATGCCTGGGGCACACAAGGTGTCACTGTGCATATGCCAGTTCAAACCGGTGCTGGGGCTCTCCAGCCCCAGTACTGGTGCGAAACTGGACAAAGGAAAGGGGGTGTAACCGCCCCCCTTCCTGGTCCCACCCAGAGGAGGGACCTAGTAGATGATCCGGCCCCTAGATTTGGTTTAAGAGTAGGAGCTGTGTCCTAAGACTTCAGATCATGCTGGACTCGACTTGCAACTACGAAGAAAACTGGACTTCGACATTCTGCTGCACAGAAGACTGAAGAGCATCTCCCTTGTGGCCAAGGAGTGAGTACAGGCACCATCCAGTAACTCGACGTCTGCTTTGCCGCCGCCTCCCACTGGAGCCCGAGCCCAGAGCCCGACAGGACCTGGATTCCCAGACATCTCCAAGCCCGATCCACATTCCCTGAAAAGAAGAGACCCGTGGAGGCATCGAGAGACGTGGGACCGGCCATCTTGAAAGACCCCCGAGAAGCTGACTGCGCAGCACCCGAGGCATCCTCAATGCTGTGCTTTAGGGTTTGAGAAACCCCACCATCGAGCAGTATCTGCATCGAAGATCAGCCCTCCAGCATCTCCACGATCTGCGTGGGGCCCTTTTGCATTTTGCCACTCGACGCGTCATCCCGGTTACTGGACCGTTGGCTAGTGGCCATCTTGGCGACGAAATCTACAATCAACACTGCTGGTCTGGTTGCTCCAGACCGGCCCTTGCTACTGTAAAAAGGAGCAGCCCCTCTGACCTTGCTGGTCAGAGTAAGAAGCTTGCATCGTTTCCTGCGTGGCTTGCATTAGCCAAGGCCTGTTGGCTCCAATCGAGAAGTCGACACCGCCATCAGCTAGAGCCTTCGTGGGACAGCTCGTGATCGACTCCTGGACGTCGCTGACCTCTTCGTGTCCACGTGGCTGCAGAGACAATCTTCACTTCTTCACCTGTTGGCACCCGACAACACCTGGTTCCCTCCTGGTTCCACGGTAGTCACTGGCTAGTGGCTTTGAACATTGTCCCCCCTGCTTTCAGGTCTTCACTTCTTCAGATCCACCCTTGGATCCACCGGAACTCTCCTCGACGACCCGCCTGCAGCATCTTCATCTTCAGGCTCCATAGAACAGCACGACGAAACCCGACACACTTTGAGCCCTATGCACCCGCTTCATGTGGGTGAGGTAACTCTGGCACTCCGGTGCTCCTGTGTAGTAATACACCTCTAGTGTCTATGTTCCAAGTTGCTAGGTTCTAGGTCATCCGGAAGGTTCCTTTTGCAGTAACTTTGTACTTTTTACGCACCCATTGAAAGTCTATGGGCGCCCGCGTGTAACTTCCAACACTGCACACGCACTCCGTGGGCCTCCTAGTCACTAACTCTTGTTAGCTCCTTGTAGTCCCAGCGATTCTGAAGGCCCTAGGCCTTACCCCTGTTCGTATAGCGGTTCTTATACCACTAATTTAGTATATGGTTTTAGGGGCCACCAGGGCCTATCCATATTGTGCAACTTTTGTATATTTAAACACAGTTTTGTTTTAACGCATTTGCTTCTGTGCTCATAAAGAGTATAGGGGCTACTTGTAGTAAATAAATATATATATATTTTCAATATATATCTGTGTGGTGTCCTTTCATTTGATATTCAAGGAGAGTGTATATGGTGAAACAACTTGCTTCACATGCCTTTACAGAGTTTAGCCTAAGACTGCTTTGTCCATGCTACCCCTAGGATAGCTGGTCTATAAGGTTGACTTACAACCAATCATCATAAAGGTTGCTTGGCATGGTATATAACAGGCCAACTTCTCACACACATGTCCATAATAGGTAGGTGTAACGTACTTAAAATGACCATGTTTCTTAAAATATTATATCTACTTTGTTGTATCCCGCTGGAACCAGAATCAACATCTTTTAATAAACTCGATGGAATTTTTTCTTAGTTCTTCTGGCAATACCAGAAGGTCAGACGATCACTGAAATTTATGACCCTACCCAACCTGTTTTTTTATTACTGGGCCATAACTTTACAACGAACGGCTATCTTGTTTAACCCCTTCGCCGCGGGGGTAATTCCCCCACGGTGCGGGGGGTGGGGCGGGGTCGCGGCACCGCAATGCTTGTGAAGAGCCCAGCTCGTCATGAGTCACAGTAGAGCTGTGCTCATGACGAGCTGGGCTCATCACAACCCTGCCCACTGATTAATTCTCCCGCACAGGCGAGGAATCAATCGCGCATGGGGGGCCGCGGCAGTTATGACGAGCCCAGCTCCACTGGCTCGTCATGAGCATGGAAGGGGTTAAACCTAATATGGGGCCAGATAACTGTGAGGGTACACAGGAAAGTGAAGCCCCCCTCATTCTTTGAGCTTAAATTAGGCGGGGTTGCATCGGGGGTCCTACACAGGCAGCTAGAGGCAAGTTAGTATTACAAAACATGGTTCAAGCCTCTTATAGCTGCCTGGAACAGTTAGCATAAAGCTTTCAAGCTCTTAAATATTCCCAGGCTCCAGAAATATATTTTCCTGTGGCGTTCGCCGGTTATTTTGGCACCGCTTTTTAACGGTGTGGGCAAACATTGGGAGCGGGCAGGTATTAGTAGAATTGTGGACATTATAGATGGCAATGGGATGATTCCCTTTGTCGATCTACAGTGGCAGTATAAAATTGACTCAAGATCATACTTCAAGTATGTGCAAATAAGGGAATCTATTAGACCCTTCTTGTCTAATATTGTGTCCACAGGCAGGATTATGTTGTAAGAAACTATCCTATATAAAAGTCCCCGTATCAAAGATATCTATTGCTTTTTTATAGAAGCTATCCAGGACGAAATAGCAAAAAAGGAATCTGCTTGGGCAGGAACGGTAGGAAACGGGATGTGGATTTAAGTAGGTCCTTGGCTCTCTCTAAGAAGGCCTTCCTATTTGCCAACCTGAAAGCCCAACACTTTAAAACAGCTTACAATCTGTATTTCACTCTGGCAAAACTGTTTAGCTGGGGGGGGAAATGGGAAAATGACCACTGTCCAAGATGTGTTCTGGGCCCAGCAGACCTAGTTCATATGTATTTTGAATGTACTACACTTGACACATTGAAAAAGGCCATTTCTGTATAAAGTACTAGGAAAGGAAGTGCCTATTTCTCCAACTCTGATGTTATTGGGTTCTGATGAAAGAGCCCAACTAGGAACAACTCAGGTATATTTACCTTCCGACGTATCAAGCTTGGTATGCTAGACTGCTTCACATATATTGAAATGGCATTGTATAATTGTAAAGGAAAGAGGGTGAGGAAATGGGGCAGGACAATCTGGCCCCCCTGTTGGATCTGTCTTGAGTTACTAAGCAATTCTGTTTTTTATTTTTCTTTGTTGGTTAATTTTCCAACTTTTGATATAGTTTCATTGTAATGTGGATTGGCATGTAAGTTTAACATGTTTATGGTTATGTTGTTCAACTAATCTATATTGATTTCCTCCTCTTCTTCTCAGCTTCCTCTTTGTTTTTCATTCATTTTTCCTTCCTCCTTCCTGTACAGGTCTTTGCTTTTGTTGCCGCTGTTTTCAATGCAGGTGGCTAAGGCTAGCTTCTTAGTTGTCTTATGCAAGCGCTTGTAGAGGATGAGGAAGGTCTTGTAGGATGACGTGTCACAGGTGTCCTTGCTGATGCACCATCTCCTCTCCAGCTGTTTGTTGTCTCTTTTTGCTGTTCTGAGTTTTTGGGTGTACCAACTGGCCTTCCTGGAGGATCCACTGTGCTTGTTGATTTTGATGGGGTGTTGCTGTCGGTGCACTTGGTGATACGAGCGTTGAAATTCTTGATTACTCGTTCCAGTTTGGTGGCGGTGCCTGGGTAGGAGGTAGTAAGGGTGCCCAATAGCAGGTCTCTGAAATTTAGTTTCTGCTGCAGTTGGGGTGCTGGCCATCTATGGGGAGGTAGTGCAAGGGCTGGAAGTGCTGAAGTGGACGATGTTGTGGTCTCCATGTGAGTTCTGTGATGTGGCAGTATTTGACATGGTTTTTGGAAGTAAAGATGGGGTCCAGCATGTGTCCTGCTCTGTGCGTGGGGTCACTAACAACTTGGGTCAGTCCAAGGCTGCTTATACTGCGAAGAGGTGGGCGGAGTTATTGTTGTTGGGGTCGTCAAGGTAGAAGTTAAGGTCACTTAGGAAGATAAAGTCTTTGGAGTCCATGGTGAGGGGTGCAATGAAGTCTACGATGGTGTTGCAAAAGCTGGAACATGGGCCTGGGGGTGGGTATGCGAGGATGCCTCTCATGGTTGTCTTGCTGTGTATGTGGAACTTGAAAAAACAAGTTACTTACCTGTATACTGTGGTTCTCCAGTATTGATATCTTTCATAGATTCACATGCTTGAATCTTCCTGGTCGTCATGGTGGGAGTCTCACAGTATTAGAAATATAGCAGTATAAAATAAAAATTCCATGTAAACCAATACAAAGGCATTATACTTTGGTAACCCATCACCATCATTATATGGTCCAAAAGTCAGCCAATGAGATGTCAGCCTTGAGATCACAAGCCCCTGAATAGTCACAATACCTCAGATTTCCAGCACAAGTGTGAGCCAAGGATAATTTTTGTGAGGTAAAAATGGACTACCTTAAAAAAACGGGGCGGTGGGCGGGCCGCATATGAATCTATGAAAGATATCAATACTGGAGAACCGCAGTGTACAGATAAGTAACTTGTTTTTTCTCCAGCATTGAATCTTTCATAGATTCACATGCTTGAATCAGAATAGAAAGCAGTACCTCACCCATGAAAAGCATTTTAAGGGTAAGACCCCTTTTTCCTTATGGTCAAAATAGTGCACTTTCATGAGCTACTAAGGGCCAGATGTAGGTAGCCAAATAGCGAGAACTAACGCTGAAATACGCAGAATTGCGATTCCTTATTTTGCTCTTGCATTTAAGAAATCGCAAATTGCGATTCCTTAAATGCAATGTAAGTAGCACAAAAGAAAGTTCACTTTAGCCTTAAGGAATCGCTAATTACCACCAACTTCAAGTTATTGGTAATTAGCGATTTCCTTTAAAAAATCACTTTTTTGCTTCTTTTTTAAGTGCCATGTGACACACTTTCATGCCCTTAGGGCATGTAATAATAATAATAATAATAATCCACATTTGTAAAGCGCACAATCACCCGTAAGGGTCTCTAGGCGCTGGGGGCCGTCGGGAAGATTAAGCAAGCTATTGCCCAGAGTCACATGGTGCTGGGCTAACCTGCCGCCGGTGCCAGGGATCGAACCGTGATCCCCAGATTCCGGAGTCAGTCGCCCTAGCCGCAGCGCCACACCTTTTGTATGTGAGCCACATGTGCACACATGCACATACCAGGGGTGCAACAGTATGTCCTTTTGGAACCCTGGCACCCCTGAAATTGCCCCTGCAATTTGCGAGTGCCTCTTGATGACTCGTACATTGCGGGAGCAATTCCTACTCATTCCTATGGGCCTTTTGGCCCATAGGAATGAATGGGAAGGTATTCCTTAATTGCGAATCACAATTTGTGATTCACAATTAAGGAATATTAAGGAATCGCAAAAAATATTGCGATTCCTACCTACATGGCATTTTGCGATTCCTTAATAGCGATTGCCTAAAATCGCTATTAAGGAATCGCAAATATGCATTTACTTGCATCAGGCCCTGGATCTTTTAGCCTACATAGTGGATTGTGTGTCTCTGAATGTTAAAATAACAAAGACTACATATATAAATATAAAGTATAATGAAAAAACAATCATATCATGCATTTCTTCATATACAAGCATATTCTTTTGAAGAAAAAAGTACCTTAAAGGAAAAGTCGGCGGAGTACAGCCTGTCCCACTGCTGAATCTCCTTTCCAGGCTATGTCCATAAAGTAGTGCCTGGTGAATGTATGGACATTTGACTACGTTGCCGCTCTACAAATGTCTGGGAGCGATACTCCCGTGAGTAATGCAGCAGAAGTATCCATCTTCCTTGTCGAATGTGCCTTAACCTTTGAAGTCAGAGGCCTTCCAACCTTCTCGTGACAGAATGCAATTGCTGAAGATATCCAGCTGGAAATACTATTTCTGGATAATGCCAAACCCTTCCTGGGGGGGTGGCGAAAGCGATTAGCGGTTGATTTGATTTTCTAAAAGATTTTGTTCTCTCAATATAAAATCTTAATCATCTTCTGACATCCAATGCGTGAAGGGATCTTTCCGCTGTAGAAATTGGATCTTTGAAGTATGTAGGTAGGACAATAGGTTTGTTTAGGTGGAATGACATTGGAAGTTTCGGATAGAATTTTGGATGTGTTCTCAGCACTACTTTGTCTTTCTTTAAATGCATAAAGGGTTCAGATATTGAAAAGGCTTGGATCTCACTGACTCTTCTGGCTGATGTCAAAGCCAGAAGTAGAGTGCTTTCCATGACACAAACTTCAAATCAGCTTCATGAATTGGTTCGAAAAGTGGCTTCATCATCCGTGTAAGGACTGTGCTAAGCTGCAAAGACACTGCTGGACGTTTTATTGGAGCGAAACCCCTGAATAGACCCTTCATAAAGTACAAGTTACTTCCCTTCGGTATTGATGTATCTGGTAGAGATTATTCTAGCCACAGATTTCTTAACGTAGAATTATCCCCAGGTGTGAGACTGGATCTGGAAACTGTTTTGCCCCAGCAACCGTGCGCCCCGGGGGGACAGCATCACACGACTCTGCCCAGGCGTTGTCCGCGTACTTGACGTCAGCCAGGTCACATAAGTCCCACCCCGGTGCTCCTACATCAGTTTTCTTCGTAGAACGTTTCCGCGCCACAACGCGGAGCCATAGACAGACTGTGGGAACATGGCAACAGTGTGCAAAACAGCAGAAAAAGTGGAAAAAGGAATGGTGACAAACAACACCATCGGGAGCAGTACCAACACGGCAGTACCCAAAGGCAGGGAAAAAGAAAGAACAGAGCACAGCCCTGAGCAGGCACCCTTCCAGCATGTAGACAGTTCCCCCTTGAGACAAGGAAGATATGCAAAATGTCATGAGAACATGTGGCAGGGCTATAACCCCAACCAAGAACAACGAAGGGGCACCAGTTCCAAGGCAAACAGGGAACGACATACCTCCAAGGCAACCCCAGCACAGATAGTGACAACCCCCCAAAGGAGCAAGGGCAAGGCACGCCCAGATGACCCCAACCCAGAGGTTAGCAGAGGGGCCAGGACCCTTAGTAACAAAGAGGGAGGGAGGGGAGGACGGGAGAAAAGGCAAGCCTCAATCCTGGAACAACCAGAGCAGAGGGGCACAGGAGTACCTATATACCCATCCTCCAAAGCGCCAAAGAGGAGGAAAGGAGCAAGAAACAAGATAAACCATCCTGTCAAAAGAAGTAAGAATGCACTCCCAGAAGACATAGCCACCCACCAGGAGGCAAGAGCAGAAGACCAAGCCAAAGGTCCTCGCAGAGCAGGGAGGAAGGGAGGGCAGTGAAGGAATCTGCGGCTAGAATCGTCTCTACCAGATACATCGTTACCGAAGGTAAGTAACTTGCACATCTGATAGAGACTACTAGCCGCAGATTCCTTAACGTAGAATAGATACCCTATCCATACCCACGGATAAGGAGGGTCTGTGAAGGATCCCACCAGCCTGGACAGAACAGAGGGTCCAACAGACAGGGTGAGGAGTCCCGCCCTCCAGGCAAGGGGAACCTTCATAAGCAGAACACCAACGACCCCAAGAGGGTTGTGGGAAGAAGAAAAGAAGAAGAAGAAAGAGGAAGCCCGTTCACACTCCACAGAGGAACCAAGGGCAAGGCCGGGGAAGGCCGGAGCACCCCACGCCCTTACAAGGCCACAGAACACTCATCCAATGCCAGGGCAAGGAAGAGGAAGAAGAACAACCTAGATGGCCTAAGGAGACGAGGGAAAGAAGGTGAGCCCACCACAGCCGGAAGGCAACAGACCAGAAAGAACGGTGCTGACAGCAATAAAGCAGTCGGAAGCAGGAAGAATAGCCCGGGCCCGCAGAAGACCGGGCAGGCGACACCTGAAAGAGGAGCCCAGGCACACCTCAGCAAGGGGCCGAGCACAAGACTCAAACAAGCAGAACCAGAGCCACGACGCCAGGCCGCAGACAGCAGGGCAGACCTGGCGAACAGCGCAGCGACCCCGAAGAAGGACACCCCGGGGCGCCACCAAGGCATTCCAATCCAGCAAAAGGGAATTGCACCTGAAACGCACATGAATGCCACAGAGAGCAGATGCCCGAAGGCGACCACAACTCCCCAGCACAGCATAAGCTATATAACAGCTAACACTACCCCACAGAGGGTAAGTTAAGTCCCAAGACATGGGAACCCTCTTTGGAAGAAACTTCCGCAGCAGAGGACAACATAAAGAGTTGCGGGGAAAAAACCTGCAGAAGGCTTGTCAAGCAGCCCAAGAGAAGAACAGGAGGCCTAATCTCAGGGCCAACCTGGTGCAGAGAACTCAAGCAAAAACACAGAGTGAAGAAGGGCCGTCCAGCAGCCAACAGAACCACAGTCTCAACAAAGAAGACTCGAGTGGCCATAAAGCACATAGAACGAGGGCGACTCGCCTAAGAGCAGGACCATCATCAAGAGCTAGCCCAACTCACAGGTCATTGAGGGGGAGAAGAAGGCGGAGGAGGAAGAGGCTGAAGCCCTGCCAAGAACCTCCGGATGGCCGAGTCTGCTGGGGCATGGAACAGAAGCGTGCCATCGGAGGGAAGGTCAACCAGCCGTTCCCTAACATTTTCCGGGAATACACTGTCCCGAAGCCAAGCATGGCGGCGAAGGGCAACCGGAGAAGCCATGGCACAAACAAGCACATCCGATATGTCCAGAGCAGAGCAAAGAATAAAAGTCGCTAGCCCCCGGCCATCCAACGCATCGTGCCGCAAATCAACTCCAGCATCTTCCTGTGACGTGGCGGACCCCAGGGACTCAGCCGAGTCCCACAAACAAGAGGTGGCCCTAGCTAACACACATAAAGTGTTAAGGGCCCTCAGAGCCGCACTGGTGGAAGCAAAAGTACCAAGACTCAAGCCAGCTGGCCTCCCGTGAAGGTGGAGACAACAGTGGTGGCAGGGAGGGAAAGGCGGTTCGCAAAAGGGGGCTCGAGGCAGAGGGGTGGAGGGAAAGACACACCGGGTCACACGGCGCTGGAAGGTGCTGGTGCAAAAGGTGTTGGGGCACCGGGTTCTCCGTGGTGGGACATCCCCAAGTCCTCATCTGGGAAAAAAGCAAACCCTCAAAGGGAAGGAGCCGCTCCCTCCAACCAGAGCCCTGGTGGAGAACTCCCAGGAGGTAATCCGCAGGGAAATGGGCAACCGCATCCCCCATGCACAAAATACCCACAGCCGTGGACACAGCGCGAGCGAAGGCTGTACCCACCTCCGTAGGGCCCGCAGTGGGAAAAGCAGCTCCTCCGTGGGCGACGGCTGCAAGCTAAGGCGGCCGTCCCCGAAGCCAAACGAAGCAGGCAAGGACCAGGTTGGGAAAGGCGAAAGAGGGGCAGAGGAGTGGGGGACCTGTGGCTCCTTCTGTGAAAACCGCAGCAGTGGTGATGAACCAACCTTTGATGACGTCGGGGGAAAAAGGCACGATGCAGCGGCCCGTCTACGGCGAGGACAACACCAACAGGCATCCAACCTCCGGAGACGAGGGGGCATCTGAAGACGAGTCTGCGACCCAAAGCCTGTCTGGCGCCGTAGAGTCCGCAGCCCGAAGCAGGACGTCATCATCGCCCGGCGCCAAAGGAGACACCGGACAGGCCTCTTCCACACCACACAGCTTAGGGGACCGGGGATGGGCCGGAGCCGAGGTTGCTAAGTGACAGTGCTGACTTGACCTCTGACAAGGCTGCCGCCTCCTGGAGGGACAAGAGGGACTCGGGGATGACAAGGGGCCCCCCACCAGCCCGGCCCATAATTTGATGAGGGGCGGTTCACTGACACATGTGTGCCGCCAAGGCTGAGTCAACCTCCGACTCGACCTCTGACGACGCAGCCGCCTGTGTGGAGGGATGAGAAGGGCCCGGTAGGACGAGGGGTCCCCCGCCAGCTTCGATCCATTACGGGACAAGATGGGTCAGCCGAACCCTGTGGCGCCACCAGGGCCAGCAGCAGCTGGTGCCGTAGCGGTGTCACCTCGGCCTCAGGCAAGGCCAAAGCCTGTCCAGAGGGCCGAGAGGGGCTCAGGGATGCGACCTGAGCCCTGGTGATCTCTTGCGACACCACAGGGACTCCCGCAGGAGTTTGCTGTGAAGCAGAGGTGCCGTGGTCCGAAGGAGGAACCCCCGAAGGGCCGCACCCCAAAGGCACCACATCCTCCAAGCCTGGAACCAATCCAGTCGGCGCCGGGACTGGAGCTGCAGGCGATGCCGCGGAGGACCCCGCACAATGCAAGGGATCTGCCGACATCCCAGGAGGGGAAGGAGGAGGAGCAGAAGCCAGCGAGGCCTGCAAAGCCGCCACATATGTCTCCATCTGGGCTCTCGATGCCCCCTCACCGGGAAACTGTGGATAGGGGGACGGTATGCGGGCCGCATCACCTGCGGAGAGCCCACGCCACCAACATGCCGGAAACCAGCCCTCGGGGACAAACTGCGACACTTACCAATCGGGAGCGATGCTCTTGCGGCATAGGAGAAGGATGGGGACGACAGCAATGATGGCTGCTTCGAAACCCTTCCAGAGAAATCAATCGAGGTGACGAAGCCAACCTTGACAGACAAGCCGAGAGAAGTTTCATCCGGCGCTCCCGCCGCGACTTCGGCTTCAACTGTTGGCACGCCTCGCAATCAGTGGAGCCCTGATATTCCCCCAAACACCACATACAAATGAGGTGAGGGTCCGTCGTAGACATAAGGCATCCACACGACGAGCACATTTTAAAGCCTGAAGGCAAGAACCCGATCTCGGTTGCACGCGGACAAGGAAAAAACTGACGTAGGCGCGCAGGGGTGGGACTTATGTGACCTCGCTGACATCACGTACGCGGACGAAGCCTAGGCGGAGTCGCGTGATGCCGTCCCCCCGGCGTGCAGGGATGCTGTGGCAAAAAAGTTTCAGGATCCAGTCTCACGCCTGGGGATCATTCTACGTTAAGGAGTCTGCGGCTAGTAGTCTCTATCAGGTCTCCTTTATTATTCTGTCAGACCGAAGAGAAGGTTGCCCTGGCCTTCTGCGATATCTTGAGATCGCTGCATGATGCACCTTCAGAGATGAATAGGCTAAACCTGCTTTGGCCAAATACAGTAAATACGGTTGGATTTGATCTGGAGTTGAAAGCTAAGGGTGTAGAGAGTGATCCAAAACCACTGGCAAAACATTTCCATTTTGCCACATACGTTTTATTGGAGGAAAATGCTCTTTAGTGAGTCAGAATATCACAACATTCCTGAGGAATATTCAAGGATTGGAATTTGTGGTCATGAGGTTCCAAGCTGATAAATTTAGCGAGCTTATTTGAGGATGCACCACTTGTCCCTTGTTCGTCAATATTAGATCGCACACAGGCGGAAACACGAGGGGATACAGATATTCATAGAAGGTCTGTGAACCAGAACTGTCTCGGCCATGCCGAAGCTATGAGTATCAGGTGGCACGGATCCGATTTCATTTTCCTCAGCACCTTCGGGATTAGAGGGAATGGGGGAAAAGCATGAGTAAACATTCCCTTCCATCGTAGCTAAAGAGCATTCCCCCATGAGCCTTTTTAAGGGAATCTGCTCGCAAACCTTTTGCATTTTTTGTTACCTCGAAGAGATCCAACCCTGGAGTTCCCCATAGGTGGAATATCTGGAGAATCCAATGTTCATCTGGCTCCCATTCGTGGCATAGGCTTGCCGACCTGCTTAAGGAATCTGCCCCCGTGTTGTGGATTCCTGGGACATGCTGAAACCTGTAGAGTGATATTGTGCTTTAGAAGCCACTGCCAGCTATTTTGAGCTTGTGCTGATTACGTTTTTGACCTTGTTCCCCCTTGCTTTAGAAAATAAAACATAGTGGTCATGTTCTCCGTTTTGACAAGGACTGGGGAATCATGAATTCTGGGTAGAAAAGCCTAAGGACCTAAAAACACTGATTTTAGTTCCAACCAATTGATGTGCATCTTTGCTTCTTGGCAGTTCCAGTGACCTTGAATTTCCAGGTCCTGCAGATGCACTCCCCATCCCTGCAATGATGTATTTGTCATCATTATGTAAACAGAAGGTTGAGGTTCGAGAAGTAGATCTGCAGAAACATGTTTCCATATCCCCCACCATGACAGAGATTTCTTTATTTGTGGAGTGACAAGGACTAGATCTTCGAAAGATCCTTGAGCCGGGATCCATTGTAGGTTGAGAAATTCCTGAAGTGACCTCATGTGGAGTCAACAGTTTGGAACAAACGGAATGCAGGATGAGAGCATTCCCAGCATGGACTTGTACATCCTCACTGGAACTGATTCTCTTTTTTGAATCCAAGAACTCAGCTTTAAAATTTTCTGAATGCGTTCTTCTGAAGGATACGCCTTTGCCTCTCTTGTGTTTAACATTGCCCCTAAAAATTGTAGAGTTTGTGACGGTATCAGAGAGGATTTTTCCACATTTATTTTTAGACCTAGTGTTATGAATAGCCTGCGGCAAGCTCTTAATGAGTTTTGAGTGCAATGATACGTCAGACCTTTTATCAGCCAGTCCTCTAGATAAGGATAGACCTGGTGTCCTTGTTGTCTCAAATAGGCTGCCACTGGTACCATGCACTTCATAAACACTCTTGGTGCTGAACGGAGACCAAAGGGCAACACCTTGAATTGGTAGTGGCACCCGCCACCTCAAATCTCAGATAACGTTGGTGTTTGATGTGTATTGGAACATGGAAATATGCATCTAATAGATCTAAAGAGGTCATATAGTCTCCTCTGTTCAGAATCAGAAGAATCTCTTGCAGCGAAGAGTTGCTTTCTGATATACTTGTTTAAACCTCTTAGATCCATCACCTGCCTCCATTTGTTACTTTGTTCTTTCTTTATTAGGCAAAAATGCGAGTAGAATCATTTCCCTCGATGATTTTGAGGAACTTCCTATATTGCCCCTTTTATACGGAGATTCAAAATCTCTTTCTTTAGTAAGGATAGGTGTTGATGTTTCTTTAGAATGGGAGGCCGGGCTGGTGTTTTTTTTAACAAACTCTAGGGTGTGACCATGATCTATAATGTCCAACACCTGTTTGTCTGATGTTATTGACAGCCATTGTTGGTAATACTGAGAGAAGTAGTGGTTCTGATGAACTTTGTTTTCTGATGAGGTGCTTGGCGCCCTGAGAATGTCACTGTCGTCTACTACTGCCCTGCAATTATCCTCTAGATGATGGTTTTTTTCTATTCGCCTGTTGACTCCTTCGCCGCAGTCGAACATCTCCACTTCCAGATTCACACCGACCCTAAAACGACCCTCAGAGACACCCTCGTCTACAGACCCCCGGGACCACGCACACAATTCAGCGAAGACATCACAGACTTCATCAGCCCGCACGCCCTCCCCTCCACCGACTACATCCTCCTCGGGGACCTCAACTTCCACCTGGAGAACAACAAGGACCGCAACACCACCGCCCTGCTGGAAAACCTCGCCAACCTTGGACTCAAGCAACTGGTCAACACCCCCACCCACTACGCCGGCCACACGCTTGATCCCGTCTTCTCTTCCAGCAAGTACATCACCTTCAGCCACGCCACCGGACTCCACTGGACCGACCACAGCTGCGTCCACTTCAGCTTCAAAAGATCCACGACCCACCACCACCCGCAACAGGTACTTCACAGGAATTGGAGCAAGTTCACCGCAGACCAGCTCACCACCTCCCTCAGCCAGAGCCCACCCGCCAACACAACGGACCCCAACGCAGCAGCCCGCAACTTCACACAGTGGCTGAGCGCCTGCGCCGACGACCTCGCGCCACTAAAGAACCCTCCCAGCAGACCCAGAAGCAAGAAGGCATCCTGGTTCACCGACGACCTCAAGGACTCCAAGAAGACCTGCCGCACCCTCGAGAAAGCCTGGCTCCTCGACCGGACCACCGACAACATGACCGCCCTCAAACACGCTACCCGCAAGCACCACCAGCTCATCTGCACCACCAAGAAGAAATCCCTGAAGGAACGACTGGACAACAACGCCCACGACAGCAAAGAGCTCTTCACTATCGTCAAGGAGTTCTCCAACCCCAGCACCGGCACCAACGACATCACTCCGTCACAAGACCTCTGCGACTCCCTCGCCTCGTTCTTCCACCGCAAGATCGCCGACATCCACAACAGCTTCGGCGCCACACCCACGCACCCAACCGTCGAACCGACGCCCCCCACCGCCACCCTTCGCACCGGGACCACGGTGACCACCGAAGACACAGCCCGCACGATGAACACCATCCACTCCGGATCACCGACCGACCCCTGCCCACACCACGTCTTCAACAAGGCCGACTCCACCATCGCACCCCAACTCCGGAACATCATCAACGCCTCCTTCAACACCGCCACCTTCCCGGAGAGCTGGAAGCACGCCGAGATCAGCGCCCTCCTGAAGAAACCTACAGCGGACCCCACCGATCTCAAAAACTTCCGCCCCATCTCGCTCCTCCCTTTTCTTGCTAAAGTCATCGAGAAGATCGTCAACAGACAGCTGACCGCCTTCCTCGAGACGAACGGATCCCTCGACCCCTCGCAGTCCGGCTTCAGAGCCAACCACAGCACCGAGACCGCCCTCATCGCAGCCACCGACGACATCCGGACCCTGCTCGACAAGGGGGAAACAGTGGCCCTCATCCTCCTGGACCTCTCCGCTGCGTTCGACACGGTCTGCCACCGCACCCTAGTCCAGCGCCTCAGCAACATCGGTATCCAAGAGAAGGCACTGGAGTGGATCATCTTGTTCCTCGCCGGAAGAACACAAAGAGTCCGCCTCCCCCCGTTTCGCTCCGAGGCCACCGAAGTCATCTGTGGCGTCCCGCAAGGATCTTCACTCAGCCCCACCCTCTTCAACATCTACATGAAACCTCTCGCAGCCATCGCACGCCAGCACAACCTCAACATCATCTCTTACGCCGACGACACCCAGCTGATCCTCTCCCTCACCAGAGACCCCGACACCGCCAGAACCTGCCTACACGAAGGGATGAAAGACGTCGCCGAGTGGATGAAGGACAGCCGCCTGAAACTGAACTCGGACAAGACGGAAGTCCTCATCCTGGGATCTTCGCCCTCCGCCTGGGAGGACTCCTGGTGGCCCCCAGCCCTGGGCACCGCACCCAAACCAACCGACCACGCACGCAACCTGGGCTTCATCCTGGACCCCTCCCTCTCGATGACCAGACAAGTCAACGCCGTCTCCTCATCGTGCTTCAACACCCTGCGTATGCTTCGCAAGATCTTCCGCTGGATCCCGACCGAGACCAGGAAGACTGTCACCCAGGCACTCGTCACCAGCCGACTGGACTACAGAAACGCCCTCTACGCCGGAACCACAGCCAAGCTACAGAAAAGACTCCAGCGCATCCAGAACGCCTCCGCCCGACTCATCCTGGATGTCCCCCGACGCAGCCACATCTCCAGCCACCTGAGGAACCTGCACTGGCTCCCCGTCGACAAGAGGATCAGGTTCCGGCTCCTCACCCACGCACACAAGTCTCTCCACGACCTGGGCCCCAAGTACCTCAACAACCGCCTGACCTTCTACACGCCCACCCGCCAGCTACGGTCCACCAGCCTCGCCCTCGCAGCCGTACCACGCATCCGAAGAGCCACCGCCGGAGGAAGATCCTTCTCTTCCCTGGCTGCCAAGACTTGGAACTCCCTCCCCATCCACCTTCGGCTGACCCAGGACCATCTCGCCTTCAGGAAACAACTCAAGACCTGGCTGTTCGAGCAGTAGCATACCCCTCCCCCCAAGCGCCTTGAGACCCTCCCGGGTGAGTAGTGCGCTATACAAATGGCATGATTGATTGATTGATTGATTGATGGTAAGGCGCATTGGTCAATCGAAACTGTTGTTGATTAGGATATTGTCGATACCCCTGCTGCTGGTAGGCTGGTACCTATATGATTGAAAAGATGGCCTTTGATGGTAATGGCATCCTGCTCCTCTACTAAGAAAGGACTGAAACCGTTGTTGTTGAAGGATCCCTAAAGCACGTGCTGTGTCTGTATCAGTCTAAATTCCCTGAAGAGCATCATCCACATGTTTACCAGAAAGATTTTCACCATTGAATGGCATATCAGCAATTTTCGCTTGAATTTTGTGACGGAAAGAGGTGGCTTTGAGCCAGCCCTGTCTGCAAAGAGCGACAGCCCCTACCATCTGCCTAAATGCCACTGATGAAATGTCCATGGATATGTCGCTCATTTCATAGGCTGCCCTAGCCCCATCTTGAAGAATTTGCACTGTCTCTTCCTTCTTATCCTCGGGAAGGTGAAATAGCAAAGGCGCCAAATCAGACCACATTTGTCTGTCATACCGGCTTACTGTGTCTAAAGCATTTGATGCCTTGATGAACGCGGCTGCCATAACTGCAAATCGTTTACCTGTGCCATCTAGTTTTCTACCTGCCTTGTCTGGTGGAGCGGAACATGTAGCGGCCGGGTGTCTAGAGCGCCTCTGCGCTGCTTGTATGACCACTGATTCTGGTCTAGGATGACCAATCAGACATGCAGAGGACGAGTCTGGGTCTTTATATTTCTTCTCCATTCTCGGAACTGATGCCAAAATAGAAGCTGGATTTCTCATAATTTTTAGGCTTGTCTGCCATACGTAGCTCACCAATGGGATGGTCTGAATTGACTTCCTAGCCGAAACTTTGAAATCGTTTAAGAAACAGTCCGCCTGTTTCACCGGCAGAGAAAGATCAAACCTTTTTGAGGCTAGCTCCATTAACTCTTGGAATCCTCCAATATCCTCCGGCAGAGAATTTGCTGGGCAAAGTGAAGGAGATGACGGAGCAATATACTGATCCCATTCGTCACCCACAGGCTCTTCCTCCTGTGCCAACTCTCCTTCTTCTGGTTGTTCTTCCACATCGCTCTCTATATAGTCATCCCTGATGGATGACTATATCACAAGTCAATAAAACCGTGGGGAGTTGCTTCGCTATTATCAGAGCCCTCCGGAAGATGCTTCCGATCCAGCCAGCTCAAGCTTGAGGACTGGTAATACGAAGTACCATCCTAAGCAGGTTGGACTACTGTAATGCCTTGCTGCTGGAGTCTCCAAGATATTTGATTGAGAGGCTCCAGAGGATTCGAACGATAGCAGCTAAGCTATCTTTGAGGAGGCCAAGACGTTCATCTGCCTCCTTGGCCTTGTCGGAGTTACATTGGCTCCCTTTACTGCAAAGAGTTCACTTTAAGTCCCTTTGCATCGTTTTCAAGGCCTTGCATGGGCGTGGACCTAAACTAATGCAGAAGAAATTCGCCTTGTATGCTCCTGGTAGGAGCCTTCGCTCCTCTTCCGCCAGAATAGTGAAGGTGCCAAGATTCTATAAAACAAAGTCAGGAGGTAGGGCCTTCAGTACCTCTGCTCCCCGACAATGGAATAATCTTCCATTCGGGTTGAGAAAGCAGGAGGATCTTCTTCCGTTCAGGATGAGACTAAAGACATGGTTCTTTCCTAGTGCATAACTCTACTATCCCGATGAGACCCCGTAGCCTGAGCCCAGCTGGGCACACATATGTTAGCGCCAGGATGCCTGCTGGGTGACAGTGCGCTCTATAAGTGTTGTAATAAATAAATACAATAGATTACTGTTAGGGGACGCTTCTTCTGTGAGGCTTGGGGTGGTGCTGCCTTCTCAGCAGAGGGTGCGCTCTGCGTCTTACTTGGGGGTTAGGTAAAAGGTATTTGCTTCCAGAAAGCGTTTATAATAGTCCTTAATCATGTGTCTCAGATCAGTGACCAGTGAAATTGGCACTGACATAGTATCTTCTCTGGGCTTTGGAGGATTATCCTCCTCATACTCATAAGTGTTCAGAAAAGATTTGTACCTCTGTGATCTTGATGGAGGACGATCTTTAAAAGAGAAATCCTCTTGAAAATATTCAGTTTTGTCCTGATAGTCTTCCTGCTGGACTTGGCCCTTTTGGCAGGTTCACCCCAAAACTTTTTTGCAATCCCCTAGCCTTTTTCTGTAACCTGGTGTTGGTGATTTTAGGCCTCTGAGCACTTTAGCACTGTGGTCCAGTGTAAAGTGCGTGCGTTCTCTGTGTATGTGTGGTGAGATTGGCCTGCCCTCCCATAGGAATGCATTGGGGATGAGGGTGCCTGTGGTAATTTCTGGTATGAGGGGAGTGGCAGGGGCGAGTTTAGTATGTATGAACTCGTGAGAATAAATGCTGCGCAATGGTGTGCGCAGATTTAGGATGACTGGTGGAGAAATACCACTTTTAGAAGTTGGCATTTCTGTGTGCAATGTGTCTGCCTGCCTGATGTGAATTGCATGTCTGGCTTGTGAGTGACAGGAGGTGAGAGGTGTGGGTGGCTCCAGGAGGAGCAGGATGAGTCAGCACTAGTCTGAATGGGACACCTGAGTTGAGAGTAGTGGGAGGAGAAATACCCTGACACAGAATAGGATGGTGTTTCCCTAGTACAATGCTGGCTCCGCCCCCTGTGTTGTGTCTTGATCACTGAGCCCCACCTGACAAAGGGGCTGGGCAAAACAAAGTGCTCCAAATCCCCCCTAAACCAGTTCTGACTGGTATCCCCCCAAGCCGTGTGCTGTGACACAAAGGGATATGTTAATATAAATATTGGGGCTGTGACCCCAGGAAAATGTTCTGTACCTGATCCAAAACCTACTGGGCCCCAGCAAGACCTGCCAGGAAGGCTGCCTCCCTGGGCCCAGTATGGCCCCCTGGATTCCTACAGGCTTCTGGGACTTTGCTGCATCAAGCGCCTTGTGAGCGCTACGCTTTATTTTACTTTTGCTCCCAGGAGAGAGGAGCCTGCTTTACTGCAGCGGCAGCGCTGAGCTGCACATCCAGGGGAGGGAATCCCCGAGCGTAGGGATTCCCCCCACTCTGCTTTATGGAGCGGGAGCCCACCCCGCAGTTTGCGCAGCCGAGCGGGTGCCCATTCCGCGTTTGTAGCTGCTGAGCAGGTGCCCATCCCGCTTTGCGCTTTCTAATTAACCGCGGATGCCCACCCCGCTTTGCGCTTTTTAATTAACCGCTGGTGCCCACCCCACATCTGGAGTTGTTTGCGGGTGTCCACCCCGCTCTATGTTCATTTTTACTGCAGGTGCCCACCCCACTTTGGTTGCCTTAGCAGGAGCCCACACCGCACTTTACTAATGAAAATCACCGCCGTGGCCCGGGAAGAAACCTGGAGCTGTCGGCTGGAGCAGCGCCACCCAGAAGCCAGGCAGGCTGTCTGACTCCGGGCGGAGCCACGGCCAGAACCGGAAGGGGGCGCAAGGAGGAATTGTCAGCCTGCCCAGCAGGGCTCCCATATGCCGGTGGGAGCCCTGCACAATGCCCAGAGAAGTCCTGGGGCCCAGGAGCGGGTCTGGGTGAAGTAAGGAACGGTCGCTGAGTGAAGCCTCCCCAGCAAGGGAGGAGACTCGAGGAATTCGGCACCCGACAGCCAGTGAGTAATGGCTCATTGTGTTGCCATCTGTTCAAGGCACTGAGTGTGAGCGGCCCGTCTGGCAGCGGGCCTCTCCAACGAGGCTCCCTTATTGTTTGGGGGCATTTCTGGCCATTTTACTACAGCTGCCCCGTTTTGCTAGAGGGAAGCTGCAATCTCTTTAGGGGCAAGTTCTTTTTGGATGCATAAGAGAGCCCCTGTGGGCCCCAGAGTCTCGGGGGTAGATCGAGGCGCATTGTCGGCACCTGGGTGGTCCTGGAAGAGAGCGGGCCACCCCAACGATGGGGGCATGTGATTTAATGCTAGGGGGTCCAGAGAGCACAGAGACTGCTGGGCTCCCCTCCTTTATGTAAAGTGCCACGAACTGGGCACATTTGAGAGAGAGACCCTGAGAGGGGCCGGAGGCACAGTGTGTGCCCGTGAGTTTCCCAGCTGCGCAGCACTTAGTGCCAGCTGCAACGTTTATTTCTGCGCAATCCACACTCTTGACTTCTTCTGCATTGGCAGCATGCCCTGACTCTTGGACATAGGGCATTTGATCCCCCTTTTGAGATGGCCAGTTGGCCAGGGGGACTGTTAGATATATAGGGCACCAGGCCCTGATGTGATTTATAGGGTGCTAGGAAATGTCTTGGCATTTCACCTTGAGCTGAGAGGTCCAAAAGAACCTTCCTCCTCTGATTCCTGCATTTCCAATAGATGAAAGGGTGGTATCGGTGAGACTTTGCTCAGGATGCCAAGTCTGATGAAAATCTTCCTGAATCAGGTATGACTGAGGACCTTTTTCTTTCCGTCGATGAGCCCATAGACGGTGGAAACCTCTTTAGTTAAATGGTCATCGACGAGCTTTGTATATTTAGAGACTTGATTACCATCGTCAATGAGGTTGTCGTCGAGGTCGTCGACTGTGCTGTCGACGATGCCTTTGTCGACGATCCCTTCGTCGTGGCGGCCGTCGACTAGGCTGTCGTCGTCAGAGTTGAAGTTCCTGCCGTCGACTACGCTGTTGTCGTAGTAAACGTCATACCGTCACTCGCATCGACGAGGCTGCCGTCGACAGGGCCTATTTCTCCACAGATTTCTTATGAAGAGTGTGAGGTGCTGAGGAAGAAGACCTCTTAGAAAAACCTTCAGGAGGCAGTAATTCTGGCATCTTGTCCTTAGATTTACTGACTTTTTGTTTTTTAGAGTCAGCTTTAGTAACAGTAGGCTCTAGTTTCCTTTTTGGAGTAGAATGAGCCTCTTCAGCCTCTGAACCAGACTCTGATCTGGATTTCTTCTTCTGTAGCCACAAAAGTAAACGTGCCTCTCTGTCTTTTAGAGTTTTGGCAGACAAAGTCCTGCAATGCTTACACTCCTTAGGAACATATTTTGGATATAAGCAAAATAAACTATCTTCGTGGGGTTCCTCAGAGAACAGTCTAGCCTTCCCACAAGATCTGCACGGTCTGAATAACCTCTTCTTAGAGACCTCAGACATCTTCCAAAATGAAGAAAATAACAATACCTCTTTCCAGAGAAATACAGAGATGAATAGCAAGGTCAAAAGTTCAGCACAGAGGGAAACCTGAGCAGAGCTCAGGGAGACTCCTTCTCACACAATGTGCGGTTAGAATCTGAGGTATGGTGGCTGTGCAGGGGATTGGGATCTCAGGGCTGGCGTCTCATTGGCTAAATTTTGGACCATATAATGATGGTGATGGGTTACCAAAGTATAATGCCTTTGTATTGGTTTACTTGGAGTTTTTCTTTTATACTGCTATATTTCTAATACTGTACTACTCCCACCATGAAGATGGGGAAAGTTGAAGCATATGAATCTATGAAATATTCAATGCTGGAGAAGTTGAGGTATTCCATGGGGGTAGGTCTCAGTGAGGAAATTGATGCTGGGTGCCAGGGTAGTGATGAGGACCCATAACTCGGTGGAGTGTTTTGCAGATAGAGAGCGTGTTGAGGAGTAGGTTGTGGAATTGAGTTGGTGGGTCGCTGGTGTGGCATGTCAAGAGGTTGGTGGGGTGCTCTTTGGCATGGCGGTGCTCCATGATGTGATTATGGGCATGCTAGTGCAGGAGAAGATGCAGTTGGTGCAATCAAATGGTCCTACTGTAGAGTGCAGTATGGCCTGGCAGCAGTGTTTACTTGAAAGTCTGGGGTTCAGGGCACCATGGACGGCAGTGCTGTGAGTGCGTGTGGGCCATGGACCAGGGTTCCTGGTGCTGGGAGGAGTCCAGGGGCAGACAGTCGCACACTAACTGCGCCAGTGGCACTTCTGCAGCGCAGCCGCGCCCTCCATTAAGAAGGTCCTGGGAGGAGGCAGGGCGGTGGGAAGTGGTGGGCGGGCTTGGTTGGAGACGCCAGAAAAGAAAAACAGAGGCAACAATAAAAAAAGCCACTAAAAAGGAAAAATGAAGGCAAACAAATGGAAAAAGGCACTAGAAAGGCAATAGAAATGGGGGCAACAATGGAAAAAGATAACAAAAAGGCAATAGAAAATGAAGACAAACAATGGAAAAAAGGCACCAGATAGAATGCAATTGAAAATGGAGGCTACAATGGAAAAGACATTGTGAAAGCAATAGAAAAACAAAGGGAGACAATAGAAAAGCAAAGGCAGTATAGAAAAGATATAAAAACAGTAAAAAGATAGTGGCAAAACCAAAAGAGCAGCTGGAGCACAATGCAGCAGCACGAGGAATGGATGGGTCTGAGAACTGCGCAATGGGGTTGTGCTGCAGCCTCCATAAAGTTGGTCCTGGGAGGAGGGAGAGGTGCTGAAACGTGGTGGGTGGGGCTTGGCGGGAGGTGGGAAACGATTAGCTGAGGTGCGGGAAGGGAGTGGAGCAACAGCAGAGAAAGGCAGAAGGCAACTCGAAAACAAAGGCAACAGTGGCAAAAGACAGTAGACAGGAAAAATGAAGGGAACAATGGAAAAAGACACTAGAAGGAAAAAAATGAAGGCACACACATGGAAAAAGACACTAGAAAGGAGGGCAACAACGGAAAAAGATAATAGAAAGGCATAGAAAATAATGGAACAAAGGCATTGTAATGGAATAGATAACGGATGCAACAATGGAAAAAGGCAAAGGGAAAGCAATAGAAGACGGAGGCAGACAGTAGGAAAGCAAAGGCAGTAGAGAAAACATGGAGAGACAGTAGAAAGATAGTGATGAAACCAATAGAGCGGCAGGAGCTAGAGTGCAAAGCAGCAGCATGAGAGAGAGGTGTCTGGGATAAAGTAGATTAACTTTTTTTGAGAAAGCTTTGTGCATATTCATCCAATGGTGCCAAAATTATTAAGAAACCAAAAAAGGTGTTTCCTATGGAAACTCTGCCCTTTCCATACCTACATTGGTGCTATCACTGCCATGTGTAATATTTTTATATTTATGAAAAAGTTACTGACCTTTGGTAACAACCTTTCTGGTGGATACTCTTTCCAACCTGCAGATTCCTCACCTGCTCAATAATCCAATCTGTCAGACTGAATCCGGAAAATATAAATGCTTTATGATGCCGGTATGGGGGGCACTGGCTTCTTATTGATGCGGGAAGTGACATGAGATGTGACTGAAGCCACATAGTGCCCACCCAAGGGCAATAACATCAGTTTCCATCCATTGTTTCCAGGCAGTTAAAGCGAGTAGTAGAGAAACATTGACTAATTTAAGAGGAATGCCAAACTGATAATTGGAGCATTATTACTCTTTTCCTGCACCTCACTCCTCCCATTCCCCGCCAAAGTCATTGAGAAAGCCGTCAGTAGTCAGCTCGCCGCCTTCCTTGAATCCAACAACTCCCTCGACCCCTCACAGTCCGGCTTCTGATCCAAACACAGCACCGAAACCGCCCTCATCGCTGCCACGGACGACATCCGAACGCTACTGGACAACGGAGAAACAGTTGCCCTCATCCTACTTGACCTCTCCGCCGCCTTCGACACAGTCTGTCACAGCACCCTCATACAACGCCTCAGCAACGTCGGGATACAAGGAAAAGCCCTGGACTGGATCATCTTGTTCCTCGCCGGAAGAACCCAGAGAGTCCGCCTCCCCCCATTCAAATCTGAGGCCACCGAAGTCATCTGCGGCGTACCACAAGGATCATCACTCAGTCCCACCCTCTTCAACGTTTACATGAGTCCCCTCGCATCCATCGCGCGACAACACAACCTCAACATCATCTCCTACGCAGATGACACCCAACTGATCCTCTCCCTCACCAAAGACCCAAACACCGCCAAAACCAATCTACACGAAGGAATGAAAGAAGTAGCCGAATGGATGAAGAACAGCCGTTTAAAACTAAATTCGGACAAAACGGAAGTCCTCATCCTAGGATCATCCCCCTCTGCCTGGGACGACTCATGGTGGCCACCGGCCCTGGGTACAGCACCCATACCTACAGATCACGCACGTAACTGGGCTTCATCCTAGACTCCTCCCTCTCGATGACCAGACAAGTCAACACCGTCTCATCTTCATGCTTCAACATCCTACGCATGCTCAAAAAAATCTTCAGTTGGATCCCCACCGATACAAGAAAGACAGTCACCCACGCACTGGTCACTAGCCGTCTGGATTATGGAAATACCCTTTACGCCGGAACCACAGCCAAACTACAGAAAAAACTCCAACGCATCCAAAACGCCTCAGCCAGACTCATTCAGGACATCCCCCGCCAAGCTCACATTTCCGGTCACCTGAAAGACCTCCATTGGCTCCCCGTCAACAAGAGAATAATGTTCCGTCTCCTCACCTACGCACACAAGGCCCTCTACGACCTAGGACCCGAATGCCTCAACACACGACTGTCCTTCTACACACCCACACGCCAACTACGATCATCCAATCAAGCCCTCGCCGCAATTCCGCGCATCCATAGATCCACCATGGGAGGAAGATCCTTCTCCTACTTAGCGGCCAAAACCTGGAATTCTCTCCCCACTCACCTCCGCCTTACACAGAACCACCTCTCCTTCAGAAAGCAGCTAAAAACCTGGCTTTTCAATAAGTAACGCACCCATCCTCCCTCAAGCGCCTTGAGACCCTCTGGGTGAGTAGCGCGCTATACAAATTCTTGAACTTGAACTTGAACTACATCCATCAGATGGGGAGGTGAGAGGGACCAGTGAGGAATCTGTAGATAGACAGGTTATCCACCAGAAAGATTGTTACCGGTGGTAAGTAACTTTTTATTCGGATGTATACTTCTAATTGCAGATTCTAACCTGTTGAGCGGTACAATTCCCATATGAGGGCTGATGGGTTGTTAGATAAGGAAGTTTTGCCACCTTGCAAAATTCTGCAATGGGAAACCCTCTTGCAAGTGCAGAAGGCAAGGACTTGACTTTGGTGGAGGGAGCTCGGATTCTTTGAGGGGCTCCTTTTTGGCAAGTGCATGGCACTTTTTGATACTATGGATAATCCAGCAGGATCATTTTAATTTCACTAACACCTTTCCTTTTATACTGCCACAGTACCAGCACAGGGGTTGTCATTCAATCACATTTCTCCAATATAGTCGAGAAAAAAACTGACTGCACACCTAGGGTCTAGATGACGCAGCATTTCTTCCTCCTCCCTTGTGGGGTAGGGTGGGGGATAGAAGAGTAATAAGACTGCCCCAGGTAAAACAGAGTATCCACTTTCGAGAAGAAACACCAGCTTGTCAGGGAAAAAAGTTGTAAATGGCAGGTGAGCCTTCAGGGCCTGCAGCTCACTGACCTGTTTTGCAGTATAGATGGCCACCATAAAGACCATTTTTGTGCTTAAGAACCACAAATGGCAAATGTAAGAGAACAATCAAAAATGTTCAAATAAGAATTAGGTCCCACTGGAGCATTGTAGTAAAGTACCTCTTTTAGACATGATCATTTCCACTTTTTGCCCACTGGTACTGATGCTTTTTGATTGGAACTGCACTGCGTTCCTGCTAACCAGGCCTCAGTGCCAGTGCTCTTTCTCTAAAATGATACACACATTATTTGTATCCCAACTACAAAGGATTTAGCACCCCTGTATGTCCCGGTAAATGGTACACCTGGTACCAAGGTCATGGATACTAAAGAGGGTCCCTAAGGGCGGCAACATTTACTATGCCTACTATGCCACCCTAAGGGAACCACACACAAAAAAATGCATGCAGACTTCCATTGCAGGATGTGTGACATTGTGCAAACCATTCTGAAAACATGTCTTTGCCAACTCCCTGTGTGCAATGCCAAAGTACACTACATGTACTATATGTAAGTCACCCCTACAGCCAGCCTTTAGAGCCCTAAGGCCGGGTGCATTATATTAGATGTGAGGGCAGATCTGCATAAGCAGATATGCCTCCATGATGCCTAGTTCCATTGCTAGGCATTGCAATTACGAGTTACCCAGCTACATAATGGCTTGACTGCTTATAATGGTGTTTGGTATCAAACACATCATCTTAATAAATCTTTGCTGATGCCAGTATCGAATTTATCAATACATGCACCCAGAGGGCACCTTAGAGATGTCCCATGTAACCCTACTATTTACAGCGTGTTGGCTGACTGGTATCTTCCAGCGTGCCACCACAGACGAGTTTCTAATCTCCTGCAAGGGAGAGCCTGTGCTCTCAGAGGTCAGGAACAATGCCTGCTCAGCAGAAGGTGTTCCAAACTCCTCCAGCAAGATGGCTTCAAAGCTTCTGCTACCTTTCATATGCGACCCCGGGTCCCCTTAGACTTGGGAAACGCCACCCACTGCCCTGCGACCCATTTGGCACCAGAGCAGGTGGGAAATTAGATTTTCAGGATGAATGTTTCATTACAGGCTAGTCACACCTCTAAGGTGGGCGGCCTGACAGGAGCAGCCAAAGAAGAGTTTTACCATCTTGATTTTTAATGATATAAGGACTGGGTCAAGATTATGCTCACTGTCCACAGGAAGTGGTCATTTATAGGGATGTAATTGCCCTAGTAATAGGTAGCCCTTTGGCTACTACCATATAATCCCTAAATGCCCCAAAAATGGAGTATTTAGGGGTCCCCTGACACCAGGCCCTCAGATTTCACTTCCTGGGAACTGTAGAAGACAAAGACGACACAACACTGCAAGAACTAAGGACCTGCACCGAAACTGGCGCCAAACCACGCTGGCTGCTTGCTTCTCGACAACCGCAAGGACACAACATGTCCTGTGGCTGTGCATCATTCCTATCACTTGGAGGACTGCCCAGAACTTCGACAACCAGCGAACATCTCCCGTTGAGTGGAGGATGGGGAGTTCAGGACACACAAGATCCACGACCAGAGTGGGTTCAGAACCTACCGGCCGACAACCGTGAGAGCCTGAAACTCCAGTGGGCTGCCAGCGAAGACCCTCTGCACTCGAGCTCCATAGCACGGGGCCATGACTTCTGACTGCGTCCCCTGGGTCTAGGGGTTAGTCGCAACCTGAGCCCCCCTTTGAGTTCACCCAGACTTACTCACAAGCCCCCCCTTGCAGCCTTTGTTTCAGGTCCCCATTCTACAGTGTTGCGCCTGAGGCTACCATCCTGACTAGCACCTCTGCACCTAGACACCCCAGGGCAGGTAACCCAAAACTGCTGGTGGTTCTTGGGACCATGGCACCCTAGCACCCTAAGTCCAAAAAGGCATCCCGAAACTCTGACTGCAAGTATCTGTTTGCTGTGTATGTTTTTCCTTCCATAGGACAACATGACTGCATTCGAGACTCAGACGTCAAAAACAGTTATTTAAGCTTTTTACTGTTGTCTTGCAAAATTCATAACAGTGAAAAGTACTTGAAGTATTCAAAGATCTTGGTGTCTAAGTTCACATTAAAATCTACTTTATTTTTATAAAGTGGTCTTGGATTTCTTATTGAGTGTGTGAGCCATTTATTGACTATGTGTGTACAACAAATGCTTAACACTGACCACACTAACACAAATACAGCACTGGGGATTATTAAAGTATGCCCTGTAAACCAATAAGGGTCGCCTTTTTGCATGGTGTGCTCTTACATTGGCACTACTCCATAGGGAGCTGGAGAGTTTGCAGCCAAATGAAGAAGCACAGGTCTGCCTACCAGACCCTACCTAACCCCGCTCCCTACCCTAAGCCCTAACTCCACTTCTCTATTAGCTCTAAGCTTCCAGGCCTAGGCCCTCTCCTATCCCTAAGCACTAACCCTCACCACTCCCACCCCATCACCTAACTATTCCTTCCCCCAAGTCCTAATCCTTACCCATCCCCCAGCCCTACGTTCTAACCCCTGCTGCTCTCACCCCCTTTCTATTATTTGAAGGGCTCACTGATCCAAATTATTCGCCTTCTAGGCTGGTAGAAAGGAGGACACCTAGCATCCCACAGACTTCTGGTGTTCTGTCAGAAGCAAATTAGACCTGCTTTCCTTGTGGTGCTGAGGAAGAAGAGAAGGATGAGGCTGGGTTGAGGGATCTGGGGCAATTACTTCTGGCTCTTTCTCTGTGTTGTCTAACCAGAGTATTTTGGGGCTACTGTGCCTGTGTCTAGGAAGGCTGGCATTGGCAAAAGCTGAACCTTCTGGGAAATGCATTGAAAGCAGCAAAATTGTTAAAATACATGCTTTGGCCAGCGATAAATGAGAGCAAATCGACCTGGCGAGGGTATCTGGCTAGATCACTGAAAGAGCTCTCAAAGGGGAAGACATATTGATCAGCGACCTTCTGGCTAGACTTACAGGAAAACTGCTTATTGCACAAGTTACTTACCTTCGGTAACGATATATCTGTAAGAAACATTAGTTAGTGTTAGATTCCTTACCTTAGAATATCCCCAGGAGTCAGACTGGATCCGGAAAGTTTTCGTCAGCAGTTGCCTTGCGCGTCGGTAGGCGTTGTCTGCGGTTCCGCGTCCGTCGTCGTGATCGCCGGGACTTAGACGCCGCCCTCGCGCGCTGATGTCAGTTCTGTACTTAGCTTTCCGCGCCAGGAACGCAGAGCCATGATATAAACCGACACTGGTGCCATGAAACTAGGGCCCTGAAAGGGATGTCCTTAACCATAGATATTGGTTGGCAGAATGAGGAGGATGGGTGCGGCGGTAAGGAATCTAACACTAACTAATGTTTCTTATAGATATATCGTTACCGAAGGTAAGTAACTTGTGCATCTGAAAGAAACACGTTAGTGTTAGATTCCTTACCTTAGAATAGATACCCCAGCAATACCAACCCCGGTGGTGAGTCTGCGAACCAAGATCACACCAGAAAGTCCTAGAAAACGGAACTGCCAAAAAAGCCATCTCTCCGGACTTGGATGTCCAGGCAGTATTGCCTAGCAAACATTTGCAGCGAGGCCTACGTTGCTGCCTGATAGATGTCCTGCAAGGGGACTCCCCAACCCAGGGCAGTAGTAACCGCCGTGGCCCGGGTGGAATGGGCGCGCAGCCCAACAGGAGGCTCCTTTTTCACTAAAGAGTAGCAAACATTAATGCACAAGACGACCCACCGAGAGATGGTCCGCTTGTGCACCGCCCGTCCCTTCCTAGCGCCCACGTAACCAACAAAGAGCTGGTCGTCCACCCGGAACTGGCGTGTGCGATCTAGATAAAAGGAGAGCGCACGTTTTGGGTCCAGACGATGGAGCCTCTCTTCCTCTTTCGAGGGATGCGGAGGCAGAAAGAAGGTGGGCAAGGTGATGGACTGCCCGATATGAAAGGCTGTGACCACCTTGGGCAGGAAAGAAGGACAAGTCCTTAAGACAACCTTGTCTCGATGGACAGAGAGGAAGGGAGGTTTAGAAGATAAAGCCTGGAGCTCACTCACTCTCCTGGCACAGGTGATGGCAACCAGGAATGCAGTTTTAAGAGTTATTAGACGAAGAGGACAGTTATGAAGTGGCTCAAAGGGAGAGCACATCAGATACGTAAGTACAAGATTCAAGTCCCACTGAGGCATCACAAAGGGAACAGGAGTAAACATGTGTGTGATGCCTTTCAAGAATCTATTTACAACTGGGGACTTGAAAGAGAAGGCTGATCAGGAAGCCTTAAGAAGGCTGAAATGGCCGAGAGGTAGCCCTTGATAGTTCCTAGAGCAGAGCCCTGCTGGGCAAGAGAAAGTAGGAAGAGAAGAACCTCTGAAAGGGGGGCAGAGAGTGGATCCACAGCCTTTGCTGTGCACCATGCCACAAATTTGTTACACCTGCAGGCGTATACCGTTTTTGTGGAGGGACGCCTGGCTGCCAAAATCACATCACAGACTTCAGGAGGCAAGTCAAATGGCCTAAATTGCTGCTGCTCAATCTCCACGCATGTAGGTGGAGACTGGACAGGTTTGGGTGGAGGACAGTCCCCTGCTGCTGTGACAGAAGGTCCTCCTGAAGAGGCAGACGAATCGGGGGATCGACTGACATGCTGAGTAGCTCAGGATACCAGTATCTTCGTGCCCAGTCTGGAGCCACGAGGGTGACTTGGGCCCGGTCTCGCCTGATCTTCTTCAGCACTCTGGGCAGGAGTGGTATAGGCGGAAAGGCATACAACAGACTGCAGTTCCACTCGAGTCGCAGAGCAAGTGTCCCCTTGGAAATTCCAACGGGCAGAACTGATGACGTTGTGCGTTCTCTTCGGTGGCGAATAGATCTAACCAAGGCTCTCCCCACTGCTGAAAGAGACCTTGGGCCACGTCCTAGTTCAGACGCCATTCGTGATCCATCATGCACCGGCGGCTGAGTTCATCCGCTCTTGCGTTCATGGAACATGATAGGTGTTGAACCACCAGGGTGACTTCAGGTCCCACTGCAGAGCCTGTATCTGCCACTCGGCGTTATGCACCAAAAGGATGCAGGAGGCCATCAGCCGCAGGAGCCGCAGCGTCAATCTGACTGAAACTCGGGATAAAGGCTGAAAGTTCGGAATCAGAGCCTGAATATCCTGAACCCGCTGTTTGTGGGGATAAACCCGAAACTGCGCCGAGTCCAGAACCGCTCCGATAAAAAGGAGCTTCTAAGAGGGGCACAGGTGTGGCTTCGGCACATTGATGGAGAACCTCAGCGAGTGCAGGAGGTCGGCCGTAGTCTGGAGGTGGGAGACAACTGTTTTGGGCGAGCCCGCCTTCAACAACCAATCGTCGAGATAGGGGAAGACTGAAACCCCTGATCTGCGCAGATGAGCTGCGACCACCGCCATCACTTTCATGAACACCTGAGGGGCGCTGGTAAGGCCGAAGGGGAGCACGGTAAACTGAAAGTGCTCATGGCCTACTGTGAACCACAGGTAGCGCCGGTGGGGCAGCAAGACGGGGATGTGGAAATAAGCATCCTGCAAGTCCAACGCTACCATCCAGTCTCCAGGGTCCAGGGCAGCTAGGACCTGAGCCAAAGTCAGCATCTTGAACTTCTCCTTCCGGAGCAAGCCGTTGATCCTCCGGAGGTCCAAGATAGGGCGTAGGCCTCCTTTGCCCTTCTTGGGTACCAGAAAGTAGTGGGAATAGCAACCACGTCCTACTTCTGGCCCAGGAACGCGCTCGATGGCCCCCTTGGCCAAGAGGGCCATAACTTTCTCCTGCAGAAGTTGCAAGTGATCCCCGACATGTGGTGGTACTGCGGTGGCATGGCTGGAGGGGTCACCTCGAAGGGGAGGGAGTAGCTCCTTCGGATTATTTGCATCACCCACCTGTCCGACGTGATGGAGCACCAGTGGAGGAGGTGATGGTGAACCCTGCCCCCCACTGGCGTCGAATGGGCCTGAAATGCCGGACTAGGAAGGCTTAGAGGCAGATGCTATGGGGGCGGATGTGGACTGACCCTACTGTTGTTCTCGGGTACCGCCACGGCGGTAACCATGTCCGTGACCGCGTTGAGACTGGTTCTGCGACCTGTGGCTGGCTGGACCAGTGGGAGCGCCCCTTCCTTGGCCACGAAAGGGGAAAAAAGCGGAAGTTTGCTGGCGCTGGCCTAGGCCCAAGGACTTGGCCGTAGCCCTGGAGTCCTTAAAACGCTCTAGCGCACTATCCGCTTTGCGCCAAAGAGGCGACGGCCATCGAAGGGCATGTCCAGGAGCGTGGCCTGGACATCCCGCGAGAAGTTTGCAGAACGCAACCAGGCGTGGCGACAAACCGCCACATCGTGGGATTCGCTCTGCCCAGTGAGTCCTTGGTGTCAAGTCCACATCTAATCGAGTACCATGCTGCATCCCGCCCCTCCGCCAGGGCTTGGGCAAGCCGTGTCCGGGCCTCCTCTGGACACTGTGGCAGCACCTTCGCAACCGTATCCCAAAAGGCAGGCGGTGTTGACAGACCGCAGCCCCAAACTCAGAGAGAACAGTTTCTTTCCAAACTGATCATACCTTTTGGATTCCCGATCTGGAGAATGCGTTTTGGGACATAGAGGCCTGAATTACCAGGCTCCCGGGGTGGGGTGAACGGACAGAAAGCAGGGGTCGCCCGGAGCCGGGCGGTGGCGTCGGGCCACGTTCCGATCCACAGGGAGGTCTGTAGCCGGCTTGGACCAGGTGCCCATCTGAACGTCGGTGAAGGCTTCGTTAAATGGCAGTAGAGGCTCCGATGAGCTTGCCTGCGGTTTGAGCACCCCAGTGAGGTTAGTCCTCACGGCCACAACAGGGAGCTAAAGAGCCAAGGCCTTGGCTGCCCTGTTCAACACCACGCTATAAGTAGCCCCCTCGCCGAAGCCATGGAGGGAGGAGAGATGAAACCAGTGTCAGGCGAAGTGTCTAGACCACTGGCCTCCCCAGCTCATCTGCCCAGTCCTGGCTTAACTGGCACTGCTGTGCCAGAGGTTCCTCAGACCCCTCCCAGTCTTCCTCGTCATCCATCTCCTGGAAACCAGGCAAAAATGATGGAGCCGGGTCGTAGGTGAATTGGTCACCCATCGGAGACTGTGCAGAGCGGCGCCATTGCGGCGTCACACCCGAACCAGGGCTGAAACCGGGGCCGGTGTTGTCCGATGATGGCACCGGGAGCGACACCCTCGGGGTCAGCGCCAGCGGAGGAGTCGTGAGGTCGACTGGCGACGACCCGGATCCAGGCCGGGATCCTGCGAGCCCCTACAGGAAAAAAAAATGCCTGATAGCCTAATACTAAAAATTACAAAATGTGACCTGCACCTTTAAGAATCTCAGAGGGACCCCATCCCACAATGCACTTCAGTGGCAGTTCGTCTGTGAGTGGCAGTTCTTTTTTATGGGAAGAACAGGATAATAATACAACCTGACACCTGGAGGGAGGTGGGTGTTTATGACTTCATTGAAAAGAACTATGATGCAGAATTAAACATACAGGTTTGTAGCTTTTTCCCCTGCACATAGGATCTTCATTGCTAGTCATAAACCTTGAAGAGTAGCAAGCTAATCAAACTCCATATAGCAGCTTTCAGGTATATATATATCCTGTGACAGGGTCTTCCATGAACAATCGGTATAGTAGAGTAGAAGGACACAAAAACCCCCTTGAAGAGGTATCTTAAAGTCTCTTGCCCAAACTTAGAGTTGGCTTGAGTATCCGATTCTAAACAGTAATGTTTTGTGGATGAGTGCACAGTTCTCCAAGTTGCTGCCCTGCAAATAGGTACTTGCCTTACCCAAGCTGTGGTCGCAGCTTTTCCTCTTGTTGAGTGAGCCATAGTTATAGTTATAGTTGCCTGGTAAAGGCTTATTGGCAATCTGACAACATAGGGTAATGCATGAAACTATCCACCTAGCTTTGGATTGTTTGGAGGATGGTAAACCTTGTTTTATGGCCCCATAATTTATGAACAACTGGGAAGATTATCTAATAGATTTTGATCTCCTTTAAGGTCGAGGAAGTGTAATGTTCTCTCCACTGCAGAAGTGGGATTTGAAAAAAGGTAGGTAGTGTGAGAGATTAATTGAGATGGAAATCCGAGACTACCTTGGGCAAAAATGAGGGGTGTGTACATAAAACAATCCTATTGTGGTGGAAAACAGTAAAGGGTTCTACAGAAGATAAAGGTTGCAATACACTGACTCTACGAGCCAAGTTAATTGCAACCAAAAAGGCAGTTTTCAATAAGTGTTGTAGCAATGCTTTATGGATTGGATCAAAGGGCGGACCCATTAATTTGGATAGCACTATGTTCAACTCCCAAGGAGGAGAGGGGTTTCTGTGAGGAGCAAAAATCTTTTTGAGATCTTCTAGAAAGCCTTTAACAACTGCAAGCTTGAAAAAAAGATTTTGTGTTGGAGATTTACGATATGCAGTGATAGCTGCTAGGTGAACTCTTACAGAGGACTATTGTAGGTCAGACTTTGCTAGGTGTAGTAAATGAGGTAGAATTATATCTTCCTGTAATGTGATGGGATCATAGGTCTTTGAATGACACCATATGCAGAAGCGTTTCCACTTAAAAGCGTAGCAAGCTATTGTGGAAGGGCGCTTCACTTCTTTAAGAATGTTCATACAATCTTTTGGAAGATTTAGACGTCCATACTGAAGGCCTTCAGGAGCTATGCTGTCAAATTCAATGACTTGATTGAGTGATGGAGAATTCTGCCCTGATGTTTGGAGAGAAGGTCTGATCTGAGTGGGACATACTTGTAGAGGGTTATAGATAAGTAGAGTAGGTCTGTGTACCACCATTGTCTCAGCCTGTACAGAGATAAGAGGATCATTGTGATGTGTGATCTCAGTAGTTGTTGGATCACCCACGGAACTAATGGAATTGTCGGAAAGGCGTACACAAATGGAGTCGACAGTCCATTAAAAGGGCATTGCCCAGAGACTTCGGTTCGGGAGCTCTGGATGCGAAGTCTTGACATTTTGAGTTTAGGGCGGTTGCAAATAGATCCAGAGTTGGGGTGCCCCATTCTTGGAAGATAGCATCAACAACTTTGTCATTGAGGTCCCACTCGAGGTTTTTTTTAGTTGAAGCGGCTGAGGAAATTTGCTTTCAGGCTTAGAACTCCTGGGATGTGAAAGGATGTAATGGAGAGTAAGTATGAGCGCAAAATCCGTTACGCTCGCGGATTTAGCGAATTTTCGGTAAATTCGCGATCTGCGAACTCCCGCGAATTTACCGCGAATTCGCAAATCCGCGAGTGGCGGATTCCGGGGGCAAAAGTTCAAGCCTTGCTGGCCTGTTGTAACTATTTTACGATGGCGCTGGCAAGCTGCCAGCGCCATCCTAAAATAGTTACTAAATTCGCTTCAACAGGAAGCTCTAATAGATAAAATAAAGCAGGTGCTCGAGCGCCTGCTTTATTTTATCTATTAGAGCTTCCTGTTGAAGCTAATTTAGTAACTATTTTAGGATGGCGCTGGCAGCTTGCTGGCGCCATCGTAAAATAGTTACAACAGGCACAAAACGGTGGCGTCTTCTTGAATAAATATGAAGGGCAGGGTTCATTCTGGCACGACGGTCCTGGCACAAAAATTAAACCTCAACCGGAAGCACTTACAGATATCAATTAAGCATGTGCCCTAGTTGAAGCTTAAATTCAGTGACTCATTCATCGGCCCAAAAAACAATCATGAGCGTTGTCAAGGCTGGGCAGATGTGCCTTCTTCCCAAATATACCATCGAAAATCAGCTGTGATGCTGGACAGAGGCCTTTGCATTCTTGACTTTCACGAGCGCAATCCTCGTGCTGTTCCTGTGGCCAGGAGCTTCTGTATCTTCATCTGCTGCTCTGATCGGTCTCTGACCTTTTATACGCACAAGAGGCATGTGCACTTGCATGGAAGCCCCGTCCGTTTGGCCCCGCCCACACACTCGTGGTGTGCACCGTCTTCCCGCCATTTACCCACTATGATAGCTCACTCAAGGGACCCCTGCGCCCTTCGGCGCGATTGCATAGTAACACACACCTGGTCGCTGTAGACAACTCTCTGGCACTTTAGGTAGCTGTAGTGTAGTAAAAGCACTATCCATTTACCCAACGAGGTAGCACTTACTGATTATCCAGTAGAAAGTACTCCAGTTGAGTAGAGGTATGGCACAAAACGGTGGCGTCTTCTTGAATAAATATGAAGGGCAGGGTTCATTCTGGCACGATGGTCCTGGCATGGAAGCCCCGCCCCAAATCCGCCGAACAGCAAATCCGCAAAATCCGCGGATTTTGCGGATCCACGATCCGTGAATACGCAAATCCGTGAATCCTGGATCCGCAAAATCCGCCCATGCTTAATGGAGAGTCCTCTCGCCAGAGCCCAATGCCATAGTGTTTTCACCTGGTAAGACAACTGTGTGGACCTTGTTTCACCCGGTTTGTTGATGTAAAACATTGTGGTGGTATTGTCTGTTTGAATCATGAGGTCCTTTATTACAGAGATGGAAGAAACGCTTTGAGGGCAAGTAACACCTCTTTCAGTTCTTGAAGATTTATGTGGTATTTCTTCTCTTTTTTAGGACATAGAATTTGGATTTTTAGATTTTTCATGTGGGTACCACATCCTGCTTGTGATACATCTGTGATGATTGTCAGAGATGGGGTTGGTTTTTGAAATGGAACCCCCATCAGCAGATTATTTGCGTTAGTCAACCATGCAAAGGATTGGCGTGCACTATATCTCAGGAGAATACGATCTTCCCATTGGCCTGTACTCTGAGACCATTGATCTTTCAGACATGCTTGTAGCGATCCTATGTACAGGCATGCGTTACGAACGATACTGATGCATAACACCATAGAGCCTAAAAAAGACGCTACCTTGCAAAGTGTGGGCGTGGCCTGTTGTGGAAATCGGGAACTTTTCATTTGAATTGAAAACACTTTCTCCTTCGAAGGATACATGCTTTCTTTTGGAGTGTCCGGAGTAGCTCCTAGAAATATGAGGCACTGAACCGGTGTTTCGATGACTTCTCTGGATTGACTTGGAGACCTAGATGTGCCACAAGAGATGTTGTAGCGACATAGTCTTCCTTTGCTCCAGGTATGGATATACGAAAATACCCTGCTTTCTTAGTTGAGCCGCGACCCCTACAATGCATTTGAAAAATGTTTGTGGTGCTGATTTGAGAACGAAGGGTAGCACCACATATTGATAGTGGTGTGAGCCCACTAGAGATCTGAGAAATTGTCTGCGACGTGGAAGTATGGGAATATGAAAATACGCGTCCTGCAAATCTACTGCACAGAGCAAATCGTTCTTCCTCAAGTAAGGAAATATTTGGTGCAGCGAAAGCATTCTGAACTTCTCTCTCTGTATAAATTTGTTGAGGAACCAGAGGTCCACTGTTGGTTGAAACTAGTGTAGGTGATTTTTTTTCTTGACCAAGAAGTACCTTGAATGAACTCCTTTTTCCCTTTGATATATTGTGACCATCTCTATGGCTTTCTTGTGCAGTAGGACAGATGTTTCTTGCTTGAGGTCGCGCAAATAGGCTATTGTGGTTTGTTGTGGAGGGGATGCTGATGGGGCGCTGCTGAAATGTAGAGGGTAGCATTTTGATTAATATTTAGTACCCATTTGTCTGTTGAGATTTGTGGCCACTCTTCCCAATGAGACTGTACCACTCCCCCCACCAGAGTGGGCAACTGTTGAGGGGGTATGCGATCCTCATTGCTTTGATTGAGAACTTTTCCCTTTGGTTTGCGATGGCTTATGTGGAGAGAACCTTCGTCTTTGGCATCTGCATTGAAAAGACCATTGAGGTTGTCTCTCTTGCTGTTGGTAAGGCCACCTGGGGATTGATCCTTAGGGTAGAAATTTCTTTTGTCTTTAGGTTTGAATTGCTTGAATAATTTTCCTGTTCTTCTAACCCACTGCTTTAAGTGTTTCTGCTTCATTTTTCATCCGTAACATTTCCTTTTCCGTGTGCTGTCCAAAGAGGGAGTATCCGGAAAAGAGAAGATTAGCAATCTTCAGTTGGGCGTCTGGTTTTGAAGATGAAAGTCTCAACAACGATGGACGTCTTAGGAAAATGCCATGGCAAAAGGCAGTAACGGACAGATCAACAGAGTCAAATGCAGCACTGATGGATTGGTATGAAATGAGGGAGCCCTCTCTGATCATTTCTATGTAATCTTGTTGGCTGTTATCTGGTAGATCAGATCTGAACGACTTCATTCCTTCCCAAATCTCCCTATGATATCTGCTCAATAGTGCTGCTGAATAGGCATTGCGTAAATGTGTAGATGCTGTACCACACATCTTCTATCCAATCATATCAATTTGTTTGCTTTCTCAGTCAGGTGCAGCCGTGGTTTCCAGAGCAGATACACATTTCCTGAAATCTGCAGTGATAGTTATGGAGTTCGGTTTAGGGTCAGCTTTGAGGAAGTCTGCATCATGAGGAGGAGGCTGCATTTCTTTAATAGCCCCTAGATTTGCAGATTTCACTCTAGCTGGAGTCTGAACTTTTGCCTGCACAATGTCTATGAGGCCTGGCGAAAGAGGCCCTGGTGTAGCTCAAGGTTGCAGAGTTTCCAGTAGAACGAGTAACTTATCTTCAGTAATGATGTATCTGTTAGAGACGTTGTCTAGCAGCAGATTCCTTAACTTAGAATATCCCCAGGCGTCAGACTGGATCCGGACATTTTCTGCAGCAGCACATCTGCCCGCCGGGGGACCGTGCCAAATGACCCTGCCCTGACTTCCTCCACGTACGTGACGTCAGCGAGGTCATATAAGTGCCTCCCGGCGCGCTGATGTCAGTTTTTGTCGGAGAAACTTTTCCGCGGCACAACGCGGAGCCACCAACAAAAAATAGCGAAAGTATGGAAACAGTGTGCAAGGGATGAAAAATCCATGAATAAAGAAGGAGGATGGTGGAAGACACCATCGGAAAAGACAGAATTAGACACTGCCTACATATATGTGAAAAGCTGTGAGAAATATCCCCTCAAGCTAAGCGAAGACCTTTCCCCCAGTGCAACAAGGGAAAAACATCTCAACAGACAGAAATTGACTGATATTGCCATTTAGAACTGTGCCTATTAGTAAGGACGGAGCACAGAAAGAACAACAGTCCACTGTAGGAAGGTATGAAAAGACTGTCCTGTTCCCTATAATAAGGGAGGTTGAAAACAGAGCACAACCGACCCCCAAAGAGCATGACCAAGAGGAGACCAGGACCCTGAGTCAATAGAGAACTGGAAGGAAGGGAAGGTAACTGGAGAGGAAAACAAATCTCCTTGTGAATTAAAAGACATCGTATTACAGAAAAGAAGCCCCTCAGCAGAAGGTAACTGTATATGGAAACACTCAGAGGGGCGCAACAAACTGAACTCCCTTGAGAGATAACCCAATGGCAACTGAAGAGGCCAGTGGAGAATACCACTGGGCTTTAAGGAATCTGCAGCTAGACATCATCTCTACCAGATACATCGTTACTGAAGGTAAGTAACTTGTACATCTGATAGAGACATCTAGCCTCAGATTCCTTAACTTAGAATAGATACCACAGCCATACCCCAAAGGGGAGGTGGGTCTGCGACAGAACAACAGAAAACGCCAACATCCGATCCGGCAACAGAGTGACAGATAAATGGGGGAAAGCTGTGTCGGATATCGGATATCCTAAAAACGCCAGAATGGCGCTGCACCATACTTGTATAAAAACACCAGGTAGAACGGCATGAGCCCCATACCAGAGCAAAGAAAGAGAGAGAGAGAGAGAGAGGGAGAAGGCCCACTCTCCGCTTAATGAGTACACCGACCCAAGGTCGAAATGAACTTGAAGAGATGCAACCAGAGCCTAACAGACTAGCCTAAATGAGGAAGCCGAAGGAGAAGGTGTCAAGAGACCAAAGGCAAGAGCTAGAACCTGAGTAAAGTGTCCGGACAAGCCGGCGGGACAAGAAACATGCCAAGTGCACCCACAATCCATAAAAAGTGTAATTAGGAGCAATTAGCATCAATTCTAAACCAGCTGTAGCAGGAAGAAACATGCAGCAGCTAACGGCTATAGAGACCATAAAGTGGCTTACACAAGAAGCATAGGTTTGCCCAACCGGGCAGTATGAAGACAAAGTGAAAAACAACCCACAATATAGACTTGCAGGCAGTAGTCAAGGAACACTGCTATCAGAAGAGCTGCCCCACGGGTGTAGCCTTAGCCATCGTATGTGAAAATGTGGATATCCGAAGGAAGTGGCCAAAAACGCCAAGTTTAACGAATGGTGGGAAGAGCCTCAGAATCTGAGACCAACACCCCAGAAAACACATCTACAGGGTCGACACCAAAAAGGGAGCATATATCAAATTTGGAAATCATCCCAGTAAGCAGACGCAAGGAGGAGCCTATGGGCAACCTGCAACAACTGAGAAAATCTCCCCCACACATGGAGATATTGGTCCAGACCTCGCAGCCTCAAAGGAGGTGTCGATGTAGGAAGAGGAATACCAAGGCAACCAGCATGTATAGAGAAATGTATAAACATATAAATAAGTAGAGACAGAACTAGCCAGGAGCAAGAACATGTCCATACCGCATCACACCTAGTACAGTAGGGGCAATTTGGAGCCTGTTTTGAAGAGGACACCATGAAACCTCCCAAGGAGGTGGCTGTCCATGACGGAAGCAGATGGACCGTACAACGGACGACCAGGCGACACATGGAGTCAACAGAATCTCCAGGCCCAGGTGAGATAAGCAAAGCTATATAATAGTAACAAGTACCCCACATGGAGTATGCATACCCCAAACAACGGGGGAACACCTCTTAGGGCAATAAGCCAAGCCAAAGGAGTGCAGTAACGAACTGTACCCGTGAACTTGAGTTCCAAGCCTTATGACATTACCGAGCTAAACCACCAGCTCAAGACCACAGTCAGAGGACCAGACACAGCAACCTGTGGAACTTGGCCACAGCAAGCCAACAGGCAGCTCAAAGCAAAACGCATCCAAGGGATGCCAATAAACGGGTAATCACCCTTGACCACAGAAAAAGGAAGACGTAAGGCTCACTGCCATATAAAATACAGAGCGCATCTAAAAGATGCGGAATGAAAAAGTACCACCATGGAAGACAGGCCTATGAAGACCTAAGTGGGAGGGCGAAAGCAAGGAGCCGGTGAACCGCCGACTCAGCGTGAGCATCAAACAGCAAAACGACATCAAAGGTTAAGTCAACCAGTCGCTCCCGAATATTTTCAGAGAAGACGCTATCTTGCAACCAAGCGTGATGCCTTAAGGCAACAGAGACCGCCATAGCTCGGCCCAAAGAATCTGCAGTATCTAAGGCTGAGCGGATTGTGAATTCGGCAAGGTCGCGGCCATCCCGGAGGAGGTGAAGGAGATCAAAACGAGCACCTTCAGAGGTGGCAGAAATCAAAGACTCTGCAGAGTCTCACAGGGCAGAGGTAGCCCGAGCCAAAACACACACTGTATTTAAGGCCCGTAGGGCTGCACCAGTGGATGCAAAGATGTTCTTCTCCATGACTCAAGCCATCTGGACTCCCGAGAGGGAGGAAGCGTTAGAGGGCGGGGGGAAGGAAAAGCAGTCTTTAACACAAACCCCTGCGCATCAGGATGCACAAAAAGGCAAACAGGATCATGTGGAGCAGGACGGTGGCGGTGCAAAACTGAGCGAGCCACTGGGTCACCTGAAGCAGGCCAAACCCAGGTACCCAAAAGGGCATCATAAAGGGAAGCCTCGAAGGGCGGCTTCACATTCCCGGACCCACAGTGAAGAACCTCAAGCAAGGGATCCACGGACAAAGGGGCAGAAGCAAGTTGCATGTTTAAAATGCGGGTGGCCAATGAGACCACTCTCCAAAAAGCTGTACCAGCCTTGGTAGCCCTCCGCGGAGGGGACAACACCTCATCAGTGGGGGACGGTTGTAAGCGGACCCTCCCAAGACATTGAGGGTGTGACCAATGCCCTACATATGGGCGCCCTATTGAAGAATGAGGATCTTAATGGGGCTCCTGGGGAGGCGTAGAACCTGCTGGATCTGGGAGCTCCTGAGGAGGCGCCACAAAATCCAAGGGGGGCCCTGGCAACATACCTCCGGCGACGCCAGGCAAGAGGGATGTGCCGAACTCTCTCCATAGGCCTCTAGAGAAGAGCCCACAACTCGGCGTCGACACGGCGCCAATACAAAACCGGACAGTGGATGGATCTGCCGTTGTTGAAGAAGCCGGGGGGCGATATGACTCCGACTGGGACATCCTTGCAGACAGAAGCTTCATACAGCGCTCCCACCGAGACTTCGGCTTCAGGTGTTGGCAGGCTTTGCAGTCCGTAGAGCCATGTTGCTCGGCCAGACACCACATACAAATAAGATGCGGGTCTGTCGCGAACATCTGCTGCGAACAAGAAGTACAATTTTTAAAGCCCGAAGGCATCGCACACGATTCCTGATGCAAAGCGTCAAAAAGGAGGCCTGAAAACAGGCCAAAGGTACCGCTCACTCTGGATCTGCATTGCACGCGGAAAAGAGTGAAACCGATGTCAGCGCACCGGGAGGGACTTATATGACTGCGCTGACGTCATGTACGTGGACATCATCAGGGCGGGGTCGTGGGGCTCCGTCCCCCGGCGCGCAGAGGTGCTGCTGAAAACATTTCTGGATCCAGTCTGACGCCTGAGGATATTCTAAGTTAAGGAATCTGCGGATAGATGTCTCTATCAGATTAACAGATACTGACGTTTGAGGGGTATCAACTTGGATGGTGAGCTTGGAAGCTTTTCTGGCTAGAGCGTCCTGTAAAGTGATAATGTCATCAACAGGAGAATATCCAGATGGAGAACGAGTCGGAGACTTTGGTGTATATGAAGAAGATGAATCTGGAGATCCTGTTCCTGATGAAGTTGACTGTGATAGTGGGATACTGGGAGTTCTAGGTCTTGCTGGAGAATTTATAGGTGAAGGAGCTTTTCATTTGCAGATAGGTGACATTGATGTAGCTCTTGAGTGCTGTTGCACAGAAGAAATATTAAGAGGTTCAAAAGGAACCCAAAGAAGATCAGGAGGAGGAATACCAGGACGTATTACTGGAAGACCTGTGTCCTGCTCTGGTGAGGAAGGGTCCATATGCTGGGGTGAACCAGACCAGTTAGAAGAGGACAAGAAAATCTACCTCTGAATGATGTTTGATGTTGAGAGAGAGGTGTTCGATGTGGTACACCGTCTCCTAGACAAAACTGGAGATCTTGGAGTAGACACATGTCTTTTCAAAGTTGAGTGTTTCGACGTCAAAGAGTGCCGTGATTTTGATGTCAAATGAGGTGACAGTGAACGATGTGAAAGTGAGAGTGCGACGTCAGCATGCATATGCAGAAAAAGAGCATGATGGTGGTGCTGTACCTGTTTTCGCCGTTGAGGTCGGCTTTGCAGTTGATAAAGACATTGGACGGTGGCGATTTGCCATCGAAGTTGATCCGTCCTTTGAAGGTAAGCACAACAGCAGCAGACTTCTCAGCATTGATGTCAATGCATGACGATGACATTGGCGGAGTTGAGAATGACATTTTTTGGGATTAAATCTCCTCTTGAGTAAGTCTTTATCCATTTTGTGCATTTCACAGCAGGATGAAGAGAGGAAGACCTCCACAATATTCTCCTTTTTCACCTTTCTTTGTCTGCTTTCAAATCCTCCATCCATCCATCCACAAAGTATAACACCTTCTCTTTCTTTAAGTGTCCCTTTTTACATTTTCCTGCAAATGTCACATCCTTTTGTGAGGTGTAGTGGAGATAGACACACCACAAAAACGTTGTGGGTGTTAGACCTGGCATCTTTGGCGTGGTTTTCCCCTATCTTTTTGCCTCTACCTCCTGTATTTTTGATGCTGTGCTGGATTTCGTTTTTGCTGGTTTAGATGCTTTGGACACTCTGCCACTGCTGATCAGTGCCAGAGTGTAAGTGCTACCTATTTAAATTGTTATTCTGATTGGATATACATGTTTGGCATATTTGTGTCACCATGAAGTCCCTAGTAAAGTGCACTGGGTGTGCCAGGGCTGGTGATGACAAATGCTACTAGCGGGCCTGCAGCACTGATTGTGCCACCCACAGGAGTAGCTCTAAAATAGTGTCTAGGCCTGCCACTGCAGTGCCTGCGTGCAGTTTAGAAACTGCCATGTCCTCCTGGTCAGTGTCCCCACTGACCAGGCCTAACCCTTCCCCTTTCATGTACATTAGTCACCCCTATGGAACGCCCAAGGTACACCCCTGGGCAGGGTGCAGTGTATATAAAAGGTAGAGAATGTACTAGTGCAGGTGACATGCTCTGATAGTGAATGGCAGCCATTTTCGTTTTCACTATTGTAAGGCTATCTTGTTCCATAGATTAACATGGGGGATGCTGGCTACAGTGGTTAACAGCATTTCTTCCCATAGGAACAAGATAGGACATAAGTATCTAGTATCCCTGAACTCAGAATTTAATAACCCATCTTTTAGGAAAGGTTGTTTTTAAATCCTGTGTTTGAGAACAGCACTTTTAGAAAGTTGCTGTTCTCTTGTCTGACCCTTCTGTGTGCCTTGGCCTGTTTGTGGATTGACTGTCTGGTTTGAGAGTGACAGAGGCTGGGGATGCCCCAGGAGGCTGGCTGAGTCAGCCCTAGGCTGAATGACTGCATTTGCAACTGGAGTGGTGGGAGGAGTTAGCACCTGGGCCTGAATAGGAGGGTAGAGTTCAAGGCTTTGATCACTGTACACAAAGCATTCTATAAGACTGGCCCTGGATTAATTCAAGCCATGTTCTCCACCTACCTCCCCTCACGTACCCTCAGATCTAGCAACAAAAATCTGTTAGTGGTCCCAAAAACAAGGAGAGTACGTACGGGCGGGAGACGCTTCTCCCTTCAAGCGACCAACCTCTGGAACAACCTTCCTGACTTCATCAGGTTGGAATCCAACCACCAAAAATTCAGGAGGCTGGTAAAAACTCACCTGTTTGTCTAATCTATTGAATGAGTGAGTGAAAGGCGCCGGGATGCCTTCGGGTAGCTGTGCGCGGTACAAGTCCGTAATTCATTCATTCATTCATTCATTCATTCATTCATTCATTCAATAGGGCTGTGCCTGCCTTCCACAATGCTGCTCCACCTCCTGCTGGGCGGCTGACGACCCTGCCCCTCACTCTGAAAGGAAAGAACAACAAAGCCAGCAAAACAAAGTACTCAGGAGACACCCAGAACTGGTTCAGACCGGGCTCAGGGCCCACATGCACAAAGAGAACAAAGACTTTTAGGGGTATAAGTACAGGATCCCTGACAACAGAAAATTAGATCATCCTGGAATCAAGAAGGAACCTCTACCAAGGAGAAAGCTGACTCTGAAGAAGGAAGACTGTCCTGCTGTTGCTCTGCTGGACTGACCTGCTGTTGCTTTGCTGCCAAGGAGAGGGGAAGGACTTTGCTAGTGTGCTGTGTCCCCTGTCTTGAAGGAATCTCCAAGGGCCTGAGAAGAGCTGGCTCCCTGTTCTGAAGTCCCAGGAACAAAAGGACTTCACCCCGAGCTTCCCTGAACTCTGCTGAGAGAGTTCTGTCCTTCCAACAGTGCTTGATCCAGTTGTGGGGCCTCTGGAAGTTGTACCTGTGCTGGGAAGCTTGAAACTAAGCTTGAGAGACTTTCGCAATTAAAAAGTGTTGCTTCGCTCGCTTGCGGAGCGCATCCCCGATAGTGCGAGAAGATTCCCGCCGCTACGAAGGCCGAGATCGTCACAGCGCCTGACGCCGCTGACAGAGCCCTCGCATCCTTCGTTTGCGGACCGCATCAGACCGGTGCGGGAAAGTCGAACATCGATGCGAGTGTCGTCGCAGAGCCTGTCGTCGCTGGGTGAGATCGCCGCACTGCTCACTTGCGGACCGCATCACGTCGCTGCGAGCATCGTCGCAGAACCATCACATTGAGGAGCTGCGAGAGAGAGGATCACCGCTGGACCGCGCATCGTCGCCCCGGAGATCGTCGCAGCCCCTACGAGATCGTCGCATCGTGGCTTTGCGAGAACAAACTTCCTACGGAACCTAAGCACCGGAATCCATACAAGTGGCCTAGCTCCCCATACAGACCGGATTCGTCACAACACGCCCGCTGCTGCAGCGGGGCTGTCGCAAACGCCTCCCCAGGGTCTCAGGAGCAACGCATCGCTTGTTTTCCACCGCACCAGCTTCTGCTTTTGGAACTTTGTTGCAACTAAAAGGTACTGTGAGTAAACGTGACGCAACTGTGAACTTTTCACGCATCTGTAGAGAATTCTATCGCAACCTAGAGAATTCTATTGCAAACCTTAAGAACTCTTTTGAAACCATATTCTTGAACTGTGTATGTTGGATTTTTGTCGTTTTGGTCTTGTGTAGTTTAGATTAAAATACCTTTATTTTTCTAAACTGTTGTGGAGTCAATTTGTGGTGTTTTCACTGTGTTACTGTGAGAGTTGGTACAAATACTTTACACATTGCCTCTGGTTAGCCCAGACTGCTCGTGCCAAGCTACCTAGAGGGTGAGCAGGGGTTATCTAAGAGGGTTTCCTCCTTACCCTGACTAGAAGCAAGGGTCCCTATTTGGACAGTGGTACCTACCTCTGCCAACTAGAGAGCCCCAGTTCTAACAGTGGGCATTAAAGGAAGCTTTATTTCTGCCATAGGAAGGACACTTTGTGAAGAGAGCTGACATTTTTGACAGAATTTTCCTTAGAAAAAACTGCAAAAAAAGTTCACTCGACAGAAGAAATGGTCAAATGCCAAGAAAAAAGGCTTTGAAAAGCACAAAGAGTAATTTAAAAGAGTGATAAAGGTGAAAAGAAAATCCCCAGAGGTGCTCCGAGATCCTGTCAGAAGAAGCGGGAAAAAGAACTAACTCTCACAGGCAAACTGCCACTGCATTGTGGGATCGACTCCCTCTGGGATTCTCAAAGGTACAGGTTGCACTTTTTACTTTCTATTGTTAGCATAGCAGGCTGTTCTTTGCTCTGCATTATATGCTTTCTGGCAACATTTTTTTTCCTATGCAACTTGTTATAAGCTTTGCAGTTCCTGCCTCCTGCAGTCTCTACCAGCATGCTCCAGGAAAATACAACTCTGACACTCTACACTACAAATGAATGGAATATGTCTTTCAGTGATGAAAACTATATAGATCTTTTTCTTGGATTTTCTACACACACTGAATACGGTGTCCCCAGGTCCACGCAGGCAGCACAGAATTAATCAAGGCTTACGACTATCAATGATGATCCTATGATGCAGAACTAGGCTCGCTAGCGATGGGTAAGTGGATAAAAAGGGTGGATCATCTCAGACTGGATGTATTGCCACTAGTTTGTACACTGCTGGTGTTGAAGCAGGCTTTTCCCACACTGTCAGGACTGGTTCCAATATGGTACCAATAAAAGAGAGGAAGGGAGGGGCGTGGCCAAGTTGACGTTGTGCTAAGACGCTTCTTCGGTGCTCTCCGCTCCCACCGGGCCTGCTACAGCGATCCTAGCAGAGCGGGGGTGCTGTTTTCGGCGAGTGGGCACTCCACGACAGTGCTAATCTCCAGGGAAGGTGTGGAGGAGGCGGCTTTGCCCCAAAAGCAGTCCTGACCCGGCGGCGGAGCCGCCTTGGCACACTGCGGAGGGTCCGGAGGTTCGGCGAGGATTTGGACGGTGCCCGCAGTGGCCCGGTGTCATCCGACGGCCCCAGTGTGCCGTGGGGAGTTCCCGTGTCACATTAACTGCACACGCCAACCCCCCTGGCGACACAGGGACTATCCTTGCCTAACTCGGTGGAGGAAGACCTGGCCCGCGACAAATATGCGAGGCCCAGGCGCTGCGATTACACGCAGGCCTCATCGTTGCAGCCTCGGCGGAGGTAGGGCGCCCACGATCCCGCCGGAAGGAGTGTCCTGTCACCAACAAGGCCTCCTGCCTCTACAGCACCTGAGGAGCCCGTGGTGGGGTCATAGAGACTCAGGAGGCGCTATTTCCCCACATGGCTGGGGGCCCCAGAGGTAAGGGGACGACTGAGGGAGGAGCACTCCTGGGAGCCTGCTGCAGACGGCCCTAGGCCCGGCCTGGCCTCTAGCAACCCCAGACGGCAGGCACAAGCAGCTGGGGAAGCGAGTTTGAGCCCACCGCTCCTTGGTCATTGAGCAAGGTCACTAAGAACTCATCTGCAGAGATCTGGCACCCCCTTGCTATAGGCCCTCCGGCTGGACTTGGTGAATTGTTAAATGGCCTGCCGAATTGGAGGGGGTGCCGCTGCGAGAGGGCCTGCTGGTAGAGTCGCAGTGAATGCCTGCGACCGCATCTGCCCTCAACACATCTCAGGAGCACTGTGCCTTTGGTGCGGTATCTGTGTGGCATCCAGGTGAGACCACAGGAGGTTGAGCACTAGAGCCTACCTGCAGGGCTCCCCTTTATCGCGGACTGTGGCAGGTCTGGCCCCCATCTGGACAAAGACCCCGGAGTTCATAGCAGATAATGACAGCCCCCAAGAGCAAGAAGGACTGATCGGTCAAGGAGCTGTTACTCAAGTCCTCACAGCAGCCTGACGGCCGGACGGGCCCAGGGCGTGCAGACAACACCTCGGGCAGTGAGAACCCAGAGGGCCTGGTCAGTCGCTCCTTCCTGGTGTCCCTCCGGGATGACCTCGCCACAATGAAGCGCGACCTCCAGGCGGATCTCCGGGAAGTGAGCCGTGATGTTGACTTCCAAGGGGAGTGAGTCAATACGCTGGAGGAACACAACACAGGGAGAGATGAAGATATTGAACATCTCCAAGAAAAGGCTCTCAGACTGCAGGAGCAACACCTAGATCTGCAGGCTCACACTGAGGATTTGGAGAACATGTCCCGACGCAACAACATCTGCATCCGGGGCTTGGTGCATGCGGACAGCACAGGCGATCTCGAGGCCTTCGTGGCGGACCTCTATCAATCCGTCCTGGGGGATCCCCCAGAGTTCTTGATCAAGCTGGATCGTACACACAAGGTGGGCCCTCGTAGGTTGGCCTCTGCGCCCCCAGCGGACATCCTGACTTGCCGTCATGATTTCCAGCTCAAAGACAGGATCCTTCGCAAATCAAGGTGTAACTAGGACTTCATCAGGGACAGAAACCCACATTATTTCAAGACTTGCAAGTCTTTCAGACCGATCATACTCCACCTTCGAGAAACAGCCATAAAATACTCCTGGGGGCACCCGTTCGGGTTGATCTTCACCTACAAAGGGGAGCTGCAGCAAATCCACTCACTCCAGGCAGCCTACAAACACTTGGGCCTTGATAGGCCTGCGCCAGAACAGCCCAATCAGAATCAGCGCCCCCGCCGGCGTTGTAGCGTCCATGGGTGGACCACTATCAAGCCCCTGAGCCCAGCAATACGCCCAGATCCAGATACCATGGCTAAAGAACGGCAAGCAGTACTATCGACTCTCGTCTGGGCATCCTCGGAGTGAAGCATGTATTTTTTGGACTGCATCTTGGTATGGTATGGTTACACCCTCGTCTCTGGGGGATGATGTTGCAAACATTCCCATTTGCTTGTCTGGCTGGGGCAGGGAGCCCTGTACCTCACTCTTTTTTTCTAGGAGCAAGACGCTCTGGACATTGACTTCGACCTTTTTGTGTTATTTTTAAGTTACTGCCAAGTATAGGTTTTTGTTTCTCATATATGTTGTTGGGATCCTTGGGGCCGTTGCTTTTTTCAATGTTGGGTTATCCTCCCCCTTGCCAAATCTCTATTGCACCTATACAGGTTAACTACCCATGCATAATGTCGCCGCCTAGCATGGATTGCCTTCTCTCTACAACATCCTCAAGCCGTCCAGCTTACCGGTCCCTACAAAGCGTAGCCCTCCCCACCTCCAGCAGATGAGTATTACAATTCTTACACTGAATGTGAAAGGGATCAACAATCCCATTAAGTGTAGAGATAGTCTGTCATATTTGGAGAACTCTGGGGTCCACATCCGTCTGCTCCATGAGAAATCCAGTTACACCTATAGAATGCGCTCCAACTATAGAATGCGCTCCAACGCTTTCCCACACCAATATTACACCTCCCTCCCCACCAAAAAGGCTAGAGTAGCTATCTTGGTCCACCGCACATTTCCTGGGAGGGTGGGGATCAAGGTGACGGAGGTCAAAGGCCGCCTCCTGGCGCATTCGGTGACTATAGGGAACATAGCTTCACATTGGTCACTCTCTATGCTCCCAACCATGGCCAGGAAGCCTTTTTGCACAAAACGATAGAAGACCTGACCTCCATGCACGACCAACAAATTCTTCTTGGGGGCAACTTGAACATAGTATTTGACAGTCAGCTTGATCGCTCTGCACAGCAACAAGGGGTAATGGGGGCTCTTTCAGACACCCATCGTTAGTGGCTACATGACCTAGGTTTGGTGGACACGTGGAGGCACCTCCACCCACATACGCACGACTACACCATATCTACCCATGCCAGGGGGACTTATGCACGTCTCAACCACTTTGTTATCTCGCTCTCTCCCCCCATTGGTGCAATCATCGATCAGTGAGCCGTAAACGCTCTCCGATCACGCGGCCCTGACCGTGACCCTACTGTTCCCCCCCCACAGACCGCCATATTCATGGCAACTTAGGTACACACTCCTACACCGCCCTGAGGTAGTGACATGCCTTACGAAGACGCTAAAGGACTTCTTGGTTATAAATTACACACACAACACCTCCATCATATCCCTTTGGGAAACACTTAAGCTAGTGGCCGGTGGGGAGCTCATAGCCACCTCTGCCGCAGACAAAAAGGCCCGTAGAGAAAAAAGGGACGAGCTGTATGAACAGGTGCTGGAACTGGAAGATATTCATAAGAGGACGGGGACCCCCTGGGTTTGGCGGAAACTCACAGCGGCCAGGGCACAATTGGCCAGCCTTGAACTCAATAGGGCAGAATATGCCGCGCTTCGTCTGAAGCATGCATTTTATACTGGCGGGGACGGGTGCGGCGGTCTCTTAGCCCATAAACTGTGCGAGCAGAGACAAGCGGCAACGGTTCCCCTCATCCAGACCACGGATGGTGCGGAACACACAGTGGCGAGGACATCACCGAAAGCATTTCGGACTTTTATGCTACCTTGTACTCCGCACAGCCACTGCCTGTTTAAAACCCATCTAGGTACTGTCAGGAAATCACACTCACCAAGTTGACAGAGCATCAGGCAGCTACCCTGGATAACCCCATTAAACCTGAAGAGGTAATCTCTGCTATATCACGACTTAAACTTCTTAAATCTACCAGCCTGGATGGTTTACCGCCCTTTTTTATAAAACTTTTTGTCCGCTCGTGGCCCCCATATTAACGCGATTCTTCAACTCTGTTGCCGACTCCGGGGAACGGCCACCCACAATGCTCCTAGCGTCAGTAGTGGTAATACCCAAACCTGGGAAAGATAATCGATACTGTGCCTCGTACAGGCGGATATCGCTCCTCAACATTGACTTTAAGATATTTACGGGAATCCTGGCGGCGAGACTAGGGCCTAAGATGCTAGGCCCGATTGACCAAGACCAGGTGGGCTTTGTGGCTGCCAGACAGTGCAGTGATAACACCCAACATTTGCTCCACCTCCTAGACAAGTTCCACAGGCAGTCCGAGGAACGGGGTTTCCTCTCCATAAATGCTGAAAAGGCGTTCGATAGGGTCCATTGGCCCTTCCTGGAGACTGTCCTGGAAAAATTTCGGATAGCCCGTCGAATACGGTAGAACCAGGTGATCAAGGGAATCCTCTTCAGAGGAGAGCGCCACACAGTTAGCCTCTTCGGGGATGAGGTGGTTGCCACACTCGAGTCCCCTCACACCTCCGTCCCAGCATTTCTGGCCAAACTGGAGGAGCTCGCAGCGGCCTTTGGCTTAAAGGTCAATGTAGCCAAATCCCGAGCGTTGACTTTCTCGTTGAGGCAGACCACCATAACTGTGCTGGCCCAGACGTGCCCTATTCAGTGGGACCAAAAAGCTATACCGTATCTGGGCATTCTGCTGTCTTCATCCATAGCGGAGACTAACTCTCTGAACTATGCTCGGCTCGCGCGCCAAATTAAACAAGAGCTCCAGAGGTAGCGCCTGTTCAATCTTTCCTGGCTTGGGCAGGATAGCGGCCCTGAAAATGAGCGTTCTCCCCAAAATCCTATATCTTTTTCAAACTCTCCCGGTAAATCCTCCTACTGCAGTCTGATTTTATCTCATTTGTTTGGGCAGACAAGAGGCCACAACTTAATAGGGATTTGAGCTACAACTCTGATGAGGAGGGGGGGTTGGGGATTCCTGACCTTGGCCGCTACTACAAAGCAACACAACTGAAAGCCCTCCTAGAGTGGGCCCAGCCGGAATTGTAGAAACACTGGCTATTCATGTAGCGAGCGCTCGCAAAGATGGCTCTCTGGAAGATTCCCTTCCTCCGCAAGGTCAATAGACCCTCAGGGCTCTATGGCGCTCCAGTGGCCCGCGCCACACAAGCAGCTTGGGACACGACAGCCACCCGCAATGGTTTGACGACCTTCTCTTCGCCCCTCACCCCCATTACAGAAAACCTGGATTTCTCTCCAGGCCTTGACCGAGATGTGTTTAGCCATTGGGATACAGCGGGACACAGGTCTGTGGGACATTTCTTCAACGTAGATGGCACCGTCCCTTTGAAGATGTTACGACTAGCTTTCAAGTGCAAGAAACAGAGCGCTACCACTACCTGCAAATATGACATTGGGTCAAACGCCCCCAGGTTTACCCGGGAGAGGGGAGGTTCCTCACCAAGTAAGAGCGTTAGCTGCTCTCCAAAAATTCCCCCAAGCTAATCATGACAGAACTCCACCACTTCCCACGGCCCCCGGAAAAGCCGGTCAAGTCATCCGGCCAAAAACTGGGTATAGCGCTGACTCCCAGAGAATGGTTCGACATTTATTATCAAGCTAGGGACTCAGTGCGTAATATCAACAGCATCGAGACAGCCACTAAGATCATGACATATTGGTACCTTACACCCACCCTACTCCACAGGAGCAACCGTGATCGCTCCCCCACCTGCTGGAGAGGGTGTGATGCTGACGGCACACTCATACACCTGCTGTGGGAATGCCCTACACTTACTACGTACTGGTCGCAGGTGCTGGACGAGATAGACCATCATTATGACACTACACTCCTCTGCTTTCCTGCTCACATAATCCTAGGGGTCTCAGACAGACTTGCTTATCCCCTTAAGTCCCACAAAGGCAAACAAATAGGCATCGCCCTGGGGCGGCACTACAAAATATTCTATCACATTGGAGCACAGACACTATACCAAACATACAGGGTTGGCTACACCGCCTGTGGTACGTATTGGGCATGGAGCGCATCACCTTCTCGCTGCACGGCGATTGAGCCTTCTTCGCTAATGTGTGGTGCCCCTTTGTTTCCCTGCTGTGCACCGAATTCTGCGAGCTGTCATGCCCCAGATACTTACGGTTGCTTTGCCTTCCTGACCTGGGTCAAAACGCAACTTAGACAATTTTCCAGATGTTATGGAGGGCTGGGACTGCTTCTCATTCTACTACTCTGATGTCTGGGGAGGAAACTGGGGGAGAGTAGAGGGAGAGGGTGGGGAAGTTGTCATTTTTCCTATTTTTGTCTCTATGTTTGTTATCTTGATGCTCTGCGTAGCAAAACAATAGCTAAAGGCCTACGACTTGGTCACATAGCACACTGCATCTTGCTGTTGAAAATGAATAAAAACGATTTCAAATTAAAAAGGGAGGAAGAACTTCGAGGACTGTGATGAAGGTAAAAGGATCTCTGTGAGGACATTAGTCTTGATATCCACTGAGGAAAGGGGAAAGTCTTACACTTCCACAGCTTTCTTCACTATTGTTTCTGGGGATTGACCAAAGAGAAATCCATTTCCATTTTCGGGAGCTATAGAGACAACTGGCTGAGCAGAAATTAGCAAATTTAGCCAGTTGATCAGTGGCTTTCTCCATCCCATATAGGCTGAGGGGGATCAGAAACGCAGCCGAAGAGCTCATGGATAGTTTGATCAGAGGACATGCCTTCATAGTGATATGGCTCTTCCTCCAGTAATATTTGGGCCTCTATTCTGGAGTTCTGATATGGTGCTGGTTCTGCTACAGAGGATCCAAAGCACTGGCAGCAGCATTGGTGGAACCGGTGATGATTAGGGAGAAGGCATCAGTGGTGGAGCCAGCCCTGGTGTCGATGGCTGACATGGGACCAAGTATCTCTGTGCTGGCATCAGGAGTGGTACCTGACCGACACTGAGCTCTGAATGGGTCTAGGGCAAGAGTTATGAACAAAGATTTTGTTTCTGAAGAAGTACTGTCATCATAGGTAGGTAGTCAAAAGGCATGTCATATGCCCCATGGAACATAAGGTGCACCAAAGGGGCTGTCGCCAATGCAAAGATACTACACATAGCTTTGAAAAATGCTGCTGGATCAGAGCCAGGTGGCACAAAATCTGGGTATACTGGTATCAGTCCCAGTAGAGGGCCTGGTGGCTCCAGGGATGACCCTGGTGGTGGTGTCAGGGGGGAGATAGGTGAAGGATCCCAAGGGGGTCCCTCAGCACAGGACCCTGACGGGACAGCTCCTGAGTCCAGGGGGGGGTCCATGTAGCTGGCAGGGGAGCCCCCTCCAATTACGTTACACTAGTGAGCTGAACTGCAACACAATTCTACAGTGCAGCTGAATAGTGCGGACTACTTAGTAAGACTGAGTTGTGCTCACACAGTGTGATTGACACTGTCGAGCTAGCTACAAGGACATTCACTATGCAGCATTCGCCTTGTGTTTGGCTGTATTGCAGGGCCCACCAGTACTGATGAGGACAATATGAATAATCGCAGATGCAATAGTGTCACTTCATATACTGTAAAACATCATAATTGGTGACAAGCGTAAGTATACAGGTGAACTCAGGATCGGAAAAAAGGGCAGGGCACCCTCTGACCCTCTCTCTGCTCCACCATATAAACCGTAATTAAGAATGGCTGTGTAACACAACAGCTGGGCTAAGAGACAAAGCAAGTGAACAAATACTGTCTAGTTCTATTTTTGAGACATGGTACTCAGAATTCATACTGTCAAAAATCAATTGCTAGAAAGTCTACTAAATATTTATAATCAAAACATGAATGACCTCAAGGGCAAGTTCCCACAAGCAGTGAGAGTGTTAGGCAATGATTCATACCACGGTTGAGCCGGTAGAACTAGGCTACACGAGACAAACATTGGATAATACAGGAAATGCTCATTCTGAAGGTATACAGTAGAACGCCAGAGAGATTTTGCTGCCCCCTTCAGGAAAGTCTTGGGGTAAAGTGACTGCCAAGAGGAGGAGGCTTCAGTGACGTGCTCCAAAAAAGGCACTACATATGTCTGTGGTGCAGATCTAAATTCCACATCTGTCCTAGTGCAATCCCTGCAGAGGGTTAAGCCCAGAGTCTTTAGTGAAGCAAGATCCCATAGAAACATTTCATAGGGCTTATGTGGTCTGTTGAATAAAATATGAAGGTGCTGGCCAAAACAATATGTCAGTTATATAGACCGCCATTGTACTACTGTGAAATTTGTATTATTTTCTGAAAACTTTAGACCTATATCAGACCTGCACAATCTGAAATCTACTTCTCAGGCTCAGGTACTCATTCAAACAGCTGGGAGCATTATGCCGCCCCCGAGAAGTTTCCATGTATCAGCCATGGAGTATGGGTATTGTAAACATACAGAGAAATTAAGTGCCTAATGCTTATTATGACCATATTTGGCATGCTAAGATGGCACTAGAAAACCAGAATGCACTTAACGTTGACACTAAATCAATCAATCAGGTGTTTGTAGAGTGCGACTACTAACCCATAAGGGTCTGAAGGCGCTAGAGGTGGGGGGTGCAGGTTCCAGTCCATCAAGGAGAGGGTCTGTGGAAGAGCCAGGTTTTGAGGTTTCTTGCGAAGATGGGGAGCGATGTTGTCTGTCTGAGGTGGAGCGGATGGTCGTTTCAGGCTTTGGCAGCAAGGAGAACGAGCGGCCTCCCGATCTGGTCTTTCTGGTGCGGGGGACCAAGTCGTAGGAGCGCTGGGCTGATCGTAGGGTCCTTTGGGGTGCGTGGAATTTGAGTCGGCTGTTCAGGTATGTTGATCCGGTGTCGTGGAGGGCCTTGTGTGTGTAGGTGAGTATCTTGAAGGCGATTCTAGCCTTGACAGGAAGCCAGTGGAGTGTGCACAGGTGCTGCAAGATGTGGCAGTGTTTTGGCAGGTTGAGGACCAGTCTTGCGGCGGCATTCTGGATGTTCTGTAGCTTGCAGGTGAGGTGTTTGTTTATTCCGGCGTAGAGTGCGTTGCCGTAGTCGAGTTTGCTGGTGACCAGGGCATGAGTGATGGTCTTTCTGTGTTCGAGGGGGATCCATTTGATGGTCTTACGAAGCAGGCGGATGGTGTGGAAGCAGGCAGATGAGACATCGTTGATTTGGTGGCCCATTTTGATCATGGAGCCCAGGATGATTCACGGGTTGTGTGCGTGGTCCGTGGGGGTTGGCGGGTTTCCGAGGGCGGGGAGCCACCTGGTGTCGCTGCAGGCATCGGGGTTTGTTTTGTTGGTGTTTAGTTGTAGGCATCTGTTTTTCATCCATTTAGCGACGGCCTCCATGCCTTCTCAAAAGTTGTGTCTGGCGGTGTTGAGTTTGTTGGATAGGGAGTGGATGAGTTGGGTGTCGTCTGAGTATGACACAATGTTTAGTCTGTAGGTTCTGACGATGGGGGCAAGTGGAGCCATGTAGACATTCAAGAGCGTCGGGCTGAGGGAAGAGCCCTATGGGACTCCGCAGGAGGTAGGTGTAGGGTCTGAGAGAAAAGGGGGGAGTATGACCTGCTGTGTTCTGCCGGAGAAGAAGGAGCGGATCCAGTTGAGGGCCTTGTCCTTGATTCCTGCGTTGTGGAGTCTGCGTATTAGGGTGCGGTGAGACACTGTGTCGAATGCCGCCGAGAGGTCGAAGAGGATGAGGGCTACTGTTTCTCCTTCGTCCAGTAGGGCGCGGATGACGTCTTTTACGGCGAGGAGGGCGGTTTCCCTACTGTGTTTTTTTCTGTAGCAGGATTGGGAGGAGTCGAGGATGTTGTGCTCTTCAATGAATGTGGCGAGTTGAATGTTGATGGGTTTCTCTATGACTTTCCTTGGGAACGGGAGCAGGGATATGGTCTGTAGTTTTTGAGGTCAGTGGGGTCTGCTGAGGGTTCCTTCAGGAGGGGGTTGGCCATGGCGTGTTTACAGTCATCAGGGAACGAGGCGGTCGCCAGAGTGGTTGATGCCGTGGCAGAGCCTGGGTGCAATAGTGTCGGCGGGTCTGTTGAAGATGTGGTGGGGGCAGGGGTCCATTGGAGCTCCTGAGTGGATTGACTTCACTGTCTTCAGTGTGTCTTCGGTGGCGAGGGCTGTCCAGTTGTCAATTGCTGGTTCCCGGGTGTCTGGGGTGGTTGGTGAGGCACTAAACTAGGTTGACTTACATTATAGGGTCAGTGGTAGGAACATTAAGTAGTGTGTCTGTTAGACCTGGCATCATTGGCGTGAGTCTCCCTTCCATTTTTGATGGATTGCCTCCTGTTTTGATATGTTTTTGCTGGTTATATGCTTTGGGCACTGTGCCACTGCTATTCAGTGCCACAGAGCAAGTGCTACCTATGTTAAATTGATGTACTAATTGGTGATTCCACAATTGGGTTATTTGATTTACCTGCTGGTGGGCTTGCAGCACTGGTTGTGCCACCCACAGAAGCAGCTTGTAAAGTATGTCTCAGGCCTGCCATTGCAAGGCCTATGGGTAGTCTAGTGCTGCCATGTCGACTTGGCAAGTGCACCCACTTGCCAGTCCCTAAACCTTCCCTTTGATTCATGTTAGACACCCCTATGGTAGGCCCAAGGGCAGGGTGCATTGTAAGTATAAGGTAGGACATGCTCTGATGTGTGTGGCATGTCCTAATTGTGAATTACAGCCATTTTCGTTTTACACTATTGAAGGCTACCTTTTCTCCATACCCTAGAATGGGCAGATTATTACATTCTTATAATCCTAACTGATTAAGAGAACATGGTAGAAATGCGAATTTAGTATGCCTGAATAATAAAATACATCTTTTAGTAAAGTTGGTTTTAACACCTTCAACGCTCATGACGAGCTCAGCTCGTCATGAGGTACACCTCTCGTACGCTCATGACAAGCTGAGCTCTTCATGAACGCATAGGTTTCCGTTTAGCGTTAGCGCACAGCGGAAATATGCGCCGCATCGATGCGGTTAATATTCTGTGTTTGAAAATACCACTTTTAGAAGGTAGGTATTGTTTGCCTAACTGTCCAGGCTTGCCTCTGCTAGGTTGTGTATTCCTTGTCTGGGTTTGTGAGTAACAGGGCTGGGGGATTCCAGGAGCCAGGCTGGGGAAGCCCAGTGGTGTATAGAGATATCTGCATCTAGATGGGAGGGAGGAGTTGCACCTGGGACCTGAATAGGGCTGGGCCTTCCCTCTACAATGCTGGCTCCACCTACTGTGGCTTGTCTGATGTCTCTGCCCTGCTCTGTGAAAGGAGAGAAGGAATCTTGTCAACAAAGTGCTCCAGAGCTGTATCTTCCCTCCCCTGTGCTGGCTCCACCTCCTGTGGGGCGGCTGATGTCTCTGCCCTGCACAGTGAAAGGAAGAAGAGAGTCATGTGAACAAAGTGCTCAGGAACTGGTTTGGACTAGGCAGCGGCCTCTCTACCTTCAGAGAACAAAGAATTTTTGGGTATAAATATTGGGACCCTGATCCCAAGAAATTAGATCACTTCTGGAACAAGAAACCTTTTGCCAAGGAGAAGAACCAAGGAAGTTGCAGGAGTTTTACTGCCCCTCTGCCAGTGTGCTGTTTGCTGGGTTGGCCTGCAGTGGTTGCTTCATTGCCAAGGAAAGGAGAAGGACATTTTTAAGGACTTTCATAATCTTCAGAATATTCTCCAAGGGCTTGAACTGTGCTTGCCTCCTGCTGAAGTCTCAGGGACAAAAGACTTCATCTCCAGCTCCCCTCTGAATTTCCTTGCTGGGAATTCTCAACTCCAGACATTTGCGTGTCGCTGGGAACTAGAAGCGTGACGCATCGAGAAGAAGCGTGTCGCCGCTGCAGCTGAAATCGTCGCATCGCTGGAGAAGCCAGCCTTCACCGCATCTCCCTGGAAGCGTGTTTTCATCTAAGCTGCCTTCTGTCGCATCACCGGAGAAGCGTAACGCCATCGCATCACCGGAGAAGCGTGTCGCAGGCCCTATTGCGGCTCCAAAGTACAGAGTAGTCGCAAGGCTGCCAGGGCTTCTACGCATCGTCATCACATTGCCGATTCAAGGGCGCCATCTTCTCGCATCGCAACCGGATCATAACATCGCATCAAGGTGCCATCTTGCGCACCGCAACGGGCCTGCAGGCTGAGAATCTATGCATCACCTCCGCACCGGTAAGGTTTACGACGAATCCTCTACTCTGCTCAAGCATTAAGGCACGACGCATTGATCCACATTCTGTCCATCATTGTTGTGTTTGCAGGTACCGCTCTAAGTGTACTGGGGATGCTCAGACGTGAGTCCCAGGCACTCCACACCACTGGAATCAAGCTAGCCGGGCTGATGAGAGGTGTTACCTCGAAACCGGGCCGGTCCTCGGATACTTGTTTCCGTTCTGGGAAGGACATGGCTTTTGTAGTTCGGACTGGACTGTTCCCATGGGGCACAGGGTCAGCGCTGATTTGCATATCGCCATTGTCTAACCCAGGGTGGTGTGGAGTGGAAAAACGATGGATTTGGGCCCAGATCTTTGGACTGGGGTGAATGTGTGACATTGATCCACATTCTGTCCATCATTGTTGTGTTTGCAGGTACCGCTCTAAGTGTACTGGGGATGCTCAGACGTGAGTCCCAGGCACTCCACACCACTGGAATCAAGCTAGCCGGGCTGATGAGAGGTGTTACCTCGAAACCGGGCCGGTCCTCGGATGCTTGTTTCCGTTCTGGGAAGGACATGGCTTTTGTAGTTCGGACTGGACTGTTCCCATGGGGCACAGGGTCAGCGCTGATTTGCATATCGCCATTGTCTAACCCAGGGTGGTGTGGAGTGGAAAAACGATGGATTTGGGCCCAGATCTTTGGACTGGGGTGAATGTGTGACATTGATCCACATTCTGTCCATCATTGTTGTGTTTGCAGGTACCGCTCTAAGTGTACTGGGGATGCTCAGACGTGAGTCCCAGGCACTCCACACCACTGGAATCAAGCTAGCCGGGCTGATGAGAGGTGTTACCTCGAAACCGGGCCGGTCCTCGGATGCTTGTTTCCGTTCTGGGAAGGACATGGCTTTTGTAGTTCGGACTGGACTGTTCCCATGGGGCACAGGGTCAGCGCTGATTTGCATATCGCCATTGTCTAACCCAGGGTGGTGTGGAGTGGAAAAACAATGGATTTGGGCCCAGATCTTTGGACTGGGGTGAATGTGTGACATTGATCCACATTCTGTCCATCATTGTTGTGTTTGCAGGTACCGCTCTAAGTGTACTGGGGATGCTCAGACGTGAGTCCCAGGCACTCCACACCACTGGAATCAAGCTAGCCGGGCTGATGAGAGGTGTTACCTCGAAACCGGGCCGGTCCTCGGATGCTTGTTTCCGTTCTGGGAAGGACATGGCTTTTGTAGTTCGGACTGGACTGTTCCCATGGGGCACAGGGTCAGCGCTGATTTGCATATCGCCATTGTCTAACCCAGGGTGGTGTGGAGTGGAAAAACAATGGATTTGGGCCCAGATCTTTGGACTGGGGTGAATGTGTGACATTGATCCACATTCTGTCCATCATTGTTGTGTTTGCAGGTACCGCTCTAAGTGTACTGGGGATGCTCAGACGTGAGTCCCAGGCACTCCACACCACTGGAATCAAGCTAGCCGGGCTGATGAGAGGTGTTACCTCGAAACCGGGCCGGTCCTCGGATGCTTGTTTCCGTTCTGGGAAGGACATGGCTTTTGTAGTTCGGACTGGACTGTTCCCATGGGGCACAGGGTCAGCGCTGATTTGCATATCGCCATTGTCTAACCCAGGGTGGTGTGGAGTGGAAAAACGATGGATTTGGGCCCAGATCTTTGGACTGGGGTGAATGTGTGACATTGATCCACATTCTGTCCATCATTGTTGTGTTTGCAGGTAACGCACTAAGTGTACTGGGGATGCTCAGACGTGAGTCCCAGGCACTCCACACCACTGGAATCAAGCTAGCCGGGCTGATGAGAGGTGTTACCTCGAAACCGGTCCGGTCCTCGGATGCTTGTTTCCGTTCTGGGAAGGACATGGCTTTTGTAGTTCGGACTGGACTGTTCCCATGGGGCACAGGGTCAGCGCTGATTTGCATATCGCCATTGTCTAACCCAGGGTGGTGTGGAGTGGAAAAACAATGGATTTGGGCCCAGATCTTTGGACTGGGGTGAATGTGTGACATTGATCCACATTCTGTCCATCATTGTTGTGTTTGCAGGTACCGCTCTAAGTGTACTGGGGATGCTCAGACGTGAGTCCCAGGCACTCCACACCACTGGAATCAAGCTAGCCGGGCTGATGAGAGGTGTTACCTCGAAACCGGGCCGGTCCTCGGATGCTTGTTTCCGTTCTGGGAAGGACATGGCTTTTGTAGTTCGGACTGGACTGTTCCCATGGGGCACAGGGTCAGCGCTGATTTGCATATCGCCATTGTCTAACCCAGGGTGGTGTGGAGTGGAAAAACGATGGATTTGGGCCCAGATCTTTGGACTGGGGTGAATGTGTGACATTGATCCACATTCTGTCCATCATTGTTGTGTTTGCAGGTACCGCTCTAAGTGTACTGGGGATGCTCAGACGTGAGTCCCAGGCACTCCACACCACTGGAATCAAGCTAGCCGGGCTGATGAGAGGTGTTACCTCGAAACCGGGCCGGTCCTCGGATGCTTGTTTCCGTTCTGGGAAGGACATGGCTTTTGTAGTTCGGACTGGACTGTTCCCATGGGGCACAGGGTCAGCGCTGATTTGCATATCGCCATTGTCTAACCCAGGGTGGTGTGGAGTGGAAAAACGATGGATTTGGGCCCAGATCTTTGGACTGGGGTGAATGTGTGACATTGATCCACATTCTGTCCATCATTGTTGTGTTTGCAGGTACCGCTCTAAGTGTACTGGGGATGCTCAGACGTGAGTCCCAGGCACTCCACACCACTGGAATCAAGCTAGCCGGGCTGATGAGAGGTGTTACCTCGAAACCGGGCCGGTCCTCGGATGCTTGTTTCCGTTCTGGGAAGGACATGGCTTTTGTAGTTCGGACTGGACTGTTCCCATGGGGCACAGGGTCAGCGCTGATTTGCATATCGCCATTGTCTAACCCAGGGTGGTGTGGAGTGGAAAAACGATGGATTTGGGCCCAGATCTTTGGACTGGGGTGAATGTGTGACATTGATCCACATTCTGTCCATCATTGTTGTGTTTGCAGGTACCGCTCTAAGTGTACTGGGGATGCTCAGACGTGAGTCCCAGGCACTCCACACCACTGGAATCAAGCTAGCCGGGCTGATGAGAGGTGTTACCTCGAAACCGGGCCGGTCCTCGGATGCTTGTTTCTGTTCTGGGAAGGACATGGCTTTTGTAGTTCGGACTGGACTGTTCCCATGGGGCACAGGGTCAGCGCTGATTTGCATATCGCCATTGTCTAACCCAGGGTGGTGTGGAGTGGAAAAACGATGGATGTGGGCCCAGATCTTTGGACTGGGGTGAATGTGTGACATTGATCCACATTCTGTCCATCATTGTTGTGTTTGCAGGTACCGCTCTAAGTGTACTGGTGATGCTCAGACGTGAGTCCCAGGCACTCCACACCACTGGAATCAAGCTAGCCGGGCTGATGAGAGGTGTTACCTCGAAACCGGGCCGGTCCTCGGATGCTTGTTTCCGTTCTGGGAAGGACATGGCTTTTGTAGTTCGGACTGGACTGTTCCCATGGGGCACAGGGTCAGCGCTGATTTGCATATCGCCATTGTCTAACCCAGGGTGGTGTGGAGTGGAAAAACGATGGATTTGGGCCCAGATCTTTGGACTGGGGTGAATGTGTGACATTGATCCACATTCTGTCCATCATTGTTGTGTTTGCAGGTACCGCTCTAAGTGTACTGGGGATGCTCAGACGTGAGTCCCAGGCACTCCACACCACTGGAATCAAGCTAGCCGGGCTGATGAGAGGTGTTACCTCGAAACCGGGCCGGTCCTCGGATGCTTGTTTCCGTTCTGGGAAGGACATGGCTTTTGTAGTTCGGACTGGACTGTTCCCATGGGGCACAGGGTCAGCGCTGATTTGCATATCGCCATTGTCTAACCCAGGGTGGTGTGGAGTGGAAAAACGATGGATTTGGGCCCAGATCTTTGGACTGGGGTGAATGTGTGACATTGATCCACATTCTGTCCATCATTGTTGTGTTTGCAGGTACCGCTCTAAGTGTACTGGGGATGCTCAGACGTGAGTCCCAGGCACTCCACACCACTGGAATCAAGCTAGCCGGGCTGATGAGAGGTGTTACCTCGAAACCGGGCCGGTCCTCGGATGCTTGTTTCCGTTCTGGGAAGGACATGGCTTTTGTAGTTCGGACTGGACTGTTCCCATGGGGCACAGGGTCAGCGCTGATTTGCATATCGCCATTGTCTAACCCAGGGTGGTGTGGAGTGGAAAAACGATGGATTTGGGCCCAGATCTTTGGACTGGGGTGAATGTGTGACATTGATCCACATTCTGTCCATCATTGTTGTGTTTGCAGGTACCGCTCTAAGTGTACTGGGGATGCTCAGACGTGAGTCCCAGGCACTCCACACCACTGGAATCAAGCTAGCCGGGCTGATGAGAGGTGTTACCTCGAAACCGGGCCAGTCCTCGGATGCTTGTTTCCGTTCTGGGAAGGACATGGCTTTTGTAGTTCGGACTGGACTGTTCCCATGGGGCACAGGGTCAGCGCTGATTTGCATATCGCCATTGTCTAACCCAGGGTGGTGTGGAGTGGAAAAACGATGGATTTGGGCCCAGATCTTTGGACTGGGGTGAATGTGTGACATTGATCCACATTCTGTCCATCATTGTTGTGTTTGCAGGTACCGCTCTAAGTGTACTGGGGATGCTCAGACGTGAGTCCCAGGCACTCCACACCACTGGAATCCAGCTAGCCGGGCTGATGAGAGGTGTTACCTCGAAACCGGGCCGGTCCTCGGATGCTTGTTTCCGTTCTGGGAAGGACATGGCTTTTGTAGTTCGGACTGGACTGTTCCCATGGGGCACAGGGTCAGCGCTGATTTGCATATCGCCATTGTCTAACCCAGGGTGGTGTGGAGTGGAAAAACAATGGATTTGGGCCCAGATCTTTGGACTGGGGTGAATGTGTGACATTGATCCACATTCTGTCCATCATTGTTGTGTTTGCAGGTACCGCTCTAAGTGTACTGGGGATGCTCAGACGTGAGTCCCAGGCACTCCACACCACTGGAATCAAGCTAGCCGGGCTGATGAGAGGTGTTACCTCGAAACCGGGCCGGTCCTCGGATGCTTGTTTCCGTTCTGGGAAGGACATGGCTTTTGTAGTTCGGACTGGACTGTTCCCATGGGGCACAGGGTCAGCGCTGATTTGCATATCGCCATTGTCTAACCCAGGGTGGTGTGGAGTGGAAAAACGATGGATTTGGGCCCAGATCTTTGGACTGGGGTGAATGTGTGACATTGATCCACATTCTGTCCATCATTGTTGTGTTGAGTACACTTAGAGCGGTACCTGCAAACACAACAATGATGGACAGAATGTGGATCAATGTCACACATTCACCCCAGTCCGGGCCGGTCCTCGGATGCTTGTTTCCGTTCTGGGAAGGACATGGCTTTTGTAGTTCGGACTGGACTGTTCCCATGGGGCACAGGGTCAGAGCTGGTTTGCATATCGCCATTGTCTAACCCAGGGTGGTGTGGAGTGGAAAAACGATGGATTTGGGCCCAGCTCTTTGGACTGGGGTGAATGTGTGACATTGATCCACATTCTGTCCATCATTGTTGTGTTTGCAGGTACCGCTCTAAGTGTACTGGGGATGCTCAGACGTGAGTCCCAGGCACTCCACACCACTGGAATCAAGCTAGCCGGGCTGATGAGAGGTGTTACCTCGAAACCGGGCCGGTCCTCGGATGCTTGTTTCCGTTCTGGGAAGGACATGGCTTTTGTAGTTCGGACTGGACTGTTCCCATGGGGCACAGGGTCAGCGCTGATTTGCATATCGCCATTGTCTAACCCAGGGTGGTGTGGAGTGGAAAAACGATGGATTTGGGCCCAGATCTTTGGACTGGGGTGAATGTGTGACATTGATCCACATTCTGTCCATCATTGTTGTGTTTGCAGGTACCGCTACAAGATATTAACAAGCTGCCACCATGACCCACCCAACCCCTCCCAACAAGTCCTCGAAACCCCCCATAAACTCCTGAAAAAACAAGAACAGAAAGAACGAAGTAAGATAAACTAACAAAATTCTCTGTCTCTTCATGGGCTGGTGGGGTCCCACTGAGACCATGGAGGACTTCGGGTCCTAGGACCCGGTCCACGCCCGCTCCATCGGGCAGCTGAATCGGCATCGTAACAACGCGGTGCATAATATCACATTAGGCAGGAGGAGGGCCAGGGACCAGTCTCAGCCAAGTCTAAGGGGGTAAAGCAAGAAAGCGAGCACAACAATAAACAGGTGAAACTTCAAGATCCTGGGTCGCATTTAGTGTCCTAGACAAGCAGGGTCATAAGGGATAAATCTATAAAGTCAAAATCAAGAGGCGGCAGCCTCAGTCTTACATAGGAGGCCCACTGGAATAAGAAGTCCTCTCCCCCGAGAGGAGGGTCCGGAGTCACCAAGTCAGGGGCACAGCGGGGCTCAAGGAAGCAACATTCCCGGCTCACCCGGTAGATGCAGGCCCGCAGGTCAGCAGGAGGAACAATGGGCAGCAGTGTGTATGGTAGGTTGGTGTGGAAGTGGGAGAACTCCCTGGATAGAAAAATGCGTAGGCAGTCAGTGCCTCGATCCCCGCGACCAAGTGGAGGATGATGCGGTTACATAGTTCTCACGTAGGGAGCCGCCGTAGTCCTCGACATGGCCCTCGTTCCAATAGAAAGTCCAGGCCCCCCCGAATGGGGGCCGAGGAAGAGTCCGAGGGTAGGCTTCCGCTGTCAGAGGGGGGCCGAGGTCTCACCACCGCTGAGTCTGGAGACCCCCCGATGCCCCATCACCCCTGGAAGGTGTGCTTGAGACCCTGCGGGTCATTATCGGGGAAGTTGAGGCATCCATTGCCCGTCAAAATGCTCCTCGCCAGTAAACACCTGCATCCTCTACGTGCATTCGTCGCCCAAGTAGAATTGGATACTGTGCTTTGAGAGGGGCCTCCGGTTGTGCCCAAGGTGGGGCCATCCCCCTCGGGGGAGGCCCTCCTTTAGTTCAACGATGTGGCGTCGCTTGTTCTGGAACTCGAAACTGAGCCCAAATGGATAAGTCTACCGATATCTAATATTATCAGCTTGTAGTTTTGAAGTGATAGGTCTGAGCGTTTGTCTTCGCGCCAGCGTTGATGGTGCGACGTCCTGGTCTATGGTACAGGATTGGTCCTGAAAGGAGATGGTGTCTTTCAATCGAGCCGCCTGTAGAACCGCCTCCTTCACCATGTCTGAATGGAATTTCGCTAAGACGTCACAGGGTCTTCTCTTGTCGCCAGCCTGTAGAGGACCCACCCGATGGACTCTGTCAAGGTTTATCTTGAGTGTCTGGGGGCTCAGTATCTCCGTAAAAAGACCCTCCATAAAAGCTTCAAGGTCCGGTCCTTCCACTCCCTCCGCCAGATCTCGGACGCGTATGTTCTCCCTCCTCGCTCGGTTTTCCAGGTCCTCCGCTTTGAGTTGGGTCTGTTGCAATTGCTCCTTAAGGACGCGGACATCGTCGCGCAGCTCGGTGGTGTGCTGCCCTAGTTCCTGATGTTGCGCTTCCAAGTCTAACACTCTAGTGCCCACAGAGTCCACATCTTGTTGGAGAGAGGTCAGACGACTTGTCAGGTCTGACCACAGTTGGTTCATGGAGGACTTAATGTCTTGACAAAGCTCATCACGCAGTTCAGTTTTAAAGTCTTTAAGCAATGGTCATTAAATCCGACTTCGTGAGAGCCATGGCAGCTCCTCCTGTGTCTCCCCTAAGCATAGGGCGCTTGTCGAGGGTTGAAAAGAAATCCGTAACCTTGCTGGTCGTATTGCCCGTCCCTTTCTTAGGCGGCATAAGGATGCGGCCTCACAGGACTGCGCAGCTCTGGTTATTGCGATCCTCGTCACTCCATATGTAGCCTCAATCAGTACCTGGATGAAGGCGCAATGTCGGTCCTCCCCGCACCCAGGCTGTTCATCAGAGTAGCAGCAGGGCACCGGTCAGCACCCACATTGAAACTGCAGCATCCCTGCCCATCAAGCACGCTCTCCCCATATATTTTCAAGCCGGCATCCGCAGGCATCAGGGTTCAATCACGAGAGGTCGCCACCACAAACATGCAGCGCAGCCGCCATCTTAAGTACAGGCAGGTGTGCTAAGATGACCCACAGTGTCCATCGCTGCCAGAGACCTCCAAAGCGCTTCACGGGGCCCCCCTCCACTTTCTAGGAGGCGTCAGCGCATTCGCCCAGCCGCCGCAGTCACAATGTTGCTCCGGGCGTCCGGTCCGTCTCCTGCTACGGAAGAGCTCCGGCCGCCATCTTGACCCTCGCCGAATTTCACTCCCGGCGAGGCCCCAGCCAGACACGACCTCCGTAGGTACGCGAAGGCAGCAAAACACGCTCAGCCTGCGCCTCACATCCTCCGCTGCGCGGGGACGCCGCTGTGCGATGATTCCGCCATGGGAAGCCGCAGGAAATTGCCCAGAGCGAGCGCGCAGACCAGGAGCCGAGACGATCTACGTCTGCTCTGCCATCTTGCCCGGCCACTCCCCCCAACTTTTATCATCTTTAAAGCAATCTTGTGTAGTATTGTTGATTTTTGTCGTTTGTGGTCTTGTGTTTAAGTCTATATAAAGAATACTTATTTTTATGAAACCTGTGTTGTGACCATCTGTAGTTTTTTCACTGTATTACTGTGTATATTCACAAATGCTTAACACACTGCCTCTGAGATAAGCCTGTCTGCTTGTGCCAAGCTACCAAGGGGGTGAGCAGGGGTTATTAAGGAGTGTAATCCCCTTATCCTGACTTAGAAGTAAGGGTCCCTATTTGGAGACAGGTGAATACCACTGCCAACTAGAGACCCCTAGATCTAACAGTGTCTAATTGTTTCAACAGGATGACATGTCATAGTGAACTATAGTCTTATGTCTCTCTGGCTGTTGAACTTTCCAACAGAGTGTTAACCAAATATGTTCTACTAGAAATTGATTTGAAGGAAGAATCAGTGATCGTCAGACAACAAACACCAAACAGGTAAGTCATGAAAGAGCATCTCTTCCTCCTTTTATATTACACAAGAGAGGGTATGATTAAATCAGTTTATTAATAAAAATATCATAGGCTGCCTCTACTCTGAACCTGTTCAACATAAAATATTAAACAACGATAAAATGTAGGTTTTATTTCAAAGCAGTAGCATATAAAACATATAAAAGCTAAAACATCAAGGCGAGCTTAGAAACACCATGTATTGTGCGCACTTTGCTAGGGATGACATTCATAAAATATATTGCACAAAAATACTGGAATGCTTAAAACATACACCTACACCCGTCAAAGATCAATGAAAATATTGTAAAAAATTAAAAATTTGCAAAACATAAAGCAGTGCTAAATCCTCACTAATTACGAAAAAAACATAAGCTTTTCCAAATAGCGTTTGTTGATGCAGTGTAAGAGAAGGCGGATGTCCTTTATTCTCATATTGCATTAATTTATCAGATTCAGGGTTTCATTTTCTTAGTTTCCTTTTTTGCGGAGCTCTCTAAGACAGAATCTGCTTTTCTTTTATGTGACTGAAAAATAAATAATTCGAATTAGAAAGTAATTATAATGATTAGAACCATACAAATGTTCTCAATGAAATAATCAATACATAATAATCAATCAACCCACTAAATACACACTAAATATCCATTCAATAACCACCAATAAAAATGCTAAAGGGCCAAATGAGAATATCATAGTTCAAGTTGCCTACCTTTAGTCGGGCTCTGGGTGGTGGATATGCTATTTGACTGCATATTCCTAACCTTGTGAATATCCCCAGGCATCAGACTTAGATCAGTAGATTTTTTTTCAACATTTCCCTTACATGCCATAGGTTGTCTCATGCAGCTCTGCATCTGGCTCGTTACACCCTGGAAGTGACGCTGGGACCATAATTTGACCACTACCTCTGCCCGATATTGTCACTTTATTTCTGATACCTCTATGCCCCGTACGACACAGAGTCTACAGTAACCAGATTGTACCAGAGTACAGATCTCTTCGTGGAATCTTTTTAGCATAGGCCATAGGAGATAATTTCACAGAACAGGGAAGTGGGAGGGTAAGTGAGAAATTTGCCGTTAGATACAGTATCCATCAGAAAAAGCATCACCGAAGGTATGTAACTTGTTCTTCTGATTGATACTTCTAACTACAGGTTTCTCAGCTTGTGAGTAGATACCAAAGAAGTGCCCTCCGCAAGTGATGGTTCTGTGGAACAACTAAGACCAGGATACCCTGCAGGACAGAATGGAGAAAGTGCACTCCCACTGGACCTGGCTATTTAGGCAGTAGTGCTATGTGATCGTGTGAACTGATACCCATGTCGTAGTGTGACAAATGTCCAAAACTGGTAATCCATGTGCAAGTGCAGTGAGAGCAGCTTTAACTCTGGTAGGGTGCCCGTGAGCCTTCCAGATGCTCTTTTTGACCAGTCCATAACAGATTTTAATGCAGAAGACAATCCACCTAGAGATGGTTTATTTCTGCATAGCTTTTCCTTACTTTGTCCCAGAGAAACCCATGACGAGCTGATAATCCAACTGATGGTCTTTGGTAGGATCAATGTAAAAACTCAGAGCTCTCTTGTGGTCCAAGCTATGAAATCTCTCTTCCTCCTTGCTTGAATAAAGAAGGGCGGAGTAAGCTGGTTGGGTGATAGACTGCACAATGTGGAAAGGTGTAACCATTTTCAGAAGAATGCTGCTTTGTTCCTAAACACTAGCTTGTCCAGAAAGAAAGTGGTGTACCATTTCTGGACCGGGAGTGCTGCAGCTCACTCATGCGATGAGTTGACGTGATCACAATAAGGAATACTGTATGGAAATGTGAGCAACTTCAGAGGACAACTGTACATTGTCTCAAATGGGGTTCACATCAGGAATGTGAGAACCAAATTGAGGCCCTAGTGGAGCATCATGAAGGGTTTTGGTGTTTAAAACAGAAATAGCTGATCAGGCAACAACAGAAAAGCTGACAAGACGGACATACAACCTTTAAATGTTGCCACAGAAAAGCCATGTTGAGCAAGTGATAAACTCAGACAATTGGGTTAATAGGTGTTGGATATGCTGGGAAGAACACCAAACAACAAATTTCTCCCAGTGTCGACCATAGATGTTTTTTGTGTAGGCACATCTGACTGCCGAAATGACATCTACCCATTCAGGAGGGAGATAAGAGGCCATCAACTGCTTTCAGTCATCTCCAAGAATGGAGGTGTAAGTTGCTCAGGCCCGAGTGGAGGATACTGCCCCGCTGCTGCAACAAGAGGTCCTCTCAAAGGGGCAATCAGATTGAAGTACAAATGGCCATCGCTAAACGTTCTGGATTTTTTGCCGTGACTGTTTGGCTGTAGGACTCTTTGCAGTCTATCAATGCTGACCAGTGGTAGTGTCTGTGTGTCCCCTTTCAACATGATGAAATTGGCAAACCCCTAGTTGGCATATTTATTATACCTATAGGTCCCTATATGGGACCCAATATGCACCAAGGGCTTATAATTAAACATCACCAGTGGACTGTAGCACCCATTTTGCCACCCACTGTACTGACAATGCAAAAATGACTGCAGGTCTGCCAGGCGTAGCCTAACTGTCCAGGTTTTAAATGCAAATTCAACCTGTCAAAATAACTCCTTTTGAGAGGCCTACACCTTACTTTTTAAAATATTTATTACAAGCCCAATTTACTGATTAAGTTGGATTTTTTATAAATATTTCAGAACATGTACTTTTAGGAGTTTACCAACACAAAGCCTCAAGAAGCCCAATTGTATGTCTTTGCGACTCTTACCCAGGAACTAAATAGCTTCTTTGATGAGATGTGAACTTGCTTCTAGAGCTGAGACAAGAGCCTGGGTGCGGGGAGGTAATCTGTTCCTCAGGCATGCTGGCCATCTTGGCTGTGCTCAGGAACTTTCAGAGAGTCCTACCTTCTCACAGGTAGATGCAGAGAACACCTGGGCCTGCCCCTTTCCTTTGTCCCCCTAGCCAGTCAGGCACCAGGCCCAGTGGGAGAGGAGGTGTACCACAACTTGTTTAGAGGGACTACAGTGGAGGACTTGCTCATTTCTCTGGTCACGCATCTCGGGTGGCTACAATTGCTCTGCGGAGGGAAAGAAAGGTTCTGTTGTATTGGTTTGAGGGAATGAGGTGCACTGTGGGTTGTTGGCAGTAGGGCACCCAGGAAAAGCTACAAAAGTGCGTATGGCCAACTCTCAGAACCTTTATTCCACTGGCTAGGGAGTGCCCACACCAACAGGCTTGTGCGAGGTATACATGTGGTATCAACAGTAATCTCCTAAGAACACTTTCTGGACCTGAAGAGGACTGGGCCTGCTGTCTGTGACATGAAAATAGCCCAGAAGACTGGCACTGAGCTCCCTATTGTACCCAGGATGAAGAAGTGGACTATGAGGGTCATAAGGATGACCTCCTCTTCACGCTACGAGGGCACAACAAGCTACAATAGGACTTTTTTGCATCCTTCCAGCAGTCCAGTCCCAACTGGACCTACCCTGAATCCCGCTGCTGGCCTCTGTTGGAGTGAGTCTTGAGCTCAAAGTGCTGTCACCAAAGTGGACCCTCAGATGGTGTCAAAGATTAGTCCACTTAACTTTTCCTGAAGCCTAGGGCTTAGACACATGTTGGCTTTAATTACCTCTGGAGAAACAGGACAAATCTGCCAATCCCATCCAACAAAGGTGTGTTGCAGCTGGGCCAAAGATTCAGGCAGCTCCTGCTCAGAGATTATCAGCAGCAGCAAATGCGGCTCAACAAAACGCTCCTTACGAAACCGAAGACCTATTGGAGGTGGTGCATGTGACAGCAGAGCATGCCAAAACATAACCTCCTTAAAAACCAAGTACCAAGTAACGCACTCTGAGGACACGATGAGGGTATTACTGCAAATAATCCATTGAATCCATTTATGGGAATATGGATTAAATAGATAATTTGCAGTAATGCCCGTATTGTGTCCTGAGGGTGTGTTACTTGGTCAATAACGATATATATATATATATATATATATTCACTGAAAAAAACAAAGGTTACAGGGACATTATAGTTAGGAAATAGAATTTAAAAAACCCTGCTTGGGAGAAGAAGTCCACTTTAATCCAGATGCCCTCAGAAGGCAAGGGGACCTCATCCCCCCACCAGCAGTGCGCTGAGAGGTGGGTTTGCAGAGTTGTGGAGAAATGGCCGTGGTCTCTCACCACCTCTCAGCAATCCTGCTGTGTGGGGCTTACTGGCGGTTACGCCCAAGTTACTACTTGTGTAACGATAGATCTGCAAGAGACATTAGTTAGTGATAGATTCCTTACCTTACAATATCCCCAGGCGTCAGACTGGATCCGGAAAGTTTTTGCTAGCAGTAACTCTGCGCGTCAGTAGGTGGCATTGTGCGGCTCCGCATCCGTCGCTGGCATCGTTTGCGCCGAGATTACGTCAAGGAGACTACTTAGATGCCACCCATGCGCACTGACGTCAGTTCTGTACACGACCTTCCACGCCAGGAACGCAGAGCCATGCAAGACACTGACCATTGGTGCATAAAACTAGGGCCCTAGAAGGGATGACCTTAACCCTAGAAATCAGTTCGCAGAACGGGGAGGATGGGTGGGATGGTAAGGAATCTATCACTAACTAATGTCTCTTACAGACATATTGTTACACAAGTAGTAACTTGTGCATCTGAAAGAGACATGTTAGTGATAGATTCCTTACCTTAGAATAGATACCCTAGCAATACCAACCCCGGTGGTGGGTCTGCGAACAAGATTACTCCAGAAAGTCACAGAGAACAGAACTGCCAAAGAAGCTGTCTCTCCAGAATTTACTGGGAAGGCAGTAATGCTTGGTAAACGTGTGCAGCGAGGCCCACATAGCTGCCTAACAAATGTCCTGCAAGGGAACGCCGCATCCCAAGGCAGTAGTGGCTGCCGTTGCCCTTGTGGAATGGGCACGCAGCCCCACAGGAGGCTCCTTCTTAGCCAACAAGTAACAGCCCTTGATGCAGAGAACGACCCACCGAGAGATGGTCCGGTTGTGCATGGCCTGACCTTTTTGGCGCCCACGTAGTCAACAAAGAGCTGGTCATCCACCCAGAAGTGTTGTGTGCGCTTCAGATAGAATGAGAGCGCAGGTTTTGGGTCCAGATGGTGGAGCTTCTCTAGGATGTGGAGGCGGAAAGAAGGTGGGCAAAGTGATTGTCTGCCCGATGTGGAAGGGCGTGACAACCTTTGGCAAGAATGAAAGACGGGTCCTTAAAACTACCTAGTCCGGATGAACAGAAAGGAAAGGAGGTTTGAAAGAAAGAGCCTGGAGCTCACTCACTCTTCTGGCAGAGGTAATAGCTACCAGGAAAGCCGTCTTGAGAGTGAGAAGACGCAAAGAACAGTTATGAAGGGGCTCGAAAGGAGTGCACATCAGGTATATCAAGAAAAGGTTCAAGTCCCGCTGAGGCATTATGAACGGCACGGGAGGAAACGTTTGCATAATGCCTTTCAGGAAACGGTTAACAACCGGGGTCTTAAAAAGAGAAGGCTGATCTGGCCATAGAAAGGCGAAGACAGCCGAAAGATAACCTTTGATAGTGCCCAGAGCAGAGCCCTTCTGGGCCAAAGAAAGAAGGAACAAAAGGACTTCGGAAAGAGGGGCAGAAAGAGAATCCACAGACTTTGCTGTGCACCATGCCACAAACTTGTTCGACCTGCAGGCGTATACCGTTTTAGTGGAGGGACACCTGGCTGCCAGAATGACATCACAGACTTCGGGAGAAAGATCAAAACCTGTCAACTGTCGCTGCTCAATCTCCACGCATGGAGGTGGAGGCTGGATAGGTTGGGGTAGAGGACCGTCCCCTGCTGCTTCGACAGAAGATCCTCCCGAAGAGGCAGTCAGATTGGGGGATGGATCGCCATGTTGAGTAGTTTGGGATACCAGCATCTTCGTGCCCATCCACAAGAATGTCTTGGGTCCGGTAGCACGGAATCTTCTTCAGCACTCTGGGCAGAAGTGGTATAGGCGGAAAGGCGTACAACAGACCGGAACTCCACTCGTGGCGAAAAGCGTCGCCGAGCGAGTGCCGCCTTGGAAATTCCAACGCGCAGAACTGATGACATTGCGCGTTCTCTTCTGTGGCAAATAGATCTAACCACGGCGCTCCACACTGCAGAAAGAGGACTTGCGCCACTTCCGAGATCAGACGCCATTCGTGATCCATCAAGCACCGGCAGCTGAGTTCGTCCGCCCTGGTGTTCAGAGAACCTGACAGGTGTTGAACAAGCAGGAGGAGCAGAGCCTCCTGACATAGGGACACGACCCCACCCTGCCCTGTTTGTTTCAATATCAGATGGCGGTGGTGTTGTCCGTGAACACCTGCCCCACACTCCCCCGGACAGTGGGAAGCAATGCCTTCAGTGCAAGTTGGATCGCCCGAAGCTCCAAAAGGTTGATATGAAGCCGGGACTCCTCCGGAGAACAGAGACCTATGATCTCTGCCTCGCCCAAGTGGCCTCCCCATCCCAGGAGGGACGCATCCGTCACCACTGTGTGCTCCGGTTGGGTAATGGAGAGGGATCTGCCATTGACCCAATCGCGATTCGTGAGCCACCACTGCAACTGTCGTGCAGTGCCCTCCAAGATCTGGATGTGATCTGACAGGTTGCCCTGATGCTGCGCCCACTGGAACTTCAGGTCCCACTGCAGAGCCCGCTTGTGCCAACGGGCACGTTGCACTGGCAGGATGCAGGAGGCCATCAGGCCGAGGAGTCGGAGGGTCATCCTGACTGAAACCCGGGATAGAGGCTGAAAGATTGGAATCATAGCCTGAATATCCCGGACTCTCTGCTTGGGAGGATAAACCCGAAACCGTGTCGAATCCAGAACCGCTTCGATGAAGGGGAGCTTCTGAGAGGGACTCAGTTGTGACTTCGGCCGTAGTCTGAAGGTGGGTGACAACTGCTTGGGGCGAGCCCGTCTTCAACAACCAGTCCTTGAGGTAGGGGAAGACTGACACCCCTGACCTGCGCAGGTGAGCTGCGAACACCGCCATCACTTTCGTGAACACCCGAAGGCCGAAGGGGAGCGCGGCAAACTGAAAATGCTCCTGGCCTACCGTGAACCGCAGGTAACGCCGGTGTGCCGGCAGGACAGGGATGTGAAAATATGTGTTCTGCAAGTCGAATGTTACCATCCAGTCTCCAGGGTCGTTGGCAGCCAAGACCTGAGCCAGATTCAACATCTTGAACTTCTCCTTCCGGAGGAAGCGAATGACGTTACTGAGGTCCAAGATGGGGCGCAAGCCCCCTTTGTCCTTCTTGGGAACCAGAAACTAGTGGGAGTAACAACCATGTCCTACTTCTGGCCCAGGCATGCGCACAATAGCCCCTTTGGCCAAGAGGGCCATAACTTCATGTTGGAGAAGCGGAAAGTGATCCCCCAACATGCGGTGGAACTGAGGTGGCATGGCTGGGGTGGGTAGACTTGAAGGGGAGGGAGTAACCCCTCCGGACAAGTTGCAGCACCCACTTGTCGGAAGTGACAGTACGCCAGTGGGGAAAGTGATGTCGAATCCTGCTGCCCGCTGGTGTGGGGTGCGTCCCAAAGCTCTGACTAGGAGGCTTTGAGGCGGATGCTGCGGGAGCAGAGGTGGACTGACCTGCACGCGGGCCCCCACCACGCCCACGGCTGCGCTGAGTTTGATTCTGCGCAGGGTTCTGACTGAATGAGCGGGCAGGGGCACCCTTTCCGTGGCCACAAAAGGAATGAAAGTTAGACGTGGCTGGGCGCGTGGTGGAGAGACCCAAGGGCTTGGCCGTAGCCCGAGACTCCTTAAAACGCTGCAGCGCACTGTCGGCGTTATCGCTAAACAGGCGAGTGCCATCAAAGGGCATGTCCATGAGTGAGCTTTGGACATCTGGTGAGAACCCGGTAGATCTCAACCAGGCATGGCGATGAAGCGCCAAAGTCGTCGAGATTGCCCTACCTAGTGAGTCCGCGGTGTCCAAACCACAACGAACAGCAAACTTAGCCGCATCTTTACCCTTGGCAACACCTTGGAACAGCACAGCTTGCATCTCTTCAGGACACTGAGGCAACACCTGTGCAACCGTATCCCACACCGCATGGGAATAGCAGCCAAATAGGCATGCGGTGTTCACGGACCGCAGCCCTAAGCTGGCCGAAGAGAACAACCGCTTGACCAACTGCTCCAGCTTCTTAGAGTCCTTGTCCGGCGGAGCCGAGGGAAAGGCACTCTGGGACATCAAAGCTTGGATGACCAGGCTCTGGGGCGTAGGATTAGTGGTCAGAAAGGCAGGGTCACCACGCCCGGCGATGAGGCCTGGCAACGTTCTTATCCACAGGGGCCCCCGTGGCTGGCCGCGACCAAGTGCCCAGTAGGACGTCAGTGAGGGCGTCATTAAATGGCAGCAGGAGCTCCGACGAAGTACACGCCGTGTAGAGTACCTCAGTGAGGAGGTTACTTTTTAGGGCCACCGTAGGGAGATCAAGGTTGAGGACCTCAGCTGCCTGGCGGAGCACCACCGTGTAAGGGTCAGAGGAGACATCAAGGCCACCGACCCCTCCCCAGTCGTCCTCCGACGTATGTGGTACAGACTGTGGCGGCAGGGCAGGGACCGGGGAAGGAACAAACGGCTCTGGAAACCGCACCAGACAGAGCCGAACGGGCGCTGTGTTCCAATGTGGATCCCAGGTAGGAACAAAATTGTCCTGGAACCGGGGCAGAGGCGACACGAATGGTATCCTCTGCGGCGCCGAGGGTGGGCTGGGGCTGGGGCCGAAGCCGGCAGCGTGGGACCATGTGGCGCCGTGGCCGGAGCCAGCGGCGCAGAATCCTGCGGCGCCGGGGCCGGCGCCGGCCCCGAAGGCTCGTCAGGATCCTGACACAGGACCGTGGGACCTAAAGGCACACCAGCAGGAGCCGGAGGCCTAAACAGGCAGTCCATGGTAGCAAGAAACTCTTGCACCTGTGCGGGAGTCGCCGACGGACCCAGGTAAGGTGGGTATGCCGCGGGACTCCCGGGCTCCGAAGGAGCCGCAGGGGCAGAACCCCAGTCCCCCTGGTCCGCATCCGGGGACTGAAGGGGGACGTCAGAGAGTGACAACGCTTCTGTGACTTCTTTTTGTGTCGTCTCTTACCCGAATCTGAGGGTGAAGACTTGAAGCCCGAGGAGCGATGATGGTGGCCCAGCGAGCGTTCGCTGGAGCGGCCACTGGACCGTGAACTACGCTGGGATGAGAGTAGGACTTCAAGCAGCATCTGGCGCTGCTCCCTCAAGGCCTTCAGGGCCATGGCCAGACAGTCCATGCAGGACCGAGAGTCATGGTCGCACTGCAGGCAGTAGAGACAATCGCCGGGGGGGTCCACCACTGACATATTGCGACGGCAGGCCCCACAAGACTTAAAAACAGGCATCGTTACGTGCACCGGAATAGACTTACAGGAGACAAAAGTCTCCAAAAGGTCATCAAAAAGTGACGAAGGTACGTGCTCTAACCAGATCTGCGCTTACTGGCGCGGAAAAGAAAGAACTGACGTCAGCGTGCCTGGGTGGTGCCTAAGTAGTCTCTGTGACGTCATCTTGGCGCATACGACGCTAGCAACGGACGCGGAGCCGCACAACACCACCTACTGATTTGCAGAGGTGCTGCTAGCGAAAACTTACCGGATCCAGTGTGACGCCTGGGGATATTCTAAGATAAGGAATCTATCACTAACGTGTCTCTTTCAGATTGGAGGTCTTCTTGGCCCCAATGGACCCTAAACAGTCAAGGGGACTTCATCCCCCAACCAGGAGCACGGCAGGAGGGGCATTTGCAGTGCAGTGGAGAAAGGAGGCGGGCCTCCTGCATTTTGCAACATTAAAAAAAAAGAATTTGGGATGGGGGGGCCACGTGGCCTCCCTTTCCTGGACCATTTTTGGGCCCCAGTGACTCCATCCCCAAGCCTGATCCTTTTTAAAAAAAAAAAATTTTCAAATGTGAGTAGGGCCCCTGGACGATTTGTGGCCTGGGGACCCCTATCTACCGGGGCCCGGCCTTTATTTTTCTGAAAAAAATTAAAAAGGGAGGGGTACCGCGCGCCCACCCCCTCCCCGGGCATAATTTGGCCCCAAGGACCCCATCACCTGGGGCCAGGCCTTCATAATTTTTTTTTGTAATTTGGAGGGGGGACCAGCGCAGACCCCCATCCCCGGGCCGTTATTGCTCCGGGGATGCCATCCCCCAGGGCAAGGCCAGGTTGTTGGGGCCGGCATGGGTAGCCTCAAGGTTCCAAGGTCCCTGTCAGCTCCCCACCTACTGCGGGAGTCGGCATTGCTTTTGGACAGAGGGACCTGCTGACATTCAGCTCCCTCTCTCCAAAAGCAATTCTGCTCTGCTTCATGGAAGCTCTCGCTTCCATGGTGCAGTCAGTAATATTATCTTTTTCACTGCAATTTCCAATGTGTCCTTGCTTTTTCTGAGAAACGTGTGCTGTATATATATATATATATATACAGTTTAAGTGAACATATATATATATATATATATATATATATATATATATATATATATATATATATATATATATATTATATGTTCACTTAAAAAACCATAGGTTTCACACGTTATAATTAGCTGGATATTTCACTCATACAAAACCTTTGAAATTCCCCCGTTATAGTTAGTTCAGCTAACTATAACTCGCGCACCCACAATGCACTGCTGATGACGTCACATATTACATCACTCGTAACATGGTCAGTGACATCACTCATGACATCACTGATGACATCTCAAATGATATCACTGATGACATCATCCTTGTGACAGAGTGGCAGATCTGCTCTCAGCGTAATATAACCGTTGATACACACATTTAAAAATAGAAACTAAAATTTTCCAAAAAACTGGATATACCAATACCATTTACAACAACCTATACAGTAATTCTACCAAAGGGTGAAAGCATCTTATAATGCTAAAGAGAAACAGATTCAAAATATTCCTAGATTTCACACTCCCTACCTAACAGGTTAGTTTATAACTACAGAAGGTCTCATAGGATTACATGGGCGGACCCATACCTCTGGTACTCAGCAGTAGTGGATCACATTGAGTTCTGCACAAACTGTCAGGAAACGAATGTCCTCCAACTGTGTGTAATCATGCCTGCACAGTGCATTATTAAACACGCCAGTATAAGAGGTGGCCACAGCTGCATATGTGTAATGGCTCGAATGTGCAAGGATCATTCCGAATAACTGACATAGTCTCCAAGATAACCTTGATGTTCCATGCTCTCACTATACACAATAAACTAGCGAGGCAGTCTACAAATGTAACATAACAAATTATTCTCATGTGAAGCAATGTCGCAAGTGTGTGTGTCGTGTGCAAAGCAGAGCAGGAAAGCAAAAATGGCGTTTAAGCTTCTAATAGACCCATGCTAACTTAACACGGTGTGAGTGCAAGCCTCAGCTCCACGATACCCTTCCTTGATCGAAGCACGTGATATAAACGTGGACTAATTACGAACGCAGAGTGCAAGCCTGAAAAGCACAGTCAAGTTCATATTTGCAAACAAAATGATTCGCTGTTTCATAGAAAGCAGTAACTAATTAATAAAGAATAGGTAGAAAATCAAAGAGTCCTATTCCAACAGCGTATAAGCACAGTATGTAGCAACAGGCTCCAAGAGGAAGTCATTGTTCCCATCTGAAAACATTTCAGCCATCCAATGCAATAGTGGGAATGAACATACATGTTCCTCAACGACCGGAGCCTCTATCACCTTCGCAGGAAAACTCGGGTCATCTTCAATGTAACTGTGTGCCAAGAAGTCATGCGCCGCTGCAAAAACATTCCAACGTCCCATTATTCCATGTATCGCTGCTAAGGCCATAATCCCGCCACCAGAACAGAGCAAGTCATGAAACACTAAGGGGCTCATCAGCTGGTCATAATCCGCGTTGGGAGACACGGTACAGCAGAGACACAAATCCAGGGCCTAGTCGAAATCGCAGCTCAGGCAATGGAAGACAGGTTGAACGCATGTGAAAAAGGAAAATCGAAACGATAATTCCATAAGCTGCACTCAATGTGGCCAGAGGCAGTGCTCCGTAATAACTAAGCATTCGGTTGCGTACCAGCAACAACCGAGAAATATTGTCGTGTGCTGCAGGATGTGCATCCATATTTAAGTAAACAAATTAATAGAAGCACACCGGTAACTAATGCGAGTATTAAGGGGAATCCACCAACGATGCTGGAAAAAATCGAATGGAAAAATATAGTTTGAAAAGAAGTCACAAGGCCACTGCTTATAACTTAAAAAAAATTAAGTAACTCCGTAGTCAAGGACTCATTAAAGATAGTCTGAATTAACTCCCCAAAATGCAGGGGCAGGTCTGTATTTAATAAAGCATGCACTTCTGTGCGGGTGTTTGCTACATGAAGGACAAATGTTTCTCTAGCAGATGTAAGAGCGACCTCTTTTTGAGACAATAGCGCTCTTATACAGATCATTTGGTTGACTCTTCTATCAAGGTCGGAATTGATGGCCAGATAGAAACATCCAGCTTTCCATGCAGAGGAGTAAACACAACTTTTTTTATAGCAAACCACACGCTCAGTTACCGTAATCATGTAACCGATGCCTGCTAACACTGCACAACAATCTGCATTATTTCAAATTCAATAACTCACGTTTACAGTAAACTGAACGTTGGTATGATAGCAGGTGTTGGAGTGCCTTTCAAAACTCAGGCCAAATTAGGCGCATCTTGTTTACAAGAGCCATGCAATTGTATGTGTCTACAAATTAAGGAGTGATCTGGTGCTATTGTGCAATCCTCGCCATTCAGATAGACTTCTTTTCCCTCCCTCAGGCACCTATATGTAAATAATAATAACCAAGCTTCATGGAGATAAGCGCTGCCTAATGATCCATATCTGCCTATAGCATAGTATTTTATGTAAACCTCAAACTTAAACAGGCTAAAAAGTAACGTTATGATACCGTGGATAAGCCGCACAGCTCAATCGGATCTCCAATGAGTGACCACTTCTAACCATTCTCATAGCGCGCCCTGTGCTCTGATTTGACAGCGAGAGACTGATCGCACCATAGTTTGTACTGCTAATCATTCTCAGCATACGCTACGAATACGCTTTCACGTTACACGTCGCATCAAAGCTTCTGTGTGACATTATGTACGGCGCCCCGTACACAAAGATGTAAATGTTTTTAATTGTTTAAAAACATATATTTATGTATTTAATGAACATAGTAACAGAAGACATTATCTAGGATAATTATGAAAAAAAAATGTTTAAGTTCCAATAATCCTATATTACTTTTAAAAGCAATTACACAAATCACGGTGGAACGTCATGCGTACTCGCATCGTAAGAGTAAGGTAATCACAGCGTAAGCGTACGCAAAGCCGTGTGACTTTAAAAGAAGAGATTTGATTGGTTCATAACACTTCCTATTACAACTGTTGAAAGTTCCGTCCCATTTTAATAATTCTACTTTGACTTTCTAAGAAGGAGCATCTCTTCTGAGAATCTTGTCAAATAGAACGAAGTTTACCATAATAACAGCAATGGACTCATCTTCCAGCCATTCTTCAGAGGAATATTTCATTCCTGAAGAACCTCCAAAGAAGAGGAAAGAAGCTCTAATTTGGCAGTTTTTTACTTTTCCAGAAGGGCAAAAAAAAGTTAATGCTCCAAAAGTAACCTGTAAAATTTTCCAAACTCTTTCAATGGGTGATCCATCTCAAAAATACTCCTTTGGCACAGCAAATATGGAGCGACACGTGAAGAACTTACACTCCAAAAACTTTGCTCGAGCTGCAACACAGAGGTTGAAGGACAACCCACACTGCTACTGCACCAAGCACATCAACTGCTGCAGCAGCCTTTTCAGCAAGCACTCCACACCTACAAATTGATCCTGATTTTGCTAAAGTTAAAATTCTATGCGTTTATTGCAATAAACTTTTGTGTTATGGGAAACAGTCTATTGACCTGATAAAACGCACGAAGCAGGAGCATCGCTGTCCTCGACATTAGGTTTTTTCCATTCTTTTGTTCCTGTTGGACACTTCAAAGCCCCCCATTATAGAAACAAATTGCCCCCGGGATTTGGCCCCCCCCGAGAGCTAATTATGAATAAAACGGACTTCTAGTTTTTTTTTTACTTTTCCACCGCATACGAGTACAATACGCGAACCCCACGTTTTTTTTATTTTAAAAAAAAATAATACTTTTTTGCACCAAAAGATCCATGTGGGACCCCCTGAGCAGGCCTAGAGGATCAACATGTTTCTACCCTGCCCCCTTTCCTTATTTTTCAACTTTCTTTTACTGTTTTCTTGTGACTCAGTGCTACCGAGGGACAAGATGGCTGCCAACACTTCCTGGTTTGGAGTGTTGACAGACAGTTGACATCCAATCAGCATGCATCTCGTGCTCGTAATTGTACTGATTTTGGTACGCGTGCAGTTCTTCGTCTCTAGATATCGCTATGGTTTTACTTTTGATTTTCTCAGGAACTACTGAACGGATTTACACCATTTAACAAAAAGCACAATCTGCGAACCGAACTCTACCTCTCTGCCAGATTTGGTGTAATTCCGTTCAGCCGTTCGGGCTGTAGCCTTGGCTAAAGGTCCCTATGGAAAATTGCAGCGGAGCCGAGTAGGCCACTTTCTTGGAGCAATTCGCGAATATTCGTCCACCAGCGCCAAAGTTATTCCAAATAGAATGTTGTGGATTTCATATGGAAACTAGGTCCTAACTATAACTACCTACTGGCGACCGCCAGTAGGTAATATATATATATCCATATCCTCCAAAGTGGTTCCCCTTCGTCGGGTTTTGGCAGCGCTCAGCAAGGGTGCGACTCCCCACGACAGAACCACGCTGCTTAATATTTGCACACAATCCTTCTGTCAAGAGGGAAAAACGGGTCACACTCCTGCAGATTTAGCAATATTTTAAAATGTTCTCTCCTTTTCAATTCATTAACAGGGATACAGGCGAGATGACCATCATCTTGCTTGTATCCCTGTTAATGAATCTGCGGCTAGATCATATCTCTACCAGATAAGGTGTTACCGAAGGTAAGTAACTTGTCCATCTGATATAGACATCTAGCCGCAGATTCCTTACTTTGAACAGATACCCAAGCAATACCATCCCTGGAGGAGGGACTGCGGAAAGGTTTAGACCAGAAAATCCTACAAAACGGAGAGACCAAACAGGCCTTCTCTGCAAACCTGGGAAACAAGGCAGAAGTGCCTGGCTAACGTGTGCAGTGATGCCCAAATGGCAGCTTGACAAATATCAGACATGGGAACTCCACGCTGTAGAGTGGCTGCTTTTGACTTGGTGGAATGGGCCCTAAGCCCTTCCGGGGGATCTTTCTTCTGTAAGGCGTAACAGATATTTATACAGAGGATAACCCAGTGGGATATAGTCCTCATTTGGACAACATATCCTCTCGTACCCTAATAAGAGTTGGTCATGCACCCGGAACTCTCTTGTTTGATCACACTGTAAAATGATAACACTCTTTTTGGGTCCAGATGATGGAGACATTCCTCTTCCTCTTCCTTGAAAGGGTGTGGAGGTGCATAGTAAGTGAGTTGAGTAACCAACTGCTCCACATGAAAAGGTGTTATCACCATAGGCAGAAAAGATGCCTTTGTGCGGAGCACCACTTTGTCCGGAAAGACAGTCAGGGAAGGAGGCTGTGAAGATAGTGTCAGTAGTTCACTTACTCTCCTGGCAGAGGTTATTGCCACCAAAAAAGCTGTCTTGCTGATAAGCAACCGCAGAGGGCAGTTGTGCAATGGCTCAAACAAAGCACATATCAGAAAGGTGAGAACCAAGTTAAGGTCCCACTGTGGCATAAAAAAAGGTGAAGGAGGAAACAAGTGGGTTAGCCCCTTCAAGAATATCTGACCAAAGGAGATTTGAAAAGAGAGGGCTGATCATGTAGTTTGAGAAAAGAGGTAAATGCCAAAAGATAGTTCTTCAGTGTGCCTAGAGCAGAGCCCTGCTGGGCTAAAGAAAGTGTAAACAGAAGGACTTCAGATAAAGGAGCAGATAGGGAGTCAAAAGACCGGTGTTTACAATGTTTACAAAATTTGTTCTATCGGCAGGCTTATACCGATTTTGTGGAGGGACACCTGAATGCTAAAATAACCTCACAGACTTCGGGAGGGAGGTTAAAAGCTGTCATCTGTCGCCACTCAATCGACATGCAACGAGGCGGAGAGAGGACAGGTTCAGATGGAGAACCATTCCCTGCTGCTGCTACAGAAGATCCTACCGAAAGGGCAACCTGATCGGAGGATCGATGCTTATGTCTAGAAGCTCGGGATACCAAACTCTCCATGTCCAGTCCGGAGCCACAAAAATAGCTTGTGCCCTCTCGCTCCACATCTTCTTGCGCATTCTGGGCAGGAGTGGTATGGGCGGAAGGCTTAGAGAAGGCTGGAGCTCCACTCGCAGGCGAAAAACATCACCGAGCAAGAGCCGCCTTGGAAGATCCAACGCGCAAAACTGCTGATATTGCACGTTCTCTTCGGAGGCGAACAGATCTAACCAAGTGTCTCCCAACTGCGGAAATATCCTGTGCTCAAGGATATATTATTTATGATCTGCAAGACACCTTCAGCTGAGCTTGTCCACCCTGGCATTCAGAGAACCAGGGCCTCTTGACAAAGAGTCCATGACCCCACCTTGCCCTCTTTGTTGCTGTACCACATGGCGGTACTGTTGTCCCTGAATGCCTGTACGAGCCTTCTCTTTATTGACAGCAAAAAGGCTTTCAGTACCAGTCAGATCGCCGGAAGCTCCAACAAATTGATATGGAGTTTTACTTCCGCCAGAGACCAGAGCCCTCTGATCTTCACCTCTCCCAGATAGCCACCGATCCCAGAAGGGACGCGTCTGTCAGTACTGTCGGTGACGAAGGGAGAGGGGTCTGCCCTTGAGTTTTTCGCTGCTGACAGCCGGAGGAGAGGCAAGACACGGACCAGCGCTGCGAAAAAACAGAGACACACGGAATTCCTCCACGGACCGGCCGGTCCTGTGGACCAATGAATCCGACGTAATCAAACCGGATTTTCTTGAAAAGCTCCCAGCTTAACGCACAACAAAGGAACCTTGGAAGGTCCAAATGCTTAAGGTCCACACGGGCCCCATGCGAAGCGCTCCTGCCACACCTCACGTCCTGATGAAGACCCCAGCCTGAGGTTCTGAATCACCCTTACCTTTAGGGGTCGAAACGTCGACAACCGATACTGTTTATTGCTCCAAACATAGGACTCAATAAGGGATGACTACGGAACCTATGTTTGAGATTATTTTGGAACCCATGGATCTGTCTATAGACTGTAAAGGCTCTCACTTTTCACTGTGATTTTAACTCAGTCACAACACCTTTACCCGGTCCCCACCTTTACCCCCACACACCCATCCCCTCTAAATACCTTTTCTCTATGCACTGTGAGCGCGCTGACACATTTGAATGCATCTATTGTTTAGAAATGTGCTGCTACTAAGTTTATATTGTCAATGCATTAATTGCAATATCCTCTACCGTATTGTTTGAAATTTACGCAGTCTATAAATCAAGATGTGCTAAATAAATGTGCACCGAATATATGAACCTGTTCTTCTTTTTTCGAGTGACATTTGTGGCTTAGATATAATGAAAGCAACTTACTGATAAATGAGTGATATTTTGAGATTTTTCCTATAGTTCACACTAGACCCCGACCATTTATACATGTACTTGAACCAAACGCAGTCTGTTAGCCACCACTGCAGGTCTCTCGCAGTGCCCTCGGAAACCTGAACCAGGTTGTTGATACTTCCTCAATGCTGTGCCCTTTGGGACTTCAGGTCCCACTGCAGAGCCAGCATGTGCACCGTGCATTTGTCACAAGTAGGATGAAGGAGGCCATGAGGCCCAACAGCTTCAAACTAATTCTCACCGGAACCCAGGATAGAGGCTGAAACATCGGTATCATATCCTTAATATCCTGGACTCTCCGTTCGGGAGGAAAGGAGTGAAACTACACAGTGTCCATAAACACTCAAATTTGCATCTGTGAGGAAGTCAGGTGTGACTTTGGCACATTGATAGTGAACCCCAGCGAGAACAAGAGGTTTGCCATAGCCTGTATGTGGAAGACAACTGCTTGGGGCGAGCCCGCCTTCAACAACCAGTTGTCAAGCTTGGGGAAGACTGGAACCCCTGATGTCCGCATAAAAGTTCTTTGAAAAGTTCCAAGAGGAGAGTCTCGCAGTTGCTGCTACGAATGGTTGATTTTCCACGGAAATCAACCATTCGGAGCTGCAACTGCGAGACTCTCCTCTTGGAACATTTCAAAGAACTTTTCAAATAATTTCTGAAGATTGATGCTAAGCGCCTCCTTCCAGCTTGTGCCGTGATAATCATTTGTGAAAAGCAGACGGATATTTCCTGGAAAATCAACCATTCGGAGCAGCAACTGCGAGACTCTCCTCATGGAAATTTTCAAAGAACTGTTCAAATAATTTCTGAAGATTGATGCTGAGTACCTCCTTCCAGCTTGTGCCGTGATAATCATTTGTGAAAAGCAGATGGATATTTACACAGATATGTAAAACGTCATTCCTACCGAGAACCGGCCTCGCGCTGCCCTCAGCGTGTTCAAAAACGAAGGACTGATTTATGAGCTTTGGTGAAGCTATTCTGGTCCTGATGAGAATCCCCACATTTGGAGGGTTTCGAAACGCATAGACCACGGACCTCATGCCAATCTAAGACACACTTTGCACATGTCTTTAATTTAGTGAAATTCATGTTGTTGATGGCTTGTTTTGGTTTTGTATTAAGTGTTTTTTCCAGCAAACATGTTGTAAAGTACTCTGGGTTTGAATATGATAGGATGTGTAGCTTGTAGTGAGGGTTGTGTAATGATGGAATGATTGAGTTGGTGAATCTGACAGAGTGAATGGGGTGTGGAGAATGTTCACAAGTGAAGTGTGTATGTAAGTAAAAACAGTTCCATTTATGTATGTGAGGGAGAAAGGGAGGTTGGATATATATGTTCTAAAATGTTTTAATTCTAAGATGTCTGTGTCATTTTGTGTTTTTGATGAATCGCTAATGTAAATTGTGAAAAAAACCTGGGATTAAATCCAAAGGAAAAAGTGGTTGGTGTGACATTGTTTCTTTCAATGCACTGCAAATAGGTTTTAAAGATTGTAGCAGCACTGGCAATTTCTTTGTTACTTGATTATAGTAGGCTTGACCTTGCCGTTTAGGAGCCAAATCCTGTATTGGTCTCTCGCTACACACCACCACGGCAAAAGATGCTCCCTCCTTCATAGCAAGGGTAGGAGGGGAAAGCATGCCAAAGTCAGGTGAGGTATCCAAATCACTGGCATCACCCAGTTCCTCGTACCAGTCCACATCTTGTTGGTGCAAGATTTCTAATGGATCCCGCTCCCCCTCCCAATCCTCTTCGTCCATCCCTAACCCTTCATAATAGGGCAGGGTGAACGGCATAGAGCCGTATGGCACCGTCGGCGTCAGTCTCAGCGTCAGAGGATGCCCGACCGCCTACGTGTTGTCAGGAATGAGGATTAAGAAGGCACCACCGGTGGGTGCTAGCGAGTCCAAAGACCTCTGCGCTAGACGCAATGCCCAGTAAGGTTGCTATAGAGGTGCGACCAGTGTTGTTCTGGTCCCGGGAAGGGGTCCAACCGGAGGCCGTGGCCCCAGAGTCGGAGCAGCCGGCATGGGATTCACAGGCCCCTCCATCTTCGGAGCCTGCGGGTTCCAAAGGCATGCCAGCAGGATCAGCTGCCCAAATATGGCACACATGGCATCATAAACCTCTTTCAGCTGGGCGGGGGTTGCTCCCGGACCCGGAAAGGGGGGGAAATGCTGAGCCGACTCAGGTACCTGCTCCGTGGAGCGGAGTCTCGAACGTCGAGCTTCTTTTGCTGCGTTGCGAGACAGGCTGGGCAAAGTCGAAGCACACCTCATCTTATTGTGCTTTTTGTGTTGCTTCTTACCTGACTTCGACAACTTTGACAAAGAGGACTTCGATTCTCCAGGTCGGTGCTCGGACCTTCCTCTCGACCGAGACCTGGACCAGGATCAAAACCAATGAGGCGACCTCCGCGGTGCTGGGTGCTGGGTGCCGGGCCGCGAAAAGCTTTAGGGACCGCTCCCTCAAAGCCTTCGGCGTCATGCCCAGGCAGTAAGAACACAACTTGGAGTTGTGGTTGCGCTCCAGGCAATAGAGACAAACTAAAAGGGGGGTCTGTGACCGACATGGTGCGGTGACAGGCTCCACACGGCTTGAACCCCAAATGTCTTCTATCTCGACTAGACTCCTAAACACACCAACAAAGTCTACAAAAAGTTAAAAAAAAGTCAGTCAAAAAATGACAGGGGCTAACTCCCTTCAACGATTTGCGCTGGCCGGCGCATTAAAGAATAGAACTGATGTCAGCGCGCCGGAGTGGCGGTTATATTGATGACCTGGACGTCATGACCAACACAACAACTTCACGCGGAGTTGACCAACACCACTTACCGGCACGCAGGAGTACTACTAAGAAAAATCTTGTGGATCCAGCCTGACACCTTAAAATTCAAAGGTAAGGAATCAGAGACTAGATGTCTCTATCAGATATAGAAATCCGAAAAATAAGTATTGAGAGGGCTGAACTCACTCACTCAACTTCTATGTGTAGTGCCAATGAGCGCCATGTAAAAGGAGTAGAGAGGTGTGGAACAATAAACAGCATATGTGAAAATTTTAAAATCAAAGTCATTTTCAGGGCATGGAGACTGAGTGTGTAGAATCAATAACTCTAAGGTATTAGTGATCGTGCTTTGGTGTGCGGGACAAATTATGTAAATATATACTTGCGGTCAGTCACCAATCAATTAGTGTGATTGCAACTCGGTCCACGTGATTTCATCATTCTGGATTCTGGTCCGACCGAACTCATGCAAAACTGGGTATTTCGCCTGGAGATTCACACCTGAGGCATCCAAACAAGCTTCGATGAAAGGGAGCATCTGAGAAGGGATCGGGTGTGACTTCTGCACTTTGATAGTGACCCCCAGCGAGTGCAGAAGGTCTCCTGTATCGTGCAGGTGGGAGACGACCGCCTGGGGCAAGCCCGCCTTCCACAACCAGTCGCCAAAAATCCAGGGAATCTGTCACGCCTGATCTCCACAGATGAGCTACAACCACTGCCATCACCTTGGTGAACACCGAGTGGCACTGGTAAGGCCAAAGGGTAGCACAAAAAACTGAAAGTGCTCTTGGCCTACCATGAACCTCAGGTAACATCTGTGGGCAGGCAGGACTTCAATGTGGAAATAAGCATTTAGAATTCCTCTTTTTTCAGGAAGTTTTTGAAAGGGTGCATGACCTGGATTGGATAAAATCCCCCATCCTTTTTGGGCACCAGAAAGTAGCGGGGATAACAACCATGAACTATTTATGAAGCAGGCACCCTCTCTATGGCTCACTTGGCCAAGAGAGCCACCACTTCCTGGCGGAGTAATGAGATGTAGTCGTCCATCAGCCTGTTGCAAGTAGATTGCAAGTGTGAAGGGGTAATCACAAAGGGGATGTACTAGACTCTGGACAATCTAGAAAACCCAGCGGTCGGATGTTATTGACCTAGTAAGAAAGTGCCCCTATGACATGGTTACCCACAACCTTTTGACTGGAATCTGAAGCAACTTTGACTGAAAGTGTGCTGGGTTTTTGCTAACCAGGTCCCCAGAACTAGTGTTCTTTCTCTAAACTGTACCTTTAGTTCCACAATTGACACCTCTTTAAGCTCCATGGAAGTCCCTAGTAAATTGTGCCCCTGGTACCTAGGACATTGGGCCTAAAGAGTGTCCCTAAAGCATGCAGCATGAATTGTGTCACCCTACGGGACCCCTCAACAAGCTCAAGCAAACTGCCATTGCAGCCGGCGTGCCTTGGTGCAGAGATGAGTGAAGAGTCGACAAGGCACGCATCCCTGTGTGCCATGACTGTAAAACACTACATGTGGTATAGGTAAGTCATCCCTACAGCAGGCCTTACAGCCCTAAGACAGGGTGTACTATACCCATGTGTGGACATATCTATTAGTGGATCTGTCCCTGTGATATTAAAATTCATTCTTAGATATCAGAAGTGCGCAGGGGAGCCATCACAAGTGCATGGGCTGGACACTCTGGATTACAAGTTCCCCAGCTACATGATGGCTTTACTGTAGCCCCAGATGTTTGGTACCAAACATCTCATCTGAAAAAAACCCACACTGATGCCAGTGTTAGATTTATTAATAAATGCATTCAAAGAGCACCTTATAGGTGCTCTCTGAAAACCTATCAACCACAAGTGCGTCCACTGACTGGTCTCGACCAGCCAGCCACCCTACACAAGTTTCCGACCTCCTGAGATGAGAGCCATCGCTCTCAGAGGTCGGTAACAAAGACTGCTCTGGGCGGAGGTGTTTACAACTCCTTCACGCAGGAACTGCATTCCAGTTCGGGAATCTTCAAAGGCCCTCCCACCTATGTTATGCAACCCAAGCCTCTCCAGAGAGTGGAGAGGCCTACCCCCCTGTCCAGACTGCACTTACTGGTGACAAGATATGCAAGAACATTTGAAGATTAGGAGGTGTGTCCCACATTGGATTCTCCCCTGCCTTCCGCGGGAGCTCTAGCTGAAGCCCTGATAATTTTAAATCTTTTGTGTTTAATCTTGTGTTTTACTTTTCAATTAAATACCTACCTACCCTCGCAGGGATCTTCCTTGCTTCGTTTTCTTCTGCGCAGCCGAGGTAGACGCTGCAGCGGGTTCAGGCTCTCTCGCTCGCCGTCATCGGCGACCCGCTCCCCGAGCCACGCCTACTCCCACCTGGCCACGCCCACTCTGGGTTCAAAGGTAGGAGCTGATTGCTAGCTCGTCCATTGGATTCTCCCCTGCCTTCCGCGGGAGCTCTAGCTGAAGCCCTGATAATTTTAAATCTTTTGTGTTTAATCTTGTGTTTTACTTTTTAATTAAAGACCTACCTACCCTCGCAGGGAACTTCCTTGCTTCGTTTTCTTCCGCGCAACCGAGGTAGACGCTGCAGCGGGTTCAGGCTCTCTCGCTCGCCGTCATCGGCGACCCGCTCCCCGAGCCACGCCCACTCCCACCTGGCCACGCCCACTCTGGGTTCAAAGGTAGGAGCTGATTGCTAGCTCGTCCATTGGATTCTCCCCTGCCTTCCGCGGGAGCTCTAGCTGAAGCCCTGATAATTTTAAATCTTTTGTGTTTAATCTTGTGTTTTACTTTTTAATTAAAGACCTACCTACCCTCGCAGGGATGTTCCTTGCTTCGTTTTCTTCCGCGCAGCCGAGGTAGACGCTGCAGCGGGTTCAGGCTCTCTCACTCGCCGTCATCGGCGACCCGCTCCCCGAGCCACGCCCACTCCCACCTGGCCACGCCCTGAACGGTCCTATAAATCATGTGCTTCCTCCGTACGCGCAGCGGACGGGCGCAGCGGGCGCGCCGTTTTCGCGCCAAAGGCGCGCCTAAGGCAAGCCCGTCTGCGCCCGTCCGCGACGGGCCGGGACCAGGGCCCAGAGATGCTGCCCCTTCCATCCTATACTCCCCTGCTTCGCTCAGAAGCCTCCAGTGTCCCTCTTATGCCCTTTCACCCACAACTTGGGATCGTCTGGTGTCTCTTGGCATCTCGGCCGACCTGCCTTCTCCTAGACTCTTCCGGGCACCCATGTCCGCTCCTACCCCGCCCGAGACCCGCATTCGCACTCTTTACCTCAATACACGGTCCCTTCCGCAACATCACGCTGATATTTTTCTCTTGTTGACGGCTGAGAATCCAGACATCCTGCTGCTCACTGAGACCTGGCTGTCTGATCTCTCCCTTCCCGACGTTCTGGCTGCCCTACCCCCTAACTACTACATGCTGAACGCCAACCGGCCTAATGGCCGTCGTGGCGGCGGGGTGGCGGCAGTCATACGCAAAGATCTGCCTTTCATCACGTCTTCCTCACTATGTCTCCCTGACACCGAGAATCTCGTCATCAGCCTGGCAACTGAAGCCGGTGCCCTGACCCTTATCGTCCTATACCGACCCCCTACCCCTATGCCCCTGTTTTCCGCCACTTTCTGCGAGCAGCTATCTGCCTTGATGACTTCTTCAGCTCGCATTGTTATGTTCGGAGATTTTAACTATTGGTTTAATGATGCTGACGCGGGCCCTCACGCCATTGAATTGTTTGAGGCACTTCTCAGCCTTAATTTGACTCAGCATGTCACCTCCCCTACTCATATCGGGGGTCATATCCTAGACCACATCTGGACACAGGGGGTGTCGCTCTCTCGTCCGACCATCTCCCCCTGTGTCTGGTCCGATCATTCATTGATCGAGTCTTCCATCCTCGTAAAAGGTCTGGTTAGGTCTCCTTCCTTGGAGGGAGGGTCTGCTCGGAAATGGAAGCCCCTTGATTCATCTGCCTTCCTTTCCTGCCTTGCTGAGACCCAGCCTCCAACTACTGACATCTCAGATGTTAACATCCTTGATGCTAACATCTCCCATTGGCTTACGACGGCTAGCGACTTATTTGCACCTTTGTCCTGCTTTCCTCGAACACGCCTCAACAACTCTCATAAATGGTACAATTCTGCCTTGAAACAACAACATCTTGAGCTACGCCAACTGGAGCGTAGATGGAGGCGCAACTATCTTAGCGCCGACAGGGAGGCGTACGTGTTCGCACGGAAAGTCTATAAAAAAGCCATCATAACAACCAAGTCTGCTTTCATCTCTGAGAGAATTTTAACAGCCCCCAACAAACCCAAAGAGATCTTTAAGGTCCTCGGCGAATTAACATCAGACGCCAGGACACTTCCCAATCTGCCTCCCTCTGTTGAGTCATGCAACGCTTTAAACTCCTTTTTTATCGACAAGATCACCACAATTAAAAATTCTATTCCCCATTCCCTCCCTCTAGTCACAGCAGTACCCCCCCCTATCAATTCCTCTACTCTGTCCCGGTTCCCTACACTTGACCCGGACTCCCTTGCCAAGCTGTCTATCTGGGTGAAATCTGGTTCCCCGAAGGACTGCTGTCCCCCGTCTGTGCTTCGCGATATCTGTCACACCCTTCCACAATGTATCCTTCCCTTACTCAATTCTTCCCTCAACTCTGGTACAGTCCCCAGGTCTTTCAAGGAGGCCGTACTGGTGCCCCTGCTAAAGAAACCTGGCGTGGACCCAGCGGTTCTCGTTAACTATCGGCCCATCTCCCTCTTGCCTTTCCTGTCCAAAATCTTGGAGGCACATGTCACTACTTGCCTCTCGCAATTTATCGAGGAGTCCAACTTCCTGGCTAACAACCAGGCCGGCTTTAGACCAGCCCATTCCACAGAGGCTGTGATTCTTGCCGTGTTGGACAACCTTAGAAGCAATGCTGACAGAGGACTACCCCAGGCACTAGTCCTACTTATCGGCGGCATTCGACACGGTGGACCATAACATCTTACTCCACCGTGTCGAGTCCGCCGGAGTCCGTGGGCCTGCCTTGTCCTGGGTTAAATCCTTTTTAGAGGGGAGATCTCAGGCAGTCAGGTTGGGTCCTTTCAGCGCCACCAGTGTCTCGTCATCCTGCGGGGTCCCTCAGGGCTCTTCCTTGTCCCCCCTTCTTTTTAATTTGTACCTTTTACCCCTCCTTCACTCTTTAGGCAGATGGGACGTCACCGTGTTTAACTACGCGGATGATCTGCAAATTATTTTTCCCCTCACCTCCCCTGACGCTGTCACCAACTTTCAGTCGGTCATGACACACATCCAGCACTGGATGTACCAAAATCAACTAAAGCTCAACCCGGGTAAGACTGAGCTCCTCCTTCCTGGGAGAAGCGCCTCTTATTGGGGCCCTCAGTACTGGCCCATCGAGCTCGGTACACCTCCTTCCCCTGCTGACCGTGTAAAGAGCCTCGGGGTGATTATTGATTCTGGCCTTACTCTCAAGGCCCAGGTGAGTGCTGTAACATCCTCCTGTATGTTCCAGCTATACAGGATACGGAAGGTTGCCCACTTCCTGACTCCCGAAGCCTTGCTACAAGTCATAATAGCCTTGGTGATGTCCCGTCTGGACTTCTCGAACTCGATCTATTACGGCCTTCCCAAATCTCTGCTGTCCAGGCTTCAGATCGTTCAGAACCAGGCTGCTAGACTTGCATTCGAAATCTCCAGATGGCAGTCGGCCCGACCTCTATTACATCAACTTCACTGGCTACCAGTCAGTGAAAGAATAGCTTTTAAGGTCCACTGCCTGGTTTTCAAGGCTCTCACCGGTCCATCTCCTGCTTTCCTGAAGTCCCTGATCACTCCTTACTGTCCCTCTCGTGTCTTAAGGTCCACTCACCTTCACCTCCTAGTTGTTCCCCGCGTCAAACTTACCAGATCCGGCGGCCGCAGTTTTTCTCATCTGTCCCCTAAGCTGTGGAACTCTCTCCCACTTCCACTTAAGACCTCTTGTTCCCTCCTTTCTTTCAGGAAATCCTTAAAAACATTGCTCTTTTCCCACTGCCACTAAATTCCTTCTGTTTAACTTCAGGATCCTCTGTAGCGCCAGGAAACTCATGGTGACAGCGCGCTCAATAAATGTCTCTTAACAATAACAATAACAATAACAATAACATAAGCCAGCATCACCCCTAAGGTGGATTAGCTGATGTAAACACCACAATTTCAGATTCCTCCATCTTGTTTTGGAAGGAAGTAGCCGTCTACGGTCAGGGTTGTGCTCACTTCCCACAAAGAAGAGGTCATATAAATAGTGTAGACACTCAAAAGATAGTCAGCCCATTGGCTACTATCTGTCCCTCCCCTTAGCATTGCTAAATTGAGTATTTAGTTTGCTCCCAAGAACTCAGATACTACGGATCAAGAGAAGAAGGACGAAGAAGAGTCACTGCCTGGCGAGAACTGCTGAAAAAGCTGTGAAACTTTGATGCCACGACGTGCCTGCTCGCAACTGCCAGCACTTCGAAAATCGCCTACAGTCTCCATTGGAGTAGAGAAGCTACTCCCCTGCAGTCCAGAGGCACCAAAAAGCAGAGTCCAGTCCACTGCCTTGCAGCTCTCATGCTTGACTGACGCATCAGATGACCAGGAAGATTTACTCCTGCTCTGGAAGGTCAATCGGTCTCCCCACTAAGTGTGAAGACACGAGGACCACCCAGAGCCATGCAGCACCAATCCCTGGGGTACCGGATGCCCTGCAACAAACAGCAACAGTGTGATCCAATTGGGATATCCACTGCACCACGACTGATCAGCCATCGAGGGATGTCAACATTAGTGAGCCCCACTACATGAGTGGCCCAGCTGTCCTCATTTTGCCCCTGCCAGCTGTTTGTCCCTAACCGCAAGAGGAGCCTTTGCGCATCTAGCCCAGCTGTCCTATCCACTCTGCATCTGAGCATCGAAGAACAGGCTGTGCCCCTTGCTCCAAGACCCTGTGCTACCCAAGCCCCTGTTTGGGAGCTCTCTGACTTGTCTCCAAGTCACCCAGTGCAGCCTGTTTTCAGGTGGCATCCTTCTCCATAGGGCGCACAGCTACCAACCTCACCAGCACCCTGCTAAACTGGCTAAACGCCGGTAGTTCCCAAAGAAATGCTGGTAGTGCTTTGGACCTTTGCCCAATACAATTTGAAACCCAGCAGGTGAACCACCTGAAACAGACTGTACTTACTGTTATGCATCTATGACTTTTCTTCCCATTGGATTGCATTGTGCGTAAACACACACAGATTTGAAAGAGTTACTTACCTGCAAAAATTGATACCAAAAACACTATTTTCATTTGAATGATGTTCTGGGTTTTGCAACATATATAAAAAGAAGTGTTCTTTTTCTAATTTGGTCTCTAATTTATTCTTTTAGTGTGTGTCTCATTTATTACCTTGTGAGTACAAGAAATGCTTAACACCACCCTCTGAAAAGCCTAACTGCTTGCCCACACTACCACAAAAGAGAGCGTTAGTATTATCTACTATAGCCTCTGTAAGCCAATTGGGGATCCACTGGACTCTATTTACAGTGTACTTCTTTCTATTGCACTATGTAGAGAGCCATCTTCACAAAGACCTCCAGTGGTGCAGGTGATGGCATATCCTGCCATCCACTGGGTGCCCATGATGGGAAAAACTAAAGAGGCTTGGAGGCTGCTGGGGACTGCGGCACTGACCTGTTCTCTGACTACCTGACCCAAAAGGCCTGTGAGTGCCACAACCTCAACTACGCAAATAATGAGAAGTCCACTGGCTGTAATGGCTGGGAGGTTGGAGACATAGTTGAAAGTGCCTTCCATGGCCACTATAGGAGTGGAAGGCTGACAGTGGTTGGCAAAGGGCCACGGAAAGGCTCAAGGACCTGGCCATAGTCCTGCTGACCTTGAAGCACTCCAGTACTACGTCTGCCTTGTCTCCGAAGAGATAGGAGCAATTCAAGTGCATTTCCATGAGCGTGGCCTGCTCATCCCCAGTAAAGCCAGTCGTCCTCAGCCAGGCTAGGTGCTCCAAGGCAACTGACGATGAAACCACTATGCCTAGTCAGTTGGTCATGTCAAGTCCACATCGGATGGTGAACCTATATGAGTCTCTCCCATCTGCACCTGCCTGAGATAATATGGCGCAAGCCTCCTACGGGACCATAGGAAGCAACTGTGCAACCAAGTACCAAAGCAAATGGGAGTATCGGCCCTAAAAGCATGCAGTGTTCACTGACCCAGTGCCAACCAGGCAGAAGAAAACATCTTTGTTACCAAGGTAGCTAACCTTTTGGATTCCCTGTCCGATAGACAGAACGGTAATGATCCAGGATTTACTTTGGAAGTGGAGGCTTGGGGTGGAGTGTGTTGTGAGGAAACTAGGGGCTCCTGGGGTGGGCAATCAACCTATGCACAGGAGCCCCAATGTGGGGTTTGGGCTAGGACATCTATTAGAGCTTCGTAAAACGTGAAAAGTGTTTCGGATGGGTCGACTCCTGGCTGAAGCACCTCCATCACGATGTTCTTCTTGACAGTCACTGCGGGCAGTTTAAGGTCCAGGACCTTGGCTTCCCTCCTCACCACCATAGCAAATTAGGTTCCCTCCTCCATATCCACAGTGGGTAGAAAAGGTCAAGCCAGTATCTGAGAAGGTGTCCAGCCCACTGGCATCTGCCAGATCCTCACACCAGGTGTCCATGGAAACATCTAGGGCCTGGTATTTATCAGGGTCCAGTGACCCCTCCTAATCATCCCCAAGCTTTAGCCCAAAGGAATAGGGCACAGGCTCCAACCTAGGAGGAGTTCCTCCAGTCGGCGTCAGAGTCGGAGAACATCCATCCGGCTCCATGCTGGAGTCAGGGAAGAACATAGGTAATGCGTTGGAAGTGGAGCCAATATCGGGAAAGGTTGAGGTGGCTCGCCGGGGACGGTCCAGATCCATCCAAGGGCTTGACTGGCACCAGGGGCAATTTACTGGCAGATGACCAGTAGTCCCTCCCAAAACCGTAGTGCCCGAAGGTGTGCCAGCGCGGATGAACCACCCAAATATGAGGTGCATAGCCTCATAAAACACAGGAAGTTGGGTGGAGTGGGGGCTCCGGCTCCAGGAAACACAGGAAGGCACTGAGGCAGACCTGGTGCACGCTCCACCCCTGAGCGAGGCCTTGAATGCTGATGCTTTCTTGTCTCATCAAGAGACTTTGATGGATGGTGCAAAGTCAAAAACCTCTTCAACTTCTTACTCTTTTTCCGTTTGAGGGACTTACTCGAATGCCCGGACGACTACCAACTGTAACAATGTGTGATTGGAATGGCTCTGCAACCGATCTCGGGAACTTCCTCTTGACCATCGTGACCATCGTGAAATTGTATGTCAAGCAGCAAGGAGCATGAGGGACAGATCCCTCAAGGCCTTGCGGTGCATGGCCCGACAATCAACACATGTCTTGGTATCATGGTCGTGCCTGAGGCACCAAAGGCAGATGAGGTGTGAATCCGATACCAACATTAGACCGTGACAGGCGCCACTGGATTTGAAACCAGAATTCCTTGTGGACATGCCTGCACGCCAGGGGACAATGTCTCAAACCTGTTTGACAAAAGGGTCGTAAAAAGGTCACTCAAAAAATGACATTGGGTAGCTCTTTTAAGGATCTGCACTGATTAGCGTGCAAAGAAAAGAACTGATGAACAAGTTACTTACCTTCGGTAAGAGACATATATTAGTTATAGATTACCTTAGAACTACCCCGAGCCGTAAGACTGGATCCGGCAAAATGTTTTCTTAGCAGTACCGCTGCGAGTGGGTAGGTGGCATTTGTTGACTCCGCATCCATCGTCAGCGTCGTGGTCACCGGGGTGACATCGCAGTGTCCACTTAGACGCCGCCCCTGCACGCAGATGTCAGTTCTGACACGACTTTACAAGCCAGAAGCGCAGACCCATACAAGACACTAGCCACTGGTGCACAAAACTAGGGCCCTGCAAGGGCGTCCCTAGCCCTAGAAGTCAGTTCGCAGAATGGGGAGGATGGGTGGGGCGGTAAGGAATGTATAACTAATACATGTTTCTTACAGATACATCGTTACTGAATGTAAGTAACTTGTTCATCTGAAAGAGACCATTAGTTATAGATTACTTAACTTAGAATGGATACCCTAGCAATACTAACCCAAGAGGTGGGCCTGCGAACTAAGTTCACACCAGGAAGTCCTGGAGAACAAAACGGCAGAATAAGCCGTCCTTCCATACTTGGCTGTCCATGCAGTAATGCTTAGTATACGTGTGCAGAGATGCCCACGTGGCTGCCTGGCAGATGTCAACCAGCGGAACTCCACGTCCCAAAGCAGTAGTAGCTACCATCGCCTTGGTAGAGTGGAGGCGCAGCCCTACTGGAGGTTCCTTTTTAGCCAAAGAATAAAAGATCTTAATGCATAGGAGACCCATGGAGAGATGGTATGTTTGTTCACTGCTTGACCTTTCTTGGCACCCACATAACCCACGAATAGATGATCGTCCTCCCGGAAGAATTTAATGCGGTAAAATTAGAAAGACAGCGTACATTTTGAGTCCAGACGGTCGAGTCTCTCTCCCTCATTGGAAGCAGAGGTGGGAAGAAGGTGGGCAATGTGATGGTCTGACCTATGTGAAAAGAGGTTACCACTTTGGGCACAAAAGAGGACTTAGTACGGAGGACTACTTTGTCTGGATGGACAGCAAGGTCTGGAAGATAAGGCTTGAAGCTCAAGCAAGTAAGCAGTCTTCAAAGTAAGGAGACGAAGAGGACAATTATGTAGTGGCTCAAAGGGAGCACACATAAGATAAGTGAGGACAAGATTCGAAACCCACTGGGGCATTACGAAAGGAGAAGGAGGAAAGAGATGAGTAATGCTCTTCAGAAATCTGTTATCAATAGGGGACTTGATAAGCTAAGACTGATCAGGAAAGGGAAGAAAGGCCAAAATGGCTGAAAGAGTATCCAGCGCAGAGTCCTGCTGGGCCAAAGAAAGAATGAAAAGGAGAACCTCTGAAAGAGGGGCGGAAAGGTGATACACAACCTTTGCTGTGCACCATGCCACAGATTTGTTTTATCTACAGACGTATACAGTTTTGGCGGAGGGACGCCTGGCTGCCAAAATGACATTACAGACTTCGGGAGGAAGGTCGAAAGCTGTCAACTGTCCCCTCTCAAACTCAATGCAAGGAGGTGGAGACTGGACAGGTTCGGGTAGAGGACCGTCCCCTGCTGCTGCAACAGAAGATTCTACGGAAGAAGCAGGTCGGAGGATCGATGGCCATGCTCATGAGCTCGGGTACCAAACTCTTCGTGCCCAGTCCGGAGCCTCAAGAATGACTTGGCCCGGTCCTGCTTGATCTTCTTCAGCACTCCAGGCAGACGTGGTACAGGTGGAAAGGCATGCAGGAGGCCGCAACGCCACTCATAACGAAAAGCGTCGCCAAGCAAGAGCTGCTTCGGAAATACCAACGCACAGAACTGCTGACATTGCCCGTTCGCTTCGGTAGCAAATAGATCCAAGCAAGTCTCTCCCCACTGCTGTAAGAGACCTTGCACCACCTCCGAGTGAAGACGCCATTTGTGATCCATCATGCACTGGTGGCTGAGTTAGTCTGCCCTGGTGTTCAGAGAACCTGCCAGGTGTTGAACCACCCGAGATATGTCCTGATGTTCCAGCCGGATCATCGAGGGACAGAATATCGACCAACAAAAATATCGTTGACAAAATATCGAGAGACAAAATATCGAGTTTCTATCTACAAACAGGTAAGTACAAAAATATCGAGTTAAAAATATCGTTTACAAAAATATAGTTGTAAAAAATATCGACTTTAATAAAAACAATGTTTAATTACATTAATATAAAAAATGAATTACTAAAATATACTTAACAATACTTAAAATAACTTTTAATAATTAAATAATTAATGAAAGTAAAAAAATAATATTTTTTTAATCATATTTCTTAAAACATATATATATATAGTAAAAAAAATTAATTAAATAATAGCCAATATTATTAACGTACAAATACAATAGAGTAAAAATTACTATTCCCACTCCAGTGGGTGCAACAGTAGGGAAAGCGTTGCATAGCGTAGGGGTTAAAATTACTATTCCCACTCCAAGGAGTGCAACAGTGGATATATGACGTTACAACGCAACTTTTACAACGCACTACCATTACAACGTAAGTATTGGTAAGTATATAATAATTTTTATAATTTAAATTATTTAAAATTAATTTAATATAATTTAATTTAATTTCATTTCATTAAATTAAATTAATGTAAATTTAATTTTACTTTATTTTTACACTGTACCCCTGTACCCCAAAAACCCAAAACTGACCCTGAACCCTAAAAAAAACCCTTTACCCAAAACCCCAAAACTGACCCTGAACCCTAAAAATACCCCTTTACCCAAAAACTAAAAACTGACCCTGAACCCTAAAAATACCCCTTTACCCAAAAACCCAAAACTGACCCTGAACCCTAAAAATACCCCTTAACCCAAAAACTAAAAATTGACCCTGAACCCTAAAAATACCCCTTTACCCAAAAACTAAAAACTGACCCTGAACCCTAAAAATACCCCTTTACCCAAAAACTAAAAACTGACCCTGAACCCTAAAAATACCCCTTTACCCAAAAACTAAAAACTGACCCTGAACCCTAAAAATACCCCTTTACCCAAAAACTAAAAACTGACCCTGAACCCAAAAAATACCCCTTTACCCAAAAACTAAAAACTGACCCTGAACCCTAAAAATACCCCTTTACCCAAAAACCAAAAACTGACCCTGAACCCTAAAAATACCCCTTTAATTTAACATAATTAGCAATTAATCAATTAAATTAAATTAATTACCAATTACATTTTAAATAATTAACAAATATTATTTAATTACCAATTAATTAAATATTACTACCAATTAATACATTTACATATTTAATTAATTATAATTAAATTACTTCCCACCCTATTCCCCTATAAACCCACAACCCGCTACAGGAAATAAATTATTTTAATTTACATAATTAGCAATTAATCAATTAAATTAAATTAATTACCAATTAAATTTTAAATAATTAACAAATATTATTTAATTACCAATTAATTAATTATTACTACCAATTAATAAATTTACATATTTAATTAATTATAATTAAATTACTTCCCACCCTATTCCCCTATAAACCCACAACCCGCTACAGAATAAAATTACACAATAATTTAAAAAAAATCATTAATTAAAAATAATTATAACATAAAATGACACTTTTCACACATATTATAACATAAAAACACTATAAATAATTAAATATTATTTAAAAAACGATATTTTTTACTATCTAGATTATATACTTGGATATTTTCACTTTCTATATTATTTACAGTCGATATTACTTCACTTACCTTAAAAACGATATTTTGACTGTCGATATTCTGTCCTGTCGATATTTTGTCCAAACGATATTTAAAACTCGATATTCTGTCCAAACGATATTTTGGAGTCGATATTATGTCTGTGCACCGTTCCAGCCATGTCCAAAGGCAAAGAGCCTCTTGACATAGGGTCCACGTCCTACCTCGCCCTGTTTGTTGCAGTACCACATGGCGGTGGTGGTGTCTGTGAACACCTGCACTACTCTTACTTTGACAGAAGGAAGGAATGTCTTCAGTGCAAGACAAATTGCCCAGAGCTCCAGAAGGTTGATGTGGAGCCCGGACTTCACCGGAGACCAGTGGCCTCTGATCTCTGTTTCCCCCATATGGCCGCTCCATCCCAGGAGTGACATATCCAACACTACTGTGCACTCTGGTTGGGGAAGGAAAAGGGATCTGCCGTTGACTCAATCCTGGTTCGTGAGCCACCACTGCAACTGACTTGCAGTCCCCTCTGAGATCTGGACAACATCGGAAAGTTTCCCCTGGTGCTGTGCCCACTGGAACTTCAGGTCCCACTGCAGAGCCTGCATATGCCATCTGGCATGATCCACCAGCAGGATGCAGGAGGCCATGAGGCCCAGTAGCCTCAGGGTCATTCTCACCGAAGTCCGGGATAGAGTCTGAAACATCGGTATCATAGCCCGAATATCCCAGACTCGCTGCTCGTGAGGATAGACCCTAAACTGAGCTTTGTCCAGAACCGCTCCGAGGAAAAGGAGCTTCTGGGAGGGAATCAGGTGCGATTTCGGCACATTGACTGTGAACCCCAGCGAATGCAGGAGGTCCGCCGGAGTCTGGAGGTGGGAGACAACAGCCTCAAACGAGCCCGCCTTCTGCAGCCAGTCATCGAGATAGAGGAAGACTGGAAAACCTGATCTCCGTAGATGAAATGGCACCACCGCCATCACTTTTGTGAACACCCAAGGGGTACTGGTAAGGCCAAAGGGGCGCAGAGTAAACTGAAAATGCTCATGTTATACCGTGAACTGTAGGTAACGCCGGTGGGCAGGCAAGACAGAAAGGTGAAAGTACACATCCTGCAAGTCCAACGCTACCATCCAGTCTCTATGATTGAGGTCAGACAAGACCTGAGCCAAGGTTAACATCTTATACTTCTCCTTCCGGAGGAAGTGGTTGACGTCTCTCAATCAATCAATCAAGAAATTTGTATAGCGCACTACTCACCCGGAGGGTCTCAAGGCGCTTGGGGGAAGGGGGGTCCGCTACTGCTCGAACAGCCAGGTCTTGAGTTGCTTCCTGAAGGAGAGGTGGTCTTGGGTCAGACGGAGGTGGATGGGGAGGGAGATCCAAGTCTTGGCTGCCAGGTAGGAGAAGGATCTTCCTCCCGTGGTGGCTCTTTGGATGCGTGGAACGGCGGCGAGGGCATAGCTGGTCGATCGTAGCTGGCGGGTGGGAGTGTAGAAGGTCAGGCGGTTGTTGAGGTATCTGGGTCCCAGGTCGTGGAGGGCCTTGTGTGCGTGGGTGAGGAGTCGTAACATGATTCTCTTGCTGACGGGGAGCCATTGCAGGTCTCTGAGGTGTCCGGAGATGTGGCTGTGTCGGGGGATGTCCAGGATGAGTCGAGCGGAGGCGTTCTGGATGCGTTGGAGTCTTTTCTGTAGTTTGGATGTGGTTCCGGCGTAGAGGGTGTTTCGGTAGTCCAGTCGGCTGGTGACGAGTGCCTGGGTGACCGTCTTCCTGGTTTCGGTGGGGATCCATCGGAAGATCTTTCGGACCATGCGTAGGATGTTGAAACATGACGATGAGATGGCGTTGACTTGTCTGGTCATCGAGATGGAGGAGTCCAGGATGAAGCCCAGGTTGCGTGCGTGGTCCGATGGTATGGGTGCGCTGCCCAGGGCAGGGGGCCACCAGGAGTCGTCCCAGGCAGAGGGTCTGAATTCAGTTTCTGGCGGCTGTTCATCATCCACTCGGCTACGTCTTTCATCCCTTCGTGTAGGTTGGCTCTGGCGGGGTCGTTGGTGAGGGAGAGGATCAGCTGGGTGTCGTCGGCATAGGAGATGATGTTGAGGTTGTGTTGGCGTGCGAAGGCCGCGAGGGGGCTCATGTAGATGTTGAAGAGGGTGGGGCTGAGAGATGATCCTTGTGGTACGCCGCAGATGACTTCGGTGGCCTCGGATCTGAACGGGGGAAGGCGGACTCTATTGGGTTCTTCCGGCGAGGAAGGAGATGATCCACTCGAGTGCCTTCTCTTGGATTCCGATGTTGTTGAGGCGCTGTACTAGGGTGCGGTGGCAGACAGTGTCGAACGCTGCGGAGAGGTCCAGGAGGATGAGGGCCGCTGTTTCCCTGTTGTCAAGCAGGGCTCGGATGTCGTCAGTGGCTGCGATGAGGGCGGTCTCGGTGCTGTGGTTGGCTCGGAAGCCGGACTGCGAGTGGTCGAGGGATCCGTTAGTCTCGAGGAAGGCGGCAAGCTGTCTGTTGACGGTCTTCTTGATGACTTTGGCAGGAAAAGGGAGGAGCGAGATGGGGCGGTAGTTCTTGAGGTCGGTGGGGTCCACTGATGGTTTCTTCATGAGGGCGCTGAGTTCGGCATGCTTCCAGCTCTCCAGGAAGGTGGCGGTGTTGAAGGAGCAGTTGATAATGTCCCAGAGTTGGGATGCGATGACGGAGTCTGCCTTGTTGGTGGGGGCATGGGTCGGTTGGTGATCCAGAGTAGATGGTGTTCATCGTGCGGATGGTGTCTTCGGTGCTGACCGGGGTCCAGGCGTGGAGGGTGGTGGTGGGGGGCGTTGGTTCGGTGGTAGGGTGCGTGGTCTGTGCGCCGAAGCTGTTGTGTATGTCTGCGATCTTGCTGTGGAAGAACGAGGCGAGTGAGTCGCAGAGGTCTTGCGAGGGAGTGATGTTGTTGTTTCCGGGCCTGGGGTTGGAGAGCTCTTTGACGATGCTGAAGAGTTCCTTGCTGTTGTGGGCGTTGTTGTCTAGTCGGTCCTTGAATGCTGTCTTCTTGATGGTGTGGATCAGCTGGTGGTCTTTGCGGGTGGCGTGCTTGAGGGCGGTCATGTTGTCTGTAGTCTGGCCTTTGCGCCAAGCGTTCTTGAGGGTACGGCAGTTCTTCTTGGAGTTCCTGAGTTCGTCGGTGAACCAAGAGGCTTTCTGGCTGCCAGGTCTGCTGGGAGGGGTCTTCAGTGGTGCGAGGTCGTCGGCGCAGTTGGCGATCCACTGTGTGAGGTTGTTGGCTGCTTGACAGGGGTCCGTTGAGCTGGTGGGAGGGTTCTGGCTCAGGGATGTGGTGAGCTGGTCGGTGGTGATCTTGTTCCAGCTCCTGCGGGGAACCTGTTTTGGGTGGTGGTGGGTCGTGGGCCTTCTGAAGCTGAAGTGGACGCAGCTGTGGTCTGTCCAGTAAAGTCCGGTGGAGTGGCTGAAGGAGATGTACTTGCTGGAGGAGAAGACAGGGTCAAGCGTGTGTCCGGCGTAGTGGGTGGGGGTGTTCACCAGTTGCTTGAGTCCGAGGTTGGCGAGGTTGTCCAGCAGGGTGGTGGTGTTGCTGTCATTGTTGTTCTCCAGGTGGAAGTTGAGGTCCCCTAGGAGGATGTAGTCAGCGGAGGGGAGGGCGTGCAGGCTGATGAAGTCTGCGATGTCTTCGCTGAATTGTGTGCGAGGTCCTGGGGGTCTGTATATGAGGGTGCCTCTGAGTGTGGTCTTGGGGTCGGTGTGTATCTGGAAGTGCAGGTGTTTGGCGGTTGTGAGGGTGTCGTCGGAGTTGGTCGTGATGCGGATGGTGTTCTTGTGTACGATGGCGATGCCTCCTCCAGTCTAGTTGGCGCGGTCCCTCCGGTGATCTTGTATCCGTCCGGGATGGCGATGGCGATGTCGGGCGCTGAGGAGGCGTTCATCCAGGTTTCTGTGAGGAAGGCAACGTCTGGAGATGTGGTGTCGAGCAGGTTCCAGAGTTCCACGGCGTGTCTGTGGACGGAGCGGGTGTTGAGCAGGATGCACTTGAGGTGGTTGCTGATGGAGGTTGGCTTGGCGGGTGCAGTGCAGGTCCGGAGGCAGGTGAACTTGCAGGCTTGGCAAGTGAAGGGTCAGTGGGTGCGTCTCGGGGTGGCTCGGTAGCAATCTGGGATTCGGCCGGTGTTGAGTGCGTTGAGGGTGGCGGCGTCGTAAGTCCGGCGGGTGGGTTGGCATCTGCGGGGACCAGGGGTTCTGGCGCTGGGCGCGGTCCAGGCGCGAGGGGCGCAGACGGGCTTGCCTTTGGCACGCCTTCGGCGCACAATCGGCGCACCCGCTGCACGCACGCGTGCACTCCACCATAAATGGCGAAGTGGGAGGGAGGAGCAGCTGGGAGGTGGGAACGGGGCGGCGAATAGGAAGGGATACAGAAAGAAAGGGGCGGGGCCGCAGGGGAGCAGCAGCGGGGAGAGGGCGGGAAACGCGGCAGGGGCTGGGCACAACAAGTGGGGCAGAAACACACAGTACGCTGGGAAACAGAGGCAATCAACGAGAAAAAGAGGCAAAATACAAATAAACGCAACAGAGGCAAATACAAATTAAACGCAACAGAGGCAGATACAAATACCAGGGACCAGGAGCACAGCTGCGGGCAGCGGCAGCACTCGGCGGGATCAGGGGGCAGCCTGGGCTCACTCACGGGGAGTGTGCACGGTGCGTGGGGTGACCGGCCCAGAGGGTCAGGGGTCTCTTAGGTCTAAGATTGGAAGCAGGCCTTTGTCCTTCTTGGGTACCAAGAAGTAGTGGGAGGAGAAACCATGACCTACTTCTGGCACAGGGACGCGGTCGATAGCACCCTTGGCCAAGAGAGCCATAATGTCCTGGCGGAGAAGGGCCAAATGATCCTCCGACATGCAATGGAGTGTTGGTGGCATGGAGGAATGGGCAGTCTTGAAGGGGAGGGAGTAGCCCCTTTGGACTATCTGCAAACCCCACCTGTCTGACGTGATGTTGTGCCAGTGGGGGGGGTGATAAGAAAACATGTGGTCAACTACCAAAATGCTAGCTGAAACTTATAATGACACAAGTAGTGCACACTTAACAATGTTAATTCACATTTCAACACATATTTTTTGTATTCATTGTTTATACAGTTTTATTTATGATTCCAAAAAATGAAATGAAATAAAGTTTAACAAAACTCAAAGTCACTTTGTAGAGCCAATCTCTATTCAATATAGCATCATGAAATTCATTAAAAAAACAACGTATTTTTGTAGTTGTAGAAAAACCCAATGAATTTCGGGACTTGTTTGTAGTCCCTTCGTCAGGGGAAACGTTGAGATCTAAAAATTAACAATATACAAGCACATCAATGGAGGTAATAATTATAGGTTATACAGCATTAAAAAACAAACTACAATATTTCTGGTTCAAACTTCCTCAACAATGAAAGAATAAAAAGACTGAAAAATACACCACCATGAGAAACACCATTGTGCTCACTAATTCAATAATCTTAATGACTCACTTCCAAATGTGAGGGCCAAACCCTCTGTCGTAGTGTCAACTCAATCAATTTCTCAAGAGGAGATTCACTGCAAAAATACAAGTTTTTCTAATAACACGACCAATGGTTAAATGCAACCATGTTAGCAAGATGCCAGCTTATCAAACGTTCCCCATACCTATAATCAAATGGCTGTCGAGGCTTGTGAATCCAAAATATAGGGGGCTTCTTCTACTGTAAAGATTACAATCAAGAATGTTCCATAACCGGATAATTTGTGCCAAAAAGCTGAAGCTGTACACATATAGACCAAAAAACGCCGACCTCTTACCGGGGGAACTGCCACTCATAAAAACCTCTCCACAACCCACAAATATTAATACTAACATCACTATCACTGTTCTCATAAAAGTCGCACTCGGGGTTGTTCCTCAAAAAGCAAAAACCTTTAAACTTACTCGAATCCTCTCCAATCCGCGTCTATCCGTCTCCATGAACTTCAAAACCATCGAGTTCTGAGGACTGCTCGCGGGAGCGTCTATTAACCATAGAGATATAAGCTACCTAGTATCTCATAGGCCAACAATCCCTACCATGTTAACCCGATTGGCCCAAAAACACTCTTATAATTTGTCAAAGATCGAAAGCATTATCTGCGCCATTCTTCAAGCCGTCACCTAGGTGATCATAAATGCTTTCAACAAACTTTATTAGCTCACATAGACATTCATGAGTCAAAACGATAAAGCGTGGAACGAAAATAACGGCAACCTGGGTTTGATGGCAGATCCTGCCGGCAACTGGAAACTGGTGGCCCTGGAAGGTCAGACTAGGAAGGTTTAGAGGCTGCTGCAGGGGGGTTTTGGTGGACTGGCCCGCCTGCTGCCCCCCAGACTCACAACGCTGGGTCCCACGGCCCAACCACGCAGAGGCTGGGTAGCTTACGCAGCCCTGTGTCTCTGGGTGGAACGTGGTGGGGCATCCCTTCTGTAATCACTAAAGGGACGAAAGGCAGACTGCATGGGGCGAAAAGTTGTTGAGATGCCCAAGGATCTGGCCCTAGCCCTAGAGTCCTTGAAACGATCGAGTGCGTTGTCCGCTTTGTCACCAAATAGGCCACGTCCATCAAAGGGCATGTCTAAAAGGGCATAGCGCATCAGTGCTACCGATGTGGAAACCGTTCTCCCAAGCGAGTCTGTGGTATTCAGCCCACACCGGATGGTGAACTTTGCTGCATCGCGACCCTCAGCAACAGCGCGGGTGAGCACGGCCCGGGCCTCTTCTGAGCACTGCGGCAACACTTGCGCAACCGTGTGTGTGTAACGACCCAAGAGACATGCAGTGTTCACCCACCGTAGTCCTAAGCTGGTGGAAGAAAACATCTTCTTCCCAAGATGGTCCAGCTTCTTGGATTCCCTATCTGGGGGAGCAGTAGGTAATGCACCCTTTGAGGATGAGGCTAGGACCACCAAGCTCTCAGGAGTAGGCTGTTGGGAGAGGAAAAAGGGGTCACCCGATCTGGGCGGTGGCGTCGGGCAATCATCTTGTCCACAGGAGCCCCTGTGCTGGGCTTGGACCAAGTACTCAGAAGGATGTCAGTGAGGGCCTCATTAAAAGGCAGGAGGGGCATCTGAAAGGCTGCTGCCGGCTGAAGCACCTCAGACAGGAGGTTAGTCCTGACAGCCACCATAGGAAGCTCGAGGCCCAAGGCCTCAACCGCCCTACGCAACACTACAGCATAGGAGGCTCCTGCCTCCATAGCCACTGTAGCAGGAGAAAGCATACCAATGTCTGGGAAGGTATCCAGACCACTGACATCACCCAACTCCTCTCGTCAGTCCAGCTCCTCATGTTGGTCTGTTAGAGGGTCAACAGACCCCTCCCAGTCCTTCTCACCCTCCTCTGGCTGCCACTCAGGGCAGCATAGAACACCAGGAATGAACAGCAGTGCAAAATTACCCTCCGGCATCGGTACTGACATCAGTCGACATAGGTCCGGCACGGTGTCCACGTTGGGGCTGAGGTTGGGGTCATCGCTGGTTGGGGGCACAACCGGTGTAGGGGGAGTCGCCACTGGAAACAGCGCCGGGGAAGGTACTGTAAGGTTGACCGGCACCGATCCAGATCCAGCACGGGATCCTCAGGGACCCTGCGGTGCCAGAGCCACCGGCATCGAAGACCTAGAACCTCCAACCGAGTTTGTGGTGCCCAAAGGTGCAGCTGCATAGTCGGGCTGCCTAAAGATGGTGTGCAGAGCTTCGTAAAATTGACGAAGCTGGACAGGGGATGCTCCAGCTCCGGGAAAGGAGGGAAGCGCAGAGCCGCCCCAGCGGGCTTTGTGGTAGAAGCCGGCAGTCAGAGCACGACTTCGGGTCGTGGTCGTGCTCCAGGCACCGAAGGCACACGAGGTGCGGATCGGTAACCAACATCAACTAGTCACAGGAGTCACTGGGCTCAATGGTTAGAGCGGCAGACCCTGATGCAGAGGTCTAGCCCGGGACCAGGGTTCAATTCCCCGCCTCGGCGGGTCTTGGGCTCAAAAAATTCCACGGACCTGATCATTCTCGCCTCGGTGTCTATTCCAATCATGGAGTCCCACTATGCACCTCTGGGCAATAGCTTGCTTAATCTCCACAACGGCCCCCACAACGCTAAGGATGCCTGGCCTCCACCTTGGGGGTGCCAAGGAGTGGACACCTCACAGGGAAAGCCAGGATGGGTTCCTCAGCGGTATTCGTACAAGCGCCTTGAGACCCTTGCGGGTGAGTAGTGCGCTATACAAGTATCAATTTACATTGACTGGGCTTGAAACCGGGCTGATGGCTGGACATTCCTTGTGCACCAGGAGTCGAAGACTCAAAAGACGTTGACAAAAAGTCAAAAAAAGTTAGTCAAAAAGCGACTAAGGGGCAAGGTCTCTCCGGATCTGGACTGGCTGCTGCGGAAAAAGAAAGAACTGACATCAGCGCTGCTGTATATATACATGCTGTATACCTGATGGGCGAGGGGCGCCTCCTTATAAGATGGCTGTACAGGGGCGCCCGGGTACACACATGGACCTCCCTTACGACTCTTAGAGAAAAGTGGTCCAGAGATCTTGGAAAGGACCTAACGGACAAGGACTGGTCCTCTCTCCTGGAAAACCCTAGGAAGGCGTCTCGTAATGCCAATTTTAAGTTAATACAATATATGATTCTCCACAGGGCCTACCTCACCCGCACCATCTCAATTGCATATACCCCAACATGTGTTTGTTGCCCCAGATGCCAGGCAGAGGAGGCAGACATTTTGCATATGTTATGTGTCAGGAGGTGATCCTTGCGCCTACTTAGGACTCGGACTACATCTCCCAGCATGCTCCCTATCTTGGGGAGGAGCTTAACCTATATAGGTCATCCAGTGCGCACCTCCTGTGCGCGTAATACTGTCTGTTCTGGGAGACAAGCTGGTTTGTTTGTCTTCGGTCTTCACGCCTTGGATTTGTTCCCGTCTGGTTTAGAAGCCTGGCTTGGGCTTCTGTTTATCCCTGTTCCTGGGTCAGCTTATTTGCGGGTCTGCGTTGTTGCTGCAGTAAAGTGGCAACCCGCATATACATGCTGATCCGCCTTCAGCGCTAGGACTCTCGTTTTCAGAGCCGCGCTGTATGCGCTTTACCTCGGACCCTTTCCAGGTTCCTCTCACGCTGAAGGAAGCGTTCGAGAGTGGAACCGGCTCCCTGGAGTATTTGTTCAGTGTTGGAAGCGGACTTGGGTTTCCTGGTCTTCTTCCCGCGGACATTAGCGAGAAGTAGAGGACGACTGAGCTGAAGCGAGCGCAGGTAGGCGCTAACTGCCTTTCCCTCTGGCGCTGCCTTGTTTATACGAGACTTTGGTTGGTACTCACTTTGGATTTACATGAGGGATTTAAAGACCTGGATTTTACTCGCGCTATTGTCGGGCGCTGGGAGTATTTGCTCTTTTGAATTCTTTATTGACTCTGAGTTTCTTGTTTTGTACGCAAACGCTGGGTTTATTCTGGAACTACTCAGATCCTGATACTTCTAAGTTTCATTCAGTCCTATCATGGGGATATTTCCTTTGTTTGTTTGGAGTGAATCCTTTTTGGTTGCAGTGAATGTTTATTCATGGTATGTATGGGCATTCACTGAGTGTTGGGTGGATTGACGTTGCACTCATGAGATTAATGTGGTGTGCCTTCTTGTGTTATAGATTTATCGTCTAGTGGTCTTGGAGAGAAGTATCTCTATTGACGAGTAGAATTGGTTCTTGGCTTCGGCAGTTAGACCACAGGTATTAGTATAGCCTTAGCGAGACAATTTGAGTGTAGACTGTTTAAACTGTGTATTTACACTGTGTTCTTCTTTTTAGGTAACCCCCTCCCAGCGGTTCCGGCTCATCCCTTCTATTTTTTCCCTCACCTGATTGCCTCATTACTCTGTGTTCATCCAGAGTTGGGGACATCGGGAGGTGGACCCCTTTGTGCATCATATCGAATCCGGGAAGCAAACGAGGATCTGACAGAATTACGCGCCCACGATATATATCGCTTCCTGGGTTTTGTATGTGGCGCACAAATGGCGTCTTTAGATGACGTTTTGCAGGCTTTAGTGTTGGTTCAACAGGAACTGGCTGCCTCTAAGGCAGAAACAGCAGCTCTTCGAGAAAGAGTAGACCGACAGTCCCGTAACCCATTCGATGCCTCACCCGCAACGTCACAGATACAGGTGAACGTACCACCTCCAATTCCACTGGCTAGTCCTGAAAGGTTTTCAGGGGATCCCTTGAAGGTCCAGACTTTTTTAACACAAATCATGCTTCACTTTTCGTGTAAGCCGGCCTCTTTCCCAACTAATCATTCCAGGGTCGCTTTTGCCATATCATATGTGACTGGCGATGCTGCCAATTGGGCGGTTCCGTTGGTTAAATACGACGACTCTCTCCTTACGGATTGGGACTCATTTCGATGTGAGTTTGAAAGGGTTTTCGACAGGAGAGCCACAACGTTGTCTGCTGATCGTGAATTGTTACAACTTAGACAGGGGAAGCAGGATTTAGTTACTTATTTAACTAAATTCAATCGTTTGATAGCAGAGACAGCGTGGCCTGAAGACAAGAGGATGTCTTTATACTACCAGGGGTTGGGAGATGAGATGAAAGATGTCCTTGCCCAGATCGATCCACAGCCTACTACTTGTACTGATTTAATGAATCTCACGCTCCGCCTGGATCACAGGTTAGCAGAAAGGCGGGGGGAAAGGTCTTACGCTTCTACGGAAAAAACAGAGAAGGGAAACAAAGGTGCTACTTCTTCCTCGGAATCTCACTCAGAGCCCATGGAGGTGGGGGCTATAAGGGCTCCCTTGTCTAGAACAGAGAGAGAGAATCGTAGAATAATGGGTCTATGTATGTACTGTGGGAAGAAACGCCATTATGTGAAGGACTGTCCCACGAAACCAAAAATAATAGGCAAGTTCGGTTTTACTAAGAAAGTGGCGGTTGCTACCGTTCCTATCCCAATTCAGGACCCAAAGGAGACATTGGAGTACAAGTTAGGACCCCCCTCTATAGGAACCCCTTCTCCGGGGTTGCAATTGCCTTCTTTGGCGGGAGGCACAGAAGCCACTGCTGTAACACACATAGTTCTCCCCATGCTCCTCACGGACCGGTTGCAAACGCATCAAGTTGGGGTTATGGTGGACTCTGGTGCCACGGGGAATTTCATCGACAGTGGGTTAGTCCAAAGATTAGAACTGAAGCGCATACCCAAAGGTACACCAGAAATGGTGTTGGCAGTGGATGGGAAGCCCCAGAAATCTGGTCCTATCACGGAGATGACAGAGGAATTGGAGTTGGTTAGACAGGGGGAACATTCAAATCATATTGAAAGAATCACATTGAATATCATAGAGGCACCACAGTATGAAATTATCTTGGGTATGCCTTGGTTGTGGTATCATAACCCCACGGTTGATTGGACTGAGAAGAGTGTGTATTTTTATTCTGAGATATGTAAGAACACTTGCAATCAGTCGTCTGTTACACCTGCTTTGGCTCTGTCACATAGTTATCAGGTAGCGACTGCGGCTGAGAAAGACATGGAGATCCCACCTGAGTATGCCCAGTTCAGAGAGGTGTTTATTGAGAGTAAGGCGGAGTCTCTTCCACCACACCGCAGTTATGATTGTCAAATAGACCTCATACCGGGGGCGGTGTTGCCTTCCTGTCGAGTATATGCTCTATCCGAACCTGAAACACAACATCTACAAGAGGATCTAGAGCATTATGTAAGAATAGGGTTCATTCGACCATCCCGGTTGCCGGCGGCTTCCCCTTTATTCTTCATAAAGAAAGCCAATGGGGACTTGAGGACCTGTATCGATTTCAGGGTACTGAACAAGAATACTGTCAGGAACAGATACCCTCTTCCACTCATCCCCGTTTTTCTAGATCAAGTGCGGGAGGCAGTCATTTACACCCGACTTGATTTGAGAGGGGCCTACCACCTTGTAAGGATGAGAGAGGGGGATGAGTGGAAGACGGCTTTTAAAACACGCTACGGACTGTTCGAGTATCTCGTAATGCCGTTTGGGCTAAGTAACGCCCCTGCGGCGTTTCAGTTCTTTGTGAATGACGTCCTGAAGGATTATGTAGATAAATTCGTGGTCGTTTACATAGACGACATTCTGATTTACTCGAACAGTCCGGAAGTGCATGTTCGGCATGTGTCTCTCATACTACAGAGGTTGTTGGAACATGGTTTGTTTTGCAAATTAACCAAGTGTGAGTTTCATGTGCATGAGGTTGAATTCCTGGGTGTGATTCTAAGTCCATCAGGGTTGAGCATGTCTGACAGGAAGGTGTTGGCAGTGCAGGAATGGCCTACTCCAAAGAATGTGAGAGATGTGCAGTGTTTCCTAGGGTTCTCCAATTACTACAGGAGATTCATTGCTCATTTCTCCCAGCTTGTTTCTCCCTTAACTCGGTTGTTGAGGAAAGGTAACGCTTTTTGTTGGACTATGGAGGCCATGACGCCTTCATGTATCTCAAACAAGCCTTTACCTCAGCGCCTATACTGCAACATCCTCAAAGTGAAGTGCCTTACATTGTGGAGGCGGATGCTTCTGACATAGCAGTGGGGGCTGTTCTGTCTCAACGAGACCGTCACACTGGACAATAGCATCCCATAGCCTTTTTATCGAAGAAATTGAGTTCCGCTGAGCTCAATTACACGGTGCCGGAGAAAGAACTATTGGCCATCAAGAAGGCGTTTCAGGAGTGGAGACATTATCTCTGGGGAGCAAAACATCCGATCACTGTGTACACCGATCATCGGAACTTGCAATATATGAAAACCGCCAGGCACCTCTCCCAACAGCAAATGAGATGGATGCTGTTTTTTGCTGAGTTCGATTTTGTAGTCACGTTTAGACCAGGGTCTGATAATCGGAAAGCTGATTCCTTGTCAAGACAAGAAGACATCCATGAAACCAGACAAAGCAGTCCTGAATCCATCATTTCACCTGAGAAAGTGTTGTGTGTCATCACAATTGAGAATTTTCTGGACAAGGTTCAGAAGCATCAGGATGAGGAGTGGTGGAAGAAGTGGGCAAGTCAGGCTCCTCACCGAACCCTTAAGCATGGAATCCCTTTCTATCAAAACCGGCTGTATTTGCCATCCTTGGAACTTCGCCTCCAGGCGTTCAACTGGTGTCATGACTCTGTTTTGGCCGGTCATTCGGGATGTACCAAGGCGCTCAGCTTGATACAAAGACAGTTCTGGTGGGAACTCATGGACAAGGATGTGGGTCTATGGATCAAACAATGTGATGTATTGTATGTATTGTAATGTAAGTATTGTAATGTGAGCTTCAGAAAGGGCTTACAGACCTGGCTCTTCTCAAACTCTCATTAGCTCTTCCTCCTGCCCCAATTTCAATCTCAGCGCCAGGAAACCTCCGGTGTCAGTGCGCTTTATAAATGCAGCTTAACATGTATGTGCAAGAGCAAAGAACGAGCAAACCAAAGCTAAAGGTGAGTTGGTAACCATGCCAAACCCATCACAGCCGTGGCACACCATAAGCATGGACTTCGTTGTAGGTCTACCAAAGGATCAGGGTTGTGATGCCATCATGGTTGTGGTAGACAGCCTCACTAAGATGGGCCATTTCATACCATGCAAGAACCTCCCCACCGCGGGTCAGACCGCCCAACTGTTGTTAACCCATGTGATCAGACTGCATGGACTCCCAAGGGTTATCATCTCGGATAGGGGACTGCAGTTCATCGCTCGTTTCTGGAAGACGTGGTGCAGAGCGCTTCAGATAGAAGCAGCAACATCGACCAGCTTTCATCCGCAGACGGATGGTCAGACGGAGAGGCTGAATCAAACTCTAAAGACCTATCTGAGGTGCTATGCGAAGGAGGCCAGTGAATCCTGGGTTTCGCTGTTATGGTTGGCAGAACTGTCGTATAACAACGCCTGGCACAGCTCTATCAAGGAGTCACCTTTCAGGGCCAATCATGGATTCCATGCTCAAGTCCTGCCCTTGACTATACCTTGTGATGTGACGGAACAACCTGCCGTAGCATCTCGACTGAAAACTCTGATGGAGTTGCATCATAAGATCCAAAGAAATCTTGTCCGTGCTAAGATTCAGTATAAGTCCTGGGCTGATCGCCGTCGGCAGGTGGGTCCCACTTATGCTGTGGGTGATCGAGTGTGGTTGTCCACCAGGAACATCCGTTTTCGTTTCCACAGCATTTTTCATCCCAGGTTCATTGGCCCTTATGAGGTGATTCGTCCAGTTGGGTCTGTTGTCTATAGGCTGAAGCTGCCTGCTTCTCTGCGTATCCATCCGGTTTTTCACTGTAGCTTGTTGAAGCCTGCGGGGCGATCCAAGAGAGCGGCTGTGCCTCTGGTGGTCCGTGATGGTCAGTTGGAGTACGAGGTGCGAAGAGTTTTGGACTCCAAATACCGACGTGGGAAGTTGTGGTATCTCATTGCCTGGAAGGGCTATTCGGCGGAGGATGACTCTTGGGAACCTTCTGCGAACGTCCATGCTCCCAGGGCGGTGCGGGAGTTCCACGCAGCTCACCCGGATAAGCCTGGTTCTAGGAGGCGCTTGGGAGGGGGACATACTGTCAGGAGGTGATCCTTGCGCCTACTTAGGACTCGGACTACATCTCCCAGCATGCTCCCTATCTTGGGGAGGAGCTTAACCTATATAGGTCATCCAGTGTGCACCTCCTGTGCGCGTAATACTGTCTGTTCTGGGAGACAAGCTGGTTTGTTTGTCTTTGGTCTTCACGCTTTGGATTTGTTCCCGTCTGGTTTAGAAGCCTGGCTTGGGCTTCTGTTTGTCCCTGTTCCTGGGTCAGCTTATTTGCGGGTCTGCGTTGTTGCTGCAGTAAAGTGGCAACCCGCATATACATGCTGATCCGCCTTCAGCGCTAGGACTCTCGTTTTCAGAGCCGCGCTGTATGCGCTTTACCTCGGACCCTTTCCAGGTTCCTCTCACGCTGAAGGAAGCGTTCGAGAGTGGAACCGGCTCCCTGGAGTATTTGTTCAGTGTTGGAAGCGGACTTGGGTTTCCTGGTCTTCTTCCCGCGGACATTAGCGAGAAGTAGAGGACGACTGAGCTGAAGCGAGCGCAGGTAGGCGCTAACTGCCTTTCCCTCTGGCGCTGCCTTGTTTATACAAGACTTTGGTTGGTACTCACTTTGGATTTACATGAGGGATTTAAAGACCTGGATTTTACTCGCGCTATTGTCGGGCGCTGGGAGTATTTGCTCTTTTGAATTCTTTATTGACTCTGAGTTTCTTGTTTTGTACGCAAACGCTGGGTTTATTCTGGAACTACTCAGATCCTGATACTTCTAAGTTTCATTCAGTCCTATCGTGGGGATATTTCCTTTGTTTGTTTGGAGTGAATCCTTTTTGGTTGCAGTGAATGTCTATTCATGGTATGTATGGGCATTCACTGAGTGTTGGGTGGATTGACGTTGCACTCATGAGATTAATGTGGTGTGCCTTCTTGTGTTATAGATCTATCGTCTAGTGGTCTTGGAGAGAAGTATCTCTATTGACGAGTAGAATTGGTTCTTGGATTCGGCAGTTAGACCACAAGTATTAGTATAGTCTTAGCGAGACAATTTGAGTGTAGACTGTTTAAACTGTGTATTTACACTGTGTTCTTCTTTTTAGGTGTCCCCCTCCCAGCGGTTCCGGCTCATCCCTTCTATTTTTTCCCTCACCTGATTGCCTCATAACTCTGTGTTCATCCAGAGTTGGGGACATCGGGAGGTGGACCCCTTTGTGCATCATATCGAATCCGGGAAGCAAACGAGGATCTGACATTATGGACGTGCCCACGCCTCAGAGTGTTTTGGTCCTCGGCCGCACACATTATAGGAAATATCACAGGAATCCCCAACTGGGACACAGTATGTCATTGCATACTAGGAATATACCGTTGCCCTAAGTCACGGAAGGTGCAACTCCGTTTCGCTGATATGGCCCTACTCATATCAAAGCGCTCCATTACAATGAGGTGGAAATCGGCACTTCCCCCAACAGTATTCACTTGGCATGGAGAGATGGCTCGATGGGGTGGAGCAGAAAGTGCAATCATTACACGGGAGGAATATCGTGGGTTGCGGAAAATACCCAGTTCCATGGAATGGCACCTGATGCTGGAGACTTTTAAGTCCACCGATCCCCTTACGCCACACCGTGCTTAGTGCAAAGCACCCCCTTGCCCCAGTATGAGGCAGTGATAGTCTTCCTCTCCCCCTTGCTTGATGCTGGGCCTGTAAATTTGAGCGACATCCCTAAGTCAGTGATCGCCACGTGACGTACATATGAGAACAAGGCAGAATACTGGGTCCGAATCATCTCAACTAGGGGTGAGCCAGACTAGAGGGAGGGGGTGGGTTGTTTAAAAATGTTCTGTTTTTATTTGATTTTTGTCGGACAACATACAACTGAAACATCTGATGCAATTGGTCGATCCTAAAAATATCAATACCCCAAATGGGGTATTACCTGAACCTTGGATGTAAAATGTAAGATAATTATGTTCTCGCCCATTATACTTACGTTATAAAAGTAATGTACCAATTGCAGCGGCACTTAAGCAAGGTGAAACTTTACATAAAATCAATAAAGTATGTTTTAAAAAAATGTTGATTAAACCGCATTCTGTATATCATAATGAAAAGTTTCAGAATTACATTTCATGAGTAATAATACAAGATATAGTACAATCTCTAAATAAACTTAGTAATAATGTATTTAACCACAAAAAAGTGATTATATTAAATAATACTACCACTGTAGCTTTTGGTATCCGTTTCTTTTTCTCTGCTCTTTCTTTCTCTTCAATTTCCATGTTCTCTTTCTCTATTAGAGAAATCAGGGTGTTACAGCGTCTCTGGAGCTCCTAATAAACATAAACAAAAACAATTAAGGAACGCTCAAGAATGTGCCTATAACTTTCCAGCACAGCGACATTTTTTCAAAGTGTTACATTAATTCTATCACAAAAGCTTCCTTTTAAGCATGCTGTTGAACATTGGCTATAGCAGGAAAACCTTTCCACAGCCCTACTAATCACCTTTCAGCTTGCAAAAAAATACTTCAATTTTCCTATAGGCTATTTTTATTTAGAAAATAACAGGATGCTAGGTTCCTTAAGTATCATCACGCCTGGTTCTCAAATATTTAATGTCATGTGTGTCATTAAAACAGACTTTCTGCATGACAAAGAGTATGCTAGAATCCTGGAAACCCCAGCAGAATAGGAGTTCCAGACTTTGGCTATGATGAAAAGGAGACGATTGACTCCTGGTCCAAACTACACGCTGAAAAAACAGTCATACACCTTCCGCTGAAAAACACCGTCCTCTAACAAAATCAATTGCACCGACAAGTTTCAGTGCATCCTTCAACTTCAGTTGAAAGTGTGGAAATTCTCGATGTGAACATTGATTGAAGATTAAATATGACTGCAGCCACTAAAATGGCAAGAAGTTGCTCTTTTATACATACTTACTAAAGGAAGAGAATACGTCATAATCTTCAATGCCTTGCTATCATCCCAGGGAGACAATTGTAACAGTTTGCTGACATCTTCAATAACTGCATTGCAAAGATTCCAGGTCATGTCGCTGATAGGCTTGTGTTGGCAAGGAAAAGTCCTCTACATGGTTGGAGACGTGTACCCCGGCATTGAGTGCCCAACTGTACTGTGGTCTGGGTCCCAAATGTAGATTTTTTTGTCACAGGCGAAGACAGATCATGCATGTTAACCTGACATATGCATGTCGTACAAGTTACTACTTGTGTAACGATATATCTGTAGGAGACATTAGTTAGTGATAGAGTCCTTACCTTAGAATATCCCTAGGCGTCAGACTGGATCCGGAAGGTTTTCGGTCAGTAGTACCCCTGCGTGTCGGAAGGTGGCGTTGTGCGGGTCCGCGGCCGTCGCTGGCGTCGTATGCACGGAGATGACATCACGTGGACTACTTAGGCGCCACCCATGCGCGCTGACATCAGTTCTGTACACGACTTTCCGCGCCAGGAACACAGAGCCATGCAAGAAACTGAACACTGGTGCCATGAAACTAGGGCCCTAAAAGGGATGACCTTAACCCTAGAAATCAGTACAAAGAATGGGGAGAATGGGTGGGGCTGTAAGGAATCTATCACTAACTAATGTCTCTTACAGATATAGTGTTACACAAGTAGTAACTTGTGCATCTGAAAGAGACACATTAGTGATAGATTCCTTACCTTAGAATAGATACACCAGCAATACCAACCCCGTGGAGGGCCTGCGAACAAGGGGTTGGGGAAAGTCACGGAGAACAGAAAGAACAAAGAAGCCGTCTCTCCGGACTTGACTGTCAAGGCAGTAATGCTTGGTAAACGTGTGCAATGAGGCCAACATAGCTGCCTGACAAATGTCCTGCAAGGGAACGCCGCGTCCCAAGGCAGTAGTGGCTGCAGTTGACCTGGTAGAATGGCCACGCAGCCCCACAGGAAGCTTCTTCTTAGCCAACGAGTAACATGCTTTGATGCACAGAACGACCCACCGAGAGATGGTCCATTTGTGCCCGGCCCGACGTTTTTTGGCGCCCACGTAGCCAACAAAGAGCTGGTCATCCACCCGGAACTGTTGTGTGCTCTTCAGATAGAATGAGAATGCACGTTTTGGGTCCAGAAGGTGGAGCCTCTCTTCCTCTTTTGAAGGGTGCAGAGGAGGAAAGAAGGAGGGCAAAATGATGGTAGCCCGATGTGGAAGGGCGTGACAACCTTTGGCAGGAAAGAAGGACAGGTCCTTAAAACCACCTTGTCCGGATGAACAGAAAGGAGAGGAGGTTTAGGAGAAAGAGCCTGGAGCTGATTCACTCTTCTGGCAGAGATGATAGCTACCAGGAAAGCCGTCATGAGAATAAGAAGCCCCAAGGGACAGTTATGAAGGGGCTCAGAGGGAGCACACATCAGATAGGACAAGACAAGATTTAAGTCCCATTGAGGCATTATGAAAGGCACAGGAGGAAACGTGTCTGTAATGCCTTTGAGGAAGCGATGAACAACAAGGGACTTAAAAAGAGAAGGCTGATCTGTAAGTCGTAGAAAGGCGGACATGGCTGAAAAATAACCTTTGATAGTGCCCAGAGCAGAGCCCTGTTGGGCCAAAGAGAGATGGAACGGAAGAACCTCGGAAAGAGGGGCAGAGAGGGGATCCACAGCCTTTGCTGTGTACCATGCCACAAATTTGTTCCACCTGCAGGCGTATACCGTTTTAGTGGAAGGACGCCTGGCTGCCAGAATGACATCACAGACTTCAGGACGAAGGTCGAAAGCTGTCAACTGTTGCCACTCAATCTCCACGCATGAAGGTGGAGGCTGGACAGATCCGGGTGGAGGACCGTCCCCTGCTGCTGCGACAGAAGATCCTCCTAAAGAGGCAGTCGGATCAGGGGATCGATCGCCATGCTGAGTAGCTCGAGATACCAGTATCTTCGTGCCCAATCCGAAGCCACACGGATAACTTGGTCCCGGTCCCGAATCTTCTTCAGCACTCTGGGCAGAAGTCGTATAGGTGGAAAGGCGTACAACAGACAACAGCTCCACTAGCGACAAAAAGCGTCGCCGAGTGAGTGCTGCCTTGGAAATTCCAACGCGCAGAACTGATGACATTGCGTGTTCTCTTCGGTGGCGAATAGATCTAACCAAGGCTCTCCCCACTGCAGCAAGAGACCTTGCGCCACATCCGAGTTCAGATGCTATTCGTGATCCATCATGCACTGGCGGCTGAGTTCGTCCGCCCTAGTGTTTAGAGAACCTGTCAGGTGTTGAACCACCAAGATAATGCCTTGATGTTCATGCCATGTCCAGAGGCGCAGAGCCTCCTGACATAGGGTTCACAACCCCACCCCAACCTGTTTGTCGCAATACCACATGGCTGTGGTGTTGTCCGTGAACACCTGCACTACACTTCCCCAGAGGGAAGGAATGCTTTCAGTGCAAGTCGGTTCGCACAAAGCTCCATAAGGTTGATATGGAGCCGGGACTCCGCCAGAGAACAAAGGCCTTTGTTCTACGCCTCTCCCAAGTGGCCGCCCCAACCCAGGAGGGACGCATCCGTCACCACTGTGTGCTCCGGTTGGGCGAGGATCTGCCATTGACCCAATCGCGATTTGTGAACCACCACTGCAGTTGTCGTGCAATGCCCTCCGAGATCTGGACATGGTCGGACAGGTTGCCCTGATGTTGTGCCCACTGGAACTTTAGGTCCCACTGCAGAGCCCGCATATGTCATCTGGCATGTTGCACTAGCAGGATGCAGGAGGCCATCAGGCCCAGGAACCGGAGGGTCATCCTGACTGAAACCCAGGATAGAGGCTGAAAGATCGGAATTATAGCCTGAATATCCAGGACTCGCAGCTCGGGAGGATAAACCCGAAACAGCATCGAATCCAAAACTGCTCCGATGAAGGGGAACTTCTGAGAGGGACTGAGGTGCGACTTCGGCACGTTGATTGAGAACTCCAGCCAATGCAGGAGGTCGGGCGTAGTCTGGAGGTGGGAAACGACTGCCTGGGTCGAGCCCGCCTTCAACAGCCAGTTGTCGAGATTGGGGAAGACTGAAACCCCTGATCTGCGCAGAAGAGTTGCGACTACCGCCATCACTACTGTGAACATCCGAGGGGCACTGGTAACCCGAAGGGGAGCACGACAAACTGAAAATGCTCTCGGCCCATCGTGAACCGCAGGTAAGGCTGGTGGGCCGGCAGGACGGTGATATGAAAATATGCTTCCTGCAAGTCCAACGCTACCATCCATTCTCCAGGGTCGAGGGCAGCCAAGACCTGAGCCAGAGTCAACATCTTGAACTTCTCCTTCTGGAGGAAGGGATTGAAGTTCCTGAGGTCCAAGATGGGGCGCAAGCCCCCTTTCTCTTTTTGGGGACCAGAAAGTAGTGGGAATTACAACCACGTCCTACTTCTGGCCCAGGAACGCGCTCGATGGCCCCCTTGGGCAAGAGAGCTGTGACTTCTTGTTGGAGATGCGCAAAGTGATCCCTCGACACGTGGTGAAACTGAGGTGGCATGGCTGGGGGGACAGACTCGAAGGGGAGGGAGTAGCCCCTTTGGCTGATTTGCAGCGTCCACCTGTCCGAGGTGACAGAACGCTAGTAGGGGAGGTGATGTTGAATCCTGCTGCCCACTGGCATGGGGTGCACCCCAAAGCTCAGACTAGGAAGGCTTTGAGGGAGATGCTGCAGGAGCGGAGGTGGACTGACCCGCAATCTGGCCCCCTGTGCCGCCGCCGCGGCCACCACATCCACGGCCGCGCTGAGGTTGTTCTGGCCAGGCTTCAGTCTGAACGAACATGTCCACAAAAGGAACGAAAAGCAGACGTGGCCGGGCATGTGGTGGAGAGACTCAAAGACTTGGCCATAGCCCGAGAGTCCTTAAAATGCTCCAGTGCACTGCCTGCCTTATCGCCACACAGGCGAGTACCATCAAAGGGCATGTCCATGAGGGAACTCTGAACATCCCCTGAAATCCCCGTGGACCGCAGCCAGGCGTGACGATGGAGGGCCACTGTCGTGGAGATCACCCTACCCAGAGAGTCTGCTGTATCCAGCCCACACCGGATGGCGAACTTTGCAGCGTCTTTCCCCTCAGCACCAGCTTGGGAAAGTACTGCCTTGAACCTCCTCCGGACACTGGGGCAGCATCTGTGCCACTGTGTCGCACACAGCGTGAGAGTAGCAGCCCAAGCTGGCAGGGGAAAATAATTTCTTGCCAAACTGCTCTAGCTTCTTTGATTCCTTATCCGGCTGGGTGGTAGGGAATGCGCTTTGGGAAGTGGAGGCCTGGATGACGAGGCTCTGCGGAGTTGGGTGGTTTGTCAAAAAGGCAGGGTCACCCGGTGCCGGGCGATGACGCCTGGCCACGTTCTTATCCACAGGAACCCCTGTTGCTGGTCTAGACCAGGTGTCCATCAAAACATCTGTTAATGCCTCATTGAACGGAAGCAGAGGCTCCATAGAGCTTGCCGCCGGTGGAAGAACTTCAGTGAGGAGGTTGGTCTTGAGAGTGACAGTAGGCAGATTAAGGTCAAGGGCCTCAGCTGCACTACGGAGCACCACAGTATATGTAATGCCCTCCTCCAGGACAGCAGGAGGAGACAGAAAACCAGGCTCAGAGGAGAGGTCAAGACCACCTGCATTCTCCAACTCCTCCGTCCACTCCTGTTCAGACTCACACCGCAGTGCAAGAGGGTCCTCAGACCCCTCCCAGTCATTCCCCTGCTCCACTGCCCGTGGCACGGGCTGCTGCGATGGGGGAGGGACAGGGGAATACAAATGCTCCAAAAGCACCGGGAATGGTGCCAGTCGGCGCCGATCCGTCTCCATGTCCCAATTAGGGGTCCAACCTGGAGCAAAATTCTCTGGAAACCCAGACACGGGTGGAGGTGGAACGAACAGGACCCATTGGGGCGCCGGAAACGGAGCCGCGGGAAACGCCGGGGCCGAGGAGGAGGGTGGCGTTGGACCCTGCGGCGCCGGGGCCGGAGCCGCCGCAGAGGACCTCGCTGCGCCAGAGCCGCCGGTAGTGGAGCCAACAGCAATGAAGGGCCCTCAGCTGGGACCGCGGGGCCGAAGGCGCGCTGGCGGGAGCCCGAGGCCTGAAAAAGCTGTCCATGGCAGCAAGAAAATCTTGCACCTGGGTCAGAGTCGCTGACGGACCCGGATAAGATCGGTAGGCCGCGGGACTCACAGGCTCCAACGGAGCCTCGGGGGAAGTACCCCTGGCCCCCTCGTCCAGAGACGGGGGATGTCGAAGAGCGCAAACGATTCTTAAGCTTTTTCTTATGACGTCTCTTATCCGATTCAGAGTGTGAAGACTTCGACCCCGAGGAGCGATGGTGATGGCTCCACGGTCGGTCCCTCGAGTGACCCCTGGACCTCGAACGACGCGAAGACAACTGCCTGGGCTCCAGCAGCTTTCGGGACCACTCCCGCAAAGCCTTCGGAGCCATGGCCAGACAGTTGGAACATGACCGGGGGTCATGGTCGCGCTCCAGACAGTAGAGACATACGGCATGGGGATCGGCCACCGACATCGTACGGCAACAGGCCCCGCAGGATTTAAACCCAGGCATCCCTATGTGGCACCAGGAGGCAAAGACTTAAAAGAAGTAGAGACAAAAGTCTCAAAAAAGTTAGTCAAAAAGTGACTAGGGTACGTGCTCTAACTGGAACTGCGCTTGCTGGCGCGGAAAAAGGAAGAACTGACGTCAGCGCGCATGGGTGGTGCCTAAGTAGTCTCCGTGATGTCATCTCGGCACATACGACGCCAGCGACGGCCGCGGAGCCGCACAACGCCACCTTCCGACGCTCAGGGGTATTGCGGCCGAAAACCTTTCCGGATCCAGTCTGACGCCTGGGGATATTCTAAGGTAAGGAATCTATCACTAACGTGTCTCTTTCAGATTCATGGATAGCAAGATTGTTGGACTGGGAGAGATACCCAGCAATACCATCATAGCGGTGGAAGGCTACTGCCTTCACCAGGAGTTAATCAGCGTAAGCGAAGTGGTGGCAGCATACCATGTAGTGATCAGTTGCAGTGAACAGGACCTTTTCAGCCTGTGTTGCTGGAGTGAGGCCTACAGGCAAACTCACTTTTCCAAAAGTTCTGCTGCTGTGTGCTTAATGTATGTGTGCCTTGGAAGGATACAGCAGAGGAATAGAGCAGTACTGTGCAGTATATGTGTGGTTTGTGGATGTACTGTGTGTATGTATACCTGCGGGGAATGCATTACATGAGAGATATAGTGCTGTGGAGTGTGTGTGTGTGTAATGGAAGCATGTTCTGGGTGTATGTGTGACTGTCTGACGTCGTACAAACATGAAGGGTTAAGTGTTGTGCTCTAAACGCATGGTGCGTTGGCAAAGTGTGTGTTTGCAAATAGCACACCATGGTACAATAAAGAAAAGCTACAGTGCTGTGCAGCATGCACAGACTAAATGTGTGCTGAATGCAGGTGTGTAAGGAGTGGCATAATGAATGTGCCCAGTACTGGAGAGCACATTTGCTGTGAATGTACACTAAGTGCAAGTGTGCCTGCAATGGTACATTACATTTTGGAAAGCCCAGGCCTGCCTAATGAAGACTAGAGGAACCCCTGCCACCCCCCACCACAGACAGATGTTTGTATTGCTGCATTCCTCTGAGCTGAGGGACACACACACACACACACTGGAGGAAAGGACTCTGCCTTTACAAGTCAAAAGATTGTTCTTTGATTCAATTGTAGATCACAAGGAAGGGGAATGGACAATTTGTAGGAAAAGGAGATGGGGCTAATAAGGGGATCATAAAGAGTTGGGCTGGAAGCCCAGGATTAACATTTTGATGCACATATCCTTGTGGCTGACATACAAGTGTGAACTCTTGTCATTCCCATGAACTGTGCTTCGAGACAATCCCCTTCGGAGTCTAGCCTGCTGTGATAGCTGCCAAAAGGAAAGAAGAAAAGGGAAATGCAGAGCCCCAACATAAAACTTCAGAGACTCAAACCCTAAATCACATTTGGTTTTCTGGAAAAGGACTATAAGAAGGGAAGGTTGAGACCCCAAAATGTGTTACCTGTTGAGCAGCTAGAGGGACTGCGTGAGAAGGGGAAGCACTGCAAGACTTCTGTCAATTACCAGGACTGGGGCCAAGGCCTGGTAGTGTCCCTGCTTGGTGATGGAACATCACCCAGGGAAATCAAGACACCCTGCCCTGGACTCTGGAGCACCACTGCCTGCCTCCTTGCCAAGACCAGTGATCCCTAAGAGGAAGAGGAGAGCGTTGGATAGAGCGAGGTCCAGAGGGGAGTTCTTCAGAGAGGACTCCCTGAGTGAGGTGTGAGAGAAAGGCTGGGTACCTTTCAGGTTGTTGCCTGTGTGCAGCATTAGTCAGGCAACCCTTGTATTCCAGGAGAGGGCTGCTGTGATCTGAGCCATGAAAGGAGCACCATGAGGGAAGTGCTAGGCCCAAACCCCCTAGTTGCGGTGACCCCATATTCCAGAGGGGGCCACTGGTAAAGTTATTGGACCAGGATCATTAAGACTTGTGTCCGCCTTTATCAGCAACCTGTCTGGCAGGAAGGGCCACCGTGGTGAGGGCAATGGCACTATAAGAGTCCAGGCAAGATTGAGAGTACCCTGAATGCTAGGAGGGGCTTCCAGAACTACTGTGATCAAGGGTCCGGACGGTGCCCAGACAGAAGGACAGCAGCTGTGACCAGTTGGGTCCAGCCCACACAGTGAGAACTGCACCTGACTGATTCTTCAAAGACTGCAAGGAACAGCTGGAGATGCTCCACCCTCACAGGGCTCCAGTTGGTAACTGAAGGATCAAGATCTTCTCTCCAGTGAAGGGAAGAGGGAATTACCTTGTGTTTGCCAAGCAGCAGCCGCTTTGATGCTGGAACGTACATGCAATGCTGCTCAAAGGACAGAGCCTGGGCGTGCCAGATGCTGCCCCATGTACCGCATGCAGCCCAACTTCACCAAACAGGATCAGGACTCTGCAGCACCAGTGGAGAGGGCACTCTCTGCACCACTAAACACTTCCATACTGCTGGAAAGGGTAAGAGTGGAACTGGGTCTTTGGGGCCTTTTGACTAACTACTAAAGGAGTCATAGGGGCACTCTTGCGTACAGCCAACTAGTAAGCATTCCCAAGGTGCCGCCACCTTGAATAGGGAATCACCCCAACCACAACCAACAGGGCGGGACATGGTTTTGCCTGACAACGAAAGGGGAATTGCGTTATTGCTCATGAATGTTGTAATTCATTAGCATGTGCAGAGTTAAAAATAAAAGACTTATTTTTCTTATTAATGTATTTGATTAGACATTGATGTATTGTTCGTACTGTGTGCACTTTGCGTTATGAGTCGTGTTCACTACCTGTGTCTACACTCCCCCACCCGAGGGGCCTTTTGACTGCTCATTCACAGCTGCCGCTGAGAGTCTAGTGCAGAAGTTGTACTTGGCACAGTTGCTCAAGATCCATAGCTGGTCATGCCCCGGCACATTAGAAGTAACAGCCTCAACCACCTCAGTTGGGACCAATAGCCCCTGCCCAACCCGTGGCCCTCTGAAAGGGGTTCTGGTAGCTTGAAATTGGTATTTTTACACAAAACCAACTTACACTGACTGTAGTCTCACTGCAAGGGCTCCTGTTCCACAGGTGTACAAGATTTAAGTCATTGTGCCTGGTCTACACATCTATTTACAACCTAATGGCCCTCTGTTCAAGCCTTTCAAATTGTATTTTTCCTTATGCTGTGTGAGATTAGATGAAGTATTTCTACTGCCCATCCCTAAATTCATATGCACCAGAAACAAAATGCCTCTATGCATGTGGAAGGCTGCTGGTCTGTAAATGTTCAGAAAAGCTTAGAAAATGTGACTATCTTTTAACAGTTCCAAATAACAGGCTCCTTAATTATCTGAAATTGTATTACTGCAGTTCTAGTTCCTCGTTCCATGCCTTACATCATGAAGTGAGTACAGACCCTGCAGACTGGCACCCTTCCACCTCCCTAAATGAAAAAGAATCGCACTCCTTCATCTCCGGGTATGCCTATAAAGGACAACCTCTACACTGAATTCTCCTATGCCTCACAGGAGGGAAGGAAGGTTGTAAGGACTGGGACAAGGTGGTATAGACCGAATACAGAATTAATGGTAAGCACATTCCTTCTTCCAGTCCTTTCTTCCTGAGGATCAAGCAGGAACCACAGATATTCATTACCCTCCATAGTAGCCAGGCAAACATGGCAACACTCAGACACACGGGAGGAAGTACCAAACACAGAGAACCAAAAAAGACGAAAAGTCATTGATGAAACAAGTCACCAAGCACCAGAGACCCAAAAAACAGAAAAAAACAGAAAGCACAACTACTGCGCTATGATCAGCATGCCCCAAAAAGGGAAGCACCCACAAAAGTTACCCACAGGACAGCCGCTATGGGGTTGTATAACTAGTTAGTCTTGATCGTCATCAAAATAACGAGACAAAGGGATCCACCAACTAAGAAAAGCTGTGGACCACCACCCATAGAATTAAGACAGATCTATCAACCTGTCAATCTTTTTTGTGTTGAGACTGGTGAGGTTTTCCGTATTGTGTCAAATTAAGCTGCAAGCTCTACTCCCAGTGGTGCCCTCCTGTCAATTCCTTTAAGTTTGAGCTTTGCAACCTTTTTAAACCTGGCCCTTTTTGCAGGGTTGACCCCAAACCTTTGGTTTTGGATTCTTCCTCCTATTTTTTCTAACCTGTTTTTGTTGGCTTTAGGACTCTGGGCACTTTACCAGAGCTAATCAGTACTAAAGAGAATGGTTTTCCATGATTGGCATATTTGATTTACTGGTAAGTACCTACTAAACTGCACTGTGTGTGCCCAAGGGATGTAATTCAAATGCTACTAGTCGGCCTGCAGCACTGATTGTGCCACTCACATGAGTAGCCATGCAACCATGTCTCAGACCTGCCACTGCAGTGTCTGTGAGGGCAGTTTTAAAGTGCAATGTCACCCTGTCAAGTGTGCCCACTTATCCAGGGGTGGCGAAGATAGCGAAGATAGCAGAGAATCGAAAGAAGATGCATCGCGGAACACGAACTACACTTACCACAGTCCTTAGGGGCGATCCCGCTGGTGTGTGAGTAGTGTGCGACCCCACCCCCAATTGTAATGTTAAAGCTCCCTCGAGCAGTTGGCTGACGAGCCTGGGACCCCGCACCTGCGCGCCTGAGTGGTACTAAACCTGGTAATATTTGGCAGCCACCGGCAACCCCAGAACATGGCCTAATCCCTGCTGATGAGGGGTAACTACCCCGAAACACGTGTCCAGGGATGGCGAAGATAGCGAAGATAGCAGAGAATCGAAAGAAGATGCATCGCGGAACACAAACTACACTTACCATAGTCCTTAGGGGCGATCCCGCTGGTGTGAGAGTAGTGTGCAACCCCACCCCCAATTGTAATGTTGAAGCTCCCTCGAACAGGTGGCTGACGAGCCTGGGACCCCGCACGTGCGCGCCTGAGTGGTACTAAACCTGGCAATATTTGGCAGCCACCGGCAACCCCAGAACATGGCCTAATCCCTGCTGATGAGGGGAAAATACCCCGAAACACGTGTCCAGGGATGGCGAAGATATACGAAGATAGCAGAGAATCGAAAGAATATGCATCGCGGAACACGAACTACACTTACCACAGTCCTTAGGGGCGATCCTGCTGGTGTGTGAGTAGTGTGCGACCCCACCCCCAATTGTAATGTTAAAGCTCCCTCGAGCTGTTGGCTGACGAGCCTGGGACCCCACACCTGCGCGCCTGAGTGGTACTAAACCTGGCAATATTTGGAGGCCACCGGCAATCCCAGAACATGGTCTAATCCCTGCTGATGAGGGGTAAATACCCCGAAACACGTATCCAGGGATGGCGAAGATAGCGAAGATAGCAGAGAATCGCAAGAAGATGCATCGCAGAACACAAACTACACTTACCACAGTCCTTTGGGGCGATCCCGCTGGTGTGTGAGTATTGTGCGACCCCACCCCCAATTGTAATGTTAAAGCTCCCTCGAGCAGTTGGCTGACGAGCCTGGGACCCCGCACCTGCGCGCCTGAGTGGTACTAAACCTGGCAATATTTGGCAGCCACCGGCAACCCCAGAACATGGCCTAATCCCTGCTGATGAGGGGTAAATACCCCGAAACACGTGTCCAGGGATGGCGAAGATAGCGAAGATAGCAGAGAATCGAACGAAGATGCATCGCGGAACATGAACTACACTTACCACAGTCCTTAGGGGCGATCCCGCTGGTGTGTGAGTAGTGTGCGACCCCACCCCCAATTGTAATGTCAAAGCTCCCTCGAGCAGTTGGCTGACGAGCCTGGGACCCCGCACCTGCGCGCCTGAGTGGTACTAAACCTGGCAATATTTGGCAGCCACCGGCAACCCCCGAACATGGCCTAATCCCTGATGATGAGGGGTAAATACACCGAAACACGTGTCCAGGGATGGCGAAGATAGCGAAGATAGCAGAGAATCGAAAGAAGATGCATCGCGGAACACGAACTACACTTACCACAGTCCTTAGGGGCGATCCCGCTTGTGTGTGAGTAGTGTGCGACCCCACCCCCAATTGTAATGTTAAAGCTCCCTCGAGCAGTTGGCTGACGAGCCTGGGACCCCGCACCTGCGCGCCTGAGTGGTACTAAACCTGGTAATATTTGGCAGCCACCGGCAACCCCAGAACATGGCCTAATCCCTGCTGATGAGGGGTAACTACCCCGAAACACGTGTCCAGGGATGGCGAAGATAGCGAAGATAGCAGAGAATCGAAAGAAGATGCATCGCGGAACACGAACTACACTTACCACAGTCCTTAGGGGCGATCCCGCTGGTGTGAGAGTAGTGTGCAACCCCACCCCCAATTGTAATGTTGAAGCTCCCTCGAGCAGGTGGCTGACGAGCCTGGGACCCCGCACGTGCGCGCCTGAGTGGTACTAAACCTGGCAATATTTGGCAGCCACCGGCAACCCCAGAACATGGCCTAATCCCTGCTGATGAGGGGAAAATACCCCGAAACACGTGTCCAGGGATGGCGAAGATAGCGAAGATAGCAGAGAATCGAAAGAATATGCATCGCGGAACACGAACTACACTTACCACAGTCCTTAGGGGCGATCCCGCTGGTGTGTGAGTAGTGTGCGACCCCACCCCCAATTATAATGTTAAAGCTCCCTCGAGCAGTTGGCTGACGAGCCTGGGACCCCGCACCTGCGCGCCTGAGTGGTACTAAACCTGGCAATATTTGGAGGCCACCGGCAATCCCAGAACATGGCCTAATCCCTGCTGATGAGGGGTAAATACCCCGAAACACGTATCCAGGGATGGCGAAGATAGCGAAGATAGCAGAGAATCGCAAGAAGATGCATCGCAGAACACAAACTACACTTACCACAGTCCTTTGGGGCGATCCCTCTGGTGTGTGAGTAGTGTGCGACCCCACCCCCAATTGTAATGTTAAAGCTCCCTCGAGCAGTTGGCTGACGAGCCTGGGACCCCGCACCTGCGCGCCTGAGTGGTACTAAACCTGGCAATATTTGGCAGCCACCGGCAACCCCAGAACATGGCCTAATCCCTGCTGATGAGGGGTAAATACCCCGAAACAAGTGTCCAGGGATGGCGAAGATAGCGAAGATAGCAGAGAATCGAACGAAGATGCATCGCGGAACATGAACTACACTTACCACAGTCCTTAGGGGCGATCCCGCTGGTGTGTGAGTAGTGTGCGACCCCACCCCCAATTGTAATGTCAAAGCTCCCTCGAGCAGTTGGCTGACGAGCCTGGGACCCCGCACCTGCGCGCCTGAGTGGTACTAAACCTGGCAATATTTGGCAGCCACCGGCAACCCCCGAACATGGCCTAATCCCTGATGATGAGGGGTAAATACACCGAAACACGTGTCCAGGGATGGCGAAGATAGCGAAGATAGCAGAGAATCGAAAGAAAATGCATCGCGGAACACAAACTACACTTACCACAGTCCTTAGGGGCGATCTCGCTGGTGTGAGAGTAGTGTGCGACCCCACCCCCAATTGTAATGTTAAAGCTCCCTCGAGCAGATGGCTGACGAGCCTGGGACCCCGCACCTGCGCGCCTGAGTGGTACTAAACCTGGCAATATTTGGCAGCCACCGGCAACCCCAGTACATGGCCTAATCCCTGCTGATGAGGGGTAAATACCCCGAAACACGTGTCCAGGTATGACGAAGATAGCGAAGATAGCAGAGAATCGAAAGAAGATGCATCGCGGAACACGAACTACACTTACCACAGTCCTCAGGGGCGATCCCGCTGGTGTGTGAGTAGTGTGCGACCCCACCCCCAATTGTAATGTTAAAGCTCCCTCGAGCCGTTGGCTGACGAGCCTGGGACCCCGCACCTGCGCGCCTGAGTGGTACTAAACCTGGCAACATTTGGCAGCCACCGGCAACCCCAGAACTTGGCCTAATCCCTGCTGATGAGGGGTAAATACCCCGAAACACGTGTCCAGGGATGGCGAAGATAGCGAAGATAGCAGAGAATCGAAAGAAGATGCATTGCGGAACACGAACCACACTTACCACAGTCCTTAGGGGCGATCCCGCTGGTGAGTGAGTAGTGTGCGACCCCATCCCCAATTGTAATGTTAAAGCTCCCACGAGCAGTTGGCTGAGGAGCCTGGGACCCCACACCTGCGCGCCTGAGTGGTACTAAACCTGGCAATATTTGGCAGCCACCGGCAACCCCAGAACATGGCCTAATCCCTGCTGATGAGGGGTAAATACCCCGAAACACGTGTCCAGGGATGGCGAAGATAGCGGAGAATCGAAAGAAGATGCATCGCGGAACACGAACTACACTTACCACAGTCCTTAGGGGCGATCCCGCTGGTGTGTGAGTAGTGTGCGACCCCACCCCCAATTGTAATGTTAAAGCTCCCTCAAGCAGTTGGCCGACGAGCCTGGGACCCCGCACCTGCGCGCCTGAGTGGTACTAAACCTGGCAATATTTGGCAGCCACCGGCAACCCCAGAACATGGCCTAATCCCTGCTGATGAGGGGTAAATAAACCGAAACACGTGTCCAGGGATGGCGAAGATAGCAGAGAATCGAAAGAAGATGTATCGCGGAACACGAACTACACTTACCACAGTCCTTAGGGGCGATCCCGCTGGTGTGTGAGTAATGTGCGACCCCACCCCCAATTGTAATGTTAAAGCTCCCTCGAGCAGTTGGCTGACGAGCCTGGGACCCCGCACCTGCGCGCCTGAGTGGTACTAAACCTGGCAATATTTGACAGCCACCGGCAACCCCAGAACATGGCCTAATCCCTGCTGATGAGGGGTAAATACCCCGAAACACGTGTCCAGGGATGGCGAAGATAGCGAAGATAGCAGAGAATCGAAAGAAGATGCATCGCGGAACACGAACTACACCCTTAGGGGCGATCCCGCTGGTGTGTGAGTAGTGTGCGACCTCACCCCCAATTGTAATGTTAAAGCTCCCTCGAGCAGTTGGCTGACGAGCCTGGGACCCCGCACCTGCGCGCCGGAGTGGTACTAAACCTGGCAATATTTGGAGCCACCGGCAACCCCAGAACATGGCCTAATCCCTGCTGATGAGGGGTAAATACCCCGAAACACGTGTCGAGGGATGGCGAAGATAGCGAAGATAGCAGAGAATCGAAAGAAGATGCATCACGGAACACGAACTACACTAACCACAGTCCTTAGGGGCGATACCGCTGGTGTGTGAGTAGTGTGCGACCCCACCCCCAATTGTAATGTTAAAGCTCCCTCGAGCAGATGGCTGACGAGCCTGGGACCCCGCACCTGCGCGCCTGAGTGGTACTAAACCTGGCAATATTTGGCAGCCACCGGCAACCCCAGTACATGGCCTAATCCCTGCTGATGAGGGGTAAATACCCCGAAACACGTGTCCAGGTATAACGAAGATAGCGAAGATAGCAGAGAATCGAAAGAAGATGCATCGCGGAACACGAACTACACTTACCACAGTCCTCAGGGGCGATCCCGCTGGTGTGTGAGTAGTGTGCGACCCCACCCCCAATTGTAATGTTAAAGCTCCTTCAAGCAGTTGGCTGACCAGCCTGGGACCCCGCACCTGCGCGCCTGAGTGGTACTAAACCTGGCAATATTTGGCAGCCACCGGCAACCCCAGAACATGGCCTAATCCCTGCTGATGAGGGGTAAATAAACCGAAACACGTGTCCAGGGATGGCGAAGATAGCAGAGAATCGAAAGAAGATGTATCGCGGAACACAAACTACACTTACCACAGTCCTTAGGGGCGATCCCGCTGGTGTGTGAGTAGTGTGCGACCCCACCCCCAATTGTAATGTTAAAGCTCCCTCGAGCAGTTGGCTGATGAGCCTGGGACCCCACACCTGCGCGCCTGAGTGGTACTAAACCTGGCAATATTTGGCAGCCACCGGCAACCCCAGAACATGGCCTAATCCCTGCTGATGAGGGGTAAATACCCCGAAACACGTGTCCAGGGATGGCGAAGATAGCGAAGATAGCAGAGAATCGAAAGAAGATGCATCGCGGAACACAAACTACACTTACCACAGTCCTTAGGGGCGATCCCGCTGGTGTGTGAGTAGTGTGCGACCCCACCCCCAATTGTAATGTTAAAGCTCCCTCAAGCAGTTGGCTGACGAGCCTGGGACCCCGCACCTGCGTGCCTGAGTGGTACTAAACCTGGCAATATTTGGCAGCCACCGGCAACCCCAGAACATGGCCTAATTCCTGCTGATGAGGGGTAAATACCCCGAAACATGTGTCCAGGGATGGCGAAGATAGCGAAGATAGCAGAGAATCGAAAGAAGATGCATCGCGGAACACGAACTACACTTACCACAGTCCTTAGGGGCGATCCCGCTAGTGTGTGAGTAGTGTGCGACCCCACCCCAATTGTAAAGTGTGCCCACTTGCCAGGCCTAAACCTTCTCTTTTACTAATTGTGAGGCACCCCTATGGTTGGCCCAAGGTAACCCCTTGGGCATGGTGCAGTGTATTTAAAAAGTAGAACATGTTCTGGTGTGTTGTACATGTCCTGATTGTTAAATACTGCTTGTTAAAAATGGGGGTATAGTTGGCAGAGGTTCGCACCTTGTCCAAGTAGGGACCCTTCCTTCTAGTCTGGGTAAGGTGGATTACATGTCTAAAATAACCTCTTCTCACTCCCTTGATAGCTCGGCACGAGCAGTCAGGCCTATCTCATAGGCAAGGTGAAAAGCATTTGCACATAACACACATTAATACAGCTAAAATGCTACAAAAGGACACCACATCATTTTTTAGAAAAATAGTCAATATTATCTGTGTAAAACAAGACCAAAATGATAAAAATCAAACATACAGTACTCCAAATATGAATATTCCAAAAATAAACTTAAAATACAGGTCCCTGAAGTCGATAGCTCCGTCCCGGGCTATCACGGAATTGTGCACAAACAAATCCTACAGTTCAGGCTGACCGCAGCATCGGACGCCAGCTACTCTGTCAGAAAGACCCGCAAACAATACCTTGGAAATGCAGGGCTTCGTGGACCTTGCGATGAGCTCCGGAGAGGTGGTGTCGGCATGTGTTGGTCCTGGAGGTTCGTGAAATTTAAGCCAGGAGTGCCGGCATCGGCAGGCCTCAGTGCTGCTATGCAAAGTGGAGCAGTGCGGGGTGTGGTGCCCTCAGGTCGCAGTGCAGGCAGCGGCTCGGTGAAAGTGCCAAGCGGCGTCGGTGAGACCAGGGCTGTGGTGCGAAGTGGGACGGTGCTCGCTGCGGTGATGGCAGGTCACAGTGTGTTAGATCTTGGGGTCTCTAGTTGGCAATGGTATACACCTTTGTCCAAATAGGGACCCTTGCTTCTAAATCAGGATAAGGGGATTACACTACTGGATAATCCCTGCTCACTCCCTTGGTAGCTTCAACAAGCAGACAGGCTTATCTCAGAGGCAGTGTGTCAAGCATTTGTGAATATACACAGTAATAGTGTGAAAACACTATAGATGGACACAACACAGGTTTTATAAAAATAAGTGTTCTTTATATAGACTTAACACAAGACCACAAACGACAAAAATCCACAATATTGTACTTAAGATTGACCTAAAGATGGTAAAAGTTACTTAGTTCAAGTTGATGATAAGTGCAACAAAGTTCTCAACAAAGTATCTGGATGCGTTACCCAAAATGAACAAAAGGCTTGCAAAAGGGGAGATGCATTGGTTCCGTGATCTGGGGGAGATGATGTGTTGCGCCTCAATGCTTGCGCAGAGTAGGGGATGAGTCGTGATCCTTACCGGTGTGGGGAGGATGCATAGGCTCTCGTCTTGCGGTCCGGTTGCGATGCGCAAGATGACACCTCGATGTGATAATCCTGGTGCGATGCGAGAAGATGGCGCCCTTTATCCGGCGATGCGATGACGATGCGTAGACACCCTGGCAGCCTTGCGATGACACTGTACTTTGGAGCCGCGACAGGCCCTGCGACACGCTCCTCCGGTGATGCGATGGCGACTCTCTTGATGGCGTCACGCTTCTCCGGTGATGCGACAGCAGGAAGTTTCGACAAAGACGCGCTTCCTGGGAGATGCGGTAAAGGCACGCTTCTCCGGCGATGCGACAATTTCAACTGGCAAGTCAACAACGTCTCCTCGTCGTGCTTCAACATCCTACGCATGCTACGGAAGATCTTCTGGTGGATCCCCACCGAGACAAGGAAGACCGTCACCCAGGCCCTCGTCACCAGCCGACTGGACTACGGCAACGCCCTCTACGCCGGTACCACCGCCAAGCTCCAGAAGAGACTCCAGCGGATCCAGAACGCCTCAGCCAGACTCATCCTCGACATCCCACGAACCAGCCACATCTCCGGACATCTGAGAGACCTTCACTGGCTCCCCGTCAACAAAAGAATCACCTTCCGCCTCCTCACCCACGCACACAAAGCCCTACACGACCAAGGCCCGAGCTACCTCAACAGTCGAGTCAACTTCTACGCTCCGAAACGCCACCTCCGATCAGCCAACCACGCCCTCGCCGCCGTCCCCCGCATCCGAAGAGCGACGACAGGAGGAAGGTCCTTCTCCTACCTGGCCGCCAAGACCTGGAACTCCCTCCCGACCGACCTGCGCCTGACCCAAGACCACCTCTCCTTCAGGAAGAAGCTGAAGACCTGGCTGTTCGAGCAGTAGCGGCACCCCCCACCCCCCCCCCCCCAGCGCCTTGAGACCCTACGGGTATGTAGCGCGCTCTATAAGTGCCACTGATTGATTGATTGATTGAACTGCGGCAGCGTCCTGCATCTTGGTGCGTCCCGCTTCTAGCTCCCAGCGACACGCAGGCTTTGGCAAACAGAATTCCCAGCAAGATTAAGGGCCAGATATAGGAGGCCTAATTCCGGTCGGTAACGGCCGAAATAACCGAATTTCGGCCGTTACTGACCGGAATTAGGCTTTTCATATGTAGGGGCCTGAATTAAGGATTCGGTAATTTACCGAATCGGTAATTTAAGGAATCGGTAAATTACCGAATTCTTAAATACCGATTCGGTAAATTCCCGAATTCCTAATATAGGGAGCACTTAAATGAGTGCTTTTCCCATGTTAGGATTCTTTATTTACCACCAACTACAAGTTGGTGGTAAATAACGACAACCTCCAAAAAAGCAATTTCATGCAAATTATTTCAGTGCCATGTGGCAGACATACATGCCCTTAGGGCATGTATGTGTGCCACAAGTGCACCCATACACAATTGAGGGGTGCAACAGGGTGCCAAAGTGACACCCTGCCACCCTTCGTTGTTTTCCCCCTTTTACCGAATCGGTATATACCGATTCGGTAGTTCCCATTTATTCCTATGGACCTCCAGGCCCATAGGAATGAATGGGGAATACCGAATCGGTAAATACTGATTCGGTAAATACTGAATCTTAACGATTCGGTAATACTTACCAAATTTTTCCCTACATAGCATTTACCGATTCTAAAATACCGAATCTGTAAAATTCGTTATTTTAGAATCGGTAAATGTCCCTGACCTACATCTGGCCCTCAGTCTTTTGTCCCTGAGACTTCAGCCGGAGGCAAGCACAAGTTTAAGCCATTGGAGAATATTCTGTAAAATGATGAAAGTCCTTAAAAAGTTCCTTCTCCTTTCCTTGGCAATGAAGAAACCACTGCAGGCCAACCCAGTAAACAGCACACTGGCAGAGGGGCAGTCCAAACTCCCGCAGCTTCCTTGGTTGTTCTGCTTGGCAAAAGGTTTCTTGTTCCCAGAAGTGATCTAAAGTTCTTGGATCTGAGTCCCAATATTTATACTACTTTTCTCTTTGTTTTCTGAAAGCAGAGGGGCCTTTGCCCAGTCCAAACCAGTTCCTGAGCACTTTCTTTACATGACTCCTTCCTTCCTTTCACAGTGCAGAGCAGAGACATCAGACACACCACAGAAGGTGGAGCCAGCATTGTAGAGGGAAGGCCCAGCCCTATTCAAGTCCCAGGTGCAACTCCTACCTCCCATCTAGATGCAGATCTTTCTATTCACCACTGGGCTGCCTCAGCCTGTCTCTTGGAATCCCCCAGCCCTGTCACTCAAAACTCCAGACAAGGAATACACAACCTAGCAGAGGCAGGCCTGGACAGTTAGGCTATAAAATATCTACTTTCTAAAAGGGGTATTATCAAACATGAATGTTAAAACCAACTTTACTAAAATATATATTTTATAATTCTGAGTTCAAGCATACTAAATTCGAATTTCTACCATGTTCCCTGAGTCAGTTAGGATTATAAGATGTAATAATCTAACTGCCCATTCTGGCCGATGGAGAACAAGTAGCCTTGCAATAGTGAAAACCAAAAATGGCTGTAATTCCCTATTAGGACATGCTACACACACCAGGTAATGTCCTACCTTATACTTACAATTCACCCTGCCCTTGGGACTACCATAGGGGTGGCTGATATGAAGCAAAGGGAAGGCGTTAGGGACTGGCAAGTGGGTGCACTTGCCAAGTCGACATGGCAGTCACAGACAGCACACAGGCCTTGCAATGGCAGGCCTGAGACACACTTTACAAGCTGCTTCTGTGGGTGGCACAACCAGTGCTGCTAGCCCACCAGCAGCATTTGATTTCAAGTCCTGGGCACACATGGTGAACTGTACTAGGGTTTGATCAGTAAATCAAAAGCCCCAATCATGGAATCACTAATCAGTACATCAATTTAACATAGGGAGCACTTGCACTATGGCACTGAATAGCAGTGGCACAGTGCCCAAAGCATATAACCAGCAAAAACATTTAAAAACAGAGTAGGCAATCAGTAAAAATGGAAGGGAAACTCCCGCAAATGATGCCAGGTCTAACACAGTGCAAGCAGCAGCAACGTTGCTGCTGAAGCTCTAATGTCGGTAGACAATCTGGAGTCGATGGTGCCGGCAGGCCAATGCTGCGGTTTGTGACGGAGAGGAGCACTGAGTAACTTACAAGCAGTGGCCCCAGGCCACGGTTCTGGCAGCGTTGTCAATGTCGGCGTGCAGGATTGTCATTGGGGATACCAGGGTGGTGGTGCGCAGCTAGGCGGTGTGAAGAGTGGTGCCCTTGGGTCACTATGCAAGCAGCGGCTCGGGGGGAGGGGGGTCATTGGCTGCGTCGTGAGTGAGACCAGGGTTGCAGTGCGAAGTGGGCGATGCTCTTTGCAGTGCCAACACGTCACGGAAGCGGCAGCGGCATCGTTGATGGCGTTGGGTTGCTTTTTCCTTTGTGGCAGCTGAAACACGCAGTTCCAGATGTGATGGAGGATGGTGAAGTCTTTGGTGTGTCTGAGACCTCCAACAGGAGGCAACCTCTACTTCAAGCCCAAGACAGAAGCAGCAACTGCATGCCAACCCAACAAAGCAACAAACAGCAAAGTGGAAGTACTCCTCCTGTGAGCTCTTCTTCTTGGCAGGGTCCTTAGTCCAAAGGTTTACTAAAGTTCTGGGGTCAGGGCCCCAACATTTATACTACTTATCCCTTTGAAGTAATAGGAAGCAAGCTCCTCTTGCTCAGTAGAAACCACTTGTGTCCTCTCTAGGCCAGCTTTACCACAGGAGGTGGAGGAGACTGCATTGTGCAAAGCAGACGCAGCCTATTCAGGTCCTAGTGAAAACTCCTCCCACCACTCTAAATTCAGAAAGGTGTATTCAGCCTGGCTATGAGTCACCCGGAAAGGCAGGATACACCGCAACCCCCCATTGTGCCTGTCTACAGTGAATGCGCATCCCTAGCTCCTGTCACTCCAAACCCAAATGGAGAATACACAAACAGGCAGAGGCACACAGGATGGTTAAATAAGAAAATGCTCACTTTCTAAAAGTGGCATTTGTAAACACACAATTGCAAAACCACTTTTACTAAAAGATGTGCAATTAAATTTCTCAGCTCAGGGAGCCTAAACTCCATTTCTTTCTCTATCTTTTCCCAATTGAAAGTTACACTTTTAAAATGTTACAAGGTAGCTCCAATGTTCACCTATGGGAAAGACAGGTTTTCAATACTGAAAAACGAAATTGGCAGCATTTCACTATCAGGACATGTAAAACACACCAGCACATGTCCTACCTTTCACATACACCGCACCCTGCCCACAGGGGTACCTTTAGCCTAGGATAGGGGTGCCTTACATGCAGTAAGGAGAAAGGTTAGGGCCTGGCAAGTGGGAGCACTTGCCAGGTCGACGTGGCAGTTAAAACTGTGTGCAGACACTGAAGTGGCAAGTCTGAGACACATTTGAAGAGCTACTTCGGTGGGTGGCACAACCAGTGCTGCAGGCCCACTAGTAGCAGTTGATTTACAGGCACTGGGCATATAAAGTGCACAGTGCTAGGGACTTACAAGTACATCAAATATACCAATCATGGAAAACCAATCATAACACAATTTACAGTAGGAGCACTTACACTTTAGCACTGAATAGCAGTGCAAAAGTGCGCAGAGACACCAAACCAGCAAAAACAAAGTCTTTTAGTGTAGTTGTTTTTTAAAGAACAAGTTACTTACCTTCGGTAACAATATATCTGTAAGAGACATCGATTTGTTATAAATTCCTTACCTTGTGAATTACCCCCAGGTGTCAGACTGTATCCGGAGAAATTTTTTGTCAGCAGTACCCCTGCGCGTCGAAAGGTGGCGTCGGTCGGTTCCGCGTAAGTCGTTGTTGTCGTGGTCGCCGGGATGACATTGCAGCAGCTACTTAGACGCTGCACTCGCGTGCTGACGTCGGTTCTGTACACGACTTTCAACGCCAGAAGTGCAGAGCCATGCAAGACACTAACCACTGGTGTGAAAAACTAGGGCCCTGAAATGAAATCCTTAACCCTAGAAGTCAGTTCGCAGAACGGGGAGAATGGGTGGGGCAGTAGGAAATCTATAACTTATCTATGTCTCTTACAGATATATAGCTACCGAAGCTAAGTAACTTGTTCATCTGAAAGAGAAAGTTAGTTATAGTTTCCTGACCTTAGAATAGATACCCTAGCAATACCATCCTTGGAGGAGGGACTGCGAACTAAGTTCACACCAGAAATTCCTGGAGGACAGAACGGCAAAATAGCTGTCCCTTGGGACTAGGCTGTCCAGGCAGTAATGTCTGGTGAATGTGTGCAAGGATGCCCACGTGGCCGCCTGGAAGATGTCAAGGAGTGGGACTCAACGTGCCAATGCAGTAGTTGCTCTGGTAGGCCTAGTGGAATGAGTACACAGCCCCACTGGAGGTTCCTTTTACGCTAAAGCGCAAGAGACTTTAATACAAAGGACAACTCATTGAGAGATGGTACGCTTTTGGTCAGCCTGACCTTGCAACGAAGAGTTGATCACCCATCCGGAATTCTTTTGTGCAGTCAAGATAGAAGGACAGCACACATTTTGGGTCCAGACAGTGGAGTCTCTCATCCTCCTTGGAAGGTTTCAGAGGTAGGAAAAAGGTGGGCAAAGTGATAGTTTGCCCAATGTGAAAAGGTGTGACTACTTTAGGGAGGAACAAGGGTCTTATCCTAAGCACCACTTTGTCCAGATTCACAGAGAAGAAAGGGGGCTTGGAAGATAGAGCCTGACACTCACTCACCCTGCGAGCAGAGGTGATGGCAGCAAGGAAAGCAGTTTTTAGAGTGAGGAGCTTGGGAGGACAGTTGTGGAGAGGCTCAAAAGGAGTGCACATAAGATAAGTTAAAACAAGATTCAAGTCCCACTGGAGCATTATGAAAGGAGATGGAGAAAATAGATGAATCATGCCATTAAAGAATCTATTTGCAATAAGGGACTCGAATAAAGAGGGCTTATCTGGTAGACAAAGAAAAGCAGAAATATCTGCAAGATAGCCTTTTAGAGTGTTCAGAGCAGAGCCCTGCTGGGTCAAAGAAAGGATGAACAAAAGAACCCTGGAAAGAGGAGCAGAGAGGAGATCCACAGCCTTTGCTGCGCACCATGCCACAAACGTATTCCATCGACAGGCATATACCATCTTAGTGGAGGGACGCCTGACTGCCAAGATGATGTTACAGACTTCGGGAGGAAGGTCATAACCATTGCTGCTCAATCTCCACACAAGGAGGTGGTTCAGGTGGAGGGCCTTCCCCTGGGGCAGTCTGATCGGAGGATCGATAGCCCTGCTCAGGAGCTCGGTGTACCAGACTCGTCATGCCCTGTCCGGAGCCCAAGAATGACTTGGGCCCAGTCACACTTGATCATCTTCAGCACTTGGGGCAGAAGTGGAACAGGCGAAAAGGCGTACAGGAGGCCGCAGTTCCACTCGCGACGAAAAGCGTCGCCGAGCAAGTTCCACTTTGGAAATTCCCATGCGTAAAACTGCGGACACTGGGTGTTCTCTTCGGTGGCAAACAGATCTAACCAAGGCTCTCCCCACCGGTCAAAGAGCTCTTGCACTGCCTCCGAGTGAAGATGCTATTCGTGATCTACCAGGCACAGATGGCTGAGTTTTTCTGGCCTGGATTTCAGAGATTGAACCACCAGGGTCATGCCCTGATGTTCCAGCAATGTCCAGAGGCAAAGCGCCTCTTGATATAGGGTCCACGACCCTACCCCACCCTGTTTTTTGCAGTATCACATGAAGGTGGTGTTATCTGTGAACACCTGCATTACCTTCCCTTTGAGGGAGGGGAGGAATGATTTCAGTGCCTGGCGGATCGCCCGGAGCTCCAACAGGTTGATATAGAGCCCGGAGCCTGCCAGAGGCCAGACCCCTCTGACCTACTCCTCTCCCAGATGGCCACCTCATCCCAGGAGTGACACATCCATCAGTACCGTTACGTCTGGTTGGGGAAGGGAGAGGGATCTGCCTCTGACCCAATCTTGGATCGTTAACCACCACTGCAGTTGTTGTACAGTCCCTCCGAGATCTGGATATAGTCGGAAAGACTTCCCTGATGCTGTGCCCACTGGAACTTCAGGTCCACCAGCAGGATGCAAGAGGCCATGAGGCCCAGCAGCCTCAGTTTCATTCTCACCAAAATCCAGGATAGAGGCTGAAAGATCCGTATCATAGCCCGCATAACCCAGACTCGCTGCTCGGGAGGATAGGCCTGAAGCTGCACTGTGTCCAGACCAGCTCCAATGAAAGGGAGTATGGGAAGCTGGCTTGGTATATGATCCACTCTTATGTAAGTGGGCACCCTGAACCAATTCAGACAACCCTTATGGTGATTTTAGTGATCTTAGACGACTGTAGAAATCTCTCTAAGTGGTAGCTGTGGAGAGCAGCATTCAGGCTTAGTCCAGAAGGAGTGTAAAGCAGCTTGTTTTACCAGAACATAATCTTGTAGGTATAGATTAAGTGAAAAAGAACCACACAGTGTATTTATAAAAATATGTATTTATTATAAGACACTCACTAACACATACAGATATCTCCTACTTGGATATATGATACACACAATCCTTTGCTATAGAAACAGGTAAGTCGCACAGAATACACAATGGTCCCCTGGGGAAGACCAAACCATATACTAAAATAGTGGTATGCGAACCACGACTCAAGTAAAGACTATACCCAGAGGACATAGGAGTGCCAGGGACCAAAGGAACCGCCCAAGGTGAGTATCTAGGAGCCCCACGGAGGTCGTGTGCTGTGTGGGAACATGACAGCCTCTCCATACAAATCAACGCGTAAGTCGCAGTTGCAACTTTAAGGAAAGAGGACCGTTCCCAGTGGACCCTGACAAAAACCTGTGGAGGACAAGAGGTTGGAGAGCCACCCCACCCGTGGATACCCTTGGAACCAGGTTACCTGAACCAGGGAAGCCGGGTGCATAGCTGTGAATTGGCGTTGGAAACCGTCGTCAAACTCAATGGGAGACTTCAGGAAGATGCTCCTGCTGGAGAAGGTGAAAGTGTCTGGTGAAACCTAAAGGTGGATTCATGGTGAAGAGTACCTGCAAGAAGAGGGGACAGAGTCTAGACACTCAGGAGTGACCAGGGGGCATGTGAGATAAGTGCCCACCGATGTCAGGTGTTGCAGTAAAGACATGTCCTATGAGCTGCAGCTGTGAGGACCAGGCAATGCTGTGGAAGACCAGGGGCTGCTCACGAGCTGTCCAACGTCAGATGTCGAGAGCTGAGGGGTCGGTGTCCGTCGGTAGCACCAACAAGCCTTGGCAACTGCCAAAAGCGTGAAAAGCGAAGAAGGTAGAGTGTCGGGTCCAGCAAGGTCCAGGTGACTCACCACAAGCAGGGGAGTCAAGGCAGGCCCCGCAGAAATCAAGGGGGGCCTAAAAAGGACACACAGGCCCAAGGCACTGGAGTCACAAGAGGACCTCAAGCAGCTCACCAAAGAAGCAGGCATCCAGTGCAAGTGATACAGTGAGGATGAAGATCATGGTCACAGGAGATGCTTGAGGTGGGGGCTACTTGGACTGCTGCTGGCTCTCAGAGCCGCAAGGTTACTGGGCCCCACATCCGCGGCCACGCAGAGCCTGGTAAGATTGCGTGAACGAGTGGCTAGACTGGCCCGGATGAGGCTGCTGTTGCCAGGAGCGAAAAGCAGACTGGAGTGGGCAGGAAGACGCAGCGAGGCCTACCGATCTGACCGTAGCCCGAGAATCCTTAAAGTGCTCCAGCGCTGAGTCTGCTTTGTTGCCAAAAATATTACGCCCATCAAAAGGCATTTCCAGCAAAGTTGACTGGACATCCCCCGAAAAGCCAGATGTCCTCAACAGGCGTGGAGCCTAACGGCTACCGACTTGGCAATCGTTCTGCCTAGTGAATCCACATTGAATTGTGAATTTGGCTGTGTCTCTCCCATCTGCCACTGCCTGGGAGATTATGGCCAGAGCCTCCTCTGGGTACTGTGGTAGCATCTGCGTGACTGTATCCCAGATGGTATGGGAGTATTGGCCCAAGAGGTAAGAGGGATTCACAGACTGCAGGGCCAAGCTGTTCACAGGAATTATCTGTTACAGACCGCCCGGGACTTTTAGTATTCAGCAACAGCAGTCATTGATCTCCACCTTTACTAATATGGCTGCCTCCCACAATAAACTGTTAATCCTTGGAGATTTTAACCTGTGGCTGAATGGTTCCTTAGATACAGGGCTGCTTAACCTTCTCCACTCCTGTGAAAGTATTGGTCTCCACCAACATGTTATGGGAGTCACCCACAGGGCTGGACACAGGCTTGACCTGATCTTTTCAGTCCCTCAGCTAGTACATATGAGCGAAATTCTACCTATGACTTGGACTGACCACTTCCTTCTTAAATTCTTTGTTAATAGCATTAAGGCCTGCACACAGGCACAAGATACTATCACTGAATTTATGTGCAGGGACTGGAGAGCTCTTGGGAGGTTAAGAACTACTGGTGCAGTATTTAGGGTTGAGGACAGTTTCTCTTCAGACTGTCTAGTCGATGTAAACTATGCTTCTATGTGTCTTAGAATCACAACGAGGGTAGACTCTCTTGCCCCGCTAAATAAACGCAGATACAAGAGTAGAGCCTCAGCTCCCTGGTTCAACGATTCTTTAAAGGCTTTAAAACTAGCCTGTAAACAGGCTGAAAGGAAATGGAGGCAAGGGTACACAAACGCTGGCAGATTGTTCTGAAAAGCTAAACTTGCCGAATATAAAGCCCTGATTCGCAAATCCAAAGCCGACTACTTCTGCTCTACGATCTGTACTGCGGCTAATAGTTCTAAAAGCATTTTTCAGATTTTGAAGGGTCTCACTAACCCTGAATGCACTAAAACGTCGACTCCCCCTACGCAGACTCTCTGTGATAACCTTGCTCTGTTTTTCAAAGAAAAAATTGACACTATTATTCAAAATCTCAGCACCTCTACCATTATGACTTGCTCCATCAGTCCAGGGGAAGGGGATGCAGGGGATGGAGAGGGGATCCCTGGCTGGCAGTCTACTGATCTCTTTTCGGAGTTTCCTCCGATTACGGAGGAGGACCTAGGCAGACTGGCTCGGGGGATTTCTTCTGGATCACCTCTGGACCCTATCCCTCATAAAATTTGGAAAGACTATGGGGAGGAATTATTTCCTACCCTTTGTAGGATTTGCAATCAATCATTGGCGAGTGGCACTGTCCCGGCATCCTGGAAACAGGCTCTTGTATCCCCGCTGTTAAAAAAACCCTCCCTTAACCCAGAATGTCTACAAAATTATAGACCAATCTCCTTGTTACCGTTCCCTGCAAAAATCACTGAACGTTGGGTGAGCTCGCTCCTTTCTCAACATCTGGAGCAACATCAATTCCTGGATGAAATCCAATTTGGTTTTCGCCCAGCCCATGGGACCGAAACGGCCTTGCTCACTGCCATGGAGGATCTTCGAATGCGTGCGGACAGAGGTCAAGCAGTGGCTCTGATTCTGCTTGACCTGTCTGCCGCATTTGATACGGTAAATCATGTGATCCTCCTGGAGAGATTGAGTGAGGCCGGGGTAGGGGGTGTTGCCCTGCGATGGTTTTGCTCCTTCCTATGCAATAGGCAGCAGGGGGTGTCCCTCCCCCCTTTTCAATCTGCATTCTCCCCGGTGTCCCAGGGGGTGCCTCAGGGTTCGGCAGTTGGTCAGATTTTATTCAACGTGTATCTGAAACCCCTGATCACGTTGATAAAATCTCATCAGATCAATGCTATTAACTACGCAGATGATACCCAAATCATCTTGTCGTGGGAGGGTGAGGAAGCGATCCCGCTGGAGACTTTTCATGACTGTATGCGAGATACGGCGCGTTGGTTACACAATAACTCACTGCAGTTCAACGCCAGCAAGACTGAGGTGTTGTTTTGTGCTGGAAGTCGGATTCCCCGTCCTTTCCCGGACAATTTCTGGCCTCCAGAAACAGTGACAAAAACTCAACCGGTCACCATTGTTCGCAATCTGGCCGTCATGTTGGACAGTAAATTAAGCATGGAAGCTCAGGTGGCGAAAACGGTGTCCACTTGTTTTGCCCTCTTTAGGCCTCTTCGAAAGATCCTACCTTTACTTCCCTTACAGGCCCGGGCCTTGGTAGTCAGATGCACCATATTGAGCAGACTCGACTACTGCAATGCCCTTCTGCTTGAGTCACCGGGTATGCTGCTAGATAGACTTCAAAGACTGCAGTCTGCTGCCGCCAAGCTTGCTCTTGGCTGGCCCAGAAGATCCTCTGCATCGGCGGCACTGGCTGTGCTCCATTGGCTTCCGCTGAGGCAGAGAATATCCTTCAAATCCCTCTGCCTAGTCTTCAAGGCCCTGCATGGACTTGGGCCCAGCTCCCTGCAAGCCAAATTTGCCTGGTATACCCCTACCAGAGCACTCCGCTCAGCAACTGCATGTTTGGTGAAGGTACCCAGGTTTAAGAGGGTCAGGGCTGGGGGCAGATCTTTCGGAGTTGCTGCCTCTAAACTCTGGAACAGTCTGCCCCGCCAAACCGAGGAACTTCTCCTCTTCAGGAAACGTGTTAAAACTTGGCTGTTTCCGAAGGTCTAACTTGCTGGACTCCTTCCCCCGCTACATTCTTGTCTGCCACTTTGTGAAGCCTAAGCGCCAGGATACCTGTAAGGTGATAGTCTGCGCTCTATAAATTCCTTAAATAAAATAAAATAATAAAGCTGGAGGAAGAGAACATGCGCTTCCCAATATGATCCAGCTTCTTGGATTTCCTATCTGGGGGAGTAGAAGAGAATGCGCCCTTGGAATGACCTCCAAACTTTTGGAGGAAGGGTGTTGGGTGAGGAAAACTGGGTCGCCCAGGGCCGGGTGATGGCAGCGGGCAATCGTCCTTTCCACACTGTGCTGTGCTTGGACCAGGTGCCCAGGAGGACGTCAGTAAGGGCTTCGTTGAAGGACAGAAGGGGTTCAGAGGAGGTTGCCGCAGGCTGAAGAACCTCTGTCAGAAGGTAGGCTTTGACTGCCATTAAAGGGTGCTCCAGCCCCAAGGCCTCATCCGCCCTTCGCACCACCACAGCGTAGGACGGTTCCTCCTCTGTAGCCATGGTAGGGGGAGAAAGAATGCCAAGATCTGGAGAAGTATCCAGACCACTGGCGTCACCCAGGTACTCTCTCCCATCTGGCTCTTCGAGCTGGTCTGCTTAAGGGTCCAACGACCCCTCCCAGTCCTCATCATCACCTTCTGGGCAATAGGAAACACCAGGGAATGAACAGGAATGAACAGGGAAACAAATTGCACCCTCCAGCATTGGGTCCGAAGTCGATTGACGTTGGCCCAGGTCCGGGGCCATCTCGGGGGTGAGGATGGGGACGGCGTTGGCCAGGGGAGTTGCTGGAGGGGTCAGCGCCAAGGAACATTGAGTAAGATTGACCGGCGACAATCTTTATCCACGGGGACCGGCTCCAGGGCAGAAGCTGCAGGCATTGATGGCCCAGGACCCCGATCGACTCCGCTGGGCCTGAAGGCGCGCCAGCAGAGTCGGGCTGCCCAAAAACAAGGTGGAGGGCCTTGTAAAACTATCAGAGCTGTGCAGAGGATGCTCTGACTCCCGGAAACAGGGGGAGAAGAGGAGTCGTCCCTGGAGAAGCATGGGAAATGGAGCCTTAGAGCGCCTACGCTCTGGGTCCAGCATCGCTTCAGCTGACCGTCAGGGAGAAGGTGAAGAGCGCCAGTGCTTCTTTGCCTTCTTCTTCTTAGACTTACTTGAGGATCTTGAGGACTTAGAGTGCGACGAGGTGTGATGGCTACACAGGCAGTCTCGAGACTTTCCTCTCGAATGACACCAGGAAAAGTAACGACGCGGAACAGTCCGCCGGGCCTCCAATAGCTTTCGCAAAGAGTTTGGATTCATGGCCTGTCAGTTGGAGCACGACTTCGGGTCGTGGTCATGCTCCAGACACCAAAGGCACACAAGGTGCGGATCCGTCACAGATATCAGCTTGTGATAGGAGTCGCAAGGAATGAACCCAGTCTGGCGTTGGGACATCCCTCGTGCACCAGGAGTCATAGACTTGAAAAAAAGTTGACAAAACGTCGAAAAAAGTTATTCAAAAAGTGACTAAGGGGTAGCTCTCTCCAGATCAGTGCTAGGCTGGAGTGGAAAAAGAAAGAACTGACATCAGAACACAGGGGCGGCGTCTAAGTAGGCACTGCAATGTCATCCTGGGGATTGCGATGTACAGGGGGACTGCTAAGAAACAATTCTCCGGATGCAGTCTGACGCCTGGGGGTAATTCTAAGGTAAGGAATCTATAACTAACTGTCACTCTCAGACTGCCACTTTTAGAAAGTGGGCATTTTCTTGCTTTACCATTCTGTACCTCTGCCAGCCTGTGGAATCCACGTCTGGTTTAGAATGGCAGTTGTGGTGTTTGTGAATTCACTCTTGACAGTCACACAAAGGGAGCTGAGTTGTTCCCTGCATATTCTGATGGCACAACACTAGGCTGATTGGTCTACCTGAGCCAGAGTGGTGGGAGGGGTTGTAACACCTGAATAGGGCTGTGACTGTGACTTGGAGCAGCCTCAACACAGGGTCCCGTTATGCGTGACAATGTAGAGTTTGCCTCATGTTCTCTGATGGACTTTGCGTTCATCAACTTTAAGTCAAAGCAGGTCTTGGAGTTGTAGTTCGGCCCCAGGCACCATAAGCATACATGGTAGAGATCATCGCAGAAACTTTTTTGCGACAGCCTTGATAGGAATCGAAGGCTATAGATTTGGGGAGATGGGGGAGATATCCCTTGTACACTGGAAAATGTTTCGGGTTCAAGTCTCAAAGTGACAATGAGGGAGCTTCGGATCCACATCAGGTGATATGGGAAGAAAGGAACTTACCTCAGCGAGCAGGAATAGTGCTCATATAGGCAGCACGTCCTCACACAAATCTGTCTCCAGCCCTCTGTAGTTTGTCTGGAGCCAGGTCAAGGAAAGGCAGGGTCTTGTGCACTACAAATACTTTTCTTTGTAGTTTGCCTACTTCAAAGGCAGCAACTGGTATAAGTACTGGAGTGGTGACACCTTAACTTCAGAACACTTCTGGACTAAGAGGAGATTCTGCCAAGAAGAAGACCTGGAGAAGCTGTAGGAGGGGAACTGCCACTCTGATTTTTGCTGTGTTGGGCTATTAAGGTCAATTCAATGGGGTCACCCTGTATCCCTCGGAACATGGGTTAATAGTTATAAAGCTACAAGTGATTCCGTTGAGTAAGTACCACGGGGTACTGGTTCAGAACATGATTATTTCTTTCACAATCAATAGTGATTTTGTACTAGACTTTTACAAATGTACCACACCTCAGTAAGTTTTTATCAAAAATATAAATTTATTAAATTATTTGTTATGTTTTTCTATTTTTCTCGCCAATTGTGTAAACAATATTAAAACAAACAAATAATACCAATGGGGGCTGTCTGGCAATGAAAACGCAATACCAAATACACAGACATTTCAATGGGTGACTGTGGTGACTTATACTGCATATGGGTGACCTTTCAAATTCAAACAATAAACAAGAAAATAACAAATTCTCCATCCTTTTCAGGTCTTTCACTTTAGCTAGTCCTATTCCTTACATTAATTGCTATAGTGAGCTAGGACATGAGATGGTTGAACGTCTAACCATCTCATGTTATTGTGCTTTTATTGTCAGACAGCTCCCGTTGGTATTATACGGATTTTCAATGCTTCGCAACCGACCCATCAACCCCCTCGCAGTAAGGAATCGACCTAGCACCTTCCCTGGCAGTATAGAATCGATGCATCACCTCCCCAGTACTGCAGTAAGGAATAAATGCATCACCACACCTGGCAGTAAGGAACCGAAGCATCGCTGTGCATTCCGGTGCTTCAGCTCCCCTGCACCTGTTTTCGATTTTGACCAAGGTACTTTCTCATAAAAGTGATGTATCCATAGTTTCCTAAGGCCTTAACTGTTCTGAATCTTTTAAAAGTAATATCTTTTGTTGTGTATATTAGATTTTTGTAAATTGTCTTGTTTTAGTCTGATAAATATTGGCTATTTTTCTAAGCTGGTGTAGTGATCTCTGGTAGTGTTTCTACTGTATACTGTATGTTTACATACAAATGCTTTACACATAGCCTCTGAGATAAGCCTGGTTGTTCATGCCAAGCTACCAAAGGGGTGAGCACGGATTATTTTAGCTGTGTAATCCCCTTACTCTGACTAAAATAAGGGTCCATACTCAGACAGGGTGCAAACCACTGCCAACTAGATACTTCAATTTCAAACACAACCATATTCCCCCAGAACCCATGGACTTTGGTTTCCCAGAATGCTTTCCCTTGGGTTCATCTTGCGCCAGTCCAAGAATTTCACCTCTAGGGGCACAATAGGAATGCCTCTGCCATCTCTCTTAATCATGACCTCAGTTCTGAAAAACAACAAAATAGAATGGAAGTCCTATTCCATTATTCCTAGCTGAGATATTCAGGTAAATTCCCCCCAGGACACTCAGTCCACAGCATAAAATGAGAGCCGAGAGGGAGGGGCTGTGATAGGCCATAATTCACCTCGCGGTGGACCGCCAGCTCAATAGCAAGATCTAACTACGAGTTTTTTAACTGCAGCAACTTTAATATATGATAATATAGTGGCTGCTGGCACTAGACATGTCCTCCAATGCATCCTTGTTAAAGGATTTCAAGTGTACTCATTCTAATTACAAAGCCTCAAAAGAGTCGTGTATTGTTACTTTTCATCACTACCTTCCCGAGTTCAGAGTGGGTAATTTGAGCACTTACTGTCTTCCTTGGATGTAGTAGTAATTTATTAGGCTCCCTCTCCAGAATTGATCTGTGATTCTCCGTAATCCATTGTCACCATTGTAGGCACAGAATATATCATCGAAAGTTGATAAGGTAGACATCCAAATATTTTGACACTATCACAATAGGCACAAAGTTATCTAGAGTCACCAAAACGGCCAAGTGAGCCAAGATTGGTGTTCATCTGAAAGTCACTTTCCTTCTGTAAAGTTCTTTCTGGTACGGCTATATGACCACAGATTCCTCACCTTTTAAATATTCCACAGATGTCAGACTAGATCCAGAAACGTTTCAGCAGTACCTCTGTTTGCCTGAAGGTAGTGTCTTGCTGCTCCCAAATGACGCTGTTCCACTCTGGAAATGATGTGCAGGGTCAAAATAGGCACCACTCTAATATGATGACATCAGCTGCATTCGAGACTGTCCATGCCCCAAGATGCAAGCCCCAACAGCAAAATGGTAGATAGTGCACAGATTCCTGGACTTGAGATCTTATTACTGGATAGAGTCCTATCACAGAACAGGGAGGATGGGCGGGGAGGAATCTGCAGCTAGATAGTCCCCAAAAGACAGAGTGTTACTGAAAGTAAGTAACTTGTTCTTCAGTTAGAGCCTTCCTCATCTTTTGAATGGATACCAAAAAAATACCAAAAAAATAACTATTTGGAGGTGGGTCTGTCACGGGACTCAAAAATTGTAATTCTTGCAGGACTGAGTGGTCAAAATGCCTCTCTAAGCAAGCCGGACTATCCAGACAATAGTGCTTCGTGAAGGTGTGGAGAGATGTTGTAGGAGAGTAGGATCGGCTTCTTATGGTTACCCCCACTTTTTGCTGATGTTTCACTGTTTTTCGACTTTAGTCTGGCTGGGACCCTGCTATCCAGGACCCCAGCCTAGCTGATTTCTCTCTAAATTGATTCCATGTATTTTAGGTACACTCCAGTTTGGTTACTGGGGTACCCTTATGAGTCCCTAGTTTATGCTACCTTAGGTACAAAGGGCATAGGTACCCCAGAGGCCTACCAGGGGCTGCAGCATGTATTTTGCCACCCCTGGGAAGCCTTCCAAAATGACACCACAGGACTGCTAATGAAGCCTGGGTAAGGTGGTGCATGCACCCCTTACTTAGATTTAGATATAGGTTACCTATATCTACCTAATATCACTACACATGTAAACCTATCAGTAACGCCTATGGCAGGCCATATCAATCCTGAAAGCAGGGTGCTGGGTTTTGTGTGAGAGGGTGCCCATGCATGAGCAGGCCCCTCTGCTGCCTTCGGAATCTATTCTCCGGGGTTGTTCTGTGATGCATCCAGACCATATACTCTTAAGTGCATTATAACCTTGCGGTAAATGCTAACTTTACAATAGCTGCAAGGAAACATGTCGTATTTGGTGTCAAACACTTTGGGAACAAACCCTCCCAGACAAGCTTTAGTGTATTGGGGCTGGGTGGGTGCACTCCAGGAGTGCATTGAAGTCTGAACTGGGGGCACACTGGGGGCACATTTGGTGTCCCTGTGCATAGCCCAAACCAGTTGCAGGGGCTACCATCGACGATCTACAGGACTAGATGACTGAATAATCTCCCTTGGAGTAAAGGAGTTACTCCCCTGCTTGGCAAGCACCAAATACGTGCATGCCCGGTTGGATCTTTGAAGCTCCAGCCAGACTCCGAAGTATTTGCCATACAGGAGGTGGGTTTCCAGACTTCCCAGAGGCCAACCCGCGTCCCCAGCAAAGCTGAGACCCGTAACCCTCGTGGGTACCTTGGAACCAGAACCCCTGGACACTGCACATTTGCAAGTGCATTAAATTCTTGACGTTCATTGAGGCTGTGCATTGGGTTACTTGTAGCCCAGACCCCAAGCACCTTTTCCATCGGAGATTGCTGGTCTACACTCCACAAGTGTTCCGTGCGCTGGCCCTTTGTGCTTTCGCTCGAGGTACCTTTGCGATCCCTGGTCCGTTGACTGGTGGGTCCCTGAGAAGGCAAATTTGACTTTCCTTGGGCTTCCCTGGTTGCTCCAGACGTGCCCTGCCACTCCACCACTTGGGGAGTGCCACGGACCTTGCTGGTCCGCACCGAAGCATCTTTCCTCTTCCTGTGTGGGTTGCTGTTGCCAAGGCTTGTTGTGTCCAATCCGGGCACCGACGCTGCAGCACTCGACATCCTTTATGGAACAGCTCAAATCCAGCTCCTGATTGTCGTAGACGCCTCCTGGTCCTCGTGGCTGAAGAGTCAAGCTCCTCCTTGCACCTGAAGCAACCGACATAGGTGGGCATTCGTCTATTGTGCCCCTGGTCACTGGCAAGTGACCCAGCCTGTGTCCCCTCTGTCTTCAGGTTCCTCACATCTTCCATCCAGGCTTGAATCACTCCGGACACCTTCCTCCTCAACGGCAGCAGCACTTTGCAGCAGATCGCCATTGAAATCAACGACGATTCCCGACACCAAAAGACACCTTTGCACCCGGCTTCCCTGGGTGAGGTAACTCAAGTACTCCAGTGCTCCCGTGGGTGTTGGCCCTAGAACCCCTTAAGTCTAAAGGGGTTTGCTCAAAGTCCTCTCCTAAGTGTCCTTAATCTTTAAATTTCCAACTGTGACTTTCCCCATAGAAGATAACGGCGATTTGCGGCTGTGTTCTCACACAATACCGTCCCCGTGGGTCCCCTGTGTCACTACCTTGGGTGGTTCCTTCTGGTCCCAGCGAATTACAGGCTCTAGGCCTTGTGCCTTGTCAAGTCATGGTTCTTAGATCACTTTCTTAATATATGGTTTGGTACGCCCCTGGAGCCTAACGTATATTGTGCTAATTTAATCTGATTTATTAAGTGTAACATATGTGCTGTGACCTCTAGCCTCGTAAAGAGACTAGTAGGGTGTGTTTAGTAATAAATACATATATTTTATATATATACCTGGTGTGGTTCTCCTTACATTTAGCCATTCAAGAGATAATAGACTGGTAAAACAAGCTGCTTTACATTCCTTCAAGACTTAGCCTGAAGGCTGCTCTCCATAGCTACAACTAGGAGAGCTTTCAAATAAGGTTGTCTGTAACCTATCACCTCTAAGGGGTTGTTTGGACTGGTGCAAGGTGCCCACTATAACTAGTGGACAGCATATGCCAGGCCAACTTCTCACAGATGTCTACATAGTTGCATGGCAGATGTCTAGGATAGGGACTTCACATGCTAACGCAGTGGGAGCAGTTTTGGTCCTGGTAGAAAGAGCAAGCAGTCCTTCTGGAGGCTGCTTTTTAGCCAATGCATAGCAGGTCTTTATTCAGAGCACAATTTAGCTGGAGATGGTTCTCTTTAGCACTGCCTAGCCTTTCAATGCTCCAGCAAACTCCACAGCGAGCTGATCGTCCCCCTGGCATTCCTCAGCACTCTATTACGGTCAAAGCGATAGAGTCTCTCCTCCTCTTTAGAGGCGTAGCATAGAATGCCGGCAGAGTGATGTTTGACTGACGTGGAAACACATCACGACTATCGGTAGGAAGTATGCCCAAGTCCCCAGAAGCATTCTGTCTATGAACAGGGTAGTATAAGATAGATTAGAGAGGTGATGGCAATGATAATCAAAGTCTTGACGGTAAGGAGTCATAAGGGACAGCTGTGAAGCGGCTCAAACAGAGTGCACAACAGATAGTCAAGATCAGATGAAGGTCCCATTGGGGCATCACAAAGGGAGAAGGGGGAAACATATATTGTAGTCCTTTGAAAAAATGCATCACAACTGGTGATTTGTTTTGTATTTATTTTATTTTTATGATTGCAGTAGAGATGAACAAAAGGGTTTCAAATGCATACAGAATGTAATAGTAAACCACAACATTGAATGGTGCAGTATAAAGCACATGGGGTTAGGGGGGAGGAAGGGTGGGGAGAAACGGGGTTGGGGGAGAGGAGGAAGAAGCGGCTGGTATGTAAGGGGGAGGTAGCGGGTCAATGACGAACAACCGGTATCCCGCATTTCGCCCCTTTCCTGCATGCCGAAGCTCAGCCATTGATTGTGGTATAGTGGGCATAGACACTTACTAAGTGCTAGTAGTGCAGCAGCTCTTTCGATGTGTCGACTTAAGAGGCAGGGGAAGAGGAGGGAGGAGAGGGGATAGGTGCCCGGGGTGTGCGTGAGGTGCAGGGTTGAAGAGGGCAAACCTGGGTTGGGGGGAGAAGGAGTAGTTTCTGTGCTGTAACCCCAGTTCTGTAGTAGGGGTATCTCTGTTATAGTCATAATCTAGTGAATAGTCCCGCCCATGTGCGTGGACCCCGGAGCAATAAAAAATAATCTCTTAAGCTGTCAAAACATGCAAAATTGCATCGACACTTAAGAGAGAATTTAAAGACAGATAATGCAGCCTATATCCACAGGCTACACTGTCTAGTACTTCAACTAGAAATTCCACCAAAAACCACAAACAGCACAGCCTGTCCAGGGTTTTCCAAGAGAAAAACCTTGCCTTTAACAGCAAAACCCTCTGGAATGATAGAGAGGAAGAAGTGGACAGACAAGCCCCATAGGCTGCCATTATGTGGCTCAGAACAGGGTACTGTGCCTTTAAGAGAACTTTCCAGAAGCCTCACAGTATCCCAGAATGCACTGCAGGTCCCTTTTACTTTCAGTTCTTTTTGAAGGCGTAACACGCCAGACCTGTAGCATGTCTTACATGAATATCTCTCTCCAACGGGTAGGAGGGCGGGTGCTTATGACTATAACAGAGATACCCCTACTACAGAACTGGAGTTACAGGACAGAAACTACTCCTTCTGTAGTTGGGGATCTCTGTGTATAGTCATAATCTAGTGAATAGAATGGCAAGCCGATCCCCACACGAAAGCGGCGGTGGAGAAGAACAAGTTACTTACCTTCGGTAACGCTTTTTCTGGTAGATACAATATCTGCCTGTGGATTCCTCACCTTGTGAATATCCCACTTGCGTCAGCAGCATTCTGAATTTTTTGTTCGTAGCACGCCGGCGTGGACGACGTCACAGGAGCACGGCATCGCGCGCGACTCCGTCTGACGTCACCGACTCCTTATTAGACCCACGTCGGCGTGATGACGTCAGTTCCGCCCTTTTTTCCGTGCCTTCGAGGCACCCGGACGGACCAACGACAGCAAATATGCATATTTACAATATACACAGTACATACAAACCAAAATAGCACACAGTGCATAGCAAAGGTATCAAACCCAAAACATATACAAACAATAAAACCAGGTATAGCAGAGTGGACAATGGGGAGGCGGGTAGGCATGTGAGGAATCCACAGGCAGATATTGTATCTACCAGAAAAAGCGTTACCGAAGGTTAGTAACTTGTTCTTCTGATAGATACATCTGCCGTGTGGATTCCTCACCTTGTGAATAGAGTCCCACAGCAGTCCCTACTCCCGGAGGAGGGTGTCCACTCTGCAATCCCAGGAAATCTTGGAGAACAGAGCGTGCGAAGTGGCCGTCCCTCCTCACCTCAGAATCCAAGCAGTAATGCTTCGCGAAAGTGTGGAGGGAGGCCCAAGTCGCAGCCCTGCAAATGTCCTCAACAGGAACACCTCTAGACAAAGCAGATGTTGCAGACTTTGCTCTAGTTGAATGTGCTCTAATACCCTCAGGAGGGTCCTTACCCGCCAGAGAGTAGCAAATCGTGATGCACAGGATTATCCATCTGGAAAGTGTGCGCTTGTGCACCGCTCTGCCCTTCTTGCAGCCAGCAAAACCCACGAAGAGCTGATCGTCAATACGATAGTCTTTAGTCCTATCAAGATAGAAACTAACTGCTCTCTTTGGGTCCAAGCGATGAAGCCTCTCCTCCTCCTTGGAAGGGTGTGGGGGAGGATAGAAGGTAGGAAGGGTAATGGACTGTTCTAGATGGAAGGGAGTTACCACCTTAGGCAGAAAAGCAGCCCTGGTCCTAAGAACCAGTCTTTCAGCATGAATGGTCAGGAATGGGGGCTTAGAACTAAGAGCCTGAAGCTCACTCACCCTCCTTGCCGAGGTGATTGCAACCAACAAGACCGTCTTAAAAGAAAGAATTCTCATGGGACACTTGTGCAAGGGCTCGAAGGGAGAACCCATCAAATAGGTCAGCACAAGATTCAAATCCCAATGAGGAATAACAAAAAGAGTAGGAGGGAATCTATTAGTGAGACCCTTCAAAAATCTTAAAACCACTGGAGACTTAAAAAGAGAAGGCTGATCCGGCAAACAGAACTGCCGACAAAGCCGTAAGATACCCCTTGACCGTGGCAACAGCAAATCCTTGCTGCGCCAAAGAAAGAGCAAACTGCAAAATGTCAGACAAATGAGCCTTCAAAGGGTCAACATCTCTCTCCCTACACCAAGAGACAAATTTAGACCACCTATACGAATAAATGGACTTAGGTGGAGTCACGCCTGGCAGAAAGAATGACATCCACCACATCGTGAGGGAGAGAAAAGGAATTCAAGTTGCCCCGTTCAATCTCCAGGCATGAAGGTGTAATGTCTGGAGGTGGGGGTGTAAAACCTGCCCCTCCATCTGAGAGAGGAGGTCTGCCCTGTGAGGGAGACGGAGCGGCGGGTGAGAGGAGAGGTGGAGAAGGTCTGTGTACCACACCCTTCTTGGCCAATCCGGGGTGACCAATATGACTTGGGCCCGGTCCTGCCGAATCTTCCTCAGAACCCGAGGAATCAAGGGTATGGGAGGAAACGCGTAAAGGAGTTGATTTTTCCAACTCAACTGAAACGCGTCCCCCAAAGCTCCTTGCATCGGAAACTGGAGACTGCAGAATGACAGGCAGTGAGCATTCTCGCGAGTGGCGAACAAGTCCACCCGAGGAGTCCCCCACATCTGAAATATGTCGTGAACCACCTCCGGGTGAAGCCTCCACTCGTGGTCGGCAGAAAACTGCCGTCTGAGACTGTCTGCACGAACGTTCAGAACTCCGGCCAGATGATTTGCCATCAGACAAATCTGATGGTCCTGAACCCAGGACCAGAGACGCAGAGCCTCTCTGCAGAGACACTGCAAACCTACCCCTCCCTGTTTGTTGACGTACCACATCGCAGTTGTGTTGTCCGTCAGGACCTGAACCGACTGACCGCGAAGGGAAGGGAGGAAGGCCTTGAGCGCCAAACGTATCGCCCGCAATTCTAGAAGGGTTGATATGAAGCAACCTTTCCTCTCGAGACCAAAGCCCTTTGACCCCCAAGTCCCCCAGATGAGCACCCCACCCGAGAGTGGATGCATCCGTTATCACTGTGGCCACTGATGGAGGAAGTTGAAAAGGCTTTCCTTGTGACAGATTGCCTTCCACACTCCACCAAGACAGATCCGCTGCAGTTTCTCTGGAGATCCTCACCGACTCCCTGAGATCTCCGTTGTGCTGATACCACTGCCTGCGGAGACACCATTGGAGTGCCCTCATGTGCCAGCGTGCATGATTGACCAACAGAATGCAAGAAGCCATCAGACTGAGCAGACAAAGGACCTTCAGGACTGGAACAACCGCTCCATTGTAGAATAAAGGAATCATTTCCTGTATGTCGTGAATCCTTTGAGGTGGAGGGAATGCACGACATACGGTAGTGTCCAGTACCGCACCTATGAACAGGTTGCGCTGGGAGGGCCCCAGGTGAAACTTGGGTACATTTATCGAAAAACCCAACCTGTGCAACAACTGAGTTGTCTCTTGCAGATGATGAAGCACATTCTCCGGCGACTCCGCCTTGATCAGCCAGTCGTCTAGATAGGGGAACACAGGAATCCCCGATCTTCTGAGATGCGCAGCCACCACTGCCATCAGCTTGGTGAAAACTCGAGGCGCAGTAGTAAGCCCAAAAGGAAGGACCGCAAACTGGTAGTGTTGCGATCCCACCGTAAAACGGAGATACTTCCTGTGTGACTTCAGGATTGGGATGTGAAAATACGCATCCTGCAAGTCAATCGACACCATCCAGTCTTCTTCCATCAGCGCTTGAAGAACCTGTGCAAGTGTGAGCATTTTGAACTTCTCCTGTTTGAGATAGAGGTTCAAAATCCTGAGGTCCAGGATTGGCCGAAGTCTGCCATCCTTCTTGGGTATCAGGAAATACCGGGAGTAGCACCCCTGACCCCTTTCCTGCTCTGGAACCACCTCTATCGCACCTTTTCGGAACAGTGCCAGGACTTCTTCCTGTAGGAGAAGAAGATGGTCCTCCGAACAATAACCTTGGCAAGGAGGGTAATTGGGAGGGAACTCCTGAAAAGGAAGTGCATACCCATTCTCTACGAGATTGAGAACCCAAAGATCTGATGTAACCGATTCCCAATCCCGTAGAAAATGAGTAAGCCGACCCCCTACCGGACCCACATGATCCAGAATGGTGGATCTAGGGCTGCTTTGCTGATGTAGGTGGGGGTTGGGTATTATTGGAGGAAGTAGAGGAAGAGGAGACTTGACAACCACGTCCACGACCCTTCTGTCTACCTCTATAAGATTTGTACAGAGGGTTTTGCTGCTGCTGCTGTTATTGTTGGCCTTGTCTGAAGGGACGAAAGGAGGATCTACCAAACCCTCTAAACTTCTTAGTGGTAGAACCTCTTGTCTGGAGACCCAAAGATCTTGCAGTAGCCCGGCTATCTTTGAATCTTTCCAAAGCCACATCCGCCTTCTTCCCAAAAAGGCCTGTCCCGTCAAAAGGCAAGTCCATCAACGTGGATTGTACATCTGTAGAAAAATCGGAGGATTTCAGCCATGCTGCCCTTCTGGTGGCAACAGTTGAGCCCATAATCCTGGCAACAGAGTCCGCTGTGTCAAGGCCACTCTGAATTACCAAGCGGGCTGCAGCTTGAGTATTGGAGACCACTTCATTAAAGTTTTTTCTATCATCCTCTGGAAGCTTTGATGATAACTGTTTCACAGAGTCCATCAATGCATGAACATATCTCCCCAAAAGGCAAGTAGCATTAGTAGATTTTAGAGCCATGCTACCTGAGGAGAAAATCTTCTTTGCAGACTGATCCAACTTTTTAGAGTCCTTGTCTGCTGGCACCTGAGGAAAAGAACCTGCAGACCTGTTGGAACAAGCGGCCTGTACTACCAGACTCTCCGGTGAAGGATGTGAAGAGAGAAACTCGGGGTCACCAGGTGCCACCCTGTAACGTCTTGCTACAGATCTGCTACAGATCTGGAAACCGCAGGAGCAGTCAACGGTCTTTTCCAGACCTCCATTATTGGTTCAGTTAAAGCCTCAGTAAATGGAAGTGTAGGCTCTATAATAGATGAAGGAGAGTGTAAAACCTCTGTGAGGATGTTAGGTTTGTACTCAACAGTAGGTAAGGTTAGATTGAGTAGATCTGCAGCCTTCTTAATAACAACATGGTAGGGTGCAACGTCCTTAGATGGTTCACCTTCCTCTACATCAGAATCTTCATACCTCTTTTCCTCTAAGAGACGCTGAGCCCTGCGTCTCGACCATTCCATACGAACCGAAGTCGATGGATCCGGTAACGACTCCGACGGAGCCGGATCCGGCGTCGAACGAGGAGCCAGGGCAGCTGGAGGACGAGACTCACGGACTGGCGTGGCACCTCGATCCAAATCACAAGGTCGATCCGGAGCCGGCGAAGCCGTATGCGGAGTCGATGACCTCGGTGGAACCGTACCGAGCCAAGGTGTATAAGGCGCCGGCATAAACGGCATAAAAGGAGCTGGGGCATAATTTTGAGGAATGCCCAAGTTGTAAGCTAATGGACCCATGGGACCAGCTGGTGCACCAGTGGGGTACATTGCTCTAGAATAAACTCCAAACATCGCATTAAGGAAATGCGAGGGGTCCTGTCCAGGACCAGGAAAAGGAGGGTACGAACCTACTGGTTGTCCTGAAGGAGGTTGCTCCGACATCGGTTCATTCTGACCCTCTTGATCCACAAGGACTACTACCGGAGTCGGAGCTCGAGGAACTTCCTCTTCTTCATGCTCCGAAGAATGGTGTGACTCCGGATCCGGTTCTTGTTCCGGAATCGGGGAACCTCCAAGAGACTGCAAAGGAGAAGGAGATACGAAGTCCTTATGATGCTTACGAGACTTCTTCTTCAAATCCGAAGACTCTTTTCCAGAATGATGTCTTGAGCTATGTTTTCTCCTCTTGTGCTTCCTCTTCGAGGAGCTCGAAGCATGACCCGAAGCCGACTTGGATCCAGACCTCGATCTCTCTCTGGATCTCGACCTCGCCCTGGACCTCGAAGCCGACCTCGATCTCGACTTCGAACGCGACTTCTGTCTCGACTTCGAGCGTCTGTATGTCGACCTCGAAGATCTCCCAGTCTCTCTCCCCTTTACCTTCGCAAGAAGAAGTTTAGCTTCACGTTCTCGTAACGCCTTAGGATTCATCTTGAAGCAGGATCAACAGTTTTTAACATCGTGGTCCGATCCAAGACACCATAAACAATCATTATGCGGATCGGTGATCGACATCATGCGAATGCATGACCCACATTGTTTGAATCCTGTCTTCCTCGACGACATTCTCGACGAAGAAGGAATAATTAAAGATGAAATAGTAACACTATAATAGTAGAAGATACTAAGTATCGCAGAAGATCCCATAAACCGTTAGCGTCGACGACGCGGAAAAAGGGAACTGACGTCATCACGCCGACGTGGGTCTAATAAGGAGTCGGTGACGTCAGACGGAGTCTCGCGCGATGCCGTGCTCCTGTGACGTCGTCCACGCCGGCGTGCTACGAAGAAAAAATTCCGAATGCTGCTGACGCAAGGGGGATATTCACAAGGTGAGGAATCCACACGACAGATGTATCTATCAGAAAAAAGAAATAACACCACTACTGTGCGAACAGATTTCGCAGCGAAGCCTGCCCAACCTGAGCATCTGCCCTGGCATCAGAGATCAGAGTCCAGGCAGTAATGCTTAGCAAAGGTATGGACCGACTTCCAAGTGGCCGCCTTGCAGATTTCTGCAATTGGAACATTACGGAGCAAAGCAGTCGTGGTAGCTTTTCCCCTGGTGGAATGAGCCTTAGGTTTAACCCCTAAGGACTTATTAGCCTTTTGGTAACACAATTGTATACAGGACACAATCCACCTCGAGATGGACTGTTTAGAGGTAGCAAGACCCGTCCTGACTGATCCATAATTGATAAACAATTGGTCTGACCTACGTATATCCTTGGTTTTATCCTGATAAAATTTCAACACCCTCCTAACATCCAGGGAATGCAGGGACCTTTCCGCTGGAGAGGAAGGATTCTGAAAAAACGTAGGCAAAGTTATGGTCTGGTTAACATGAAAGTCAGTTATAACCTTTGGAAGAAATTTAGGGTTAGTACGCATAACAACCTTAGCAGCATGAAATACAGTATAAGGTTCTTGGCACCACAATGCCTGAATTTCACTCACCCTGCGGGCCGATGTAATGGCCACGAGGAACGCCGCCTTCCAGGACAGGTGCTGCAACGAAGCCTTATGAATAGGTTCAAAAGGCTCCTTAATCAATCCGGAAAGCACGACATTCAATTCCCATGAAGGCGAAGGAAGCCGGACAGGAGGGAACACTTTCTTCAAGCCTTCCAAAAAATCTTTGATCACAGGGATCTGAAAGAAGGAAGTCTGTGAAGGGCATTTCCTGTAGGCAGTCAGCGCAGCACGATGAACCTTAATGGAATGGTCATTAAGACCAGACTGTGCCAGATGTAGAAGATACGGAAGGATGACATCTTCCTTACACGTCGTTGGGTCATAATTCTTGGACTTGCACCAGATGCAAAACCTCTTCCACTTGTAAGCATAAGAAGTCCTAGTGGAAGGTCGTTTAGCCTCCTTCAGTATGTCCATGCAATCTTCAGGTAGATTCAAATGGCCATATTGCACTATCTCAGGAGCCATGCCGCCAAACTCAAAGATGAGAGGTTGGGGTGCAACATCTGCCCCCAAACTTCGTGAGAAGGTCCGGCCTTCACGGCAGCCGTATGTGAGGAAGGAGAGACCGGTGAAGCAGGTCCGTGAACCACCACTGCCTGGGCCATTCCGGGGCAATCAGGATAATCCGCACCCTGGATTGAGACAGCTTGATGAGCACCGCCAGAATCAGGGGAATGGGTGGAAAAGCGTACTGAAAGCTGTTCGACCAGTTGATCCATAACGCATTCCCCAGCGTCCCCGGCTGGTAGTACCTGGAGGCGAAGTCTAGGCATTTGCTGTTTTCGGCGGTGGCGAACAGATCTACGTCTGGAGTCCCCCACCTTGCGAGACTTCTCCTAGTACTTCGTCGTTTATGACCCATTCGTGGTTTTCCTGAATCAGTCTGCTCAGTACGTCTGCCTGAACATTCTGCACACCTGGTAGATGGGTAGCCGTTATCGTCAGTCCTCTGGCTAGAAGCCAGTGCCAGATCACCTGCGCCTCCTGCGACAGAGTGCGCGATCTCGACCCCCCCTGCTTGTTGAGGTAATACATCGTGGTCGTATTGTCTGTCTGAACAAGCAGAGAGTTGGTCCAGAAGGACGGATGAAAGGTCTTCAGTGCCAAGAGAACAGCTCTGAGTTCCAGGAAATTGATGTGGTACGTGGCTTCCGTCGGGGACCACGTCCCTTGAATCTGTAAGTCTTCGGAGTGCGCCCCCCAGCCGTGGAGAGATGCATCCGTCACGATAGTCTGAGTGGGAATGTCCTTGTGGAAGGGAACCCCTCTGAGGAGATTCTCCGCTGAACACCACCACTTCAGAGACTGAAGGGCATGCAGAGACAGTTGTATCTTGTCGTCCCAAGATCCTTTCCTCTGATCCCACTGATCCTCCAAGCACTCCTGCAATGGTCTCATGTGCAGCTGTGCATGTGGCGTGAGGAAGATACAAGAGGCCATCGACCCCAGTAGAGAAGACACCGTCCTCACTGTTGTAGATGGAGCGGTCATGAGAGCCTGAGCCTTCCGAAGGAGTGATAATCGTCTCACCTCCGAAGGAGACACGCTTGCTGACAGCATATTGATGGAGGCTCCCAAGTACTGTATGCACTGGATCGGAGTCGGGACAGACTTGGACATGTTGATGTGCAACCCCAGCTTGTTCAAGAGAACGCACGTCTTCTGGAAGTGCGCTTGAGCTTCCGAGAAGGAGGAGGCCTTGATCAACCAATCGTCCGGGTACGGGTAGACAAACACCTTGTTCTTTCTCAGGTGTGCCGCTACCACTGCCATGCACTTCGAGAATGTTCTGGGCGCAGACTTCAGCCCGAAAGGCAGTACTGTGTACTGATAATGATTGGCGCCGACTTGGAATCGCAGGAACTTCCTGTGTTTGTGTGCAATGGGCACATGGAAGTACACATCCTGTAGGTCTATAGCACATAGCCAGTCTCCCTGTTGCAGCTGAGGATAAATCTGATGCAACGACAGCATGCAAAACTTCTCTCTGCGAATCCACTTGTTTGCTTGTCGCAAATCCAGAATGAGCCTGAACTCGTTCTTGTCCTTCTTGCGAACCAGAAAGAACCAGGAGTACAGACCTCTTCCTCTTTGAGACAGAGGTACGTCTTCTATCGCCCTTTTCCTTAACAGGATATCGGCCTCCGCCTGGAGCTCGCGCAGTTGAAACTGCGAGCGGACCGGTGGAATGGAGGGAGGCGGGCTGGTGAAACGAAGACTGTATCCATTACAAACAATATTCAGCACCCACTTGTCCAGAGTAATTTTTCTCCACTCTACCAGAAAAAATTGAACGCTTCCCCCCACCAGAGCGGGTAACGGATGTAGGGGAAGTAATCGCTCATGGTCGAGACCCAGCCGGGCCTTTGTTCGCTGCCGCGGACTGTTGACCGCCTCTACCCTTCTGGCGCTTCTGGAAGGGCTTCCGGAACTGCTGCTGCTGTTGTTGCTGCTGTCCCGAAGTTTGTCCTCGCCCACGGTCTTGACCCCCGAACCGCCTCTGGAACGGGCGGTAGGTCTTCTTTTCTTTGGGCTTTTCCAGCCCGACCGCCGTCAGGTTTTTGGCCTCCGCCTTCATGCGGGCCATTTCGTCATCCGCATGTTTGCCAAACAGGGTTTCACCCGAGAAAGGCAGATTGGCCACCCGCTGCTGAGATTCGGGCTTGAGTGACGTAAGCCGAGGCCACGCGTGGCGCCGCTGGTTGATACCATGACAGTACCCGTGTGCAGCTAGAAGGGACGTATCCGCAGCCGCGCTGATGAGCTGGTTCGACACCAGCATCCCCTCCTTCAGGACCTCTCAAAATCTTCCTTTTTCTCCCGGGGGAGGAACTCAGCGAACTGCTGTAGGGACTCCCATAGGGCACGATCATACCGCCCTAGCAAAGCCGCCGCGCTGGCCGCCTTCATAGCAGTAGAGGCCGTCCCACAGATCTTTCTGCCTGCCGAGTCAATCCAGCGGCTCTCCTTATCCGGAGGTACAGTAGAGGACGGGGAGGTGGCATGCTGTTGCCTAGCCACCGTCACTATGACAGAATCCGGAGTAGGATCCATCCGAAGAAAGGCAGGGTCAGAATCCGGGGCCCTGTACTTCTTAAGGAGCCGTGAGGGAGTGGACTCGTCACCGCAGGGATGAGAAAGAACTCTTCTGCAGGCTCAACCAGCCCCGGCACCAGGGGTAGTAAAGGTCGAGACAAGTGTTTCTTATTCAGTGTCTCGAAGATCACGGACGTTGTTGGAGTAGTCACCGTGATACCCAACTTCGCTGCACCCCTCAGGAGAACATCCTGGAACGTGCTGATGTCGTCCACCGGTGATACTCTCGTCCCCGGGGATTCCGACAAGGTCGGTGAGTAGGTTCTGGTCCCGGAGGAATCTGTGCGGGACCGTGACCGTCTTCTCCTGTGACGCGTCTAGATCTCGTTGAGGACCTGTGACGACTCCGAGATCTCCCTCTCCGATCCGAGCGAGATCGCGATCTCCTTGGTTTCGGGCGCTCAGCCGGCTTCACCGGAGCGGGCGACTTAGGCCCGGCAGGGGCCCTCGGCCGAGGGGTACCCTTAGGTGGCATCGGGAATCGAGGCAGCGAAGCCGTCCTCGGAGGAACCGGAGGAGGTCTGTCAGCCGGAAGCTGGCGTTGAGGTTGCGGTTGAGGAGGAGGTGGAAGTGGAGGCGGGGTGGGAGCCCGCGGCGGTGGCCCCCTGGGCAACGGAGGAGGGGGCGTAACCGACTTCGGCCTAGAAGGCGTAAACACTTAGGAATACACCGAGCCCGTGATCTGCCCTTTTTCCTAGGCTGGGGTGTTGGAGAATCCCCCATAGGCACCTGCCGCCTGCTCGACTGACTGCTGGTGCCAGAACTACTCCTGCGCCTCGGCGTCGAAGAACGTCGACCCAACGGCGAACGTCGGCTCCTTGACGGCGAGCGTCTCCTCCTCGACGCCGAACGCCTCTTCCATGACGCCGAACGTCTTCGTCTCGACGGCGACCTTCGCCTTGACGGGGATCTTCGTCTCGACGGCGAGCGTCTCCACGATGCTGAACGCCGCCTCGGCGTCGAGGATCCCCTCGACGACGACCTTCTTCTCTTCACCGACGGCAAAAGGCGGTGTCGCCTCGACAGCGAGCGCCTACGCCGGGCCACTTCTCGACGTCGAATACTCGACGACGACGCCAAAGGCAACAACGACGAAATCGTCACTGGTGACTTCGACGGCGGTCTATTCAGTTGCCTCGATGCGGAGCGTCGACGCCGCTTCAACCCAGGGCCCTGGGGAGACGGGGAACGGACTGCAGTCATCCCTCTCAACGCCGTAGTCGGTGCAATCAACGCCGACGGAGAACGGGGACGTTTGCTGGTCTTCCTGCCCCTGGGGAGCCCCCCAGAGGCCTCAGCACGGGCAGAGGAAGCCCTTCCAGACCCACCTTGTGCCTTCAGTCTTCTGCCTTCCAGGCCTTGGAGCCTGATCTTCAGTCTGTCCCTCAGGGTCCTGCTAGAGAAGCCCTGGCAGATGTCACACTCCTCTGGGACATGAGACGAGGGAAGGCAGATGATAAACACCTCGTGTGGGTCCGACTTGGCCTTCTTCCTCGAGCACTCAGGGCATTTGTCAAATAATGCAGGCATATTGGCAAATAAAGAGTGCACCAAGACAAACACAAGGAAGAAACACCAAAGTACTTAAAGAAAAGCACTCAAGAAACTTGAAAACAGTGAAAAATCACCAAATAAACCCTTGAAAATGGAGAGCTCAATGTTCCAGGGTCCTGCTTGCAGGAGCCGGAAAAAAGAACTGAAAGTAAAGGGGACCTGCAGTGCATTCTGGGATACTGTGAGGCTTCTGTAAAGTTCTCTTAAAGGCACAGTACCTTGTTCTGAGCCACATAATGGCAGCCTATGGGGCTTGTCTGTCCACTTCTTCCTCTCTATCATTCCAGAGGGTTTTGCAGTTAAAGGCAACGTTTTTCTCTTGGAAAACCCTGGACAGGCTGTGCTGTTTGTGGTTTTTGGTGGAATTTCTAGTTGAAGTACTGGACAGTGTAGCCTGTGGATATAGGCTGCATTGTCTGTCTTTAAATTCTCTCTTAAGTGTCGATGCAGTTCTGCATGTTTTGACAGCTTAAGAGATTATTTTTGATTGCTCTGGGGTCCAACACACATGGGTGGGACTATTCACTAGATTATACACAGAGATCGGGCGTCACTAATCCCTTCGTAAAGTCCCCTCTTCCAGTGGGATGCCGCTTCCGGCGAGGCGGCCCTGCCTTGGCAGGACGCTGCACCGGCAAGACGGAGCCACAGTCGTGCTGCGGCCAACAACAGAGAACACGCCCTTCTATCAGAGACCCGAGGAGGGCTCCCAACATCTTGGTTGTGCTCTGGCCCCTATCCGTCGATGGAGCTCCACTTGTGACACAGTGCTGGTGTCTCTTGAGCCGCATTTAGAGCAAGGGATGGGCCGAGAGCCCACTCATGCACAGCAGAACCCAAAGATGTGTTAATCACAAGGTGGATAAGGGCACGTTTTCTTTCCCCCATCTGACCCTGATGAGTTAAGCCATTTACCGCTATGGCTGAAGCCGGTAGACCACAGTTCCCAGTAGAAGGAACAATTCATGCTACCTGCCATATAAAACCGTTTTCCCTTTCTTGCCCTGAACCTGATGTTCAGGAACTGCACATTGTACAAATTAATGTTGGTTTCATGACGTGGTCATGGCATGTGCCCTTACAGATGTGTCGATTCATGTGCTGATTTTTTCACTCTGGTACTGAAGGTGATATAATTTTGTTGTGTAGGAATCTAGGACCCTAGTGTAATTTTCCCGATTCATGCCCATATATAGGTATAAATTACCCAATCCTTATATAGGCATAGAAATCATTACCGTATTTAGACTGAGCCTATGCAGCCCAAATACGGCATGGCTACTTCCACTAAGTTCCGAGAATCAACAAGGATTTCTTAGAAAAACCCGCCTTCAGCAGCTAGGGACTTCCCCTTGCCTGAATACTAATTTATCTAGGAAATCATGGAGTTTTCAAAGAACTGAGTCTTTGATGACGTTATTATGTCCAATCTTACGTCAAACTCGGCACCTTCAAGGTATAAATATGCCTACATTTGCCCAGACAAACACACAGTGGCTTGGAGCAGTTCCACTATCTACTTGCCCGACGCGCCCTGCAGCAGCAAGTGCGGAAGGAAGCCGACCTTCCAGCTGACGCACTGAGAGACGCTGTCTTTTCTCCTGCCGAGAAATCCAGCTCCAGTGTTTCCAGGCTACCCTTAAGGGTTGCTGGGAAATCGAGTCCTGAGAGAGAGATACAAGACCTCCGTCATTCTAAAACCAAGGTACGGAGCTGATTAGACCCATAGAGAATTCTTGGAATAGATTCTTGGTAAGAGATACTAAAACTTAAGCTACACCTCACTTACTTCCTCCCTTGTTCTAGACTTAGGTTAGGTACACCGGGGTAGGCGTATTTTAGAAACATCAGTTGAGTACTTTTAGTCATTATTTTATCACTGTATGTATTCCATGTATTATATGTTATTTTATATGGCTTAGAAACCTTACCATGCTTTTACAGTACTACTTTATAATACTTCTCGTATTATATACATTGTACTTTATAACCAGTATTACGATTGCAGCAGTACATGCTTGAGAAAGAAGACTGTTCAATAAATACTTTTTATTGGAAACGCCCGTCTCTATTTTCTCAGCACCTCTGGTGAAACGAGGTATGCACGATTGACTGAGTAAAATAGCTATCTATTGTTTCCGCGACTCTAGAGATTGATTTCTTATTCTTGGGAAACAAAGTTGTCATGTTTATGCGGTTGTCAGAAACTAATCCCTTCCTGTGAATTCGAGAAAGTTTCTATCGACCTCTGAGCTAGCTGGCACTCACAATTAAGTTTAATATATTCGGTAGACACCTAGTCGACCTCAGTCCTACGTCTAAACTACAGGATATATTATTCCAATGCGCAGAGCCTATTGGGAATATAGGAACTACACTACATGGCGCCCAACGTTTGGTAAGGTGATAATTTAACGCTAGATACTAGAGTAACTCAGTCGTGCTTTTCACAGAGACCCCTTTCTTGTGTAAAAACTCCAAAAGACATCTGGGGTGGGTTAAAGGATAAATATCCGCAAAAACTGAGTAGGATGAAAAATCCTATGTATTAGTTTTTGGTTTATTCAACGTTGAAGGACACAGTGTTCCAAAATAGTGTGCACCTAATCTTTGTTTCCTTGAATCTTGTTCTGCAAACTTTTCAGTCAACAAAATAATGATTAGTGACGAAGAATTAGCTACAGCTGCAGCTCAAGCAGTTTTAGATGACAGAAATCTCCTACAGAATGACCCGGATGTTATAAACATCCAGGTAAATGTAGGAAAAACTATAACTTACAAACTCATAAACAATGGAGTATCATCGAGAGGTGGTAAAGTAATCTTTGTTATAGAGGCACATGAATATCGGCAGACAGAAGTATTCTATTCATGGATTCAGTTTCCTCCAGCAGATGCAGGAACACACGAGTTTCAATACTACAAAGTAGAGAAACCTCCAATGGAATACGTTCCTTACGAGGACGTTGGAATTCCATTAACTTACCAGGAGCATCAGCTCTGGTTTAAAGGCGCCCTACAACATGAAAATCACATAACCAGGCTCGGTCCACTAGGTAGACCAGGAGCAACATGGCCGGTACTAGCCAGCTATCACCACATACTGACATTGAAAACATGACAGGTCCAGAACTGTTAGTACAGCTAAAACAATTAATTAAAATACATAGACAATTGGTTCAATATGTCATGCTGTGATGTATTCCTATAGGTACTGTATCGATTCCCCTATTCCTGACCCTGGTTTGGTTAATAATTAACTAGCAGCCATCCAACGGTGCAAAAACCGTTATCTGATTAAGCCACACCACGGCACAGAAGCGCGTTATCTGATTAGGTCATAACGCATGCAATCTAATTAGACAAGCGATATTCCTCCAGCCCCTGATAAGGCATACGGAGTTCTCAAAACAAATCAAACTTACAGCGACCTGGGAAATTCCCATAGCCATTGTTTTGATTTCACCGAGAACTTCAGCAAAAGAATGTGCGAACGAGCCCGTTCATATGACATCCTGATTGACGTATATATGTCCATCCTTACGTCAATCTCGGCACCTTTCAGGTATAAATATTACCGACATTGCCTTAAGCAAACACATGCGGTGGTGACGAGATTGGAGCAGCGAGACGTGCCGAGGAGCCCAGCAGAGAGCGAAGCCCACAGGCGCTGCCCCGCCTTCCTGACGCGCTGAGAACGAGACGCTGCCTTTCTCCTGCTGAGAAATCCAGCTCCGGCGCTTCCAAGCAGCCCTCGCAGGCAGCTGGAATATCAAGACCTGGGATAAGAGATACCAGCCCTCCATCATTCTAGATCTCAGGTACAGAACTAAATAACCCCTTGCAGAGAATTCTTGAGTCAGTCCCTTGGCAAAACAAACTTAACTTAAACTGCTACTTATCTACTCCCGCCCACGTATTAGGCTTAGGTCAGGTACACTTGGGTAGGCGTGGTTAGAAGCACCAGTTGAGTACGATTAGTCAAATGTATATATGTATGTATCTATTTTATCCATTTTAAAATATCATATGGCTCAGAAACCATATCAATGCTTTTACAGTATTATTTTATAATTCTGTCTTTACGATTCATTTCTCTTGTATGAGAAAGGAGACTGATCAATAAATAACATCTTTTTATTGAACACGCCCGTCTCTTCCTTTTCTCTACAATCTGGTAAAACTAAGAATGCACTGAACTGACTGAGTAAAATAAGTTGTCTTTTGTTTTCACACGACTCTAGAGATACACTCTTGATTAGGGGAGAGCAAAGTTGTCATGTTCTATGGTTGTCAGAAACTAAATCCCTTCTTGTCTATCCAGGGAGGTTAAACTCCTCCTTGCCTATTCGAGAAAGTTTCTAGTGAACTCTGAGCTAGCTGGCAAACACAAAACTTTAAGTCTAATATCGTCGGTAGAAGACCTAGTTAACCTCTGCCCTAGGTCTATACTATTGAAGATATTATTCCAATGCGCAGAGCCTATTGGGATAATAGGAACTACACTACAATGCGGACCTTAACAGTCCAACATACTGTAAGGATTACACAGCACACCCCTCACCAGGGGAACACAAACAAAATCACACCACAGACTATACAATCAGTCATTAGTAAATTACCAGCAAAAAGGGAACATATTCCGTTCTGGTTAGCTCAAAAAATTACTCAAATTGAGGCAGTATTCCCTGATAGTACACCTCATGAGAAACACAGAATTCTGACAATCTGTTTACCAATGGGGATTGCACCACATGTAGAAGACTGTGACACTTGGGGTACAGTCTTTGCTTCAATTTGCTGCAATCAAAGCGATTTTGTTTTTTTGTGTAATCTGTGTAACTTGCTTTTTAAACATTTACACTTGCCTGCACTTTCACCACCACTGCCCTCCATCGCTGATCGTTCCCCCCTCACAGCCGATTAGGTTGCTGTGGCGGGGACGGGCGAGGTTCGACGCCATCTTGAGGGTGCTCTGAGGTTGCCAGTGCAGTTTCTCAGCCACTCCCACCTCTGGCCAGCATATAATGATAACATCATCCCGGCCGCGAAGCGGCCGCGTGCAGCGGGCGAGCCAAAGGCGCGCCTACGGCAAGCCCGTCTGCGCCCGTCCGCGACCGGTCGGGACCCGGGCCACAGACCCTGACACTTTTTTAATCTACACTTCTGCACAGCTCTTAGCTCTTCAAGGTAACTGGCCCCTTAGTCCTTCTACGCTCGAACGCATTCTTGCCCTTGAAATCCTCGCCCCTCCTCCCCCCTCCCCTGCGACCCCCCTGCTTGGGTCCCAGTCGGCCATCCTCCCTGTTCCCCTTCTTCTTCCCTCTTCCTGCCCGCCTACTGTGGCCTCAGCCTGCCTTCTTAACACCCGTTCGGCGGGCAGGCACCAGTTGGAACTATTCAATCTCCTGGACAGAGAGACTCCTGATTTCCTGTTTCTAACAGAAACCTGGTTATCTGCAGATTCTCTGCCTGATGTCTTATCTGCGCTTCCCGATTCCTACTATGCCCCCCGGGCCGACTGCCCCGACGGGAAAGTCGGCGGGGGCGTGGCCATGATTATCCGATCCAATCTTCAGTTCCAACCGCTTTCCTATCCCTCCATACCTAATGTAGACCTCATAGTGGCCCGTTCGGTGAACCTCCTGGTCCCCCTCACCTTGGTCCTTCTATGTCGTCCCCCTCAGACCATGCCCCACTTTGGGCCCGCCCTACAGGAGCTGCTGGCCACTCTTGTGGTCAATAACTCTTCGATTCTTTTATTGGGCGACTTTAATTACTGGCCTGGAGACCCCAGGGAAGATCAGACCTCTAAAGACCTTACTGACACTCTGCGTGGCCTCAATTTCATCTCTCATATTCACTCCCCCACTCACGTACATGGTCATACTCTTGACCAGTTATGGTCGGCTAATCGGGCTATATCTCCCACCACCATCCTCCCCTGTACTTGGTCGGACCACTTGCTAATCTCCTTCTCTATCGACCTTGGAGCTACTGACAAGCCCCCTCTGCCCAAGAACATCCTAGCACGGAATTGGAACCGGGTGAATTTCAACACTCTTCTCTTCCCTGGCGACTTCCCCCCGACCTATCTGACCTTTCCCTCGAACACCAAGTTGACGCCCTCAACATCAGGCTGTCCACTTCTTGCGACCTGGTTGCCCCCCTCAGGAGGGTCAAGGCGTGTCGCCTCCACGAAGCCAATAAATGGGTCTCTGATGATCTTAAAGCACTTAAATTGGCTCTCAGACAGTCAGAACGTCAGTGGAGGCGCAACTACTGCCCCTCTCTGAGAGATCGATATAGGTCTCTCCTTAACAACTACAAGAGAGCTATTCTCTCGGCCAAATCAGAATATTTCTCTGGCAAAATTTTGTCAGCGGCCAATAAACCCAAGGAGATTTTCTCTATTGTTCACAATCTGGCCGCATCCAATAGAGTCAACCCCCATCCTGTCCCATCCCAAGCCCTTTGCCTTTCCCTGAATGATTTCTTTCTTGAGAAGATTGCCAACATCAAACGGAACATCCCCCTGCCATCTTCCCTTCTACCTTCCCCTTCCCCTTCCCTACCCCCTCTGTCCTCCTCTCTCAACCAATTTTCACCTATCTCGAAGGAATCCTTCCTTGTTCTGCTCAGGAAAGTCAAGTCAGGCTCCCCTGCCGACTATGGACCGGCCCGCATTTTAAGGAAGTTGTTTTCTGGTTGCCCCGACCCCCCCCCCCCCCCCTCCCTTCTTAATGCTTCCATTTCCCAGGGTATAGTCCCAGCCATCTTTAAATCGGCCACAGTTATCCCCATCTTAAAAAACCCCAGCTTCGACCCCACTCTCCCTGCCAATTTCAGGCCCATTTCCTTGCTCCCCTACTTAGGCAAGATCCTGGAGAGCCACATCACTTCCTGCCTTTCGGACTACATCGAGGACAACCATCTCCTGGCCTCCCATCAAGCTGGCTTTCGCCCGGTCCACTCAACCGAATCTGTGGTCCTCTCTGTCCTGGACGAGCTGAAGAGCAAGGCCGATTCCAACTCCCCCCAAGCCTTGGTGCTTCTTGATCTGTCCGTTGCTTTTGACACGGTCGACCATTCCATCCTCCTCGACCGTGTCAGGGCAGCGGGCATCCAGGGTACCGCCTTCTCTTGGCTCGCCTCATTTCTTCAAGGTCGGACGCAGGCTGTCCGTCTCTCTGGTTTTTCTGCCCCCTCCCGCTCGGTTCCTTGCGGGGTCCCCCAAGGTTCCTCTCTTTCCCCCCTTCTTTTCAACCTCTATATCTATCCCCTTACTGTTTCCCTGTTAAACATGGAGGTCTCCGTGTACAACTACGCTGACGACCTTCAGCTTGTTTTTGATCTTTCCCACGACCCTGAACCCCTCCTTAAATTTCAAACTACACTTATTTTTCTATTGTTTGTAATACTTTATTCGAAAAAATTTCATAAAAGTACGAACATTCACACATACAAAAATACCTAAAACAGTATTACAAGCATTGCAATGCCATTAATTTAAAATATCATTTGACAAGGCAGATAACAAATAAAACAAAGGGCATCACTAAAACGAACAATTCCAGATGGTACAGATCAGCCATTGGGTAACAGTTTAGATCTGGTAAGCCAAGCGCATGTCACATATTTGGCGACCCCACAGACAATGTACATAGAGGAGGTGTTAGTTAGAATAATACGCAGGGCTATTCTATAGTCCCTAACTCCAAGCTCCCTGCAAACAGGTTTCAACCATTTTGATCTAGCTTGTTTATATGCAGTGCAAGCAAACAAAAAATGGCCAAGTGATTCTTTCGGACACGAGCAACCTGGACATTTTAAGTCGGCCTCCCTCCTATCTTTCCACCCTTCCTTGAAAGTATTGAGGGGGAGGGTTCCGTATCTTAGTTTAAGAAACAAAGTTCTATCGCGGGGAGTCTGGATAAAATCTAAGAATGACTCTAACTTCCTGAAGGACTTGTGTTCGAGGAAGTTGTTCGTCAAGGAACCCCATTTCGAATTCTTTAGATCCTTTGCCTCAACCCAGTCCCAATAAAGTTTTTTAACAGTTTGTTTCGGAGGGGGGGATTGGGAGGCCCAGGACTCACCCAGTCCTATAGATACAACCAACTTCTTTAGATTATTAAGCCATTTTATTTTGTTCGCTATATTCAAACTAAGAAGCTCTTCCAGTACTAGTACATAATTAGATAATTCAGGGGTCCTTCTAAGGCGTACCCAAAATAACAAGGGGCAAATTTGAACTAAATCAGAAATAGATCTTTGGCCCATGTCGAGGAATAATGGTTTCAAGGGGGTCGTAGAAGGTAGCGAAACTATGTCTCTTATAAACTTGTTTTCGGCCACTACCAATGTTTTGATGTTCTCAGCACCCCAAAGTTCAGAGCCATATACTGCCGAAGGTAGTGCTTTCCCCCCATAGACTGCCAAGGCGGGAGCTACAGGTCTACTAATGGAAAGGCGCTGATTCTTTAATATCGCCCCAGATGACCTTTTAAGATTCAAAACCATTTTAGATATATGGGAGTTCCAGCTCATGTTATTACTAAGCCTCACTCCGAGGTAATCAAATTCAGCCACTACCTCCAGGGGGGTGCCATTGAGAGAGAGATTAACCCTCCTGTTCTTTTTATTGGCGGCCAACACCATCAACTTAGTTTTGGTGGTGTTGACCGTCAATCCTCGGTCTTGACAGAAGGTGCAAAAACAATCGCGTAGTCTTTGCAAACCCATAGGGGTTTTAGATAACAGGAGGGTATCGTCAGCAAAGAGGAGTGTTGGTGTTTTCTCACCGGCAAGGACTGGGGCATCCGCAGGGTCCTCCCTCAAATGGTCCACCACCCCATTTATAAAGAGGGAGAACAGAGTGGGGGCCATCACACATCCCTGCCTCACTCCTCTATTGACCGGTATCCTCCCTGTCAGTTGGCCCTGGCTTCCCCAGCGGATCCTTGCGTAGTTCCCTTCGTGAAGTTTAATAATAAGTTGCAGCAGATAACTGGGGAAACCCATGTCAAAAAGGACCGACCAGAGTTTGGCGCGTGGAATAACATCGAATGCTGTTTTGAGGTCTATGAAAGCCAGATATAAACTACCTTTGGCGATTGACACTGACTTCCAATAGACTGCACAGAATCGAAAGACCTGGTCCATTGCACCGATATTACGCCTAAACCCTGCCTGGAAGTGAGATAAAATATCCTCGTCCATAAGCCATGATTCTGTTCGATTTATTATGACCCTGCCAACTACCTTTTGGATAGTATCTATTAAGCTTATTGGTCTGTAGTTGGCAGGGTCCTCTCTATTGCCTTTCTTAAATATAGTAATGACTTCTGCTCCTTTCCAGGATTCAGGAACAGGGTGACCCTGCTGAATAAGATTCATTAAACACGCTATAAAATCTGCCCATAATTTGGGATCGTGCAGTAGTAAGTCCCCTGGAAGGCCATCTGGGCCAGCCGCCTTCCCCGGTAATATTTTGGAAATGGCGTCCTGTACTTCTCGCTGGGAGAATTGGTCTTCTGTGGGGCCTTGCCTTGTGCCGTTCTTACTTTGGGGTTCGATAACTGGAGATGTTATTGTGCCTTTAAGACTATCCTCACAGTATAGATTTAAAAAATGGGAAAACCATTGCTGTTCTGTTATATGATTTAAAATTGGCTCTGCCCCCCTTCTATCAAGAGCATTGATCAATTTCCAAAAAATGATAGAGTTTTTCCCGCTGGCTGCAGCCTTTAGCTGCTGCCAATGCTCCTCCTCCCAATCCTTTTTGGCTGATATTATACTGCTGCGGTACTCCTTTCTAGCCATTCGGACTGCTATGGGGTCCTTACTTTTTATCGCTAGAGTAATAGCTTTCCTTTTTATCCTGCAATTTGCCGTATACCAGGGATTACTTTTAGATAGTTCACGATTTAACATAGGGTTCTCATGGGACCTTTTACAGAAAAAGCCACCTAGTTTAGTTATTAGATCTTTGTAGGAGGTTTGCAGGTTAAATCCGGGGGGGTTAGCTAATGCTCGAACCACTCCCGTGAGGTTACAGGTTTCAACTGATACTATCTCTTTAATACATTTAAGTTTCTCCTCTTCACACTTGACCACATTCCATTTTAGTTTCCGATTGCAATATGTTGGAAAAACCTCTTTGGTGATCATCTCTGGTTTTTCACTTGTGTCTGACCCATTTAACCATTGGATTTCCAAACATAATGGATTGTGGTCACTATCCGAAGATTGCCTAACCTCCATATCAACTAGGGCAGGCCATGACTGTGTATCTAGAAGGATATAGTCAATTCGCGAGGGGCAGCCTAACTTATTGTAGGTCATCGCCCCCTCACGATCTGACGCCATCTGCCTGTTGAGAGCCCTTAAGTTGTGATCTAATACCAGAGCGTTCAGCTGGATTGCTCTGGCTGTCCATTTCTTAATGGGAACCAGAGCTAAAGGAGGTATGACCTGTCTCCAATCCTCTGTATTAAAGCCCAAGGATTCTTCGTCGTCTAGGGGTTCAAAAGTGCAATTGAAATCCCCTCCTACTAGTATTTTAGATCTGGGAGGAAGGTCTGATAACATCCCATCTAGAAGCTCTATAATTGGGGAGGCTAGCCCGCCCTGGAGGCCTCTAGCATAGATACAAAAGAGTTCCAACTTAAAACCCCCTGTCTCACTCTTAAGGGTGATATGCAGAATATCATTACAAACAGTATTGTGGATGGTAACAACACAATTCAAATGCACTTTAACCCAAATAAGCAAGCCCCCAGACGGGCGACCTTTCCCCATCGTAACGGCAGGGATAAAAAAAGTAGAATAACCATTTTTATATTGCGGGGTCAAACACCAGGTTTCTTGGAACATACATATATGGAAAGTGTTAATAAGGTCATTCCATTCGGGATTAGCAAGATTTTTCTTTAATCCTGCTATATTCCAAGACAGGATGTTAATGGCTTTTGAAGCTACAGTTGGTTCCCTAGATGTGATCGAGGTACTATGTTCCGATTCTCCTGAGCGAACTATACCATCCATGATTAAATTAGGATGATTCCCTGGGGTGGCTAACACTTCCCTCTTTCCGGTTGGTCCAGATGACTTGGGTGGGAGTCAATCGACTCCCTCCAGACCACTGAAGCGATTATAACAGGGGATTGGATAATTAAGCTGTGGGCCGGACCATTCCTCATTAAACTGGTTGCGAGAGTAAAAGGGTCTCCCTACATCGTTTCGCACAGTATTCCAACCACCATTGCCATCGCCACCCCAATTAAAAGGGTACTGCCCCTTCCTGGACTCAGGTCTTATCCTACCTCTATCATTGATAGGAACCCTAAACCAACTCCATCTATTATCATGATGCCCTGGGGACGTGAAAAAGTATGAAAGGGTTTTACCGTGATCGTGGAATCGTTCTTACAGCAAGGCCCAGAACAAATGTATTCTACTATTCTCGGGTCTTCAAATGTTATCACGACACAGTCTCCCTGTAAGCTTTTCTTGTTCTCCCCTACCCATGGGGCTCTCTCCACCATTAGCATGTTGTTATTAATATTAGGGGGAGGAGGGTAGTTTCTGTTCAACCAATGACAAACTTTGTTCTTAAGTGCCCAAAAGGGTTCAGATGTGGTAGGTTCAAGCTCCGGAACACCTGTTAAAACCAGCACAAAGGGACAGGCGTCGGGTGGTAAACTGATGTTCCGCCGTGCACTGGATTTCTCAGGATGGGAGGGAAGGGGTTTGGGAACTGGGGTGGAAGAACCATCCGGATTCTCAGGATGGGAGGGAAGGGGTTTGGGAGCTGAGGTGGAAGAACCAGCCGCTATCTTGGGTTTTGTGGGAGCGTTAGAAACTGGCTGTGAAGAACTACCCTTGTTACCTTTATTGGAAGCAATTTTAGGAGGGCATTTTTTGATGGTGGAATTGACCCCTACAGATTGAGTCTTAACTAAAGGTAAAGATGTGGCAGAGGGAGTTGGTTTATCGGGGGCCCCTAGGGCTGTATTTCCCCCCTTGGATTTTAGTTCCAGACAGAGGGCCTGGAGCTGATGTTCTATGCCTTGAAGTTTAGTTTCCAGAGGCACGAGTAAAGACCTAATGAGGACAGTTAAAGAACTTAACAGTGGGGCATTCTGGTCTACCAGGTCGTCTAAGGAAATATCCTGGCTACTATTTTCAAGAATGCTAGCCAGACTGTTATTCGAAACTGTGTCGTCCGGGATACCCATTGGTAAGGGGGTGAGGTACAAACTGTGCCCTATCTCTCTCTGCAAGGGGTCCCAGGAAGACCCTCCCCACCTTATTGGTTCCACTGGCACAAACCTCGGTTCCTATAGAACCCACCATATCTTGGTTGGTTGTAATTCCACCAATCACGTGAGGAGGTAATTGGTCAAGAATGTGGGTTACACCTTCTAATGGCCCTTTGTTTGGGGTAGGCTCGCTATGAACAGTGGCAGATATAACTATTGTATTAGCATCAGGGGGAATCGGGGTTGGGGAGGTTAGTAAGGGCACCGGAGATAAAACTATAAGAGTTCAATGGGGCCCAGTAGTGCTGGGAATCGTAGGAGTCACGGGATCAGCCTGCGTGAAAAGGGGGACAGAGTTGCTCAAGGCTTTGTTTGGAGTACGAGCAGAAGCTATACTCCCTAGTGACGACCTTTTGGCATGTGCAAGATCTTGAGACACCCTCCTTTCCATCAGGACGATGCCCTGGTCAATTAGGGAGTTTGTACGTAAGATAAAGTTATCTAGTGTATTAGTTATTTTTTTGGTTTACTTTGGGCCGATAGCAAATATCAAGTAGAAGCACAACGAATTAATGCAATCAGTAACGAAAAAACTTGATAGTGCTGGAGGATAAAAGAATATCAGCTAACCAAGCAAAATAAAAAGGAACATCTAATACGGATCTTTGCTAAGAAAAGGCAATAAACTTAATGTCAAGCGGGCTTAAGTGATTTTACCAATAAGGGGCCTGGCCCAGTCCAGTCTCTACAGTCCACGGAGGGCCACAGAGGGCCCGCCCTTGTCCCGGGCTTCTCCCGGGCGATCCCGCGCGCTCCCGCGCAGCGGGATTGGTAGGCTGTAAATATAGGGACTTAAGTTAGTGGGGCGGGGCAAGCAGGGAGAGCGGCCCAGGTGCTGGTAATTCGGGCTGGCGGGCGCTCCTGGGAGTTGAAGTCCCGGACCCGCTGCTCGCAGCCCTGCCTGCCGCTCGTACGCCCACAGTTGATGTCCACCACGAACACTGACCTCACAGCTGGCAAAGGGCTCCCACGAAGCGGGACCCGCGAAGCGGATACCGCGAGGAGTAGCGCAAAGAGACTAGCGCAAAGAGACTAAAAGCACAGGGTCCCAGCAAGTCACCAAGTTTGCAGCAAAGCGTCCCAAGTACAATCCAGGGGCTGGGGTTTTTGAACTCGTTGGTGGGGCGGGGCAAGCAGGGAGAGCGGCCCAGGTGCTGGTAATTCGGGCTGGCAGGCGCTCCTGGGAGTTGAAGTCCCGGACCCGCTGCTCGCAGCCCTGCCTGCCGCTCGTACGCCCACAGTTGATGTCCACCACGAACACTGACCTCACAGCTGGCAAAGGGCTCCGATGAAGCGGGACCCGCGAAGCGGGTACCGCGAGGAGTAGAGCAAAGAGACTAGCGCAAAGAGACTAAAAGCACAGGGTCCAAGCAAGTCACCAAGTTTGCCGCAAGGCGTCCCAAGTACAATCCAGGGGCTGGGGTTTTTTAACTCGTTGGTGGGGCGGGGCAAGCAGGGAGAGCGGCCCAGGTGCTGGTAATTCGGGCTGGCAGGCGCTCCTGGGAGTTGAAGTCCCGGACCCGCTGCTCGCAGCCCTGCCTGCCGCTCGTACGCCCACAGTTGATGTCCACCACGAACACTGACCTCACAGCTGGCAAAGGGCTCCCACGAAGCGGGACCCGCGAAGCGGGTACCGCGAGGAGTAGCGCAAAGAGACTAGCGCAAAGAGACTAAAAGCACAGGGTCCCAGCAAGTCACCAAGTTTGCAGCAAAGCGTCCCCACACTTATTTTTATTTCGGACTGGATGAACCAAAACCATTTAAAGCTTAATCCGGATAAGACGGAGCTGGTCCTGACTGGTGGTTCCACCAGCCCCTGGACCTTCCATCTTTGCCCCCCCCCCCCGGTTCCCTCTGCTTCAGTTAGAACCCTGGGAATTAAAATCAGCCAGGACCTCTCCATGCGTCTCCAGGTCAGCTCGGCTGTCTCATCCTGCTTTTTGTCCCTCAGGATTATCCGAAAGATTTCCCGTTTTTTTTCCTTTGATGCCCTCAAAATCATTGTCTTGGCCATGATTCTCTCACAGTTGGACTATGGGAACTGCCTGTACATGGGCATTCCTGCCTACGAGCTGCGGCGCCTCCAGTCCATCCAGAATCAGGCGCTCGCCTTATCTATCGGCTTCCTAAATTCCACCATACCACCCCTCTACTCAGGTCCCTCCACTGGTTCCCCATCCTGCAGAGAACCCTCTACAAGATGGGCTGCATTGTCTTCATGGCCCGTGCTCGCACGGCCCCTGTCTTTATCAATTCCATGATCACCCACTATCTTCCTTCCAGCAATCTCCGCTCCTCTAGCCAGGCACTCCTAAGTGTTCCTCGCTTCCGCAAGTCCAGAGTAGGTGGCACCAGATTCTCTACTCTTGCCCCCCGCCTCTGGAACAGCCTCCCACTGACCATTAGATCCATTACTGTTTACTTGCATTTCCGTAAAGCACTCAAAACCCATCTGTTTTCCCAAGCTTTCTCTTCTTAATCACTCCCTGGTGCTTCGTCCATCTGCAAATGTAAATCTTCTAGCGCCAGGAAGCCGCTTGGTCACAGAGCACTTTAGAAATATTTTCAACTTCAACTTCAACTTCAATCTACACTAAAAACACATGGTGTTCCGTCCATGGCGGTAATACCAGACGTTCTAAGACAGATTCAAAATAAATACGGTCCAGAACCGGCCTTAAATCTTGGTATGAAATTACTAAAAGATTTCAAACAGGTCTCGGTTATATTATTAGCCAACATTAAAGGTGAAGCAGCATCAGTGGCAATCCGCTAGAAGCTAAAAGAAACAGATATTACTGAACAACCGTATGAGCTTGCCAGAATTTTTTAAACATCCTATGAAGAACTAGGTAGAGATAGTTTGGGTGGGAAACCATTAAAACCACAACTAACAGAAAATCCTGAAAAAGTTTTTATTAAAAAAAATCTCACTACTCCTAAAAAGAAGTGGGAAAACACTAAACAAACACTTCCTAAAGAGAAGCATTTCCAGTCCAGAGGTAGGTCTCCCAACAGGAGCCCTCTGAAAAGAGGTACAACCTCAGAAATAGGGATAACTTAAGAAAACCTGATAGATATCAAGATACTGATACACGTTCCTCTCATACCTTTCAGACTTCCTCGCAGAAATCAGAAAGAAGCGGACGATCAGTACAAAAAGAAGAACGCGTGAAGTCCAAAGACGAACAGCACGTTCCAAAAAATAAGAAAACTCAATTCACCAAGAAGAAGGTAGCAAGTCTAAAGATCAGACATGCCGAAGATTTTGAGGACACAACTCAAGAACTGGGAGTGGTCCCAGACAATGCTAGACAGCGCAGCAGAAGTAACCATAGTTCGCAAGATCCTGAAGGATCATCTGGAGACAGTGGACTTGAATGAATGCATTCAAGTTGAAACCGCAGACACCAGGGTTAGAGTACCCCACAAGTTATATGAAGTAACACTCCGGATGGAGGGGGACATAACTAGGAAAATAAAAGCTCTCTTTTGGGATAAGCTTTCCAATGGTTATGACATTCTTCTAGCTGAACAAGACTGGCCACCTGAATTTGTCAGGGAGTGCCCACATGGCGAAGAGATAATTATGCCAGCCTTCTCAAATCACATTCCAATTCATAAAAAATACACATATGCCAGGAAATGGGCAGTAGCTCAGGCTCCAGCATTATATACAAATCACGTAGGATGGGATGAGGATTCTCCTCATCATAAAATCCAGTTAAAAAATCAACCTACTGCTCAGAGGCAGTATCCAATTAAGCAAGAAGCTAAAAAACAGGTCAGGGAGATCTTAGATCAACTTGAATACCAAAGGGTGATTGAAACATGCACCTCATCTATGAACAATCCTTTGTTTCCTGTCTCCAAACCAGACAATACATATCGTCTAGTTTTGAATTGCAGACACCTAAACTCTTGTTGCAAAACTTTTGCAGTACAAAACGCGCACAGTGCAGCACTGATGAATAACATTGTGCGTAAAAAATATAAAACCACATTAGATATTTCAAATGGGTTTTTCTGTCAAAACATTGCACCTGAAAGCAGGCACTTGACCGCTTTCTTAATCTTGGGGACACAGCGACAATTTTGCCGTCTCCCCCAGGGATTCAAGAATAGTCCAGGGTTATTTTCAGCCAGAGTAACAGAGTTACTACAAATGTATGATAATGAGGCATTATCCTATGTCGATGACATCTATATTACAGATGATGATTTGGACGTGCACTTGAAAAGAGTGAACACCATAATACTTGGGTTCACTTCTGAAGGGTATAAATTAAATTTTAAGAAATCACGAATTGCCCACCTCAACGTCCTATTCTTAGGATACGAGTTATCAAGTGAAGGCAAAAGCCTGGCAGCAAACTTTCTAGAGAAATGTGCGCTGCTCCAACCTCCAAAGACACTGAAAAACTTACAGTCAATTGTAGGTTTCCTAAATTTTGGAAGAACTTACGTTCTAAATTACGCAGAAAGGGTTAAACCTCTCTACAAACTAATTAAACCTGATGTCAAACCAACTAATTGGACTCAAAAACACACAGAAATTTTGCGTTCAGTGCAAAAACACAGTTAGAAACACGCGATAATGCGCGCAATCTTGTGATCCGAATCATCCCAGGGAGATGCGGATTCACATACCTGACCTTTAACGGAGGTGAAAAGGTACCAATAGCATACAAGTCACACTTGTACACACAAGCAGAAATAAAATTCACTTCTACAGAAAAAGTTCTGACAGCGGTCCGAACTGCAGTAGCAAAAGAGAGAGCTCTCGCACAGTGTAAACAAATAATGATCGTTACACCTGTACCTACCTTAGAGGCAGTGACCAAAGCAAGCATTCCCAATGCTTTACATCCGCGATGGATACAATGGGTTAATTCTCTTGCTGCAACAGACGTTGAATACGTTTTTGACCCCTACTTTAAGACACAAGAATTCCTACAATACGAACACGAATGTCCTCTGCTGACCGAAATTCTGCCTCTAGAACATTACGGATGTATAATCTACACAGATGGATCAGCACAGCCCCCAATTGGGGGTAAACAAGCCTATAGTGCTGCGTGCGCGACTGTTAAAGGTCGCTGGCGCGAAGGTAAATTTAGACCTATGGTCACAAAAACTCAATCACTCGGAGACTGTACAGCTCAGTGAGCTGAACTACAGGCTTTCAAGATGGCGCTTGAAAATACCGATCGCGAATTCCCCACACTCATAGTGTGCGATTCGTACTTCTGCGTTGAATCTTACAACAAGCACTTGCAGAACTGGGTTCGAAACGGTTTCAAAAATGCAAAAGGTGGCACAATTAAGCATAAAATGCTTTGGGAACAAGTAATTATTTTGCAAAAAGAACTACAAAAGACTCATGTGATACATACACTGAGTCATCAGTGTGATGGCGTTCACGTTGCAGGGAATTCGTTGGCTGATGAAGCCGCAAAGGCAGCTGTGCAAACGCCTTCCGTAGCTACAATCGCTCACTCGAAAAAAGTAATAGACAGTGAAACGTTACTAGCAGTGAAAGCCTCAATGCAAGGCAGCTATGCAGCGTTAACTCTAAACTATCCACTCACGTATACATACATGATTGATGCAAACTCCGTTCCTTTTGCTCGAATCCCTGGAATGGGGGGATAGAGTAATTCCAAACAGGAACAGGAGAAGTGCTTTGGTTCAAAAAGCACATATGGGAGAGGGTGTGAGACATTGAGGAATCTTAGAATCTCTAACAGAATTAGAAGAGATGTACTGGTGGCAGGGAATGAGCGTTGATGTTTACAATTTCGCAATTCATTGCCCTAACTGCAACAGAGATCGCAGCAGCGAAAGCCACCAGGTACCTGACTACAGGGTAGCCAGCCCAGTACAGACACCATTGTTAGACAGCATTAGACTTTCTACACGCAGATGTCACCATGGACGAATGCGGTCCCACAACTACTGGGACAAGATTTATTTGGATGTGGCCCCAGCGCTCGGCTGACGCCAGAACTGTTATAAAGGATATGCAAGTCTTTATCGGCACATACGCAATCGGCACGCTACATTCTGACCAAGGTCTCGAGCTTACAAAGAGGCCATGGCTAGCTTGGGCTTTGCATTGCGGTATTCTAGGCCCTTCCATCCTGAGGGTAATGCGGTAGTGGAAAGAAAAAACTGTGACATAAAGCAATCCATAACAGCTAAGGTATTAGGTTCGGGTGATGGGTGGGTCAAACATCTAATAAGTGTCCAACGTAGTCTTAATAATCTGCCAAGAAATTCTATGGGTGGAATCACTCCACATGAATTACTGTTTGGTACTAGAATGATGATTGAAGACCTCGATTGTCAAACTTCAGTGGTGGAACAAAAACCCTTTGATGTCAAAGATCGTTGGGCTGTTTTACAGGACTTAAATGAAACAAGAAGAAGTCTGAGTAACACAATACAGAAGCAAACGACCACTGAAGAAAAACCACCTGTCCCAGCAAGACCTGTCTGGATTCCAAAGATTGGGGATCTAGTCAGTGAAAAGATCGCGGTAAAGAAGGAATTTGGGCCTTCTTACAGAAAAGCAGTACCTGTCTTAGCTATCCACGGAACAAGATCAGTATTACTACTGCCCCTTGCTGGTAAAAGGGAGAACAGAGTTGTGTCCATCGACCTGGTCAAACCACATCATGTGGCCGATAATAAGTAGTAGGCCCAGTGGACTCCCAAGAAATAGCAGACGACCAAATCTTGCTACAATACAAGAGGTTCAAACTGAAAGACTCATCACCTTTGATAAACCTGCAGTAAGAAATGAAGGACTATGCAACAAAGCCATGGAACTTGTGCCTTCTGGATACCCAAATAACAGTTTGTCAAGAAACACCTGTCTATAATGATATAGCATCTGACTATACCAACATGGCAAAAGAAGAAACAGCTCCAGCGATTTCAAGTAATCCGGATGCAATTCCAACAATTGACAGAACTGCCTCTGGCTATTTCATCAACTTTGATACATTTTCTGAGGATAACAGTGAACCTGAAAATACGCCAGCAAATAAAACTTTCAAAGAAAAGATAACAACTCTTTCATCAACTTAAAAAAACATATCTAGTTTCACCATGGGTTGAATTTTGGATTGTGTTAGGTGTACTTTTCCTCCTACTCTGGCTCATACTGGTGTTAAGTTTGGGAAGGATGATAGATGGAAAATACAGTTAAATGGACACAGCAAGTAAGAAAATCAACGTGGTCCTGAAACCTCACAAATCATCTCATGGTGAAAGAAGAGACCTGTCATCAGTAAAAATCACAGCCGTTCCTATGCCTGGTGGTATAGCATGGGACAGAACTGATTATGACATTTATGGCCCGGTGGACCTGCTGAAGATTCCACACCAGTTTAAGGTTTCTTTAAGTGACTTTGTCGCACACAGCACATTTTCTGATGATTGGGACTTTGAAACTGTTAACAACATGATGACAGATATAGAAATGTCAGCTAAATTTACAGAACATGAATACCTAGGGTTCATCAGATTATGAACAAATGTATTGTTTTAATCATTATGGTCACCATTATTTGCATAAATCTGCAAACCCTAGAAATGTTTTTACGTATAATCAATGGGAACATTGTCCAACGCCACCAAGGGGTTGCTCAAAAACATTTTATGAAAAATTTCCGTACTGCTCAAGGTTTAATGTTACAAATCCAGAAACGTTTTATTTTAAAAATATAAATAAGACAGGAATGAAAACAATGTTGACCAATACTAAACAAATTTATTCTGCAAACTTTTATGCTCAACTGTCTACATAAGGGTTTGACTTTTGGAAAGACAACATTGAGACAAAAACCGTCTAGGGCACAAAAGATTGGCAGGTGCAAGGTTTAGAAGCCTTATTCAGAGCCTGCATCATCCCAGAACAAATAATGTTTTTAAATGACACTGTTCAATAAACGTCTTGTCTTGGCCTGGCTAATATAAAAGATTTAAACAAACCGTCTATACCTAAGCCCACATCTGACAGTAATAACACTACAAAAGAGAAGGTAGATGTACCCTATATTTTTAAACAAAACAGAACTAATCCTGATTGGAAAAAATGGTTAATCTGGCCCACAGACACAAATAACTGTCAAGATAGATTCCTGAACAAAACACAGGGGTTCACAGTGACTAGGCCAGAACCAAGATATTGCCAGAGACAACATCCAGGGATAGTAACTACTTACAGTGTAGGAAAGCTATGCCTTGAGTGGCTACATAAATCTACACTTCCAGTAATCAAACAACACTTATCTTTACTTAAAGAAGGCAATGATTTGCGAGATTTCTTAATGGGGCCTCGCAAACCACGGCAAAAATGTTTCTTATACACCAGTATATACGCTGCTTACAATGAAGCATGGAAAGTAACGTAAATGGAAACTGCAGAAAGAATACGAAAGATTGATCGTATTAATTTAGAGAAAAGCCTGTCTGTAGTGGACAATGGGTTAACGACTCTGTCCTCCAGAATTTATTCTTTGGACAGCATTGTATCATCTGCAATTGACATAATAGAGCAAGACTTGCTAATGTTACAACATGGCCAGTCTCAATTACGTTCTATAATACTGCTAGGCTGGACGTTACAAAATTTCCGTTCAGGCTACGTGCCATGGCGTCTAATCAATACCACGTCATTATTTACTGTATTTAACCTTACAGATAAACAAATCTCTCTGGCACAAAGGGGAGCAGACTATACGGTGCTGAGCATTGAGAAACTGGAAAGATTACCATTGACAGTTTCTGAGAAGCTTGTCATTGAATGGATAATACATGGCACCATCACGATACCAGTGACGATTTTCCAATTTCAGTATTGTCTACAGCATATACCAGCGGGCCTGTATGAAAGGTTGGGTAAAGAAGACATTAAGTCAACCTGGAGTTTACCATACACACACAAATGTTGGAATGGGGGACAGGAGGTATTTCTTAGTGGTAAGAATTGTAAGAAATCACTAAGTGGTACACTTTTGTGCCAAGGTATTAATTTACACGGATCCTGCGATGGTTCTGCAAATAACCTCTCTTGCCACCTGCACGGTTCACCCTCCACAGTGATAGAACCAATTTTCAAGCAGCTATCCAATGGCAGCTACGTTATGCTCAATGATCAGAGCTGTTGTGGCATGTTGCCAGGAAAAGTGCATCTCGTTAGTGTGTCATCCAGGGTCACTTGTAGTATGCAAGTATTGTATCCGAAAAGTGATACAGAAAGGTAGACGGCGTTATGGCCTTCACTGAACATCTCTTCTATACGAATTGATACTTTAAGCAGAATGAAAGTCATTCTTTTACAAAATAATGTGCCACTGACCTCGTCTAGAGAAACGTATGATCTGCAAGTTGCAAGGACTTCTGCAGAGATACATGCATTATTATCAACAAACTGCCCAGTATATTTCGCTGAAATGTTAAGTCAAATCTTAAATATCTCTGATACCAGTGGCATCGCACATGTATTTAAGACGCTTTTTTCGGGACTGTTAGCACCATTTGATGCAGTCCTCGGCATTTTTCCAAATTTCGTGCACTCTGTGTTCGGCGGCCTGCCTCTCATCTTGGGACTCATAGCAGGAATTCTATTTTTATTACTTCTGCTCCGCTATGGCAAGCCCAGTGATCAGCAATACCCAGACTACCATGGAAGAAGCCCTCCTTGCTATGAGGGATCGTGAGAGAATTACACAGATTCTTGGCTTGGCTCGTTTAAGAGATCTGAACACAACTTGGTTCCTTTCGTTCAGACCAATCTGGCAAGATTGCATCTTACCTGTTCTACGATGCCTGCTTTGCGGAGAGGAATGCGTGTTGGACATTTGTCTTACACTTCCATCAGTCCTGCCATCGGATGTTGACGCTTTGCTAGGTCCGGTAATGACTCATGCATCGTGTTGCCCCCAACAGCTGCCCATACTGGTGACGGCATTCATTGAGGTCTCACTGGCAAGTCTAACTGAGGGTGAGATACGTGACACTACAGGCATACAGGTACTACCTACTGCGGTCATTGCTAATGCATCAAACGCTGATGGCGATGATCCTCATCTATGCACATTTGACCTGCTAACTGATGTGGTTCCACTTTCGCCTACTATGGTAGACGGGTTCTTTGCCAGCCTAGACGATCTGATGTTTTCTCCTGACACCGAGAATAACTTTTTACTAAATTCACACAGCGTTACCTGAACTCTGAAATTCGGCCTTCATTTTTTTCCAAACAAAACGTCTAACAAATTTGAACTTTTTCCAAAAATAGAACTTGTTGGCACAAAGTAATCTGCTTGAAGTACAACTATTCTTAGAGAACAAGATTTCTTTTGAAAACTTCCTAATGACAATATTTGGCCTTGTCTTAAAAAACGAAACAGTTTTAATATTATGCTATGGGATAGTCTCAATTTTTTTTTTTCTGTACCTTAAATAGACATTTCATGAATGTAATTTCGTCTTTCATAAATGTTAGAATGTTTGCTCTCATATTATGCTTCATATCGGTTGAGACCTATTTTTTCATACAGTTTATACTCATATCATGTGAACAAACCTTTCAAATGCAATTTGATTTTTGTGTGGGATTGTAAACAATTGCCTTAGATATGTTCAGTGCTTATACATTTAGTTTTATTGAACTTAATATCGTGAAGTGGGTGTTGTGTAGGAATCTAGGACCCTAGTGTAATTTTCCCGATTCATGCCCATATATAGGTATAAATTACCCGATCCTTATATAGGCATAGAAATCATTACCATATTTAGACTGAGCCTATGCAGCCCAAATACGGCATGGCTACTTCCACTAAGTTCCGAGAATCAACAAGGATGTCTGAGAAAAACCCGCCTTCAGCAGCTAGGGACTTCCCCTTGCCTGAATACTAATTTATCTAGGAAATCAGGGAGTTTTCAAAGAACTGAGTCTTTGATGACGTTATTATGACCAATCTTACGTCAAGCTTGGCACCTTCAAGGTATAAATATGCCTACATTTGCCCAGACAAACAACGGTGGTTTGGAGCAGTTCGACTATCTACTTGCCCGACGCGCCCTGCAGCAGCAAGTGCCGAAGGAAGCCGACCCTCCAGCTGACGCACTGAGAGACGCTGTCTTTTCTCCTGCCGAGAAATCCAGCTCCAGTGTTTCTAGGCTACCCTTGCGGGGTGCTGGGAAATCGAGTCCTGAGAGAGAGAGATACAAGACCTCCGTCATTCTAAAACCTAGGTACGGAGCTGGTTAGACCTTAAAGAATTCTTGGAATAGATACTTGGCAAAGAATACTAAAACTAAGCTACACCTCACTTACTTCTTCCCTTGTACTAGACGTAGGTTAGGTACACCGGGGTAGGCGTATTTTAGAAACACCAGTTGAGTACTTTTAGTCATTATTTTATCACTGTATGTATTCCATGTATTATATGTTATTTTATATGGCTTAAAAACCATACCATGCTTTTACAGTACTACTTTATAATACTTCTCGTATTATATACATTGTACTTTATAACCAGTATTACGATTGTAGCAGTACATTTCTTATGCTTGATAAAGAAGACTGTTCAATAAATACTTTTTATTGGAAACGCCCGTCTCTCTATTTTCTCAGCACCTCTGGTGAAACGAAGCATGCACGATTGACTGAGTAAAATAGCTATCTATTGTTTCCGCGACTCTAGAGATTGATTTCTTATTCTTGGGAAACAAAGTTGTCATGTTTATGCGGTTGTCAGAAACTAATCCCTTCTTGTGAATTCGAGAAAGTTTCTAGTGACCTCTGAGCTAGCTGGCACTCACAATTAAGTTTAATATATTCGGTAAAGACCTAGTCGACCTCAGTCCTACGTCCAAACTACAGGATATATTATTCCAATGCGCAGAGCCTACTGGGAATATAGGAACTACACTACAATTTATGCCCTACAGTGACAGGATTTGTCTCATATGCACACAGGGATGGTGTGTAGGCTTGATAAGTTTATAATGTGCGCAATCTCCCAGTATGAATTATGTCATTGCCCTACCTGCAATATTATGATCATTGCCTTATGGGAAAGTGATGATGATTTATGATTCATGCATTTTTCATGACAAGTGCCTAATTGGCCCAGTATTTTATGGGATGGGGGTCGGTGTTGTATATGCCTTCTTTGTGACCAGCGCCTATAGGCGCAGTAGTTTATGTGATATGGTATAATGTGCTTTACGTGCTACACAACGATTTATGGTCTAATGTGTGTTTATGTGTAAATAATACAAAGGCTATTTTTATAGAGCCTTGTGTGCAGTCTCTTTTGTGGTGTGCCTTGTGTGTCACTGGTGTGTGTGTGTGTGTGTTGTGAAACACTTTACACATTGCCCCTGGGATAAGTCTGACTGCTCTGCCAAGTTACCAAGGGGGTGAGCAGGGGTTATCTTGGGTGTGTAACTCCCTTACCCTGACTAGGAGTGTTGGGGTCTGCCTGCCTGAGGCGTACACCCTGGCCAACCAGAAACCACATTTCTAACAGTGGGTTGGGGAATGCAGCCCAGGGCTTCGACACCAGGCCCAGCCAGAGCACTGACTAGGGGCCTGGTCGGAGCACTGACTGAAGGCCAGTAAGAGTTTCTTAGCGCAACCAAGCAGTGGAGACCTACTCAGGCATGCAGGACCCTGTCCCACACACTCTGAAACACAATCAAGCAGAGAACAGAGCCCAGGCCCGAGGCTTCCACCCCAAGGCCAGCCAGAGCTTACTAACCCCAACTGGCATAGGAGACCACCTTGGGCATGTGGGATCTTCTCACTGACATTTTGAGACATATCAGACTGGAGCCCAGGGCTAAAGGTTTTCATCTCAGGGCCAGATGGAGCTCTGACTCAGCGCCCAGTCACAGCTTTTTAACCCAGACAGGCAGGAGAGACATACCAGGGACTGTGGGACTCTGTCCTGGGTTCAAAATGACAGGCCAGGATGGGGACCGGAGTTCAGGTCAAGGGGCTTCCACCCACGGCCAGCTGGAACTCTGACCCAGGGCTCAGTTAGAGCTTCTTAACCTGGCCAGGCAGGGGAGACCACCCAGGGCCTGCAAGGATCTGTCCTGAGCACTCTGAGACAGAGAAGGCTGGAGAATTGGGGCCAGGGGCTTCCAAGCCAAAACCAGCTGGAGTTATAACCCTAGTTACTGGAAAGAATTTCTTAACCCGGGCACGTAGGAGAGACCACTCCAGGACTACATGAACCTGTTCCAGACAGTACGAAACAATGCAGGCCAGAGAATGGAGTCGGTGCCAGGAGCTTCCACCCAACGGCCAGTTTGAGCTCTGACTCTTCTCTCTTTGACATCAAACCAAAAAAGGTGATGGGAGGAATACTTGCAATACGTCTAACCACTAGCAATCATTTGAGGGAGCATTGCAACCCATTGTTCATTTGGCTACCATGCCACCTTAGTTTGGACCCAGCCATATGCAAATCAGTCCTGACTCTGCTGTAATAGAAACAGTTTAGCCTCCTCTGCCAGGCAAGTCCTGCCTGAACCAAAACACAGCAAACCAAGACCGGTTTCGCCCTGATTAGGGCTTGTCAGTCGGGTGTAGCTTGGTTCCATTTGCACAGTGGTCACAGGACCCATTTCTGGGAAAACACTTGCCACAAGTGTATGATGCTTTGATATCCATCACTTCTTAAATCAGATGGGAAAGAATGATATTGCTTTGACATTTGAGACACCATTTTGTAAAACAGAATGTCTTTAGCCACGTTAACTACATGTATCGTTTGCGGGGCATGGCGTTGGGGGTGGAATAACCCCTTAAAAAATTATTTCTAGTATTGATAGTTGGGTCTAGTGGCTTAGTTGGGGGCTGCACTGCCAGGTGTCAGGTTCCCACTGGGATTTACAGCCTTCACAGCATAGACACACATTTCCATGAAACTTTGAAGAGCTTGTATAGAGCAGCTCTTCCTCCGCCATCTCACACACAACGGTCCAGGAATAAATAAAAGAACATTAACAGTGGTCATCTGTTTGGTAGCTCTTCTATTTTGCCATTACAAAAGTACACAACATCCCTTTTTATATATGTGTTTTATATATGAGCAGTAGGGGATGCAGTTAGACTTTGAATTTTTAATATATGTGTTGATATTTCACAGATTTCCCTTTTCAATGTGACAGCCCTAAGTTACTGGCTTCCAACTGGGCCATATATACTATATTAGAATAAAATAACAGTTAAAACATACCATTTTAAACAAATAAATCCATTTAAATGTGCCAGTTATAAGTTATCTCAAGTACTACAACTTGCGCCCCCACCGTGTCTAGTGTTATCATCAATTATGTCATTTAATATGTTGTATTGATGTTTTCAATGGTGTCATATAACATGCCATTAGTGATGCATTATGTGAGGTAATTGTCAGTGCATGGTGAGGGCGTGAGTTATAGTGACTTCAGATAACTATAACCGGTAAATTTCAGTGGAGTTGATCATTTAAAATGGCATGTTTTAACTGACATTTTCTCTAATTATAACGCCCCAATAAACCTTTGTTTTTTCAGTGAATATCTAAGATTTTTTTAATTGAAAGTAATCTATAATTAGAATTACTATCTATTACATTAGATGTTGTTGCAGTGTGTGGCATGAGGTTAGGCACAGGGAGTCAAATCCCTGCAGACGTGCACAGCTGACTATGAGAAGTAACAGTATAAAGGGTGTAATTTCAAGTAAGGCAGACCTACTGACATTGTCAAGGGATCAGAACACCAAAATATCAAAAGAGGACCCATCGGCTTTATCATAGGTTCAGCACATCAATATATTTAAAGCTGACTGGCTTGGCAGTTCGGGCTGGACTGTTCCCATGAGGCACAGGGTCAAGGCTGATTTGCATATGGCCATGTCTGACCTGGGGTGGTGTGGAGTGCAAAAAAACGATGGATTTAGGCCCAGATCTCTGTACTGGGGTGAATGAATGACATTGATCTGCATTCTGTCCATCAATTGTTGTTTTTGCATTTGTCACCCCGAGTGGGATGGGTATGCTCAGACGTGAGTCCCATGCTCTCCACACCACTGGATTTAAGCTATCCAGGCTGATGACGGCTGATAGCCAGAAACCGGTCCTTGGATGCTTGATTCCGGTCCAGGAAAGACATGGCTTGGCAGTTCGGGCTGGACTGTTCCCATGAGGCACAGGGTCAAGGCTGATTTGCATATGGCCATGTCTGACCTGGGGTGGTGTGGAGTGCAAAAAAACGATGGATTTAGGCCCAGATCTCTGTACTGGGGTGAATGTATGACATTGATCTGCATTCTGTCCATCAATTGTTGTTTTTGCATTTGTCACCCCGAGTGGGATGGGTATGCTCAGACGTGAGTCCCATGCTCTCCACACCACTGGAGTCAAGCTATCCAGGCTGATGACGGCTGATAGCCAGAAACCGGTCCTTGGATGCTTGATTCCGGTCCAGGAAAGACATGGCTTGGCAGTTCGGGCTGGACTGTTCCCATGAGGCACAGGGTCAAGGCTGATTTGCATATGGCCATGTCTGACCTGGGGTGGTGTGGAGTGCAAAAAAAAGATGGATTTAGGCCCAGATCTCTGTACTGGGGTGAATGTATGACGTTGATCGGCATTCTGTCCATCAATTGTTGTTTTTGCATTTGTCAACCCGAGTGGGATGGGTATGCTCAGACGTGAGTCCCATGCTCTCCACACCACTGGAGTCAAGCTATCCAGGCTGATGACGGCTGATAGCCAGAAACCGGTCCTTGGATGCTTGATTCCGGTCCAGGAAAGACATGGCTTGGCAGTTCGGGCTGGACTGTTCCCATGAGGCACAGGGTCAAGGCTGATTTGCATATGGCCATGTCTGACCTGGGGTGGTGTGGAGTGCAAAAAAACGATGGATGTAGGCCCAGATCTCTGTACTGGGGTGAATGTATGACATTGATCTGCATTCTGTCGATCAATTGTTGTTTTTGCATTTGTCACCCCGAGTGGGATGGGTATGCTCAGACGTGAGTCCCATGCTATCCACACAACTGGAGTCAAGCTATCCAGGCTGATGACGGCTGATAGCCAGAAACCAGTCCTTGGATGCTTGATTCCGGTCCAGGAAAGACATGGCTTGGCAGTTCGGGCTGGACTGTTCCCATGAGGCACAGGGTCAAGGCTGATTTGCATATGGCTATGTCTGACCTGGGATGGTGTGGAGTGCAAAAAAACCGATGGATTTAGGATCAGATCTCTGTACTGGGGTGAATGTATGACATTGATCTGCATTCTGTCCATCAATTGTTGTTTTTGCATTTGTCACCCCGAGTGGGATGGGTATGCTCAGACGTGAATCCCATGCTCTCCACACCACTGGAGTCAAGCTATCCAGGCTGATGATGGCTGGTAGCCCGAAACCGGTCCTTGGATGCTTGATTCCGGTCCAGGAAAGACATGGCTTGGCAGTTCGGGCTGGACTGTTCCTATGAGGCACAGGGTCAAGGCTGATTTGCATATGGCCATGTCTGACCTGGGGTGGTGTGGAGTGCAAAAAAATGATGGATTTAGGCCCAGATCTCTGTACTGGGGTGAATGTATGACATTGATCTGCATTCTGTCGATCAATTGTTGTTTTTGCATTTGTCACCCCGAGTGGGATGGGTATGCTCAGACGTGAGTCCCATGCTATCCACACCACTGGAGTCAAGCTATCCAGGCTGATGACGGCTGATAGCCAGAAACCAGTCCTTGGATGCTTGATTCTGGTCCAGGAAAGACATGGCTTGGCAGTTCGGGCTGGACTGTTCCCATGAGGCACAGGGTCAAGGCTGATTTGCATATGGCCATGTCTGACCTGGGGTGTTGTGGAGTGCAAAAAAACGATGGATTTAGGCCCAGATCTCTGTACTGGGGTGAATGTATGACATTGATCTCCATTCTGTCCATCAATTGTTGTTTTTGCATTTGTCACCCCGAGTGGGATGGGTATGCTCAGACGTGAATCCCATGCTCTCCACACCACTGGAGTCAAGCTATCCAGGCTGATGACGACTGGTAGCCAGAAACCGGTCCTTGGATGCTTGATTCCGGTCCAGGAAAGACATGGCTTGGCCGTTCGGGCTGGACTGTTCCCATGAGGCACAGGGTCAAGGCTGATTTGCATATGGCCATGTCTGACCTGGGGTGGTGTGGAGTGCAAAAAAACGATGGATTTAGGCCCAGATCTCCGTACTGGGGTGAATGTATGACATTGATCTGCATTCTGTCCATCAATTGTTATTTTTGCAGTTATCAAAAATCAGCAATTATTGCAATCAAATATATTTTTCATAAATCCACACACTGAAATGTTTAACAAAATTGCTTGTCCTAATTTTCTTAAATAAAGATTTATTAAAAAAACATCAACATGTCTTTGAGTTTTTTGCATATCATTTTTCAGGCCATAGAGTGCAACCTAAAACCTACCTGAAGGGAACCCTAGACTCCAGCTGAAAGGCTCAGAACTCCAGCTCAGAGAGCTTTAAAGAATATAAAGTGAGCATTTCTGGGGTCACGTATTTAATGACATAGGAGACGTACTTATTTTTAATGCTGCTGGGGGCTGCTGCAGTCCCTGCAACCCTCCACAACCTTTAAAAAAGCATGTGCAATGCAATCGGTCTCGCCTTTGGGACCTTGTATGTATTTAGCTATGCGGCACATTAGCCTGGGTGCTGAAACATATACTGTTATTTAACATGGAGGGAAAGTAAGCACCAAACTACGTGACACGCCAGGGAAGGGTACACATAGAGAGAAATTATTAAATGGTATGGTCCAAAGCTCTGTTTTTAATATAGCTGGTCATATCACTAAAAATACAAGATTTGAAAATAATATTATTGTCTGCGGGCCCTCGTGGAAGACAATTTCTATGGACTCGAATTTAGAGAATGCTAAAGTGATTCTGGTATTTTACTGTCCTCTGCTGGTTGTTTTCTATCAAGAAGGTTAAATAGAGGCAGTTGCCAGAAAAATAAAAAAAATAAAGTCCCTCAGAAGAAAGCAATTCTGGAATTTTACTGACCTCTACTGGTCGTTTTCCATCAAGACAGTTAAATTGAGGCAGATTAATAGAAAAAAAAGTCTCTAAGCGGAAGCCGACAAGTCCTAGGGCTGATATCCAGAGCCCACAAAGTACATACACATATAAGTGTATACTAAAGTAAATACAAGAGGTCTCGAATGCTCAACCTAAATTAAGGGAAGGGCATTATCAGGGACATTTTTTGTTTTATTTGAAAGCGGATGCTACTTCGTCATTCTTGAACAAAATTAGAACAAATGCAGTTTGGTGCCCTAAAAGATACTGTAATTCAATAATTAAATTTGAACGGTTCAGATCAGTTGAATATCCACCCTGTGAGAGGGCTGTGTGTAGTTAAAATGAGAGCATTTATTAATTTCTCTCCAATATCTCCTTCTATTCCTTTCCTCGTGCTCATATTTGGGCATCAATAACTAAAATTAAAAAGTACAGATCGTTGGACTACAGCATATGGTGTATTCTGACCTTCTCTGGTTTCATGTGGGGTGATTAAATAGCGAAATGAGACAATGAACAGCCATGTTATGTTATGTTATGTTATATTAAATTTGTAGAGTGCACAGCTACTCAAAGTATCCCGGCGCTGACTACAGAAAGAATTCAACACTCCAATCAGAGGACCTCAAAAAAGCAACGTTTTCAGTTTCTTCTTAAAGGACACAGGGTCCTGCACCCTCCGAAGTGCCAGCGGAAGCGCATTCCAAGCTAGGCCTGCTTTGCGAGTGAAAGAGCTCCCGCCCAACTTATGGCGGTTAAATCGAGGGTTCTGTATTAGAAGCTGGTCAGAGGATCACAGTTGTCTAGAAGGTTTATAAAAGACGAAGCGGTTCTGCAGGTAGAGCGGGCCAAGCCCATACGGGGCCCGATGGAAAATGGACAGCATTTTAAATTTAAGACAGGACTCAACTGGGAGCCAATGCAGGTGACGTAGATGGATCCGAACACTCTGACTTGGAGAGAGTCCCAGAAGTAATCTGGCTGCCGCATTTTGAACTACCTGCAGTTTCTTTGTCAGATATCCCGGACAGCCCACCAGGAGGGCGTTAGCATAATCTATGCGGGAAAGGATCAGGGCCCTTACAACCGTCTCTTTGGCACCACCTGGCAAGAGGGGGAGAAACTTTCTCAGAATTTTCAGGGTACCAAAACATGTCCCTGTAAGCTTCTTCACGTGGGTAGAAAAGTTTAGGTTTTCCTCAAACCAAACCCCCAAATTGTTGGCGAGGCCCTTCCCTGTCATAGGGCAGGGAAAGTCAGGTGGCCACAACCTGGCTCTAAAATCCTCTGGAAACGAGCCGAACAGGAGTACCTCTGACTTTTCTTCATTGCACTTCAATTGTGCGTTTGCCAGCCAACGAAACACAGATGAGAGGCAGTGCTGCACCACACTGACCGAGTCATCACCCCGTCTCCAGGAGAACAGGAGCTGTGTATCATCGGCATAGGCCATCACCTTAGCCCCCAGGGATTCCGCCAGATAAACGAGCGGAGTCACATAGATGTTAAAAAGCAGGGGGCTAAGTGAGGACCCCTGCGGAACGCCAGTGGACAGCGGCGTTGGCGCCGAGGCACAAGGGGGCAGCCATACTTCCTGTGATCTGTCCTCCAAGAAGGATCTGACCCAACTCCATGCTGAGCCCACAATGCCAATTTCTGTTAAACGAGCGAGGAGGAGAGAGTGGGGCACCATATCGAATGCCGCCGAGAGATCCAGCATAACCAAGGCTGCTCTCCCACCAGCATCCAGACAGTCGCGTATTGCCTCCGTCACCTCCAATAATGCTGACTCCGTACTGTAAGAAGCATGAAACCCCGATTGCGCAGGATGCAACAAACCCGCCGTCTCAACATAGTTGGTGAGCTGAGACGTAGCGGCCTTCTCGCAAACTTTAGCCAAACTTGGCAAGAGCGAGATAGGCCAGTAATTGGCAGGAAGCAGCGGATCAAGGGTCGGCTACTTAAGAAGAGGCAGTATAAGAGCCTGCTTCCATGAAGGCGGAACACAGGCTTCACGAAGCGACTGATTAACCACTAGGTTAACTTCCGTATCAGACACCTCGGCCAGGAGCCTAGCCACACAGGGGTCCTTAGGCGAGCCCGATTTCAATGCTCTGAGAATTCTGAGCGAGGACAATAAGTCCACAGGACTGAAAGCTGGGAAAAGATGGTCGGAATCTCTCTCCTGTCTCCCCGCCGGGACAATCATAGTCCGCTTAGGGGTAATCAGAAAGGATTCTTGTATGACCACAATCTTATCCCTAAAATGCTTTGCCAAAGTATTGCACCAGATGTCAGAAGAGGGAACAACAGCCTCCTGGGCACGGGGAGTTACAAAACTCTGCACAATAGCAAAGATTTCTTTGGGATTATTATTAGCCCGATCAATGCGGGTAGCAAAATGCTGGCCTTTGGCTATCTCAATACCTGAATAATAGATTTTCTGTTTGACTCTAAGAGCCTGTTTAGCGATGGGGCAATAGCCAACAGACGGCCACGCTCTCTCCAAGACCTTACAGGCATACTTTAGTGTCTTCAGCTCCGAGGTAAACCAAGGCTAAGTGGGAGCCTCTCTCCCTAGCTTGAGATGACCAGGGGCAGAGAGGGCAGTGACCGAACCCCTCATCCAGTTGGAGAATGTAGTAACATTATCCTCTAGATCGTCCAAAAGGAGAGGACGCGAAGCAGCCAAATGACAACTTAGTATCCCTGCATCCAACTTCCTGGCAGTGGGGGCGCGATGTCTGCTAGCTATCTGCTGCTGTAGCTGGACGGCCCATGAGAAGAATATAGGAAAGTGATCCGACCAGGCGACCGGGTGTGGCTTCCTGACCAACAAGGGTAAGTTAGCACAGATAGGATCATGTCACCTGAGGCCTTTTTCCATTTTTTTGTTTTTATATATCTTGGAGCTATTCATCTTGTGTTTTCAGTAGGATTGTCCGTTCATAAAAAGATTCGAACAAAGGAGCTACACATTGTCTGCAGTTTACGGCCCACAAAAAGAACACACTTTAATGTGAAGTTAACGCCCCCCAAAAACATTTTTTTCTGCAAAAATTACTGTTATATTGAAAAAAGAGCTGGCACTCTAGTATTACAGATAAGAAAAAAGCAAGCAGTAAATTCCAACACTGTGGTCTTCCTAACAAGCAGAAATCTGAATGTAAAATTGGAATTTTAAAAAGGCAGCGGATGTTAGGAAAAGTATGTGTGCATTTGTCATGATAGGTCCTCCTGTGCAACAAAGACAATAAATGCTATCAAGTCTAATTAGCGAAAACACTGACTGTTCCAAAGGTCTAGTAAATTCCGTCTAAAACTATAAGAGACATAACTACATCGAACTATAATGGAAGATGCATACCTGAGGCACCAAAAGAGAGGGGGGGACTACTGGCAAACACTCAGAAGACTTAAAGTAGCAGCGCCACTCCTGCGGAGGATTAATTAATGGACCTATATCTGTACGTCAACAGGCACGATCACCGAGTTGGTACAGTGTGATCACTGGCACCACAACGAACTGTAGCAAGATTACTGGCAGAGCGACTTATAGTAGAACCCTGGTTTTCCAACAGAAGAACTCGCACCATAACAAAGAAGCTATGATGCAAGGAACCATAACGAGCGGAGTGTGTATTTACAGTGGGTATTTCTCAATAACATATTTTACACAAAAAACATTCAAATCTGTGAACGGGGCAACAGGTATGGAAACATGTTGAACCTAGGAGAGACCAAAATAAATTAGCTCTCTTAAAGTGATAACCCCGGCTGGCTAATGTAAAAGCCTTTGCAACAAGTGACCGTTTTCTGGTACATGTTAATGTAATGGCACATGAAATCCTTTCTGCACTTAACAACTTTAACAAGGAATTCATGTGCCTTTGTTCCATATGTCAGGTGCTGGCAAGTGCGGCTGAGAAATGTCCAAGCTCCATTAAGGTCCTAAAGCACAAGTTACTTACCTTCGGTAACAATATATCTGTAAGAAACATTAGTAGTGATAGATTCCTTACCTTAAAATTAGCCCCAGGTGTCAGACTGGATCCGGAAAGTTTTCGTCAGCAGTACCCCTGCGCATCGGTAGGCATCATCGTGCAGCTCCACGTGCGTTGTAGATGCCGGGATGATGTCGCTGGAGCTTCTTAGATGCACCCACACGTGCTGATGTCAGTTCTGTACACGACTCCCAGAGCCAGGAACGAAAAGCCATGCAAGAAACTGGCCACTGATGCCATGAAACAAGGGCCCTGAAAGGGATAACCTTAACTCTAGAAATCAGTTCGCAGAACATGGAGGATGGGTGGGGGGGTAGGGAATCTATCACTACTAATGTTTCTTACAGATCTATTGTTACCAACGGTAAGTAACTTGTGGCTCACTGGTTAGAGGCGGCAGACCCGAGAGCAGAAGTCGGCCCGGGACCAGGGTTCGATTCCCGACGCGGCAGGGTCGTGGACCTTGGTCAGCGGACTCGATAATTCTCGCTTCGGTGCTTACTCTAATCAGGGATCACACTCGGCAACTCTGGGCATTAGCTTGCCTAATCTCCACAACGGCCCCACCAATTCTGGGGATGCCTGGCTCCACCTTGGGGACTCCCAGCAGGGACCATCCCACAGGGAAAGCCAGGACGGGTTCCCCAGAGTTATACAGCGCCGGGACGCCCCGTTGCTGGGGCAGCTGTGCGCTTTACAAGTATACTACATTTACATTTACATTTACATCTGAAAGAAACACGTAGTGATAGATTCCTTACCTTAGAATAGATACCCCAGCAATACCAACACTGGTGGTGGGTCTGCGAACCAAGATCACATCAGAAAGTCCTGGAGAACAGAACGGCCAAAGAAGCCGTCTCTCCGGACTTGGCTGTCCAGGCAATAATTCTTGGTAAATGTGAGTCGCGAGGCCCACATAGCTGCCTGACAGATGTCCTGCAAGGGAACTCCCCATACCAAAGCAGTAGTAACTGCCGTCCCTCTGGTAGAATGGGCACGTAGCCCCACCAGAGGCACTTTTTAGCCAAAGAATAACAAGCCTTTATGCACAAAATGACCCACGAGAGATGGTCCGTTTGTGCACGGCCGACTTTTCTTAGCGCCCACGTAGCCAACAAAGAGCTGGTTGTCCACCCGGAACTGTTGTGTGCCTTTAACGTAGAATGAGAGCGCACGTTTTGGGTCCAGACGGTGGAGCCTCTATTCTTCCTTAGAGGGATGTGTAGGCAGAAAGAAGGTGGGCAAAGTGATGGTCTGCCCGATGTGAAAGGCGGTGACAACCTTTGGCAGAAAAGAGGGACGAGTCCTTAGGACAACTTTGTCCCGATGGATAGAGAGAAAAGGGGGTTTAGAAGAAAGAGCCTCAAGTTCACTCACTCTTCTGGCAGAGGTGATGGCAACCAGGAAAGCTGTCTTTAGAGTGAGAAGACGAAGAGGACAGTTGTGAAGTGGCTCAAAAGGAGCACACATCAGATAAGCTAGAATTAGGTTCAAGTCCCACTGAGGCATTACGAAAGTAACAGGAGGGAAAAGATGAGTAATGCCTTTCAAGAATCTATTTACAACTGGGGACTTGAAAAGGGAAGGCTGCTCTGGAAGCCGTAAGGGGGCTGAAATGGCCGAGAGATAGCCCTTGATAGTGCCCAGAGCAGAGCCCTGCTGGGTCAAAGAGAGGAGAAATAGAAGGACATCTGAAAGAGGGGCAGAAAGGGGATCCACAGCCTTTGATGTGCACCATGCCATAAACTTATTCCACCTGCAGGCATATACCATTTTAGGGGAAGGACGCCAGGCTGCCAAGATAACATCGCAGACTTCAGGAGGCAGGTCGAAAGACGCCAACTGCCGCAAGGAGGTGGAGACTGGACAGGCTTGGGTGAAGAACCCTCCCCTGCTGCTGTGACAGAAGATCCTCCTGAAGAAGCAGTCGGAGCGGGGTATCGATCGCAATGCTGAGCAGCTCGGGATAGCATACTCTTCGAGCCCAGTCCGGAGCCACAAGAATAACTTGGGCCGGGTCGCGCGTGATCTTCAGTACTCTGGGTAGATGTGGTATAGGCGGGAAAGGCGTATAGGATACCGCAACTCCACTTGCGACGAATAGCGTCACCTAGCGAGTGCCGCCTTGGAAATTCCAACACACAGAACTGATGACATTATGCGTTCTCTTCGGTGGCGAACAGATCTAACAAAGGCTGTCCCCACTGCCGAAAGAGACGTGGGGCAATGGTGTCAACCGGAATACAGCGTGTTCAATGCTTATTGCACTATCTCTCTCACTATTGTTTAACTTTGTCTTGTAACTATGGTAATACACTTCGCTTTGATCTTCATTTCATCACTTGAACTCCATTTATCTCTTTCTCCTCATGAATTGGTAATATAGTGGGCAAATCCTACTTTTCTGATCGTATCAGTCACTAAGAAATACATGGAATTTGACAGTGTTTTCCATTTTCACTTTTGTAGTTCAGAACCGAGGCACCTATCAGTTGTTCTTCTAAGGCTCCAATGTTACTGTTATCTTGTTATATGCACCCATAAAGAAAGGGTTTTTTAACCCAAAATGAATTGGGTCGCTTTTTTGTTTTAAACTGTTAGCATTATCAAGTCATGTTGTACACAGAGATTGTACTTATTTTTTATTATTAATTATGTTTTCTGCTTAAACATCTTGTAACATATAAGGATGATATACGAAACATAGTCTGAACACTCATTTTGGTTTAAAAGATTTATTGCATGTATGAAAATGGTGTACAGAAGAAAAAACAATAGAAACCTTAGGGACATTAGCTATGCACTGCACAGGTTCTGATTTTTCCGTGTCCTCACATAGGAAAGAGACCTTACGCCACATGCAAGTGCAGGCACCATTCATGATCCATCATGCACCGACGGCTGAGTTAGTCTGTACTGGCGTTCAGAGAACCTGCCAGGTGTAGAACCACCAGGGATATGCCATGATGTTCCAGCCATGTCCAGAGGCGCAGAGCCTCCTGACATAGGGTCCACGACCCACCCTGCCCTCTTTGTTGCAATACCACATGGTGGTGGTGTTGTCCATGAACACCTGCACTATTCTCCCACGACAGAGGGAAGGAATGCCTTCAGTGCAAGTCAGATCGCCCGAAGCTCCAGAAGGTCGACTTGGAGCCGGGACTCTGCTGGAGACCAGAGGCCTCTGATCTCCGCCTCTCCCATGTGGCCGCCCCACCCAGGAGGGACGCATCTGTCACCACTGTGTGCTCCTGTTGAGGAAGGAAGAGGGATCTGCCATTGACCCAATTGCGATTCGAGAGCCACCACTGCAATTGTCGTGCAGTGCCCGCCGAGATATGGACGTGATCAGATAGGTGCCCTGAGGATGTGCCCACTGGAAAGTCAGGTTCCACTGCAGAGCCTGCATATGCCATCTGGTATGATCCACCAGCAGGATGCAGGAGGCCATCAGGCCCAGTAGCCGAAGGGTCATCCTGACCGAAACCGGGGATAGAGGCTGAAGGATAGGAATCATAGCCTGAATATCCTGTACTAGCTGTTTGGGAGGATAAACCCGAAACTGCGTCGAGTCCAGAACCGGTCAGAAGAAGAGGAGCTTCTGTGAGGGAATCAGGTTCGACTTCCGCGCGTTAATGGAAAACCCTAGCAAATGCAGGAGGTCGCCGTAGTCTGGAAAGGCCAAAGGGGAGCACCGTGAACTGAACGTGCTCGTGGCCTACCATGAACCGCAGGTAACGGCGATGGGCAGGCAGGACGGGGATATGAAAATAAGCATCCTGCAAGCCCAACGCTAACATCTAGTCTTGCGGGTCAGGTCTAGGGCAGACAAGACCTGAGCAAGTGTGAGCACCTTGAACTTCTTCTTCCGGAGGAAGCGATTGATGTTCTGAAGGTCCAAGATAGGACGCAGGCCCTTGTCCTTCTTCAGAACCAGAAAGTAGTGGTAGTAGCAACCACAACCTACTTCTGGCGTCGGAACGCACTCGATGGCCCCTTGGCCAAGAGGGCAGTGACATCCTGCTGGAGAAGTGTCAAGTGATCCCCCGACATGCGGTGGTATTGAGGTGGCATCGCTGGAGGGGTGGTCTCGAAGGGGAGGGAGTAGCCCCTTTGGACAATTTGCAGCACCCACTTGTCCAAGGTGATGTTGCGCCAGTGGGGGAGATGATGGCGAATTCTGCCACCCACTGGTGTCTGATGGGCCTTAAATACCGGAAGGCTTTGCAGTGGATGCTGCGGGGGTGGAGGTGGATTGACACAATTGCTGGCCCCCTGAACCACCTTGAAGGTTCCCACATTCACTGCAGCGCTGGTGTTGCTGTTGCGGCGGAATGTAGCTCTGGGAATGTGGTGGGGCACCCCTTTTGTGGCCACAAAAGGAGCGAAAAGCCGAAGACGGAGGAGGCCGAGTGGCTGACAGGCCCAAGGTCTTGGCCGTTGCCAGGGAGTCCTTAAAGCGCTCCAACGCACTGTCTGCTTTATTGCCAAAGAGGCGAATGCCATCAAAGGGCATGTCCATCAGAGTGTTCTCGACATCCCCTCAGAAGCCAGTGGTCCTCAGCCAGGCGTGGCGCTTAAATGCCACCATCGTGAAAATCGATCTGCCCAGCGAGTCGGCGGTGTCTAGCTCACAACGTATGGTGAACTTAGCTGCATCTCTCCCAGCCGTAATAGCTTGGGAGAGGACTGTCTGGGCCTCTTCCGGACAGTTAGGCTGCACTTGCGCGACCGTGTCCCACAGAGAGTGGGAGGTATGGCCCAAGAGGCATGCAGTGTTCACCGACCGCAGCCCTAAGCTGGCAGATAAAAACAGCTTCTTGCCAAGTTGCTCCAGCTTCTTGGATTCCCTATCCTGAGGGGCAGAAGGGAACGCGCTCTGGGAAGTAGAGGCATGGACAATTAAGCTCTCTGGGGTGGGGAGTTGTGAGAGGAAGAGGGGGTCGCCCGGAGTTGGGCGATGGCATCGGGCCACGTTCCTGTCCACAGGAGCCCCTATGTTTAGCCTGGACCAGGTGCCCAAAAGAATGTCAGACAGTGCTTCATTAAAAGGCAGCAAGGGCTCCGAAGAGGCCGCCGGCGCCTGAAACACTCCTGTCAGGAGGTTAGTCCTGATGGCCACTGAAGGGAGTACGAAGTTGTGGGCCTCGGCTGACCTACGGAACACCACTGCATAACTGGCTCCCTCCTCCATAGCCACAGTAGGAGGAGACAGCATGCCAAGGTCAGGTGAGGTGTCAAGACCACTTGCTTCCCCCAAATCCTCCATCCAGTCCGGATCATAAGCACACGCCTGTGCTAGAGGGTCCTCAGACCCCTCCCAGTCCTCCCCTTCCTCCGAAGTCTGTGGCACAGGGTGAAAATACGGAGGAGGGACATAGGGCAAAAATGGCACCATTGGCGTCGGAATCGGCGTTGGGTGATGACAATCCGGCACCCTGTCCGGGCCAGGGCTGAACCTGGGGACAACGTCATCCCGAGGAGCGGGCGACGTTGGTGGTGGTGCCGGGGAGGACGGCGCCGGTGGAGGTGTTATTAGGTCAACCGGTGTCGACCGGGGTCCGAAACCGGATCTCAGGGGGGCCGGTGGCGTCGGGGATCGAGCCGCCAGCGACACCGGGGTCGGAGCCGCCGGTGATGGAAGGGCAAGACCCCTATTTGGGCCCGCTGGGCCGGTAGGCACGCTGGCGGTGCCGGACGGCCCAAAGAGTTGGGCCATGGCAGCAAGAAACTCTCGCACCTGAGCAGGCGTCGCCCACGCACCCGGAAAAGTGGGTATACCAATGGCGATGTCGCAGGCTCTGCCAGAGCCGCGGGGCTGGCATCCCCCGCACCCTCAGCTGCGACAGGTGGAAGGGAAGTCGTAGAGCTACGATGCTTCTTCGACTTCTTCTTGGAGTCCTACGACTTACCTGACCCCGAGTGCGAAGACTTAGATCCAGGAGAATGATGGTGATGGCTTCGCGACAGGTCCCTTGATCTCCCTCGGGTCCGGGACCTTGAGCAGCGCGGAGCCGACTGCCAGTCTTCCAGCAACTTTCTGGACCGCTCCTGCAAAGTCTTCAGAGCCATGATCCGGCAGTCGGGGCACGACTTGGGGTCGTGGTCTTGCCCCAGGCAGAAGAGACACACGCGACGGGGTCTGTCACCGACACCATGTGGTGACAGTCCCCACAGTTCTTGAAGCCGGGCATCCCTACGACACCAGGAGTCGATCAACTCAAAAAGATGAGACAAAAGGCCCCGAAAAACTCAGTCAAAAAGTGACTGGGGGTACTAGCTCTTCCTGGATCTGCGCTTGCTGGCGCAGAAAAAGAAAGAAGTGACATCAGCGCACATGGGCGCGTCTAAGTAACTCCAGCAATGTCATCCCGACGCCAACGACGCAAGCGGAGACGCACGACGAAGCCTACCGACATGCAGGGGTAATGCCGAAGAAAACTTTCTGGATCCAGTCTGACGCCTGGGGATAATTCTAAGGTAAGGAATCTATCACTACGTGTTTCTTTCAGATTCAAGGATGCTGTTCAGCAGGTGTAATGTGCGCCGTCTGTAACCTCTTGTTGTGTACATATGATGGAATGTTTGGTAGGTGTTCCTGGTCTTGTTTCTGGCACTATTTTGAGACAAACATGTTCTTTGACCTACTTTTGGCAGCCACACTAATACATTTCGTTAAAGCATATTTCACGTGCCCACCCGACCCCTATCATTGGTTGTATGGGGACAAAAGTGGCTTTACCCAGGTACCATCTTGCGGGTAAAGCAGCAAAGTGCATTGAGTACCTAATGGCTCCCAGCTGGAAGTTCACAGGATAGGAGGTAATGATGGGTGAGGATGCTAGGGCGGAACTGTTGTATTGGGGCTGCCTGGCTTGATGGCGGTTTCAAATTGACAGAGTAGTGGTAATGGCGCAACGGGCATTCAAGTGACATCACAGGTGAGGGATGGGTATGGGGGGCTTAGGCCACTAACATGCTGCCACGCGTAAGATATACGGAGCGGGCAGACGATGAGGATAATAAAGAGCAGTTAAATGCCCTGGGGTGGCAAGGGGGAGAGGGGTAGGAAAGCCCGGGCACTAATTTGAATAGTGGGTGGGAAATGGTCGGTATTTACTACGGCAGGGGAGGGAACAATAAAAGGCTTGGGGGTAGGGGTAATGCTCGTGAGGGAGGATGGTGTCTCAGGTTGCTGGATCCTTAGTGTAGGTTTTGGGAGTTAATCAATGGGGCCCGAATGACAACAACAGTAGGCAAGAGCGGTGACCAAGGGGGAAGCGATGAGGTCCTATGTGCAGAGTGGCTGTCTTGAGAGCGGCTCAATGTACAGTGATCCTGGGCAGAAAATATAATGTCCTCAGACTACTACAAATAAAGTCTGGGGCATGGGGGTGCCGAACTGAGTATCAAGAAGAAGGCTTCTATGTGGAGTCTGGTTAGATTTTCGGAGTCGGAATGAAGGGCAGACAGAGCGGGCTTGAATGGGAGCAGCGAGGGGGAGGGAGGAGGCCCTATTTAGGAGTTGCGCATTGTGTAATGGGGCGCAGGAGCGAAAGGCTGTTACGCAATACATTAGCATTTTACTGGTATTGGGGTACGAGGGAGCCGAGGCTCAGAGCTGCCGACTTTGGAGCAGGCGTGAAGTTTCAATCTCGGCGTGGCTCAACCTCCTGTGAGCCTCTGCAGATGATTTAATCTGCCAGAGCACCGCAAAGAAGGTATTTGTCCGGGGATGACAGAGTGGGGGGAGCATTAAAACACTTTTTACAATTCAATTTTTAAACCATTTCTAAAACAAGCAACTGTTGTTAAATTAAAACATACTCACTTAGTAAGCAGCAAGAAGAGGTTTTTTAGGGTGGGGTGGAAAATAAAAAGAAGAGTAATGCCGCTTCGCTTCTAGACTTCTGCAGCTGTGGCAAAAACATCAAGCCAAATAAGAACATTAGCTGGGCCGCAGCAGCAAATAAAAAGAAAACATTACAGCAGAGTCGTCTCGAGTAAAAAGCCTGACCTTACTGAAAGAGTTGAGGTTCTGGATAGTGGACATGCGATAGTATTAACAGAACGCGGCAGCGATGAACTAGAGTGGCGCGGGGTCTCCGAAGCTTTGCATGCCTTGCAAAGCAAGCATATTTGGTCCTCGAAGATGTGGTTTATTTTCAATTTCACGACAACAGGTATTCATTCCAGAAACACTGGCTCAAGATTAAAGATCACCTTTCCCTTGTCATGCCATTACCACCGATCATTCCTAAGTAGAGGAATACCACTGAATGCCGCCTGAAGGCAAAAAGATTCTGTCCCAGCGCTTTCCCGGGTCTCATAAACACGGGTATCGGGATTCTAAGCTGGGGATTGCATCAGATTCGTAGCAGCCGCCCTAAAGACGAACAAAGGGGTGCTGAAAACAACAAACCGATCACTGCAGGCCATAAACAAACAAGGAACAGAGGCATGCCGGAAATTCCTGAAGGTTGACGCAGCGCTGTTCACAAAGTTAAGTTGACACAGAGAAGCGTAAGGAACTAAAATGGACTTTCGCAGAAATGAACGTCGGACATAAAAAGTGGAGAAAGTTACTTTAAAAAACAAGCACTGGCAATGCAATATGCCTCGCATTTAGAGCGGATGGAGCTTCCACGAAACTTCCAGCTATACCGAATACTGCATGCCTCGCAAAGCGAGCAGCGCATGCGCTGCAATGCTAGGCAAGACCTAAAAATACTTATATACCTGTGCCTGATGTCCTTAAAATTAACAGAGATTTTACTGACAATCACGGAATCCCCTTGATGAGATAGCTCAATCTGTTTGTTTTGGAAGGGTCTTCGCACCAATCCATCTGTGAAAGTAATAATCTAGAGCTGACCATTGACAAGACAACAGGCTTTCTGGATCAGCAGATTGCAGAAGTGACCAGCACCAGTCATTATCATATCAAGGCACTATGTGGAATTCTGCCTTACCTGCAGCCCCATCTGGTTGTGAATGTACATATACAGTTCTACTTAGACTATGGTAACAGCACTTACTCAATGGGAGGTCTACGGTATTTATTTATTTATTTCATGCATTTTTATAAAGCGCAGACTTTACCCGAAGGTGTCAGAGCACTGTACATTAGAACCAGTTACGTTACATGAGAGAACTGTTACAGGAATGGAAAGCCAGAATTTCTTTTATTTGCGTAGTTAATTAAAACCATTGCAACACAGGTATAAAACATTCTTAAAACATCCTTATAAAACACTTATAATAGGTCTTAAAATAGGAAATTCATTATGAAGAACCTCAGCAAAGCTGAATAGAGTGCATTCCTTTTTTTCCACTATCTGTAGTCCTGGACTCTGCTTGCTCAACGATGTAGCACTAGTGCTAGACGTTCATGTTCAGTAAGATGACAGTCAGTGACCATCTGTTGATTGGCCTGCTTCTGTAGTATTCTCTGCCAGTTTTGGCATTCTCTGTTCGACCACTCTCAAGAATTTCACAAATCTGGAGTTTAGTTGCGTTTTTGATGGATTCAAACAGGCAAGCACCGCTTGCCTTCTAGTGCCAATCCCTCTTTGCTTAAATTGGTCTTTGAGAAGCGATTGACGGGTGTGTTGCAAGTCTTCACATAAGCAGATTATGTGAAGGATGACCCTGTTGCTGGATTTACATAACCTGCAGGTCTCATTGCCATCCTTCCTCAGCCATGGTGGTAAGTGCCGCGGGCATGGCAGAATCCCTAGTCTGTAGTTTAAAAAGCTAATTTTTATGGATCTGGGGTACCCCTGGTTAAAGTATGTTTGTGGCATTAGTGATTTATAGGAGTTTAGAGTCATCCATGCATGTGATATTTGTGAAAATAACACCTTGTCTTCTAGTAAGGAAAGTGATTTGACATTTTTCCAGACTATTTTTTGAAGTTGCTATGCCCAAGCTGTTTGTCCCAGATCTTGGAGAGTTTGGTGACCTCCAAGGCTGACTGGAGGTACTTTCTTGCCTCAGAAGCGTCTCTGCTTTGTATATCACTTCATAACAGAGAGTTTAGTGTGTTTGTGGTAGCGCTTCTTAATTTGTGGCAGCAAATGATGTAAGCTCCTTGCCTGGCTAGGTCTTGTTTCTGCAGGCCGAACTCCAGTCTTATTTGAGCTGGAGATGTATAGGTCGGGAGCGAGAACATTGTTCTATAGGCCTTCACCTGCAGGCTGTCCAGATCCTTGGAATCCCTTCCCCTCACACCTCGCTGCCATAAGTGATCGAGGGCAGAAGTTTTGCCTTGATTACCTTCAGAAGCGGGGTCATGGTCGGACCCATCAGTTTGGTTGCCAGATTTTTCATCGTCAGGGCAATCAGTGCGCCTCTCCTTCTTATTTCCTGCTTTTGGTGCGCGAAAGAGCCTTCTTTGTCAAATAGGACTCCCAGGTATTTATACTCACGAGCTGGATCAATTTTTGTGTCACCGAGCAGCCAGCGCTTGCATTGTGTTTTGTTGGCCTTTATAGACATTGTACGTGTCTTACTGAGATTGATTTTTAAATTATTTTCCTTGGCGTAGTTCTGCATTTCAGTAAGAAGACGTTTAAGGCCGATATAAGTGTGACTAAGTAGCACAACGTCATCTGCATACAGAAGGTTGCTCAAGGTTTTTCCGCCTATCCTCGGGGAGTGAGAATTGCAGGCGTCGAGCCCTTTCGATAGATCCGCCTTAAAAAGATTGAACAAGGTTGGTGCAAGCACGCACCCTTGTTTCAGGCCTTTGGCAGTTGGTACTTTTGAGGCAGGTGAGTGTAGCTTCCTAATTTCACCTGCACCCAAGTGTCCGTGTGGAGCAGCATTAGCATATTTAGAATCGGTTGTGGTAGGAATCATTGCGCTAGTTTCCCCCAAAGTCTGCCTCTCTCTATGTTATCAAATGCAGCGCTGAAATCAATATAGCACAGATGTAAAGGAATCTTGGATGTTTTTGCTGCATCGATGATTACTGACATGGCAAGAATGTTTGTTGATGTTCCAGTTGTTTTTCTAAAGCCTGTCTGATTCAGCGGAATTATCTGATTTGAGTCAGCCCAAAGTGTAAGCTCCTCTAACATGGTGCCGGCAAAGTATTTCCCCTCGTTGTCAATAAGGGCTACTAAGTGATAGTTGTTTGTTTGGTACAACCCTGTCTCCCTTTTTGTGGACTGGGACAATCGTCGAGCCCTGCCAGGATTCTGGAATTTTGTTTAATAGTCTAATTTCCAAAAATATTGGTTGCATGATGTCGGACCACTCTTTGTTCTTTGTTTTGTACAGGGCAGGTTGTATGTCGTTTGCGCCCGGGGGCGCCTTCTTTTCTGCCTTTTGCTATCTGTTTTTTTATTAGGTCTGACTGCTGGCGCCTCGCTGTCTCTGAGTGGGTGATGTTGATGCCTGGGAAAGCCTGTCCCCTTGACTCTGGTGTGCCTGTTTTCCTAAATCTCTCTGGGCTCTTACTATTCCCCATGTGAGCTCCTGGGTACTCTGTGTCGTCGTTGAAATGGCTGGAGAGATATTTTGTCCAGGTCTCTTCAGTGGTATGGGATCCTATTGCTTTGTGCTGCGGGCGCATAAAGCCGTTTACTGTTTCCCAGAAACGGGTGCTGTTGTTGCTATTGATATCGTGTAGGAGTTTGGCCCATGTTTCGTTTTCGCCCTCTCTTTTGATGTTCCATTAAATCGTTTAAGCGCTACTCTTTGTTGTTTCAAAAGGGGGTGGTGATGGACGGAGCATCTGAACCAATCAAACACTCACACCCAGTCAACAGATCTGGGTTTAATCCATCACCGTTCTTAGCCCACTCTGCCACCCCAGTTCAGACATGGCCATATGCAAATCAGTCTGACCATGTTCAAGTTCAAGTTCAGGGATTTGTATAGCGCACTGCTCACCCAGAGGGTCTAAAGGCGCTTGGGGAAGGGGATAATTATTTGTCGAATATCTAAGTTTTAAGATCTTTCCTGAAGGCGATGTGATTTTGAGTAAGGCGGAGGTGAGTGGGGAGTGAGTTCCAGGTCTTGGCGGCAAGAAAGGAGAAGGATCTGCCACCCATGGTGGATTTTCGGATGCGTGGGACTACGGCAAGGGCTTGATTGGACGATCTTAGTTGGCAGGTGGGCTTGTAGAAGGACAGGCGAGTGTTGAGGCATTCGGGACCTAGATTGTAGAGGGCCTTGTGTGCGTGGGTGAGAAGGCGGAATGTAATTCTTTTGTTGACGGGAAGCCAGTGGAGGTCTTTTAGGTGTTCAGTGATGTGATCTTGGCGAGAGATGTCCAATATGAGTCTCGCTGATGCGTTTTGGATGCGTTGGAGTTTTTTCTGTAATTTTGCTGTGATTCCGGCGTAAAGTGTGTTGCCGTAATCGAGTCGACTTGTGACCAGTGCGTGGGTGACAGTCTTTCTTGTATCCAGGGGGATCCAGCGGAAGATCTTTTTGAGAGTGCGAAGTATGTTGAAGCAAGAGGATGAGACTGCGTTGACTTGTCTGGACATCGAGAGAGAGGAGTCTAGGATGAAGCCAAGGTTACGTGCGTGGTCTGTGGGTTTGGGTGCTGTGCCCAGAGCGGAAGGCCACCAAGAGTCGTCCCAGGCAGTGGGGGAAGATCCTAGGATGAGCACCTCCGTTTTGTCTGAGTTTAGCTTTAGGCGGCTATGATTCATCCATTCGGCTACATCTTTCATGCCTTCGTGAAGATTGGTTTTGGCGGTGTTGGGGTCTTTGGTGAGGGAAAGGATAAGCTGGGTGTCGTCGGCGTAAGAGATGATGTTGAGGTTGTGTTGACGCGCGATGGAAGCGAGTGGACTCATGTAAACGTTGAAGAGGGTGGGACTGAGTGAAGATCCTTGTGGTACGCCACAGATGACTTCGGTGGCTTCAGAGTTGAAAGGGGGAAGTCGGACTCTTTTGGTTCTCCCAGCGAGGAATGAGGTGATCCAGTTCAAGGCTTTTCCTTGTATTCCAATGTTGCTGAGGCGTTGTATAAGGGTACTGTGGCAGACTGTGTCGAAAGCGGCGGAGAGGTCGAGTAGAATGAGGGCCACTGTTTCACCGTTGTCCAGTAGAGTTCGGATGTCGTCAGTAGCTGCAATTAGGGCAGTTTCGGTGCTGTGTTTGGCTCGAAATCCGGATTGGGATGGGTCTAGTTGTTGGATTCAAGGAAGGCGGCGAGCTGGCTGTTGACGGCTTTCTCGATGACTTTGGCCGGGAATGGGAGGAGGGAGATGGGCCGGTAGTTTTTAAGTTCAGAGGGGTCTGCTGTGGGTTTCTTCAGGAGGGCGCTGAGCTCGGCGTGTTTCCAGCTTTCCGGAAAGGTGGCAGAGTTGAATGAGCAGTTGATGACATCACGGAGATGGGGTGCGATGATGGAGTCTGCTTTGTTGAAGATGTGGTGGGGGCAGGGGTCAGTTGGCGAGCCCGAGTGGATTGAGTTCATAAGGCGGATGGTTTCTTCAGTGGTGATTGGGTTCCAGGCGCTAAGGATGTTAGTTGGCGGGGTTGGATCTGAGGGGCGTGGGGAGGGATGAACGCTGGGAGTATTCTCGAAGCTGTTGTGGATGTCGGCAATTTTGTTGTAGAAGAAGGAGGATAACGCGTTGCAGAGGTCTTGGGAAGGAGTAATGTCGTTGGATGCTGCGGTGGGGTTGGTGAATTCTTTAACGATGTTGAAGAGTTCCTTGCTGTTGTGAGAGTTGTTGTCGAGATGATCCTTGAATGCTGATTTCTTGGCGGATCGGATCAGTTGGTGGTGTACTCGGGTGGCTGCCTTAAGGGTGGCCATTTTGTCTGTGGTCGGGTTTTTTCTCCATGTTTTCTCCAGGGTGCGGCATAGCTTCTTGGATTTTTTAAGGTCATCGTTGAACCAGGGAGCCTTTTTGTTGGTTGATTTGATCTGGTGTTTTTTCAGGGGTGCTAATTCGTCAGCGCTATGGGTGATCCATTGCTTGAGATTGGTGGCTGCTTGGTTTGGGTCCAATGAGAGGGTGGGAGGGTTTTGATTGAGTGATGTGAGGAGTTGGTCGGAGGTGATTTTATTCCAGTTTCTCCGAGGAATGGGTTGTGGGCGGTTGTGGTTTAGGGTGGTTTTGTAGCTGAAGTTAACACAGCTGTGGTCCGTCCAGTGGAGGGCTGTGGTGTGATTGAAGCAGATGGGCTTGCTGGAGGTGAAGATAGGGTCGAGCGTGTGTCCGGCTGCGTGGGTGGGGGCGTCAACGAGTTGTTTGAGTCCGAGATTGGCCAAGTTGTCCAGAAGGGAGGTGGTGTTGCTGTCGTGTTTGTTTTCAAGGTGGTAGTTGAAGTCGCCTAAAAGAATGTAGTTATCGGAGGCGAGGGCATGTGGGCTGACGAAGTCCGTGATGTCATCGCTGAATTGAGTGCGGGTGCCTGGGGGCCTGTAGATGAGGGTGCCTCTAAGTGTGGTCCTGGGGTCTGTGTGGATTTGAAAGTGGAGATGTTCTGCGGATGTAAGATTATCATCGGTGCTGGTCGTGACTTTGATGGTGTTCTTATGGACGATGGCGATGCCTCCACCTGTTTGGTTGGTGCGGTCTTTACGGGTAATCTTGTAGCCGTCCGGTATGGCTATGGCGTAGTCGGGGGCTGATGATGTGTTCATCCATGTTTCTGTAAGGAAGGCGATGTCAGGTGAAGCAGTGTTGAGTAGGTCCCAGAGTTCCGTAGCGTGTCTGTGGACCGAGCGGGTGTTGATCAGGATGCACTTCAGGTGGTTAGCGTCGGGGCGGCGTGTGGCGGAGGAGGGTTTGGTGAGGGTCCTGGAGCAATTGAACTTGCAGGAGAGGCAGGTGAATGGACCATGGGTACGTCCTGGGGTGGCTAAGCAGCATTGTGGTGTGCGTCCGGGGTTGAGGGCGAGGAGAGTTGCGGCATCATATGTGACTCTAGTGGGTTGGGTGCGGCGGGGAACAGGGGGTCTGGCGCTGGGCGCGGTCCAGGCGCGGACGGGCGTAGACGGGCTTACCTTTGGCGCACCTTCGGCGCGCATGGGGCGCGACCGCTGCGCGTAAACGCTGCGCGCAAAAGCATCTGTCATAAATGGTTGGCGGGGGGGAGGGGCGAGGGAGGGTCAGCAGGGAGGCGGGAGCGTGATTGGAGGGACGGGGCTGGGACTGCACAAACAACAAAATGGCAGCAGCAGTAAACAACGGTGATCAGGGAGAGGTTGGGGCGAGCAGTGAGCACAAAAATAAAATACACAGTAGCGTTATGGTTACAGCGCGTTAAAGCAGAGTGCAGCGCTATGGGATGTGGCAAATGAAATGCGGTAACAGTACAAGTAGCGTCTAGTCACAGGCACAATGCGGCTCTAACAAATGTGGCAAATCAAATTAAGTTACAAAGCACAGGTAGCGTCTAAACATGAGGCACAATGCGGCGCTATGAAATGTGGCGAGATGGAAAGCGACACCAAATGATTGCAAGCAAAGCCCAGGCAGCGTGGAACAAGAAGCGCTACGATACCAGGAGGGAATGCGGGGAGCGACCGCTTCTGTGCAGGACAGGACGGTCACAGCTCACAGGGGGGGTGGGGTCGGCCTCTACTCCTAGTGGGAGGGAGGGTCAGCAGGGAGGCGGAAGCGTGATTGGAGGGACGGGGCTGGGACTGCACAAACAACAAAATGGCAGCAGCAGTAAACAACGGTGATCAGGGAGAGGTTGGGGCGAGCAGTGAGCACAAAAATAAAATACACAGTAGCGTTATGGTTACAGCGCGTTAAAGCAGAGTGCAGCGCTATGGGATGTGGCAAATGAAAAGCGGTAACAGTACAAGTAGCGTCTAGTCACAGGCACAATGCGGCTCTAACAAATGTGGCAAATCAAATTAAGTTACAAAGCACAGGTAGCGTCTAAACACGAGGCACAATACGGCGCTATGAAATGTGGCGAGATGGAAAGCGACACCAAATGATTGCAAGCAAAGCCCAGGCAGCGTGGAACAAGAAGCGCTACGATACCAGGAGGAAATGCGGGGAGCGACCGCTTCTGTGCTGGACAGGACGGTCACAGCTCACAGGGGGGGTGGGGTCGGCCTCTACTCCTAGTGGGAGGGAGGGTCAGCAGGGAGGCGGGAGCGTGATTGGAGGGACGGGGCTGGGACTGCACAAACAACAAAATGGCAGCAGCAGTAAACAACGGTGATCAGGGAGAGGTTGGGGCGAGCAGTGAGCACAAAAATAAAATACACAGTAGCGTTATGGTTACAGCGCGTTAAAGCAGAGTGCAGCGCTATGGGATGTGGCAAATGAAATGCGGTAACAGTACAAGTAGCGTCTAGTCACAGGCACAATGCGGCTCTAACAAATGTGGCAAATCAAATTAAGTTACAAAGCACAGGTAGCGTCTAAACACGAGGCACAATGCGGCGCGCTATGAAATGTGGCGAGATGGAAAGCGACACCAAATGATTGCAAGCAAAGCCCAGGCAGCGTGGAACAAGAAGCGCTACGATACCAGGAGGAAATGCGGGGAGCGACCGCTTCTGTGCAGGACAGGACGGTCACAGCTCACAGGGGGGGTGGGGTCGGCCTCTACTCCTAGTGGGAGGGAGGGTCAGCAGGGAGGCGGAAGCGTGATTGGAGGGACGGGGCTGGGACTGCACAAACAACAAAATGGCAGCAGCAGTAAACAACGGTTATCAGGGAGAGGTTGGGGCGAGCAGTGAGCACAAAAATAAAATACACAGTAGCGTTATGGTTACAGCGCGTTAAAGCAGAGTGCAGCGCTATGGGATGTGGCAAATGAAATGCGGTAACAGTACAAGTAGCGTCTAGTCACAGGCACAATGCGGCTCTAACAAATGTGGCAAATCAAATTAAGTTACAAAGCACAGGTAGCGTCTAAACACGAGGCACAATACGGCGCTATGAAATGTGGCGAGATGGAAAGCGACACCAAATGATTGCAAGCAAAGCCCAGGCAGCGTGGAACAAGAAGCGCTACGATACCAGGAGGAAATGCGGGGAGCGACCGCTTCTGTGCTGGACAGGACGGTCACAGCTCACAGGGGGGGTGGGGTCGGCCTCTACTCCTAGTGGGAGGGAGGGTCAGCAGGGAGGCGGGAGCGTGATTGGAGGGACGGGGCTGGGACTGCACAAACAGCAAAATGGCAGCAGCAGTAAACAACGGTGATCAGGGAGAGGTTGGGGCGAGCAGTGAGCACAAAAATAAAATACACAGTAGCGTTATGGTTACAGCGCGTTAAAGCAGAGTGCAGCGCTATGGGATGTGGCAAATGAAATGCGCTAACAGTACAAGTAGCGTCTAGTCACAGGCACAATGCGGCTCTAACAAATGTGGCAAATCAAATTAAGTTACAAAGCACAGGTAGCGTCTAAACACGAGGCACAATGCGGCGCGCTATGAAATGTGGCGAGATGGAAAGCGACACCAAATGATTGCAAGCAAAGCCCGGGCAGCGTGGAACAAGAAGCGCTACGATACCAGGAGGAAATGCGGGGAGCGACCGCTTCTGTGCAGGACAGGACGGTCACAGCTCACAGGGGGGGTTGGGTCGGCCTCTACTCCTAGTGGGAGGGAGGGTCAGCAGGGAGGCAGGAGCGTGATTGGAGGGAGGGGGCTGGGACTGCACAAACAACAAAATGGCAGCAGCAGTAAACAACGGTGATCAGGGAGAGGTTGGGGCGAGCAGTGAGCACAAAAATAAAATACCCAGTAGCGTTATGGTTACAGCGCGTTAAAGCAGAGTGCAGCGCTATGGGATGTGGCAAATGAAATGCGGTAACAGTACAAGTAGCGTCTAGTCACAGGCACAATGCGGCTCTAACAAATGTGGCAAATCAAATTAAGTTACAAAGCACAGGTGGCGTCTAAACACGAGGCACAATGCGGCGCTATGAAATGTGGCGAGATGGAAAGCAACACAAAATGATTGCAAGCAAAGCCCAGGCAGCGTGGAACAAGAAGCGCTACGATACCAGGAGGAAATGCGGGGAGCGACCGCTTCTGTGCAGGACAGGGCGGTCACGTGCCTCATGGGAACAGTCCAGCCCGAACAGCCAAGCCGTGCCTTCCCTGGACTGGAAACAAGCTTCCTAGGACCGTTTTCTGGCATTTCAGCCGTCTTCAGCCAGACTTGCTTGAATCCAGTAGCAAAGTGAGCAAGGGAATCACATTCTGAGCATACCCTGCCAACTTATGGTGAACAAAGCGGTACAAAAGGGGGTGGTGGTGTTTCAGCATTTCTTGTAGGCTGGTGTTTTTAGGAGCTTTTCTCAGTTTGCGTAGAGTCGTGTTTACTGATCTTTTGAGGTTCTTTAATTGAGCTCTCTGATCTTTATTTAGATTGTATTTGCTGCCCTCTGTGCAAAAGTTGTCCTTTAGGGGGTAGTTTACTGCAAGATTTTGTAACAGTGTTGCCGTATACTGAGCCCAGTAGGTGATATGCCGACTGAAGTAGATGCATGGGCATCGAAGAGTTGAAGAGCAGTTTTGGCTTGACGGTTCGAATTAGTGAACGTGCATTTGATCCTCTTTTGGTTCGAGAGATGGATCGGTCCCAGTGTTGTGTCAGGCCTAATCGGGATTGGCGTGTTTGATCCTATGTGCCATTCCTGGGGGCAATGATCGCTATCGCCCTTGTCGGCCATTCTGAACCCCAAGATGTGAGGAAACAACGCAAGGCTTGCAAACGTATAATCCAGTATGGAGCTTGTTTTTGGCGAGTAAAAGGAGTTGACTGGAGGGGAGTCTGCCGGAAATCTTCTATTCAATGCCCGGACATTTTGATGTTCTAAGTCATTAAGAAAGCGGTTATTACAGCGTTTTTTCCTGGAGAGGACACTTTGTGGTGCAGTATTATGTATTCTGTTTAGAGCCAGTACCTCCTCACCTTCTGCCGAGCCCATTAGGTCTTAGTTGAAGTCCCCCGTCAGATAAAAGAGTGGGTTTTCCATCAGAATTGCGTATTCGGCCAGTTGGTTTGTTATTTTAATTGAATCTTTAGTTTTATTTTTTGGATGTATGTATGAATTGATTATGCATACCTCCTCGTCTTTCCCGTCAAGGACAATTTTTATTTTAACTGCTAGTGTTGTGTTCGAAGTTGAGACCATAGTGGTTGCTGATGCTATTGTTGTGGTAGAGACATAAGTAACCAGTCCGCCTGAGTAGTGGCCAAACCTGCAGGTCCTGGAGGCTGGTGTGATGAAGCATGTATAACCCTTGATGTGCTGTGGATCCTTAAGCCAGGTCTCTTGGAGCGCTATTATGTCGAAGAGGGAGACATAATCCAGAAAATCTGGGTCGTTTATTTTTGTGTTTAGACCGTTAATGTTCCAAGAACATAAGCCTATGATTGGATCCCTTCCCCCGCTCCGATCGCTGTCATGTAGGTGGCGTCAGACCTCCTCAGAGCATGTTGTAATGGTACGAGACACTATTTCCCTTTTTGAACTTTGAGGTAGCTCGACTGTTGCCGTCGACCGTGAGTCTGGTCTATCCCATCGGCTACTTATGCTTTTTTTGAGTGAGCTACCCCGGGCGCCTCTAAGTACACTGATAGGGTGTGCCCGAACTGTTTTCGATGCTGTTTGGCCCACTCAAAAACACGAATGGAACAAACAAAGGTGGCAGGCCATAGAATCAAAACAACGCAGGCAAAAGGAACAAATTATCAAACACAGAATGTACAAACAAAAATATGAATATATATGACAAATTTACAATGACTAAAGAACTTCCTGGCGAAAAATAGCAGGCCATAGAATCAAAACAACACAGGCAAAAGGAATACAATATCAAACACAACAAGCACAGAATGTACAAACAAAGCACTGCTCAAAGTAGACAGAAAACTCCAAGTCAGTTTCAGGAACTCATCCTGGGAATCACTCTGGGACAACCCCAAGATCAAATACAGAGGAAAGACCCTAGATATGCACACGTGGACGCTAGGCAAGACCTAAAAATACTTATTTACCTGTGCCTGATGTCCTTAAAATTAACACAGATTTTACTGACAATCTCGGAATCCCTTTGATGAGATAGCTCAATCTGTTTGTTTTGGAAGGGTCTTTGCACCAATCCATCTGTGAAAGTAATAATCTAGAGCTGACCATTGACAAGACAACAGGCTTTCTGGATCAGCAGATTGCAGAAGTGACCAGCACCAGTCATTATCATATCAAGGTACTATGCGGAATTCTGCCTTACCTGCAGCCCCATCTGGTTGTGAATGTACATATACAGTTCTACTTAGACTATGGCAACAGCACTTACTCAATGGGAGGCCTACGGTATTTATTTATTTATTTAACGCATTTTTATAAAGCGCGGACTTTACCCGAAGGTGTCAGAGCACTGTACATTAGAACCAGTTACGTTACATGAGAGAACTGTTACAGGAATGGAAAGCCAGAATTTTTTTATTGGCGTAGTTAATTAAAACCATTGCAACACAGGTATAAAACATTCTTAGAACATCCTTATAAAACACTTATAATAGGTCTTAAAATAGGAAATTCATTATGAAGAACCTCAGCAAAGCTGAATAGAGTGCATTCCTTTTTTTCCACTATCTGTAGTCCTGGACTCTGCTTGCTCAACGATTTAGCACTAGTGCTAGACGTTCATGTTCAGTAAGATGACAGTCAGTGACCATCTGTTGATTGGCCTGCTTCTGTAGTATTCTCTGCCAGTTTTGGCATTCTCTGTTCGACCACTCTCAAGAATTTCACAAATCTGGAGTTTAGTTGCGTTTTTGATGGATTCAAACAAGCAAGCACCGCTTGCCTTCTAGTGCCAATCCCTCTTTGCTTAAATTGGTCTTTGAGAAGCGATTGACGGGTGTGTTGCAAGTCTTCACATAAGCAGATTATGTGAAGGATGTCCCTGTTGCTGGATTTACATAACCTGCAGGTCTCATTGCCATCCTTCCTCAGCCATGGTGGTAAGTGCCGCGGGCATGGCAGAATCCCTAGTCTGTAGTTTAAAAAGCTCATTTTTATGGATCTGGGGTACCCCTGGTTAAAGTATGTTTGTGGCATTAGTGATTTATAGGAGTTTAGAGTCATCCATGCATGTGATATTTTTGAAAATAACACCTTGTCTTCTAGTAAGGAAAGTGATTTGACATTTTTCCAGACTATTTTTTTGAAGTTGCTATGCCCAAGCAGTTTGTCCCAGATCTTGGAGAGTTTGGTGACCTCCAAGGCTGACTGGAGGTACTTTCTTACCTCTGAAGCGTCTCTGCTTTGTATATCACTTCATAACAGAGAGTTTAGTGTGTTTGTGGTAGCGCTTCTTAATTTGTGGCAGCAAATGATGTAAGCTCCTTGCCTGGCTAGGTCTTGTTTCTGCAGGCCGAACTCCAGTCTTATTTGAGCTGGAGATGTATAGGTCGGGAGCGAGAACATTGTTCTATAGGCCTTCACCTGTATGCTGCCCAGATCCTTGGAGTCCCTTCCCCTCATCACCTCGCTGCCATAAGTGATCGAGGGCAGAAGTTTTGCCTTGATTACCTTCAGAAGCGGGGTCATGGTCGGACCCATCAGTTTGGTTGCCAGATTTTTCATCGTCAGGGCAATCAGTGCGCCTCTCCTTCTTATTTCCTGCTTTTGGTGCGCGAAAGAGCCTTCTTTGTCAAATAGGACTCCCAGGTATTTATACTCACGAGCTGGATCAATGTTTGTGTCACCGAGCAGCCAGCGCTTGCATTGTGTTTTGTTGGCCTTTATAGACATTGTACGTGTCTTACTGAGATTGATTTTTAAATTATTTTCCATGCCGTAGTTCGCATTTCAGTAAGAAGACGTTTAAGGCCGATATAAGTGTGACTAAGTAGCACAACGTCGTCTGCATACAGAAGGTTGCTCAAGGTTTTTCCGCCTATCCTCGGGGAGTGAGAATTGCAGGCGTCGAGCGCTTTCGATAGATCTGCCTTAAAAAGATTGAACAAGGTTGGTGCAAGCACGCACCCTTGTTTCAGGCCTTTGGCAGTTGGTACTTTTGAGGCAGGTGAGTGTAGCTTCCTAATTTCACCTGCACCCAAGTGTCCGTGTGGAGCAGCATTAGCATATTTAGAATCGGCTGAGGTAGGAACCAATGCGCTAGTTTCCCCCAAAGTCTGCCTCTCTCTATGTTATCAAATGCAGCGCTGAAATCAATATAGCACAGATGTGAAGGAATCTTGGATGTTTTTGCTGCATCGATGATTACTGACATGGCAAGAATGTTTGTTGATGTTCCAGTTGTTTTTCTAAAGCCTGTCTGATTCAGCGGAATTATCTGATTTGAGTCAGCCCAAAGTGTAAGCTCCTCTAACATGGTGCCGGCAAAGTATTTCGCCTCGTTGTCAATAAGGGCTACTAAGTGATAGTTGTTTGTTTGGTACAACCCTGTCTCCCTTTTTTGTGGACTGGGACAATCGTCGAGCCCTGCCAGGATTCTGGAATTTTGTTTAATAGTCTAATTTCCAAAAATATTGGTTGCATGATGTCTTTGTTCTTTGTTTTGTACAGGGCAGGTTGTATGTCGTTTGGTCCCGGGGGCGCCTTCTTTTCTGCCTTTTGCTATCTGTTTTTTTATTAGGTCTGACTGTTGGCGCCTCGCTGTCTCTGAGTGGGTGATGTTGATGCCTGGGAAAGCCTGTCCCCTTGACTCTGGTGTGCCCGTTTTCCTAAATCTCTCTGGGCTCTTACTATTCCCTATGTGAGCTACTGGGTACTCTGTGTCGTCGTTGAAATGGCTGGAGAGATATTTTGTCCAGGTCTCTTCAGAGGTATGGGATCCTATTGCTTTGTGCTGCGGGCGCATAAAGCTGTTTACTGTTTCCCAGAAACAGGTGCTGTTGTTGCTATTGATATCGTGTAGGAGTTTGGCCCATGTTTCGTTTTCGCCCTCTCTTTTGATGTTCCATTAAATCGTTTAAGCGCTACTCTTTGTTGTTTCAAAAGGGGGTGGTGATGGACGGAGCATCTGAACCAATCAAACACTCACACCCAGTCAACAGATCTGGGTTTAATCCATCACCGTTCTTAGCCCACTCTGCCACCCCAGTTCAGACATGGCCATATGCAAATCAGTCTGACCCTGTGCCTCATGGGAACAGTCCAGCCCGAACAGCCAAGCCATGCCTTCCCTGGACCGGAAACAAGCTTCCTAGGACCGTTTTCTGGCATTTCAGCCGTCTTCAGCCAGGCTTGCTTGAATCCAGTAGCAAAGTGAGCAAGGGAATCACGTTCTGAGCATACCCTGCCAACTTATGGTGAACAAAGCGGTACAAAAGGGGGTGGTGGTGTTTCAGCATTTCTTGTAGGCTGGTGTTTTTAGGAGCTTTTCTCAGTTTGCGTAGAGTCGTGTTTACTGATCTTTTGAGGTTCTTTAATTGAGCTCTTTGATCTTTATTTAGATTGTATTTGCTGCCCTCTGTGCAAAAGTTGTCCTTTGGGGGGTAGTTTACTGCAAGATTTTTTAACAGTGTTGCCGTATACTGAGCCCAGTAGGTGATATGCCCGACTGCAGTAGATGCATGGGCATCGAAGAGTTGAAGAGCAGTTTTGGCTTGACGGTTCGAATTAGTGAACGTGTATTTGATCCTCTTTTGGTTCGAGAGATGGATCGGTCCCAGTGTTGTGTCCGGCCTAATCGGGATTGGCGTGTTTGATCCTATGTGCCATTCCTGGGGGCAATGATCGCTATCGCCCTTGTCGGCCATTCTGAACCCCAAGATGTGAGGAAACAACGCAAGGCTTGCAAACGTATAATCCAGTATTGAGCTTGTTTTTGGCGAGTAAAAGGAGTTGACTGGAGGGGAGTCTGCCGGAAATCTTCCATTCAATGCCCGGACATTTTGATGTTCTAAGTCATTAAGAAAGCGGTAATTACAGCGTTTTTTCCTGGAGAGGTCACTTTGCGGTGCAATATTATGTATTCTGTTTAGAGCCAGTACCTCCTCCCCTTCTGCCGAGCCCATTAGGTCTTGGTTGAAGTCCCCCATCAGATAAAAGAGTGGGTTTTCCATCAGAATTGCGTATTCGGCCAGTTGGTTTGTTATTTTAATTGAATCTTTAGTTTTATTTTTTGGATGTACGTATGAATTGATTATGCATACCTCCTCGTCTTTCCCGTCAAGGACAATTTTTATTTTAACTGCTAGTGTTGTGTTCGAAGTTGAGACCATAGTGGTTGCTGATGCTATTGTTGTGGTAGAGACATAGGTAGCCAGTCCGCCTGAGTAGTGGCCAAACCTGCAGGTCCTGGAGGCTGGTGTGATGAAGCATGTATAACCCTTGATGTGCTGTGGATCCTTAAGCCAGGTCTCTTGGAGCTCTATTATGTCGAAGAGGGAGACATAATCCAGAAAATCTGGGTCGTTTATTTTTGTGTTTAGACCGTTAATGTTCCAAGAACATAAGCCTATGATTGGATCCCTTCCCCCGCTCCGATCGCTGTCATGTAGGTGGCGTCAGACCTCTTCAGAGCATGTTGTAATGGTACGAGACACTATTTCCCTTTTTGAACTTTGAGGTAGCTCGACTGTTGCCGTCGACCGTGAGTCTGGTCGATCCCATCGGCTACTTATGCTTCTTTTGAGTGAGCTACCCCGGGCGCCTCTAAGTACACTGATAGGGTGTGCCCGAACTGTTTTCGATGCTGAGTTTGGCCCACTCAAAAACACGAACGGAACAAACAAAGGTGGCAGGCCATAGAATCAAAACAACGCAGGCAAAAGGAACAAATTATCAAACACAGAATGTACAAACAAAAATATGAATATATATGACAAATTTACAATGACTAAAGAACTTCCTGGCGAAAAATAGCAGGCCATAGAATCAAAACAACACAGGCAAAAGGAATACAATATCAAACACAGCAAGCACAGACTGTACAAACAAAAATATAAATATATATGACAAATTTACAATGACTAAAGAACTTCCTGGTGGGGTCTGAGAAGGAGGGAATTAGTTCTGAAAGTGTCTTTGGAATAGAAGAGATTTGAGGTCCGCTTTGAAGATCTGGATGGAGGTGATGGCACGGAGCAAAGGAGGAAGCGAGTTCCAGATTCTCAATGCATTACATGAGAACGATTGCGCCATCAATTGTTCCCTTTTGAAGGAGGGGGGCTCAAGCAGGAACTTTTCAGCATTCCAAGAAGGTCTTGAGCCTCCAGACAATTTCAGTTTATTCGCCAGATAGCGAGGGGAGGAAGAGTGCAAAGCTTTGTGAGTGATGCACGCCATTTTGTAGATAGCTCTAGCCTCGATGGGAAGCCATCGGAGAGAAGACAGGATAGGAGTGATGTGGTCACTTCGTTTGGACCCTGAAATGAAGCGAGCTGCTGAATGGAGGACGGATATGAGGGGGGAGAGGTGAGATTTGGGAAGGCCAGTCAGAAGAGAATTACAATAATCCAGTCTAGAGAGAACTAGCGATTGGACCAAGGTTTTTAGGTCATTCTCCGGGAAGAGCCGACGAATTCTCCCATAGAAGGCGCAGCTGATAACGTGCGCTCTTGGCAATGGAATTGATGTGTGAGATTAGGTCGAGTCTTTTGTCAAGTATGGCACCTAAGAACTTAGCGCAGTCCACAATGACGGGTTTACTGTTGAGTAAGTAAGTTTCATTGTTATATTTGCTTTGTGCCTAAAGGCTTCAGCGTTAGAGACCAATTATACATTTACATAGCTAAAGCATAAACTTCCTCAACGTTTGAACAGATTGGAAGGGCTTCAAGAATACCGTGTACTTCATCATCACCATCACTGGCAGTCCTCACTTCCCCGACCCCCACCACCGGCTCACACATCTTTTTCACTGGATGCTGTGCTCCGTGTTATGTTTGGAAAGTCTGCCCCTTAAAGACCCCCCTGTAAGGCCACATACATAGGCTCAACCCAGTGAACGTGGCGTCAAAAGAACAGGCTGCTGGCAGGGTGAAATGTCGAAGTTGTGCAAATAAAGTGCACACTGCTCTGTGCTCCAGCTCCTATTCTACCTACTAAGAGTCGGCGCTCACAGAGCCCTTGTCTAAAGATGAACACAACTACTGCCTTTGAGTGCTAAAGATTAGGCAGTGAAAGAGCGCTGACCAGGATAATGCTTCAGCTCAAAGAGGTTATAACTCTACACAGTGCTTTAGCGCCACCTACAGGTAACCAGGAATGCGCCAGTTTACTTTGTATAAAATGCTGCATGGTACGTGCATCATTGCAAAAAAGGCATCGAAAAGAATTATTTTCTTTTCTAGATCAAAATGCATGTCCTAATTGGTACTCGTTGGAGCATGGAATACTTGAGAGACAACATTATTTTAAAAGAAGATAATTAAACAAATGTCATTGGGGATTTACTGCCAACTCTACGAGGCTTTTTCATTACAGTTTATCTCACTGATAACGTAATTATTCCTAGCTAATTCAATGGACATACATAGCATTCGGGACACTGTAAACTCCTCAAGAAAATTAGGGAATGGAAATGGAATGGTGCATCCTGCAAAAAGCGGCCTTATGGCGAGTGTCACTCTATTTCAAAGACTGCACCTGGTCCTAGACAGTGCAAATGTACAGAAGCGCATTATAAACGTACCAGGCAGCCAAGCAAACCAAGTTAAATATATAGGAGTGCCGGGGTGCCTGAGGGAAATATTCGTGTGGAAGATAGGTTCATTTCCAGCTTTGCAATAAAACAGAAAATATTTCTATTACATCTGTATTTGTAGAAAGGGTTGTGGGTGCCGCTGCATCTATTTGCCACTAGCTATCTACTGTTCCTCCACCTCACGAGGAACCTAGAATCCATTGTAGCACCAGACTCTCAGCGTCTCTTGCAGAGATGATTTTGGTTCCTAAATAGTTTCAGATAACGGCATTTTTCTAGCATGTAATGATGTCTTAGCAACACGGCCCTCCTTCTTAAACACAACTATTTAATATTTAACCTCTTTACAGACGGTTGCTTTAATTAAACTGTGTATTTTTTAATTTTTATATATATATATTTTTATTGGTATTTTCACATTTACAAAAATATAAAATAATATGACATATAACGAGGTGGCAAGATCTGTTGTGATATGAGAGGTGGTAGTTGTGGCAAATGAGTGCTATAGAGTGCAGCCTAGGGATTCGCTGATGAAGTCCAGCACCTTCTCCCAAAATTTGCTAACCATGTTACAATGGAAGATGAGGTGTGCGAGGTCTCCCCCAGCAGCTCCGCAGTTCCAGCAGCTGTCATTGTCTTTTAGGCCTAGTTTTGTTAGGCGAGCTGGTGTCCAGAATGCTTGATGTAACAGCCAGAATTTGGTTTGTGCTAGCACCGGGGAAATCATGTTTTTGGAAGGGGCCTCCCAGAATGTTTGTAATTCTTGTTCTGTGAGGGTGGAGCCAAGTTGTGTTACCCAATAGGTGATGTTTTTTGTGTTTAGCTTAGATGTTTTTGGGCGGAGGAGCTTGTATAAGTGCGGGACTTGGTGGCCTGAGTTGTTTATGTTCTCCATGTATCTGAAGATTGAGGGAATGTGTCCGGTAATTTTTGATTTTGTTATGGCTGTCTTGATGGCTAAGAAATTGTAAAGTTCTACTTCGGGGAGATCGAGTCTGTTTTTTAAACTGTTGAAGGTTAGGGGGGATCCTGCCTCTTCTAGCTGTGCTGGGTATGAGAGCCCTGCTTTTTTCCACGTGTGCATATCTAGGGTCTTTCCTCTGTATTTGATCTTGGGGTTGTCCCAGAGTGATTCCCAGGATGAGTTCCTGAAACTGAATTCGAGTTTTCTGTCTACTTTGAGCAGTGCTTTTTTCGTGACTTTAAAGATCGGGTTATTCTTGTAAGTCTATTGCTTTCATTCAACTCTTTATGTATCTGCTTGGTTATTTTACCCAAACAAGCTGTATTTTTTGCTGATGGCCTTCAAGGGAATGTGGGGAGGACGTGTTTTTCTTGTAGAAACCATAGACTTCCTCTTTTAAGTCTTTAGTTTATTCCACAATTTTATTAATTCTTCTCTGTGGTTTCCTTCATTTAATTGGGGAATTCCGAGCAGAGCGAGAAGGCAGAAGAGAGGACACGGTTCAGGATTCTTCTTCCACCAACTTGGAATAAATAAAACTCCAAACTAATGGAATTCCCCAATTAAATGAAGGGAACCACAGAGAAGAATTAATAAAATTGTGGACTAAATTAAAGACTTAAAAGAGGAAGTCTATGGTTTCTACAAGAAAAACACGTCCTCCCCAAATTCCCTTGAAGGCCATCAGCGAAAAATACAGCTTTTTTGGGTAAAAGAACCAAGAAGATACACAAAGAGTTGAAAGAAAGCAATAGAACAAAAGAAAAGATAACATATGCCACAAGAACATTATAACTCCATGTGGAAGTAAATACTCCCTAGGGCTTGACTTACCAGCAAGCCTCTAAGATTTTTATCCACACAGATTATTGGAGGTCTTTTCAAGACCCAATAGATGTGTTTTTAAATTGAACATCAATGTCCTGAAGAAAGTGCAGATATTGTAGATCACCGAAACGCCGCGTCGACAATTTGTTCATTAATACATTTTGTGTTTTAAGTGTAATAATTTGTGCACATAAGTTTTGTGATTCTTGAATTTTTAGCAAAAATGTTTTTATAAATAATGTGACCATGTGTTTTTAACCACATTAATTGACTCTAGAAATGTATCAGCAATTCAACAGTGAATAATAAATAATATATTTAGAATTTTGACATTGGGTTGTGTGTAACTTAACCTTTGTATATAAGAATTCATCCAAGTAGTTTTGTAAATTTGGTAACCTGCGCAAATACTCATTACAAACTTGTCCACCTGCCCCTACATTATATAGTGACTCCTAAGGATTCTGGCCTAAAAAGTTTGGAAAAGGAAATTTGTTGTTTTGAATGTTCTCAGGTCTGCCATCATAGGAAACAACCACATAGTGGGGGTAAACATAAACAACACTACAGCCAAACTAGCTGCCTACGCAGACGACCTGCTCATAATAACGGAGAAACCCGCTCAATCTATACCCGCACTCATGCACACTATCGACATATACACAAAACACTCAGGCTACAAACTCAACAGAGACAAATCAGAATGCATGCCCCTCAACATACATACAAACAGAGAAGTACTAGGCTCCTCCAGACTAGCATGGGAACCATGCTCTGTCAAATACCTAGGCATCCACTTCTGTAGAACGCTAAGATTGACCCTGGAACAAAACGAGAAAACCACTCTAGAAAAGATAAAAGGTCTGCTAGATACATGGTCGCCCAAATTCATCACCTGGTAGGGCAGAATAAACACTGTCAAGATGATGATCACTCCCATAGTTAACCATCTTGCTGGAATGCTCCCCCTCGCTTTCACAGACGATTTCCACAAAATAATTGAGCGGATGCTAAACAAGTTAATATGGCGTGACAAAAAAAACAGAATTAGCCTCCAGAAACTCAGACTATGCAAAAAGCTGTGTATTTTTGATGGCAAAAAAGTAAGGACCCAGGAGACCCTGATGCTTAGTACACATTCCTAAATATATACTTATCGCAAGCCGTGGGCAGTGCAAAAGTAAGACTCGATACTGTGTGCATGCGTGTGCACCTACTGAAGAATGCACGTTCCAGGAGCTTCTCGGTTCCACCCACAGCAGAGAAGGTTCTCCGCTTACAGAGCAGGTGCAGCGCTGAGGATCGCCTCCACTTACAGAGCATGCAAAGCGTGGAGGATTGCCTCCGCTTACAGAGCAGGTTCAGCGCCAATGATCGCCTCCACTCACAGAGCATGTGCAGCACAGAGGATCGCCTCCACTTACAGAGCAGGTGAAGTGCCAAGGATCACCTCCACTTACAGAGCAGGTGCAGCGCTGAGGATCGCCTCCACTTACAGAGCAGGTGCAGCGCCAAGGATCGCCTCCACTCACAGAGCATGTGCAGCGCAGAGGATCGCCTCCACTTACAGAGCAGGTGAAGTGCCAAGGATCGCCTCCACTTACAGAGCAGGCACAGCGCCGAGGATCGCCTCTGCTTACAGAGCAGGTACAGCGCCGAGATTCGCCTCCACTCACAGAGCAGGCAAAGCGCTGAGGATCGCCTCCACTTACAGAGTAGGTGCACCACAGAGGATCGCCTTCACTTACAGAGCAGGCACAGCACCGAGGATCGCCTCCGCTTACAGAGCAGGTGCAGCGCCGAGGATCACCTCCACTTACAGAGCATGCAAAGTGCTGTGGATCGCCTCCGCTTACAGACCAGGTGCACCGCCAAGGATCACCTCCACTCACAGAGCATGTGCAGCGCAGAGGATCGCCTCCACTTACAGAGCAGGTGTAGTGCCAAGGATCGCCTCGACTTACAGAGCAGGTGCAGCGCTGAGGATCGCCTCCACTTACAGAGCAGGTGCAGCGCCAAGGATCGCCTCCACTCACAGAGCATGTGCAGCGCAGAGGATCGCCTCCACTTACAGAGCAGGTGAAGTGCCAAGGATCGCCTCCACTTACAGAGCAGGCACAGCGCCGAGGATCGCCTCTGCTTACAGAGCAGGTGCAGCGCCGAGATTCGCCTCCACTCACAGAGCAGGCAAAGCGCCGAGGATCGCCTCCACTTACAGAGTTGGTGCAGCACAGAGGATCGCCTCCACTTACAGAGCAGGCACAGCACCGAGGATCGCCTCCGCTTACAGAGCAGGTGCAGCGCCGAGGATCACCTCCACTTACAGAGCATGCAAAGTGCTGTGGATCGCCTCCGCTTACAGACCAGGTGCACCGCCAAGGATCACCTCCACTCACAGAGCATGTGCAGCGCAGAGGATTGCCTCCACTTACAGAGCAGGTGAAGTGCTAAGGATCACCTCCACTCACAGAGCAGGCACAGCGCCGAGGATCGCCTCCACTTACAGAGCAGGTGCAGCACAGAGGATCGCCTGCACTTATCCTTATCCTCATCCTTATCCCTCCCACTAAACCCGAGACGGAAGCCGGGTGCGGGGCGAGCGGGTGAAATTGCGCTGAACATCAGCTGATTCTTAAAAAATAGTGTTGTTTGCTATTCGCTGACTACTAGCGTTTTAACTGTGTTTTTACTGTGTTTTGTTCTATTGCTATATTTCACGCTCCTCTCGCTCTTTTGAGTCACCTGAGGCGGAAAGCCGGGTGACTCTAGGACTCCCTCTCACTATTAGTATTTCCATCTTCCATTAACCCTTCGCATCCCTACTACCTCTGCCGCGCTGCTCAGCCTTCACTGTCCGTCACCCACTCAGACGAATAGGTGCTGAAGGGTGTTCTGGGACTTGGAGGCCTCGCACTGTTGCGGCCATCTTGGGGGGAGGCAGGCGCGCTGGGCGGCAGACTAGTGTTGCTGCCAGCGCCGGCGACGCCTTAAAACTAGGTCCCCTCACCTCCGCGCAGCGGAAGCGAGCAGCGGACGCGCCAAAGGAGCGCCAAAGGAAAGCCCGTCTGCGCCCGTCAGCGTCCCGGCGGCGGACGGGAGCAGACGAGGTCGGGTGGGGGCGATCTTGTCTGGGGGGAAAATGTCAATATACACCCGGGATGAACTTTTGGCACTTAGGGACAAGAGGAAAGATTGTTGTATTGTATTTCCCAAATATCGTGGGGTCAAAGGGCGTTGTCCTAACTGTGGATGGCCACCAAGTAAGGACTCCATTTCCACTCCTAAATCCCAACAAGAGTACTTGTTTACTCTTAAATACTAGGTCTCTAGGAAAGCATGCTCTAGACATCTACAACCTGCTGTCTGACACCAAGCCCACCTGTCTTTTCCTGACTGAGATGTGGCTAGGGGAATGTTCGGGCCCGGACATAGCCTCGGCTCTCCCTCCTGACTATGTGATCTTGAGGAAGGACAGAACCAAAGGCAGGGGCGGGGGTGTTGCGTTGGTAGTGGATAAGCGCTTTGCGTGCTCTATCATTCCCACCGACGACATTCAGGGGTGCGAAACCCTGGGTTTTTCGCTGACACAGTCCCATTAATAAATCTTGCTCTGGGCTTTTGGTCTACCGACCTCCAGGCCCCATAGGTCATTTCCATGAAGAGCTCCACTCAGTGGTCTCCGCTCTATGCGTTAGAACACAGTATTGTCTGCTTCTAGGTGATTTTGATATCCATATGGATAGGGAGGAGGAGGCAGACACTATTAAACTCAGTGATACTACCACGTCGCTCGTACTCTCTTCGTGTCTTGCTGCCCCTACCCACACTAAGGGCCATATGCTTGACCAAGTGTTCTCTACTGTTTCATTAGACATCTTGCCTCCCTTACCTGTTCTGTGGTCTGACCACTTCTTAGTGAATTTTCAAATCACCCACGTTGATAGGGCACCTCGGAGGGGTTGTTTCGTCAGGGGCAGAACTCCAGAGCTCTCCACCTGGTCTCTCCTGACATGCTGGCACAAGCTCTATTTACTTATCCCTGCCAGCGTTCAGGTTCACTTGAGACTGATCTGAAACATCTGCAGACATGGCTTGCTCAACGATTAGACGAACTTGCCCCGGTCCGTGCGGACCATAAGAACTCGTCTCGGGCATCTGCCCCCTGGTTTTCTCCTGCCTTGGCGGAGAAGCGGCGGCAGTGCAAAAAAATTGAAAGAGCGTGGCGTCGTCACTACGATCTGGCTTCTAAGGAGGAATATAGGGAATCCATCAAGGAATACCATCGCGATATCATCTTGGAAAAAAAATCCTATTTCGCAAGAAGAATCGAGGAAGCGACTAACTCTTGTAAAGAAATGTTCCTGATAGTTAAGGAATTTACCTCTCCTTCTCTGTGTATGCCAAAGAGCTCTCACTCTGAAAGCTGGGTTTCTGAGCTAGCGGACTTTTTCGCAAGCAAAATAAAAACCATCCAGGCCTTCTTCTCATCACTGGGTGCGGCGGCTGCTCAGGATGCGGCGCTGCCCCCACCGATTTCAATTGAGAAGAACCCTACTCTCATGTTTCCCTCCCCTCTCCCCACAAGCCTCTTTGGATCTCCTCACGCAACTAAAGTCTGGTTCCCCTTTGGATCCTTGTACGGCGAAATTCTGCGCCACAGTCGCACAAGTAATCAACCCCTTAGTTAACCCGGTGCTTAACCTATCCCTTAGCACAGGGGTGGTCCCCCAGGCCTGGAAACAGGCCCTTATCGTGCCACTCCTGAAGAAGCCCAATCTGGACCCCACGGCCCATGCCAACTATAGGCCTATCTCCCTTTTGCCGGCTTTCGCAAAGATTGCGGAGAAACACGCTCACCGGACTCCTTCAAATTTCCTAGAGGCTAATAACCTCCGGCACCAGTCACAGTGGGGCTTCCGGTCCAATATGAGTACTGAGACGGCATTGCTGGAAGTCACGGAGTCCATCAAAGAAATCTTGGACTCTGGGGGCAAGGCAATGCTGGTCATGTTAGATCTGTCAGCAGCTTTTGACACCGTCCCCCACGGCCGTCTCCTTTTAAGACTCCGGGAGATTGGTCTTAGGGGGACGGTGTATAGTTGGTTTGAGTCTTTTTTAGCTGACCGCCAACAAACGGTCTGGGCCCCACCTTTCTCAGCCACAGTACCGTCATTGGAGGTAGGAGTTCCCCAGGGCTCAATTTTGAGCCCGACTCATTTTAACATCTATATGGCCCCTCTGGCGGCACTGGCAGAGTCCTTTGGCTCCCGGATCGTGTCATACGCTGACGACACCCAGCTCCTCTTCGCCTGTGACAGAAACTCAGACTTTGATGGGGAGAGCATCCGTGGTTGTCTTGAGGCTGTATTCCAATGGTTCCCACAGAACAGCCTTAAGTGCAATTCCGACATGCAGAGGTGCTTTTCTTTGGGTGTCCTCCGGGCCCGAATTGGAAGTCTTGGTGGCCGGCGGACATGTTTCCCTCTTCCGTAGCCTCAACGGTAGCCAAGAATTTGGGAGTGCAGGTTGACACTGATCTTTCCCTGAAACGACAGGTGCTTGGCCAAGTGGATAAATGATTTGGCCTCCTGAAAATGCTACGGAAATTCCTGCCCCTTCTGTCTCTGGACCACAGAAGAATTACTGTACAGGCACTGATAGGCTCCCGGTTGGACTACGCCAACGTGCTTTATCTTGGCCTCCCGGACTTCTTCCTAACCCGTCTGCAAATTGTCCAAAATTCTGCAGCGCGTGCAATATTTGGCCTCCATAGGAGATCGAGTGCCAGTGACCTTTTAAAATCCCTGCACTGGCTGCCAATCAGAAAGCGCATTACCTTCAAAGCGCTCACTTTGGCTTTCAAGGCACTTCATGACACTGGCGCCCACTACATCAGCAAACGGATGGGGTTCTATCAGCCATCTAGGACACTCAGGTCAGCTTATCTGGCCTTGGCCGCTGTTCCAGCTATCAGGCGGGCCGGGTGTGGCGGCCGCTCTTTCCAACGTTTGGCGCCACAGTTGTGGAATGCTCTGCCTCTGTCTCTGAGGACTAATGTCAACCTTTTGGCATTTAGGAAGAATCTCAAATCATGGCTGTTTGTCCAGTAGTTTCTTTTCGGCCTGACTCTCCCGCTCCACACTGCTTTGGGTTTTTCTAGCGCCGGGACACTCCTCGGAGTAGCTGAGCGCTATATAAAACAAATTTTAACATAACATAACACTTAGAGAGCAGGCCCAGCACCGAGCATTGCCTCCACTTACAGAGCAGGAGCTGCACCGAAGATCGCCTCAACTTACAGAGCAGATGCAGCGCCGAGGATCTCCTCCACTTACGGTGCAGCACCGAGGATCACCTCCGCTTACAGAGCAGGTGCAGCGCCGAGGATCGCCTCCACTTACAGTGCAGGCACAGCACAGAGGATCGTCCCGCTTACAGAGCAGGCGCAGTGCCGAGGATCGCCTCCACTTACAGAGCAGGTGCTGCGCCGAGGATCGCCTCCACTTACAGAGCAGATGCAGTGCCGATGATTGCTTCATTTACAGAGCAGCTGCAGCGCCGAGGATCGCCTCCACTTACTGAGCTGTCACAGAGCTGAGGATCGCCTCCACTTACAGAGCATGTGCAGCGCCGAGGATCACCTCTCCTTACAGAGCAGGTACAGCGCCGAGGATCGCCTCCGCTTACAGAGCAGGCGCAGTGCCAAGGATCGCCTCCACTTACAGAGAATGTGCAGCACTGAGGATCGCCTCCACGTACAGAGCAGATGCAGCGCTGAGGATCGCCTCCACTTACAGAGCAGGCACAGTGCCGAGGATCGCCTCCACTTTCATAGCAGGCACAGCACAGAGGATCACCTCCACTTACAGGGCAGGCACAGTGCAGAGGATCGCCTCCGCTTACAGAGCAGGTGCAGCGCCGAGGATCACCTCCACTTACAGAGCAGATGCAGCTCAGAGAATCGCCTCCACTTACTGAGCAGGCACAGTGCCGAGGATTGCCTCCGCTTACAGAGCAGGTGCAGCACCGAGGATCGCCTCCGCTCACAGAGCAGGCACAGCGCCAAGGATCGCCTCCGCTTACAGAGCAGGTGCAGCTCTGAGGATCACCTCCACTTACAGAGCAGGCACAGCGCCGAGGATCGCCACCGCTTACAGAGCAGGCGCAGTGCCAAGGATCGCCTCCACTTACAGAGCATGTGCAGCGCTGAGGATCGCCTCCACTTACAGAGCAGGCACAGCGCCGAGGATCGCCTCCACTTACATAGCAGGCACAGTGCCGAGGATCACCTCCACTTACAGAGCAGGCACAGTGCAGAGGATCGCCTCCGCTTACAGAGCAGGTGCAGTGCTGAGGATCGCCTCCACTTACAGAGCAGATGCAGCGCTGAGGATCGCCTCCACTTACAGAGCAGGCACAGCGCCGAGGATCGCCTCCACTTACATAGCAGGCACAGCGCCGAGGATCACCTCCATTTACAGAGCAGGCACAGCGCAGAGGATCGCCTCCACTTACAAAGCAGGTGCTGAGCCGAGGATCGCCTCCACTTACAGAGCAGGCACAGCGCCGAGGATCGCCTCCACTTACAAAGCAGGTGCTGCGCCGAGGATCGCCTCCACTTACAGAGCATGGCAAGCGCTGAGGATCGCCTCCACTTACAGAGCAGGCACACCGCTGAGGATCGCCTCTGCTTACAGAGCAGGCGCAGCGCCGAGGAACGCCTCCACTTACAGAGCAGGGACAGCACCGAGGATCGCCTCCACTTACAGAGCAGGTGCTGCGCCAAGGATCGCCTCCAATTACAGAGCAGATGCAGCGCGGATGATCGCCTCACTTACTGAGCAGATGCAGCGCCGAGGATCGCCTCTACTTACTGAGCAGGCACAGTGCCGATGATCGCCTCTGCTTACAGAGCAGGTGCAGCACTGAGGATCGCCTCCACTTACAGAGCAGACGCGGCACCGAGGATCGCCTCCACTTACAGAGCAGGCACAGCGCTGAGGATCGCCTCCATTTACAGAGCAGGTGCTGCGCAGAGGATCCTCTCCACTTACAGAGTAGATATAGCGCCGAGGATCTCATCTACTTACAGAGCAGGTGCAGCGCCGAGGATCACCTCCGCTTACAGAGCAGGTGCAGCGCCGAGGATCGCAAGGCTCTGGGGCTGCCCAAAGCAAAACTGACTCGAGGGACTCAATACGAAGAAACACAAAGTGCAACAGGACGGACATTCTGCATATTTTTCACAAATACATTCCCTTCTCATCACTTCACTGATTAAAGTCTACAATCCTGTATACGATTTTAATTTAGACCTCAGCAGCCAGCCTTCTAAGTCAACACTGCCTAGCTGTGGAACACAGCTGTGTGTTCACAAGTGTGTTTCTTCTGAAAGTTTTGATGCGCTCGTAGAGACATCCTTGGCGTGTGTGTATCCGTATGTGAGCGAGACAAGCATAATGCCAATGTGTTTATAAGAACATGAGGTGTCAAACAGCAGTAAGCTTGTTGGGGAGGTTGAAAAGTGAGATGGAGTTAGAAGCAAGTCTGTATGTGTGTGTGCGAGAGGGATGGGCAGGCAAGGGGTCTGCGAAGGGAAGAAGGTTGAGAAAATGGAAGGTGTGTGAGGGTGATTCAGAGATAAAGTCGTGCCATTTTAAGATCACTATTGTGAAAGCGAGGACCACCTTAGAAAGAAGTGTGGGGGGAGGTTATACTAGAACATATGTGAAAGGAAGTTGTGATAGAGCAATGTTTCAGATGTGTGTGAGGTTACCTAGAGGAAAAGGAGCAAGCAGGATGAAAAGAAAAGTGCAAATAAAAAGTGCGAGACTGTGAGAGAAAGGGAAAGATGTTAGGAGAATGCACCTAAGAAGGATGGTAAATGATGGAAAACATAAAAAGGTGTGAGAAAGAGAAGGTGGTGGGAGACAAAGGACAGGGCAGGGACATTTTTTGTTGCAGGGAATACTAAGCTGCTACCATCAGATCATATAGGATCAGTAGAAGCAGCAAATGTGATATCGTATCTAGATGGGGAGCCTTCACCTGGAGTGAGACAAATCCCTTCTCTGGTCGTTGAGGGTCTTGAGGGAGATGGAAGTAAGAGAGAAGGTATTAAAAAGACAGAAGGCATACTGCGGAAAGTAAGAAGAGTGTGAGGAAGTACATGTAAGATATGGGTGGGAGAGAACAGGAAAGAGTCAGGTGTGAGGTGGTGAACCTAAGACAACAGCAGAAAAGAAATAAAAATGAAAAGGTGAGAATAGATTGAGCAGAAACAAAATGGCTCGAAGGGAGCGCAAATAAGGTAAGTTAAGACCAGATTCAAGTCCCACCGGGGCATTACGAAAGGAATAGGAGGAAAGAAGTGAGTAATGCCCTAAAGAAATCAATTTACAACAGGGGACTTAAAGGCGAAGGTGAAGAAAGACAGAAAGGGCCGAAAGATAGCCTTTAAGGGTGTCCAGAGCAGCGCCTTGCTAGGCAAAGAAAGGATGAATTGGAGAACCCCAGAAAGACAGTCAGAAAGGAGGAACCACAGCCTTTGCTGCTCACCATGCTACAAATGTGTTCCATCTAGAGGCGTATACTGTCCTAGTAGAGGGACGTCTGGCTGCCAAGATGACATTACAGACTTCGGGAGGAAGGTCGAAAGCTGTCAACTGTCATCGCTCAATCTCCACTCAAGGAGGTGGAGGCTGGACAGGTTCAGGTGGAGGACTGTCCCCTGCTGCTGTGACAGAAGATCCTCCCGTAGAGGCAGTCTGAGCAGAGGATCTATGGCCATGTTCAAGTGTTCGGGTATACCAGTCTCTTCGTGCCCAATCAGCAGCAACAAGAATGACTTGGGCCTGGTCACGCTTGAACTTCTTCAGCACTCTGGGCAGAAGTGGTATAGGCGGGAAGGCAATTAGAAGACCGCAATCCCACTCGCAATGAAAAGCGTGGGCAAACTAGTGGCGCCCTAACGTGCAGAACTGCTGACATTGCACGCTCTCTTCGGTGGCGAACAGATCTAACTGAGCCACTCCCCACTGCTGAAAGAGACCTTGCACCAGCTCTGACTGAAGACGCCATTCATGATCCATCATGCACCGACGGCTGAGTTTGTCCGGCTTGGCGTTCAGAGAACCTACCAGGTGTTGACCCACTGGAGACATGCCCTGATGTTCCATCCACGTCCAAAGGTAAAGAGCCTCTTGACATTGGGTCCACGACCCCACCCTGCCCTGTTTTTTGCAGTGCCACATTGCGGTGGTACTCCCCGTGACCACCTGCACTACCCTTCAATTGACAGAAGGAAGGAATGCTTTGAGTGCAAGACGAATCGCCCAAAGCTCCAGGAGATTGATGTGGAGCCCGGACTCAGCCGGAGACCAGAGACCTCTGATGGGAGAGACCACCTCTCCCATGTGGCCACACCATCCCATGAGTGACACATCTGTCACCACTTTGAACTCTGGATCTGCTGTTGACTCAATCTTTCTCCGAGATCTGGATGCAATTGGAAAGATTCCCCTGATGCTGCGCCCATTGGAACTTCAGGTCCCACTGCAAAGGCCGAATGTGCCACCTGGCATGATCTACCAGCAGGATGCAGGAGGCCATGCGGGCCAGCAGCCTCAGGGTCATTCTCACCAAAATCCGGGTTAGAGGCTGAAACATCGGTATCATAGCCCGATTATCCCAGACTCGCTGCTCGGGAGGATAAGCCCGGAGCTGCGCTGTATCCAGAACTGCTCCAATGAAAAGGAGCTTCTGAGAGGGAATCAGGTGTGGCATCAGGCAATCATCCTATCCACAGGAGCCCCTGTGCTGGGCTTGGACCCGCAGCCCAGAAGGATGTCACTGAGGGCTTCATTGAAAGGCAGCAAGGGCTTCGAAGAGGCAGCTGCCGGCTAAAGCACCTCAGTCAGGAGGTTAGTACTGACCGCCACCATAGGAAGCTCAAGGCCTAAGGCCTCAGCTGCCCTACGCAACACCACAGTGTAGGAGGCTACCTCCTCCGTAGCCACGGCAGGGGAGAAAGCATACCAAGATGTGGGAAGGAATCCAGACCACTGACATCGCCCAACTCCCAAGCTTGTCAGCCAGAGGGTCAACAGACACCTCCTAATCTTCCTCCCCCTCCTCTGGCTGCCACTCAGGGCGATAAGGAATGCCAGGGAAGAACAGTGAGGTTGACCAGCACGATCCGTATCCAGGCCTGGATCCTTGGGGGCCCTGCGGCGCTTAGGCCAGAGCAGCTGGCATCGTAGGCCTAGAGCCACCAGCTGAGTCCGCGACCCAAAGGATGGAATGGAGGGCTTCGTAAAATGCACGAAGCTGGGCAGGGTACGCACCGAGGGAGGGAAACGCAGAGCCGTCCCTGCAGGCTCCGAGGGCAGGGCCGAGGAACGACGACCCTCCTTGTCCCGCGTCGGCTGACGGATGAGAAGGCGAAGAGCGACAATGCTTCTTCACCTTGTTCTTGTGCTTCAACTTAGCGCAAATGGTGGTGGTGGTGGCTCTGCGACCAGTCCCGCAACCTTCCCTCGACCGGGACCTCGAACGGCGTGAAGCCGACTCCTGGGCCTCCAAAACCTTTCGGGACCACTCCTGCAAAGACTTAGGATTCAGAGCCAGGCAGTTGGAGCACGACTTCGGGCCGTGCTCGTGCTCCAGACACCAAAGGCACACGAGGTGTGGATCAGTGACCAACATCTGTTTGTGACAGGAGTCACAAGGCTTGAAACGTGGTCGAAGCCTTGACATCCTTCGTGCACCAGGAGTCGTAAAGACTTCAAAAAAGAGGTCGCCAAAAGTCAAAAAAGTTAGTCAAAAAGTGACTAAGGGTACCGCTCTCTCAGGATCTGGGCTGGCTGGGCGGAAAAAGAAAGAACTGATGTCAGCGTGCAGGGGCTGCGTCTAAGTAGATACCGCAACGTCATCCCGGCAATCACAACGACAAATGAGGAGTCGACCAACGCCACCTACCGACGTGCAGGGGTACTGCTGAGGATGTTTTTTTCTGGATCCTGTCTGACGCCTGAGGGTAATTCTAAGGTAAGGAATCTATAACTAATTGTCTCTTTCAGATTTAGCATGTCAAGGCAAGGAGCTTCAATGAGCACACAACCTTTGATATGGGAGTCTGGAGAATGCCAGCCCCTGCCCTGAGGCCAATTTGGCACCAGGACAAAGAGGAAATTAGATAGCCAGGAGGCATATTGCACTCACAGGCTAGTCACATCCCAAGAATGGATTGCCTGAGGTTAACACAAAAGAAAGAACTCCATCAACTTGTGTGGGGTGAATTTAGGAACTCTGGGACTGGGTGATGCACACTCCCCACAAGAAGGGGGTAGTGATGCCAGGGGGAAGTAGCCCTTTGGCTACTACCCTTCACTCAACCCAACTCCCAACCTTATTTATTTAACTTATCTATACTAATATTATAAAGAGAGAGCCCAAACCTTTGAGGCGGGTAATCTCAGGAACCACAGCACCAATCACAACACCCAATACAGCATTGGAAAGGGCAGTTGCAGCAGAAGGACATAGGCTATACAGATGCCCACCATATACATTTAAAAGGTAAAAGAACCTTACCAGCAAAGTAGTCCCTTGTGGGCGGGGCGGGGCGCGGCATGACGACAAAAAAAAGCGTTCCTTAAATTTGTGCGTTGTGCTGGGGGCGTGTGCTGGGGGCGTGTGCTAGGGGCATGAACAAGGACAATGGACGTGGCAATTGCAATTGCGCGGCAGCAAGGGGTGTGGTCAATGGGCGCAACAAACGGCAACAATCGCGCTGCACATCCGGAAAAAAAACCCGTGCCTTGGGGCGTGGCCAATGGGCGCGGCAATTGCCGTGGCTTAGGCAGGGGCAGTTGCGACTGATCGAGCCTGCGGGGACAATAACTGCACAGTATCCTGCACGTTGTCAGCCAGTCAACTCTCTGCATAAAGGACCATGCCTGCGGGGACACTAACTGCAGCGTCTCCTGCGCGCTGTCACACACTCAACTCTCTGCATAAACGAATTGACACCAGGCGCACAACATCAACCAGGGCTGGAGCCGGGCTCAGGCGGCGGATGACGTGACTAAGCGCGCCTGCTGGGACACTAACCTTTGAACTGACTGCACTTTCCCACACGCGCAGCGTCTCCAGCGCGCGCTGTCACCCACTCAACTCTCTGCATCAACGACTTTACACCACAAGCACAACATCAAACAAAACTGGAGCCGGGCCTCAAGTGGGGGATGACGCGATTCAGCGTGCCTGCGGGGACACGAAATTTACAACTGAATGCACTTTCACACACGCTTACCTACGGAAGTGGAGTACATACACACTAGAGACATCTGCTAATACTTCTTACTCCGAGGTACACACAGTATCTGCACACACATGCCTAACTATTGTGACACTTCATGCTAAAATTTTTCTCTACCGCGAGATTTTAAAATAAATTTCCCTTGCCTATTACACACATTGCACAAATTCTGTTTCATACCTGGACAATGTCGGGACGGGCTGTTAGTAAACTTATAAAGCGCACTACCACCAAAAAGGCATCCTGGCGCTGTTGAGTCAACACAAGGAGGGACATGAAAATGAAAAAAACAGGGGACCGGACGACCGACTAAGTTTTAGGAAACAGCCAAGTTTTAAGTCTTCCTAAACCTAAACCTAAGCTCCCTAAATTAAGTATTCAGGTGGCCCCCTGACACCAGGAAGTCAGATTTTGGCTGCCTGAAAAAGGTAGAAGGACAAAGAGGAGCCCACAACAAGAGAACTGAGGAGCAGCAATTGACTTGGAGCAAACCGTAGCAGCATGCCTGCTGTCCCCAACAATGAATGAATGACTGGTATTTATAAAGCTGACTGGTATTTATAAAACGCTCAGCTACTCCGAATGGTTCACACAATGCTGCCCTGGAGAGGGTTTAGCTCCTAAAGAGCCAAGTTTTCAACAGTTTTTTGAAAACAGTCAGATCTGTGGAGAATCTAAGGGCCAACAGAAGTTTATTGCATGTTTGTGCCCCCAGGAGGCTAAAGGATTTACCATCCCTGTGTGCCAGGGTTGCCACCTTTGGGACACATGCATACGCTGCAGAGACTGATCTAAGTGCTCTTGTAGTTGCGTATCTTGTAGGACACGTCTCCTAAGGTAGCTGGCCCCCTTGCCATGGAGAGCTTTATAAAAAAACTACTATGGCCTTAAATGTAATCCGCTCCCTCACAGGGAGCCAGTGAAGGGCTTTGAGATGAGGAGCCATATGGGATCTAGGTTTTAAACGTTAAATTGCCCTAGCTGCGGAATTTTCCACTACCTGAAGGTGCTGCAGGAGGAAATCTGGCAGGCCCAGGTAGAGAATGTTTGCATAGTCCAGTCTGGATGTGATCAGTGCGAGGACCACTATCCTCCTGGAAGTCAATGGGGGGAGCAGAAGAAATGTTCTCAGCATCCGAAGCAATCCGAAGCAGTCCAAGGCAAGTCCCCACCAGGGAACGCATGGAAAGGGCATTGTCAATATAGATTCCCAAAGTTTTCAAGGTGGATTGAGCCACACTGGGGATTGGGGGGTAGGGGGAGAATTCTTCTGGCCACCATTGGCTCCAGTCGTGCACTGCGGGCAACCCAAAAAAAAATATTTCTGATTTGTCAGAATCGCATTAAGCTGGTTCTCCTCCAGCCACCTGAAGACCTCAGTAAGGCAAGATCTAATTGAGCCCCCATCAAACTCAGGGTCTTTGTTGCAAGAGAAAATCAGCTGAATGTCGTCAGCATTCGAAATTATCTTGGCACCATAGGCCTCCACCGGTGCTGCTAGCGGAGACATATATAAGATAAAAAGTGTTGGGCTAAGACAAGAGCCCTGAGGGACTCCCACCTGCAAACTGGGCATGGAAGATGAGAAAAAAGGAGTCCAAATGAGCTGTTCTCTGTCCTCCAGGTAAGATGCTATCCAGGCTAGGACCCTACCTCCAATACCCATATTCTCCAGTCTAACGAGGAGCCTCCTATGTGGCACCATGTCGAACGCTGCAGGTCCAGCAATAGGAGTATCGCTTTGCCCCCCTGATCCAGCTTCTCCTTGAGATGTTCCATCACCTCCGTCATGGCTGGTTCAGTGCTATAATTAGCCCTGAAACCTGACTGAGTGGGGTGCAAGAGATTGTGATTTTCAGCAAATTCCATGATTACTTTGTTGACATGCTTCTCCAGCACTTTGGAGAAGGCAGGAAGGAGGGAGATAGGCCTGTAATTTGTGGGTATATAAGGGTCAGTACTTGTTTTTTTTAGGAAGGGCAGGAGTTTAGCCTGTTTCCAGAGAGGCGGCACAATGCCTGCTGCCAGAGATGAGTTCAACACCTTATTAATTGATTGATTTATGGTGGAAGCAAGGACAGGTAAAAGCTTCGCTGGGCACGCATCTGCTGGTGATCCAGATTTAAGGCTCATCAGATAAGAAAATGAATCCCCAATTTCAATGGTCGGAAAGTGTAGTAGCTGAGGGCCTTGTGAGAGTTTCAAGGAGGAAGGGGGCCTAATTGTTTCCACTTCCGAACCAGGCGGGGGACCTATTCTCGCTGGACGACACAGAGAAGGACTGCTGAATTGTCACTATTTTAGCATGGAAGGACTGAGCCACCAGGTTAGTTCAGTCTGCTGACAACAGGGCTACTTTGCTTATTGCCTTAGGAGCCGTAAAGGACTTCACGATCCCAAAGATCTCCTTGCCCCTATTTTTAGTAACTGCTATTTTGGTCTGTCAATATTTTATGTTGGCCTCTTACACCATTTTATAATGTGCTTTTAAGGCTGCCCTGTAAATGTTCCTATCCTCATAAAGATAATGGTTACGTCACTTCCTTTCAAGATTTTTACATTTCCTTTTACTGACACTCAATGATTCATTGAACCAGAGGGCTGAGCGACCGACTCCTCTAGAAGAGCGCAAGGTCATGGGTGTAACCGCGTCAATGTTAGTCCTCAACCAGGAGTCTTTGGCACAGGCATCCACTAAAGGATTGTATGAAAGTGAGGGGACAGAAGAAACAAGTGCCCTCTGTAGGGATGGTAACAATATCTTATTAAGAGCTCTCAAATTGTATTCAGCTGCTTTTGTCCCTGAAGGAACATACTTCCCTGTGGTTGAAATCCAAAAAGGGACTAGGGAATGATCCAACCAAGTTATAGGGATTGGAGGATCTATGTCCAATTGCGTGTTGCAGAAGATTTGGTCTAATACATGACCCATCTTATGTGTGCGCTCCTTAATTAGGGGCATTAGCTTACAAGCTGTTGTTGTTTCCAGCAGGGCAGCCACCTGAGGGTCTGATGATTTATCCATATGTAAGTTCAGGTCCCCCAATAAAAGAAGATGTTTATATCTGAGAGCTAGTGATGAAATGCATTCATAAAGGGACCTAATAAAATTACTGGATGCGCCAGGTGTTCTGTAGATCAACATCCTAGCATACAATGTTGAGATGACAAAGTGCAGCGGAAGCCCAGGCATTCTGCACCTGCCTCTAGATCTAGTGAGATAGAAGTACATTCAATCTCCTCCTTGAAAATAATAGAGATACCACCACCTCCCCCTCCCAATCTTACCTAATTATCTTATAATTCGCCGGGATAGCAGATGCTACGGTGGGATTAGAGGCGTCCGACAGCCATGTTTTGTAAGAAACAGGATGTCTCATGTTTTTGCAGCGAGCGGGTATTTAGCAGTACAATTGCACGGACCTGGCTCGTCCAGAAAGCCCAAAATCTCCAAAAGCTGCGTAGAGTGGCTCACAACTTCAACTAGCCAGCACCATCTCCCTTGGACCAGTGGAGCTGCTTCCCTGTAATGGTGCAGGCAGCAAAAGGACCAACAAAAAAGAGCCTCTGCCAGCGTGACCCCGCCAGATAAAAGCAGCACTGCAGCCGAGCCCTCCAGCCTGAGTTACCGTGAACGGACAATGCCCCTGAGGCACAGTGAATCAACGGAGCACCTGAGGCACAGAGACACTCAAGAGCTGAGCCCCATCTTGGGTTTAGCCAGACTGGCCCACCAGTCCTTGCCTGTAGCCTCTTTCTGCAGGAAAGCAGAAACCTCGAGAGCCTCTGGACTGCCGCAACCAGGTGCTTGATGACTCCATTGGACCAACGGTGTGCCCATGGGACCCTGAGGCCCTCCACAGCTGAACCTCCCTTTAGGTTTAGTCAAACTCTTCCCATTGTCACCCCACCTGGAGCCTGTTTCTGCAGGCAACCAAACAGCGTGAGTGCCTCAAGCAGTACCACCGCGCAGGTAGATGCACCACTGCACACGAGCCCCCAGCTAGGCTTCCAGTGAGCCAACAGTGTCTCTGCATTCCCGATGCCCCCCCCCCCAGTCCTTACTTGCAGCCTCTTTTGAACCAGACTGTTCCCCATTGATTTAAACAGGGCACTCGATGTTGAAGTGCACCTCTGCACCCGGACACCCCAGAGTTGCCCGAGGTGACCTGTTGGTGCTGACGTGGACCTTGCCCCATACCTACCCTAAATCTAGAAGGACAGTTCCGTAACTCGCTGCTAAGTACCCCAATGCAGTGTATGTTTCTTTCCCAAAGGATCACATTACAGCTTTACCGATACAAGTGCCTGCTTATTCCAATATACTGCAAAACCGTGATAACTCGCTGAATGCAAGTGTATTTCTGTATTCTTTCAAGACAGTGATATCTCAAAACAAAGTACTTACCCCATTATGAGGTTCTTGGTGTTAAAGAACAAGTTACTTAGCTTCGGTAACGATATATCTGTAAGAAACAGTAGTTAGTATTAGATTCCTTACATTGGAATATCCCCAGGCATCAGACTGGATCCGGAAATGTTTGCATAGCAGTACCCTTGCGCGTCGGTAGGCGTCGTCTGCGGCTCCGCGTCCGTCGTGGGCGCCGTGATGATGTCGTCGGAGTACTTAGACGCCGCCTCCGCGTGCTGACGTCAGTTCTTAGACACAGCTTTTCCGCGCCAGAAACGCAGAGCCATGTTAAAAACCAACACTGGTGCCATTGAAACTAGGGCCCTGAAAGGGGATGACGTTAACCCTAGATATCGGTTCGCAGAACAGGGAGGATGGGTGGGGCGGTAAGGAATCTAATACTAACTACTGTTTCTTACAGATATATCGTTACCGAAGGTAAGTAACTTGTTCATCTGAAAGAAACAGGTTAGTATTAGATTCCTTACCTTAGAATAGATACCCCAGCAATACCAACCCCGGTGGTGGGTCTGCGAACCAATAATCACACCAGAAAGTCCGGAACGGCCAAAGAAGCCATCCCTCCGGACTTGGCTGTCCAGGCAGTAGTGTCTTGCAAACGTGTGCAGGGATGCCCACGTAGCTGCCTGACAGATGTCCTGCAAGGGGACTCCCCGGCCCAGGGCAGTGCTAGCCGCCGTGGCCCGAGTGGAATGGGCCCTCAGCCCAACAGGAGCCCTTCCTCGCCAAGGAGTAACATGCCTTGATACACAAGACGACCCACCGAGAGATGGTCCTCTTGTGCACCGCCCGTCCCTTCTTAGCGGCCACGTAACCAACAAAGAGTTGGTCATCCACCCGGAACTGGCGTGTGCGATCTAGATAGAACGAAATTGCACGTTTTGAGTCCAGACGGTGGAGCCGCTCTACCTCTTTAGAGGGATGCGGAGGCGGAAAGAAGGTGGGCATGGTGATAGACTGCCCGATGTGGAAGGCCGTGACAACCTTGGGCAGGAAAGATGGCCTGGTCCTCAACACAACCTTGTCCGGATGGACAGAAAGGAAAGGGGGTTTAGATGAAGGAGCCTGGAGCTCACTCACTCTCCTGGCAGAGGTGATGGCAACCAGGAAAGCAGTCTTCAGAGTAAGAAGGCGGAGAGGACAGTTGTGAAGTGGCTCAAAGGGAGCGCACATCAGAAAGGTAAGAACAAGGTTCAAGTCCCACTAAGGCATCACAAACGGAACAGGAGGGAACATGTGTGTGATGCCCTTCAGAAAACGAGTTAAAATAGGGGACTTGAACAAAGAAGGTTGATCAGGCAGCCTTAGAAAGGCTGAAAGGGCAGAAAGGTAGCCCTTGATAGTGCCCAGAGCAGAGCCCTGCTGGGCAAGAGAAAGAAGGAAGAGAAGAACCTCAGAAAGAGAGGCAGAAAGTGGATCCACAGCCTTTGCTGTGCACCATGCCACAAATTTATTCCACCTGCAGGCGTATACCGATTTTGTGGAGGGACGCCTGGCTGCCAGAATGACATTACAGACTTCAGGAGGCAAATCAAATGGCCTCAACTGTCGCCGCCCAATCTCCAAGCACGGAGGTGGAGACTGGAAAGGTTCGGGTGGAGGACCGTCCCCTGCTGCTGCGACAGAAGGTCCTCCTGAAGAGGCAGACGAACCGGGGGATAGACTGACATACTGAGTAGCTCGGGATACCTGTATCTTCGTGCCCAGTCCGGAGCCACAAGGATGACTTGGGCCCGGTCGCGTTTGATCTTCTTCAGAAGTGGTATAGGCGAAAGGCGTACAACAGACCGCAACTCCACTCGCGACGAAAAGCGTCTCCGAGCGAGTGCCGCCTTCGAAATTCCAAAGCGCAGAACTGATGACATTGCGCGTTCTCTTCGGTGGCGAACAGAACTAACCACGGCTCTCCCCACTGCTGAAAGAGGCCGTGCGCCACGTCCGAGTGCAGACGCCATTCGTGATCCATCATGCACCGACGGCTGAGTTCATCCGCACTGGCGTTCAGAGAACCTGCCAGGTGTTGAACCACCAGGGTCGCGCCCTGATGTTCCAGCCACTGCCAGAGGCGCAGAGCCTCCTGGCATAGGGTCCACGACCCCATCCCGCCCTGTTTGTTGCAGTACCACATGGCGATGGTGTTGTCCGTGAACACCTGCACTACACTCCCCCGGACAGAGGGGAGGAATGCCTTCAGTGCTAGACAAATCGCCCGCAGCTCCAAAAGGTTGATATGGAGCCGGGACTCCGCCGGAGACCAGAGGCCTCTGATTTCCGCCTCTCCCATGTGGCTTCCCTACCCCTGGAGGGACGCGTCCGTCACAACTACGTGCTCTGGTTGGGGAAGGGAGAGGGATCTGCCGCTGACCCAATCGCGGGCCGTGAGCCACCACTGCAGCTGTCTCGCAGTGCCCTCCAAGATCAGGACATGGTCAGATAGGTTGCCCTGATGCTGGGCCCACTGAAACGTCAGGTCCCACTGCAGAGCCCGCATCCACCACCGGGTGTGATGCACCAGAAGGATGCAGGAGGCCATCAGCCCCAGAAGCCGCAGCGTCAACCTGACCGAGACCCGGGATAAAGGCTGAAAGAGTGGAATCAGAGCCTGAATATCCCGAACCCGCTGTTCGGCAGGATAAACTCGAAACTCCGCCGAGTCGAGAACCGCTCCGATGAAGAGGAGCTTCTGAGAGGGACACAGGTGTGACTTTGGCACATTGATGGAGAACCCCAGCTGGTGCAGGAGATCTGCCGTCGTCTGGATGTGGCTGACGACTGTCTGGGGCGAGCCCGCCTTCAACAACCAGTCGTCGAGGTAGGGAAAGACTGAAACCCCTAACCTGTGCAGATGAGCTGCGACCACCGCCATCACATTTGTGAACACCCGTGGGGCGCTGGTAAGGCTGAAGGGGAGCACGGTAAACTGAAAGTGCTCGTGGCCAACCGTGAACCGCAGGTAGCGCCTGTGGGCTGGCAGGACGGGGATGTGGAAATAAGCGTCCTGCAAGTCCAACGCTACCATCCAGTCTCCTGGGTCCAGGGCAGCCAAGACCTGAGCCAGTGTCAGCATTTTGAACCTCTCCTTCCGGAGGAAGCTGTGAGAAGTTGGCCTGATATATGATGCTCACTAGTTCTAGTGATCACCTTGTATCAGTCCAAACAACCCTTATGGTGATTGGTTGTAAGTCAACCTTATAGACCAGCTATCCTAATGGTAGCATGGACAAAGCAGTCTTAGGCTAAACTCTTTTGGCATGTGAAGCCAGCTGTTTTACCACATATAACCCCTTGAATACCAGATGAAAGGACACCACACAGGTTCTTATGAAAATAAACAGTCTATTTGTTAATAACAAACACCTCTGAACTCTTTATGAGATCAGAGGGCTAAGCACATGACAATCTCTTAAGAATAAACACGGGTGGATCGAGGAAGAAGAGGACCTGAAAGCAGAGGGGACAGTGTTCAAAGTCACTAGCCAGTGACCGTTGTGGAACCAGGAGGGAACCAGATGCTGTCGTCGCGATCAGGTGAAGAGTGTACGCTTGTCTCTGCAGCCACGTGGACGAGGAGGTGTCTTCGCCGACCAGGATGGAGTCACGAGCTGTCCCACGCAGGCTCTCGCTGTCGGCGGTGTCGGATCCGGATTTGGATTCAACAGGCCTTGGCAAAGGCAACCCACGCGGTGAGTGGAAACGGCATCTGGAGTGGACCAGGAGGGTCCCGGATGCTCCTCTTTTGGAAGGGAGCAAGGGCCAGTCTGGAGAAACCAGACCAGCAGTGTAGATTTCGTGGATCATCGTCTAGGAGGTCACTAGCTAAGCCGGCAAGTGACCAGACAATGCGTCAAGCAGCAATCAAGCAAAAGGGCCCCACGCAGAACTCGTGGATGCTGGAGGGCTGGTCTTTGGTGCAGGAGCTGCTCGGGGCTGGGGCTTCTTAATCCCCAAAGCACTTACTCGAGGATGCCTCAGAAGTCGTGCTGGAAGCGAAGTGCAGTCTCTTCGAGACGGCCGGTCCCACGTGTCTCGTCGCACCCACGGGTCTCAGCTGTGCTGCAGATGCGGGTAGAGGTCGGAGAGGTCTGGGAGTCTGGGTCTCGTCGGGCTCTGAGGTCTGGATCTGGCAGGATGGATGACAAAGTGGACCGTTAGGACGCTTGATGGTGTCTGCAGTTGCAGGGTGGACACTCCTTGTCCACAAGGGAGATTCTTCAGTCTTCTGTGGAGCAGAACGTCGAAGTCCAGAGTTTCTTCTTGTAAAGTTTCAATTCAGGATAATCTTATTTGGAATGGGACCAGCTGCTACCTTTATCCTGCTAAAGGGGGCTGTACTATGACTAGGTCCCTCCTATGGATGGGACCAGGAAGGGGGGTGGTTACACCCCCTATCCTTTGTCCGGTTTCGCGCCAGAGCTGGGGCTGGAGTGCCCCAGCAACTGGTTTGAACCGGTGTATGCACAGGGACACCTTGTGTGCCCCAGGAATGTCTCATTCCTTTCAGTCCTGTCCTACCTAATACACAAAATCCTGTCTGGGGTGGTGCTAGCACCTCCCAAGGCAGGAAACCCTTTGTCCAGGCCTCCCTCGCTGGAAGGACTTCCAGCAGCAGGAGGTCAGACTTGTGTCTGTGGTGGCAGCATCCATTTTGTGATGCTGAGGCTCGAGTTAACTTTAACCGGGGTTCACAGTTTCATACATGTCGTGTCCCTCTAAAAGGGTGGAATGCTACCCCAGTCGCCAGAACTGGCGAGGGGGTAGTATTCCAATTCGTATGACACCTTACTCAACATGTTTTGATAATGCTATACCAAAGTTAGCAATAACCGCGAGGATTATAATGCACTTAAGAGTATATGGTATAGCGTTATCATGGAACAGCTATAAGGACTTGGTTCTGCAAGCTGCAGACAGGCTCAGCTCATGCTAGAGCACCATCTCACATAATTCCAAGCACTCTGCCTTCGGGATTGATAAGGACTGCCATAGGAGTGACTGATAGTAGTATATGTGTCCATTTTGGGGTTAGATATAGGTATACTATATCTACAGCAAAGGGTGATTACACCACCTTGCCCCAGCTGTCTGACCAGCCAGTCGTGTCTGTTTAGATGGCCAGCCAGGGGTGGCATAATACATGCTTCAGCCCCTGGTAGGCCTTGGGTTCACCTATGCCCTGGGTACCTAAGGTACATTGTACAGGGGCTGATAAGGGGTCCCAATACCAATTGGTGAATGCACCTAAAGTACATGTGTGTCAATTTAGAGAGAGAACAGCTAGGCTGTGGGTCTGATTAGCAGGCCCACAGCCAGGGGAAGTCGTAAACCAGTGAAGCAAAAAGCAAAAATCTGGGGTGACCATAGGATTGCAGACCCTACTCTCCTACAGAAGCCATTGACGTTCCATAGATCCAAGATAGGGCGTAGGCCCCCTTTGCCCTTCTTGGGTACCAGAAAGTAGTGGGAGTAGCAACCACACCCTACTTCTGGTCCAGGAACACGCTCGATGGCCCCTTTGGCCAAAAGGGCCGTAACTTCCTCCTGCAGAAGTCGCAAATGATCCCCCGATGCGCGGTGGTTTTGCGGTGGCATGTCTGGAGGGGTCACCTTGAAGGGGAGGGAGTAGCCCCTTCGGATGATTTGCAGCACCCACCTGTCCGATGTGACAGTGCGCCAGTGGAGGAGGTGATGGCAAACCCTGCCCCCCACTAGCGACACAAGGGCCTGAAAGCACGGACTAGGAGGGTTTTGAGGCGGATGCTGCAGGGGAAGGTGTGGACTGTCCTCGCCGTTGTCCCCGACCGCCGCCACGGCGGTTTCCACGTCTGCCACTGCGTTGGGTATTACTCTGCGGTGCGTGGCTGGCAGCACGTGTGGGGGCGCCCCTTCCTTGGTCACGAAAGGAGCGAAAGGCACCTATTTGCTGGCACGGGCTGAGAGGCCCAAGGACCTGGCCGTAGCCCTGGAGTACTTAAAGCGCTCAAGCGCATGGTCTGCCTTGTCGCCAAAAAGGCGACGGCCATCAAACGGCATGTCCATGAGTGTATTCTGGACATCAGCCGAGAAGTTGGCGGACCTCAACCAGGCGTGGCAACGAATCGCCACCGTCGTTGCCATCACTCTGCCCAGTGAGTCGGTGGTATCCAGCCCACACCGGATAGAGTACCGTGCCACATCCCGGCCTTCCACAAGGGCCTGGCCGAGTTTAGCCCGTATCTCCAACGGGCATTCTGGCAGCACGTCCGCGACCGTATCCCACAGAGAGTGGGTGTAGCGGCCCAAGAGGCATGCGGTGTTGGAAGACCGCAGTCCCAGACTCAGGGAGGAGAATAGCTTTTTGCCGTATTGCTCATACCGGATCCGACAGGAATGCGGTCTGGGAATTGGAAGCTGTGGAAAATTAGTGCGTTTTGGTGAACATTATCTGCGCCATCTTGCCTCTTCCCCTGATGCCACACTTTGTCGTACGCGCCCGCCATTTTAAGATGTCCCGATCAGAACAAACCCTTTTGCATGCCGCTGGCCCCTGACATAGCCCTTTGCCTTCACTAAGCCTGCACGCTGACCACCCCCCTGCTTGCACCTGCCTTGAGTCATAAACCCCTCTTCGGCGCTGCTCTGCCCCCGGCCCTCATCCTGTTCCCAGCGCGACACCTCCCTGCTTTCCTTTCATGATCTCCGGCCCTTAGATGCAAACCCCCTTTTTTCCCCGTGAGCCCGTTTTGTCCTCCCCGTTCCCAAGCCGACACCCAGCTCTGCCGATACCATCCTTGCCCCTCCCCGTACAATAGAAAGCTTCCCCCATCAAAGAATCCCCGGGTTGATCAAAGCCCCCCCACCCCATGAGATCCGATCAGACTCCCCACATTCCGTGAATCGGCGGATTATCCAGCTGCGCGATGCTCATCACCTGTTGTGACTAGGGTGGGGACTTTAACTGTAAATGTGTGTGGGAACGGGCCCAAAGGGGAGTTCCGAGAATGTCTTTTCCGCACATCAAAGCTTTAAACATGTATGTGTAATCTGCAATAAAGTCATAAATGTGGATATAAGAGGCCAGGCCTCAGAAATACAGTTAGAGCACCTCAGAACGATACCTTCTGTCCGTTTCGTTGTGTTCTCCTCCGGAGAGAATAAAAAACCTTGTTTCCTGCTTTCCAGTCTCCAGCGCCTGCCTCTTCATTGATTTAAATAACTAGAGGGTCACAGAGGCAATACCGCCGGGCAAATATCGATTGTCCCCGACCCGATTGAAACTGTTTTTACAATTGGCGTCCCAAGCGTGGGGCCCATCAGCGACCCATGGATCCAGTGGGAGAGGTCCTGACGACAAAGTGAACGACTGCAACGATCGGGAACGCGTCTGTCCGATAGACCCTCGTCTGACAGCCGATCATCCGAACTTCACTGGTTCCGAACAGACCTCTCTCGAGTGATCTACGGTCCTGACTGGGAACCATCAGGAGTGCCGCGAGGATAACGAAGAAGAGAGGACGATCGGGCGCTGGATTCGGAAGTCAGGAAACTGTCCATGCGGTCCGGGTAAGGTCGTGTTACCACGACAAATTGCGAAAAAATTGCTTGATTGTTAAATACTAGTATTGCTCTTTTTTGTTTAATTGGAGATTCACTGTCTGCAAACGGAGAAACAACAGGCTCTCTCTTTGCAAGCAGTGGAGGATAGGTAGGGCAGACAACCGTGCTTATTTTTCTCCCCCACTCAATAGTCACCTGAAACTGAGCTGTTGTTCACAAACTATTGTTTCCTGGAGATTCCCTGTCTGCAAACAGGGAAGAGACCACCCTTTTTGCAGATAGTGAAAAAGGTAGGAAACGCAAATCTTTGCGGACCTACTCACTCTCCCCATTGCTATTTGTCGGTCTTTTGTTATCTTGATCCATGAGGGATTCACTGTCTGCAAACGGAGAAACAAAGGTCTCTCTCTTTGCAAGCAGTGGAGGATAGGTAGGGTAGCAGCCGTGCTTATTTTTTTCTCCCTCACCCTATAATTGCTTGAAACTGAACTGTTGTTCGCAAAATTATTGTTTCCTGGAGATTCCCTGTCTGCAAACAGGGAAGAGACCACCCTTTTTGCAGATAGTGAAAAAGGTAGGTAACGCAGATCTTTGCGGACCTACTCATTCTCCCCATTGTTATTTGTTGGTCTTTGGTTATTGTGATCCATGAGGTATTCACTGCCTGCAAACAACGTAGAATAGAAATATTCTGTCTAGTCTTTGCACCTAGTGATAAGATAGGCAGTGCTGACTTTTTAGTCCCTCGTTACGAGCCGTCATGTCTGTCTTCTCCCCATTGATAAATAGCCTGTTTAGCCCGGACCGGGTGTTAGAGGTGGACCATATGGCTCCACTAGAAGGCACCCCTAATAAGGACATGTTCATAAACTATGGGTTAGTCACCATAGCTTATAATAAATTATGGCACAGGTATACCGAAGATAGCCAAGACAAACAGTGGCCACTGGCAGGATCCTTTGACCTTGATAAAATAGAAACGTTAGAAATAGCCCTTCGAAATAATAAGACGACGCCAATTATGCTCGACAGTCTCGGTATGTGGCGCAGAGAGGCTACGAGACGACAGAGAAAAGACGAGGATAAACCAAGTAGGGAAATATACCGACAGGACAACCCCAGGACACCGCTACCCACAACTTATCCCCCGACACTATACAAAGGACGACCAGACTTAGGGTCAGACCAATGCGCTTTTTGTAGGTATGTCGGACACTGGAAAGCCCAATGCCCGACTCTACTGAGCGTGAGTAAAGGCAAAGGGCCGACAAGAACGACAGACCGACAGTACGAGAAAAGGCGCGAGACAGAGAAGAACCCGACTTACATAGACAGACCAGACAGAACTACCACGTTTGATTATGCCCGATGGCACAGATTTCGCCAGGAAAATCTCAGCGGCATGATCAAGTTCTCCTAGGTCGGCCAATGTCAAGACGGGAACCCAGCCTCGTTTAAAATTCACAGACGGAAAGAGATAATTATGAACAATAACTGTTTTTATATTTGTCTTGGGTCTTTGTATGTCGTACTTGTACTGTCCCCCGTCTGAGTTCGTGTGTATGTAATGTACAAATCTGCGTCACCCCTCTACACGTGTTTCCGTGTTACTCGACCCCTGTTAGCAGAAACTTAGCATAAAAGCAACCTGGAAAGAAAGAAATGATAAAACAAAATCCGTAGAACATTAATAAACTTGAACTTTTAATTTAACACAACAAACAAGGAATAATAACGATAAACTGTAGAAAATGGAAGTCAAACAGAACATTCGCCCCCCCCCCATTCTGGAACCTTCCAAAGTAGGGCAGGGTTACGGCTACGCCCAACCAACGGCAACCCATATAAGGCGAGCCCCGCCGCCAACTCTTGGTCAGGAAATCTTAACGTATGGGGGAGCCGGAGGAGAGGCAGGAGCCCGCAGCCTGGGCATTTGCAGGTAGTCCCGCCACATGTCTCCTTGGCCGGCCGCAACGGGCCTGGAAAGACTAAGGTAGTCCCGCCACATGTCAAGAGGAGAGCGAGGCGCCTCTTCCTTTTCTCTTCCGTCACAGCCGCAGCAGTCCTGGACGGCGGGATGTCCTGCACGTACCTCCACAACAATTTGTCCAAGTTGGGCTGGGAGGGAGAGGCGACGCGGACGAGCCTCCCCCACCTCCACCGGTAGGAGGTTTCCCAGCCCCCAGCCCGGCGCCGAACACCCCCAGTCAGGCGATGGTGCCCATACTTCCACAGCACCGAACACACCATGGTGGCACCCCAGTACTTGCGCAGCACCGAACACACAATGGTGGCACCCCAGTATTTGCGCAGCACCGAACATACAATGATGGCACTTGGGGAACACCGGATGTGGAGAGGCCTTCATGTGGGGCGATGAAAAGGAGCGGCATGGAGTGCACTGGGAAAAGGAGACGATGTGAACGAGTCTCCCTCGCCCCCCAGGTGGGGGCATCACAGCTGCACCCCAGCTGAACGTCCCGCTCTCACAAAACAGGGACCTCTTCCTTTCACTCCGAAGGGTCTCTTTCATTCTTGCAAACTCGACGAGAGTGGCCCCTGTAGGGCCTCAAAATGGCGTCTGGATCCGCTGGAAGGCGGGCCCCGGCCACTAGAGTAACTTTGGCCAGCCATACAACTCGAACATTTGTCCCATGGAGCACGAGCCCCCATCTCCGACAGCATCTCCGCAGCCTTGAAGATCATACAAAGGTCCCCGGCGGAGCCTTCGGCCTCTGCAGGTTTCCGGTAAGGGACGGCTGCTTCGATCGCCAACGAAACAAACATGACATTGCCACACCTTCTGTTAGCGTGAATTCTAGAACTGCCGAAAAGGACTCTGGTCCAAACTGCCAGTGATGGAAACATTTCCCCCTGATGCTGCTTCCGGACTGTGCCGGCCCCGCCCAAAATGGCGCTGGTATCAATCGGAACTTACGAACACCTCGTGGTGTTCCTTCGCACTAATATAAACTTGATGTTCTGAGATTTTTGTGATCCTTTGTACACTTGGCTAGAAAAGACAAGGAGAGCTCATTCGACGAACAGTATGAAAAGATCCCCGTTACAAATGTTGATTACGAATATACAATGTATTATATTTTTATAACTAATGTAAACCTCATTTACGATGCATACGTACGGTATGCATATAGGAAATCTGATTACAACTGTTATGATTATGTTTCTAAATTATGAAAATATATGCCCCCAAACCCCCAGCCAATTAATAGACGTTTTAGTCTCTTACAAATGAATGAGTAAAACTTTCCGATGTTTTTACTGTTGCAAACGACACCCCCCCCCACTGTACGCACTTTAGCCATTGCCACGACCGACCAAATACGACCACACCCTCCTAATCCATATGCTGAAATGAATTTGCAAAATAAAGTCTTTGAAACTATGAACGGGTATTGCATGCTTTATTTTAAAACAATATGGGATGGGTAGGAAAGTTCTTTTTCTGTGCACCCTACTCTGCTCTCTCTTTAAGGTTAAAGGAAGATGGTTGCCCAGCCCTGGAGGACGGATCGGATCGACAACACGACACTCCGTCTTAAAAGTACGCGACTGACTCATGAACTCTCGCGTAGAGGAAGACCGTGACTTCCAAGGATGGGTAAAACGAATGGTGTAAATGAGGGAATGTAAAAGGAGGGTGAAATGAAATAATGTAAATATTGTAAAGTACAACGTTCCGAAGTAGCAGGGACCCAAGAACCGAAGAACTTTAGAACGCCACGGCGTTGAAAGAGGTTTAAGGATCCCGATAGTGAGATATATCCTTTGACTAGATACCTCGCACTAGGCACCTCTGGTTTCCTTCTTATGTTTCCCCGCACACGCCCTACATGAACACACTACCGCCCCCCCGACTCCGAAAACTATATCCCCGGGGACCCTGCCCCAAGGAGGAAAGACGAGTAAGAGGTAAGTAAAAGACTTATGAATCCATGTATTTGAATGCGCGCGAATGCTGTCTCCCCCACCCCCCCCCTTTTTTTCCTCCCTCTGCAGGTTACATCAGAGATTACGGCCAAGGTGTGGCGAAGATCTGAGACCTAGCCATGTCTAAATACACGAAACGGACTAGCGCCGCAGGGTGGTGTCTAAGCACGCCTGCAAACTACTCACGTATCGAACAAACCCGAAAAATTAGCACAACCTGATAAAAAGTGATCACCCTTAAACCAGACCGGACGAATGAACCCACGTTATGTATGATGCGAAACTGTGAGGGAATGTGTGTGTGTGTGACTGAAGCGTTGACCCAACTGGTCAAAGGACCGAGAATGCGAGAAAGTGCGACAAAATGGTACCTCCTTTTTCTTCTTTCCTTTTCTCAAAGCACGTCCCCTCTACCCTGCCTAATGCTCAAACTGCATGATTACAAGATTCTACCGTGGACTCGTGAATACCCTTTACTGTGTAATGCACTAAATAGCCTTTCTTGAATGCACTGCCGCCCTCTCCGTTGCACGTGCACTATTTAGCCTGCCGTTGAACTCTCTCTCTCTCTCTCTCTCTCTCTCTCTCTCTCTCCCCCTCTCTCTCTCTCTCTCTCTCTCTCTCTCTCTCTCTCTCTCTCTCTCTCTCTCTCTCTCTCTCTCTCTCTCTCTATTTTTGCACTACCACTCTCCCGAGTGGTTAGCCCCGAAATTGGCAGATTGCCACCCCTAGCACACCACCTAATTGGCTTCAAATACCGTCAGTATTTGCACAAACGCTTGTCTTTAATACAATCACCCTGAGGCCGCGTCATTACCTCTCCTTTTCCGATAGAAGTCAATGAACCCAGGTCGGGCCGTAAGGGAAAGGACAGGTAAGACGACAGAGGTTCCCTAATCTGGCCCGAAATGAGGGAACTACATGTCAACGGCTCCTATAGTATAAAACAAGGACCTCAGAATACGCGACCCTCCCCTCCCCGAAACGCCGCAATACCCAAACCAGAAAAACGATCACCCCCGTTACCTCCCCTGTCTATGTCCCTGGTTGTTTCCCATAAAACCCCTGTCCTTCCCAGTTAAGTAACCGGGCTGTAAAAGGTTACATAGGACCCAGAATGATGTTTTACAAGGTTAACAGACTAGACCAAGGTAAAGAAATCGTCAAAATGAACCCCGCAGTAGTTGAAAAACAGGATGCACCGATAGAAAGGAAATGTTTAGCCATGTTCGTCTCTCAGCAAAATACCTGTGTAGTACCATGTTGACGACTCACTGTACCCTTTTGTAAATGTGAAACTCTAGAGAACGGCATATCTTTGCCAGATTTGTCTCCCGAAGGTGGGATACCATCAGATGAACTGTCATGCCTGTAATAAATGATTATGAAGGAAAGTCATAGTAAATCCAGCAGGTCCGCCACCGGTCATTCATATGCCAGTTGTGAACGTTAAAAATAACGGACATTTTCATTCTTTGCCTGGAGCTGGGAGAGAAATAGACTTTTTGATTATCTTCATCCGCAAATTTTTCTAAAAGACTGTCTTTTCAAACTTGTTTAAGGGTACTGCCGTTGGAGGAGAGAAGGACCGGATGTGGGAGCACGAGGCCTGACTGCAGACTAAGGGACACCTGCGACATTAGCCAAGGCGAGACCACGACTGAAAAGAGCTGCAGGACGAGGCACTGTTTTCGACGGCATGAAAAGAAAGGGTCGACCTGATGCCCCTGCTCGACGTCCAGTGCCTGTCGACAAGTCCCCGCTCTCTGAATTCCGTCACACGCCCGCCTATTTGAAGTCTCTCGTTCCCCTGGTTTGTTCCTAATTTGGCCTTGCTCCATCCCCCTTTTTTTCCTCTGACCTACCCTATGGACTGTTGTGAACGCTCTTCTCCCATCGGAACTTTCTGACAATCACCTCAAAGGACACAGGGCGAAAAGGACCTTTCCGACCAGAAACGCGAGGAAAGGGGTCGTGCCCTGCAACGCAGAACTTAGAACAGAGCTGGACTTGTAGCTCCACCGCCGGTGCTCAACAGCGCCAACGAAAGACCACAAAGAACAATGAGAACTCGTAAACTTCGAACATTTGACATCCTCAATCACCGTTTTTTTTGCCTCATTTCTCTCCCAGCCGCCATTGTATTGATCCTGCTCCAAACCGAAGCTGAAATATGTATTAACCTGCCAGTTCACGTTATGATATGTACTTGCTGCTCGCCGTTTTTTGTATTTCATTCCTATGACTTTCCTGCTGAACAAATTTATCAAAGTTTATCAAATAGGTGCACCTCCTAAAAACTAGAAACCTCAAAATGTATTGTTTACAACTCTTTTTCTAGGGTTCCTACCGGTCTTCTTTCTCATGCCCACCACAATAGACCCGAGTAGAAAATGAACCAGCAAGATGTCTTGAATATGTTAAAGGGAGAACTGTGGAAAATTAGTGCGTTTTGGTGAACATTATCTGCGCCATCTTGCCTCTTCCCCTGATGCCACACTTTGTCGTACGCGCCCGCCATTTTAAGATGTCCCGATCAGAACAAACCCTTTTGCATGCCGCTGGCCCCTGACATAGCCCTTTGCCTTCACTAAGCCTGCACGCTGACCACCCCCCTGCTTGCACCTGCCTTGAGTCATAAACCCCTCTTCGGCGCTGCTCTGCCCCCGGCCCTCATCCTGTTCCCAGCGCGACACCTCCCTGCTTTCCTTTCATGATCTCCGGCCCTTAGATGCAAACCCCCTTTTTTCCCCGTGAGCCCGTTTTGTCCTCCCCGTTCCCAAGCCGACACCCAGCTCTGCCGATACCATCCTTGCCCCTCCCCGTACAATAGAAAGCTTCCCCCATCAAAGAATCCCCGGGTTGATCAAAGCCCCCCCACCCCATGAGATCCGATCAGACTCCCCACATTCCGTGAATCGGCGGATTATCCAGCTGCGCGATGCTCATCACCTGTTGTGACTAGGGTGGGGACTTTAACTGTAAATGTGTGTGGGAACGGGCCCAAAGGGGAGTTCCGAGAATGTCTTTTCCGCACATCAAAGCTTTAAACATGTATGTGTAATCTGCAATAAAGTCATAAATGTGGATATAAGAGGCCAGGCCTCAGAAATACAGTTAGAGCACCTCAGAACGATACCTTCTGTCCGTTTCGTTGTGTTCTCCTCCGGAGAGAATAAAAAACCTTGTTTCCTGCTTTCCAGTCTCCAGCGCCTGCCTCTTCATTGATTTAAATAACTAGAGGGTCACAGAGGCAATACCGCCGGGCAAATATCGATTGTCCCGACCCGATTGAAACTGTTTTTACAAAGCTTGGATAACCAGGCTCTCAGGGGTGGGGTGGGTGGACAGGAAACAAGGGTCGCCCGGGGCCGGGCGGTGGCGTTTGGCCACGTTCCTATCTACAGGTGAACCTGTAGCGGGCCTGGACCAAGTGCCCAAAAGAACGTCGGTCAAGGCCTCATTAAAAGGCAGCAGAGGCTCAGGCGAGCTTGGCTGTGGTTTAAGGACCTCAGTGAGGAGGTTAGTCCTCACGGCCGCGACGGGGAGCTCAAGGCCCAAGGCCTTGGCCGCCCGCGTCAACACCACGCAGTAGGTTGCCCCCTCCTCCGTAGCCACGGTAGGAGGTGAGACAAAACCAGTGTCTGGCGAGGTGTCCAGACCACTGGCATCCCCAAGTCCACCTGTCCAGTCCTCCTGGGACTGACACTCCCGTGTCAGAGGGTCCTCAGACCACTCCCAATTCTCCTCATCACCCATCTCATGATACTCAGGGTTGTCAAATGATGGGGCCAGTTCATTGAAGTAAAACTCTCCAAGCGGCGTTGAAAGCGGCGCCCAGCGGTGCCGCTCAGATGCCGGAACCGGATCGAGGGAGGCATCGGGGACGGCGCCGCCAAAAGACGGCGCCAGGAGACACCCGTGGGACCGGCGCCGGTGAGGTCGTCAGGTCAACCGGCGACGACCCGGATCCAGAAGCGGATCCAGTGGGGCCCTGCCGCGCCGAGCCCGAAGGCGCCGGTGGCGTCGGTCCCGAAGCACCCGACGGCGTCGGGGCCGAAGCCCCCGACCTGGTAGGGCCCCCAGACGGGTCCGCTGGGCCCAAAGGCGCCGCAGAGCCCGCCGGAGGAGTGAGAGACCTCATGGCCATGAGGAACCGCTCGATCTCCTCCGGCGTCGCGTGCGGCCCAGGGACCGGAGGGTGTGGGGCCTGACGCGACGCCAGCGACTCTGACGGAGCCGCGTAGGCGGTGTCACCCGAACCCCCGGCCACGTCGCGCGAGCGTCGGGGGGAGTCGGAGGAGGGATGACGTCTCTTCGACTTCTTGTGCTTACCTGACGACTTCGACCCTGAGGAGTGATGTCGACTCCCGGAGATATGATGGCTCCGACCCCGCGACCGGTCCCTCGACCTCCGTCCAGACCGGGACCTTTCGCGGCGCGGGTCTGACTGCCGGAGTTCGAGTCGCTTGCGGGACCGCTCCCGCCTAGCTTTCGAAGTCAGGGCCCGGCAGTCAGGGCAGGTCTTGTCATCATGATTGACGCCGAGACAGTGGAGGCACCGCCGGTGGGGGTTGGTAACTGACATTAGTCGGTGGTAGTCCTCACAAGGCTTAAAACCTGGCATCCCTACCAGCACCGTTCGGAGTTGAAGACTCGAAAAATTATCAAAAAGGATCGTAAAAAGTTTAGTAAAAAAATGACTAAGGTACCACTTTTTCCAGATCTGTGCTGCTGGCGCGGAAAAAAGAAGAACTGACGTCAGCACGTGGAGGCGGCGTCTAAGTACTCCGACGACGTCATCATGGAGCCCACGACGCCGACGACGGACGCGGAGCCACAGACGACGCCTACCGACGCGCAAGGGTACTGCTACGCAAAAATATCCAGATCCAGTCTGACGCCTGGGGATATTCTAAGGTAAGGAATCTAATACTAACCTGTTTCTTTCAGATAATATATATTAAACAAGTGATATTTTTCTAAATTGGTGTGGATCTCCTTTGTGTGAGTGTGTGCATCATTTATTTACTGTGTGTGTGCAACAAATGTCTAACACTCCATTCTTATAAGTCTAAGACTGCTCGACCACACTATTCTAGATAGAGCACCGTGGGATTGCTAAAGCAAGCCCCTGTCCACTCAAAAGGGTCAGAGAACCTCTATGGTATTCCTCTCCTAGAACAGTCAATTCTCATGAGGAGGGAATATGAGCCACACCTAGACTCCACCTCTCAGAGGTGGGGAAAAGATTTCTTTTTTATATAACCCTCACCCACTCTTGTAGTGGAGTGTTTCAGAATTGGGTTCACCCAGATGTGTAAAGGTCAGGGTGGGCTTGACCGCATTCCAGGGACCTCTTTGAATATTTCTGTTTAAGACGGTGATACAAAATAGATAGAATTTCATATCCAACCCCATGGTATCCCTTTAACTAGCGGGGTGCGAAAGATTAAAAACTATGAAGGGGTATTCAGGATATTGTTGTCATATGACCCAATCATAACGCCAACATGTTTCTGCCTTACACCACTGGTCGGGTGGCTCAGCGGACTAATGCGTTCACTGCAGGGGCCTGTGTTCGACCTCATGGTCACAGGTTTAAATGCCGGCGGGTCCACTCAGCCTTTCATCGAACTGAAAACAATATAATGAGTACCATTGAGTTGGGTAACAAGAAACATCTGTTATTCAGCGCCAAGATACCTATGGGTGAACGTGCGCTTTACAAATAAACATGTTATGTTATGTTATGTTATGTTATGTTATGTTATGTTATGTTATGTTAAAAAGGTCCTGGGCATTCGTCAGGGCGGCCTCAGGTCAGTGAGACCCAAGGCCGAGCAGGTTCACAGAGGCCAGGAACCCTGGATGATGGTTTGACTACAGGGTCTACCCCCATCGCCCCTCGAAGGGTAAAATACATCCATAAGTAGGGTACTTTCGATAAGGCAAGTGCACATAGTTACTGCATGCACAAATAGATTTTGTCTGCATACCACATATTATCCTCACAGGACACAATACAGCGTCATTGGGGAGCAATGAAAGTTGTTCTGGCCTGACACATGCCCAAGAACTTTTTAGGCCAGTAGTGTAGAGCATTGTACAATGGAGGCAGGCGAACATGTCTGCTCTATCCCTCTTCACCATGAAAAGGAAAATAAAAAGACCCTAGGACGACCGACCGGTGTGGGATGTATAATATGTGAGCCAGGAAATTCACCTCCGCAGATGCTTAATTATTAAATCAGGTATTCAGCGGTTAGGGGGGTAACAGGGTACCCCTTCTGTGGGATACCTGCCCACAGCTGACTTCGTATTTATCAACCATGTCTGTATCTCTTGACACAACAAAGATGGGAAGGTCTCATATGTCAGAGACCAGGAAAGCTTGCTCCTCTCCAGCATTCTCCTTAGTGGGGGCTCCTAGTGGCAGGTGCCTGTCTCGTTGCCTGGACCGTCTTTTTTGGGGCAGTATTAGGCTAGGTTGTCTGTGTGGTATACATCGTGACCCTGGCCTTCCAACCATGGCCACACATTATCTGGATTGGTAAAGAAAAATGTTTTATTTGCCATTATTCCGAGTTTCACTGGGTAGCGCAATCCATAGGCAATACCAATGTTTTTTCGAACCAATTTGGGACCTGAGATGCTAAGGCCGCTTTTTCTGTTCTTGTGTCGTATACTCATGGAAAATATGTATTTTTTGCCCTTCAAAGTCCCAGGGATTGTGGGTGCATCCAGGCTGTAGTATACTGCTAATAATTTAGCAGTCTGGCCACCATCGGTCATCAAGATGCGCCTGGGCAAAGGGCGGGATGGAACCCTGTGGCCCACTCAACTGTAAAAAAAAAAAACGTGGATTGTGTATTAGGTAGCACTTCCATAAGAAGCCAATCGTCCAGGAACAATTCAGTTCAATGGGCCTTTTCTGCGCTAGGACAATCCCACCAACCTAATATTGATGTGGAGGGACCACCCTCCACATCCATCCTGTAACATTAGCAGGTATTGGCGCATGGCTTCCACTTGTTGTTGCAAAGAGAAGACCGTTGGTTGAATGATGGCAATAGTGGACACATTTTCCTCGACTCTGTCGGACAATTTCATGTGGTCTGCTCTGAGTAGGCCCACATCTATGGCAATGGTGTCTATTTTCTATTCCAGTTCCACATGGGAATACAAAAAATGGTCAGTGACCAATTAAACATGAATTGAATTTCAAATATACTCAGTCTGTGTTGTGTAGGATACTCCAACACTGATAATCAATATCACCGCGACCTTTCTGAAACATGCACTCAATTTACTTTTAAGAATACATGTACTGAAGGACCACACAATTAGAAGCGCCAAACAATTCCAAAGATATTTACAACACATTTATTGGTATACTCAATGATTCTAGGTTGCGCGCGAAAAAAAGAAAAGGGATGGGGAGTGATGGTGGAAGGTGTGAGAGTATAAGTCAAAAGGATTAAGAGAAAATACAATTTGATGATTTACAAATGACTGGTAACCAAAACCAGTTAAAGGAGACCTGTCCTATACATAAAAATCATTTACATGTAAATCTGTAAATTCACACTGTGCAATCAATGCAACATCATGGTGTATCAGATAGGACGCAGGTACAGGTTTTGAATAGTGGAGGGCGTCATTTATCGATTTCTCCACAGCGTTTGACAAGGTGGACCGTCCAACGCTGTGGAGAAAGCTGGCTGTACTGGGTATGCCAGTGTATTTACTCGAATTAGTAAAGTCTCTTCACTCGAACACGTGGTGTAAGGTGCTACAAGGCGGAGAAAGGGGTCTTTCTCAATCTATCCCTTCTCAGAATGGGCTAAAACAAGGATGTATACTGGCCCCTATATTGTTTTCACTATATACGGCAGACCTACCATCTTCCATTGCAGATTGTGAGGGATTAGCCCTGACAATTGGAGGGTCATCCATATCGGTTCTAATGTATGCGGATGACATACTTGTTTTAGATTTAACCCCGAAGGGTTTGTCTAATCGTCTACATGCATTGAATCGATTTGCTGAAGCACATTACATGAAAATTAATACTTCGAAAAGTAAAATCATGTGCATTTTTGGAAAGAAAAAATGTCGGTCTGGAAGCTATAGCTGGGCTATAGGTGGACAAAAACTAGAGGTGGTTAAAACCTACACCTTTTTAGGCAAAATAATCTCAGCAAACCTTAGTAAGAATCCCCACATTGAACATAACTCACGAAAAGCATTGGCCCATGGCATGGGGTTATGTTCCCTATACAATGCGACAGGGAAGAGACATTTCTCACTCTTTTTGGATGTATTTAGAGCAAAGATACCTGCAACTCTACTGTACGGAATTGAATTAGTGGAGTTGAAACAATGGGGATTTCTGCAAAAAATTGAAGGAAAGGTACTAAGAAAAATTTCTTCCCTTAATACAGCATGCTCTGCATCTTCATGCAGGCTGGAATTCGGACTCCGAAGCTGTTGGGTACAGGGGTTGGTAGCCCTCGTAAGATGGGTAGCCTGTTTGGCCAGAGGTAAACCGGGTTCCTTACGAGAAGCCATTAAAAGGGAACTCTTGGGCAACTTTAACGAGTTTTCTTTGTTAGTAAAAAACTTTAGAAAAGCAGTATTTTTGTTAGAATTGGATGAATGCACCTTATTCCTACTCTCACCGGCTGAGCTAAAGTCTAAATTAAAATGTGCATCTTGGGAACTCTGTTATAAATTGGACATACTTGCCCAACCAAGGCAAAAAGAAAGGGAATCACTGGTAAAAACATATATACCAAAGCTGGCCCAACAATACCTTATTTGGAATATCCCTCATAGAGTCCGTAGGTTATGGTACCTTTTAAGACATGATTTGCTTCCACTAAATCTCCTTTTAGCGAAATGGTATGGGGTATCGCCAAAATGTAATCTTTGTATTAATGCTGTACAGGATCGTAACCATGTCTTGTTTATTTGTCCCGCATTGCGCCCATTGCGCCATAAATGGATAAAACCAATTTGTCTACAACTAGGAATCTTAAATGTAAAAACGTTTTTCCATGCACTTTACTGCCCTCCAAATGAAATGTTTTGTTTCAGAGTTTTTAATTTTTATAAAGGGTTTTTAGATATTTATTAATGATGTATAGGGAGAGGTTTGATGATCGCTTTACCGGTAGACAAGTAGTGTTTCCTTCTTATCTTGTTGTGATTTATCTGTAATTAATGTTGTATATTTGTGTGTTTATTTTTATGTGGCCCTCATCGAGAGCCAAAACATAATAAACTTTGACTTTGCTGGAGGGCGTCGACGTTTCGACTCTGCTGATACAAGGAGGGAAATTTGAACCGCAGCTGCGAGTCTTCATGAGGACGGCATATGGCAACCTACGGGTAAAAATTCTAATTAGATGGGGCGCTATGTGTGTGGTCAAGAAACTATGTGAGGTCAAATGAAGGGTCACTGATCTAATCCTGGTGCCAGGCCTGGCTACTCAGGTATGTGCTCGAATCACAGAAACCAATGGCCCATTGGTGCCAGAGGTACAGTTAGTAAGGATGTGTAGAGACTTCAACACCTTACACAATTAAGATCCAAAAACGAATGGTGTGATATACATCACTATCCTAGGAAACAATTAAAAACAACAACTTGAGTGTCAGCCTATATATATACAATCTGGTGTATGTAGCATATGTGATACGCATTACCAGTGGATCTGCAGAGTCAAGAAGTAAAAAGGGGGGGCTCGTCCTGTTGTCCTGACAATACATATAGAGAGACCGCTATCTTGTGGAAGCAGAAATAGGCCAGCCGTGAAAACAGCACAGCGTGCGGGCTAGAAAGAACCCCATAAGTATAGGAGGAGGCCCGAATTATCGGTCATGCAGCTAAGTGAAGAGAGGCCTGTGTGAAAAATAAGCAAGGGCCGTGTATTTTCAGAATTCGGAGCCACGGTGCGGTCCCGAGATGGCAGGATGGCGAGGGGTTCGGCGGTGAAAGGAGGCCTTGTAGGATGAAGGGAAAGACCTCAAGGGCCAGATTATTACCTTATGTTGCGGACGCCGGGTAGTCCATGTTGCTCCGTGTGAACGCGGGCTGCGCCGGTAGAAGAACCGGTCATAACGTGCACGTTGGGGAGGCGTCGGTCAGACCGACATAATCGAGCATAGTGGCTACATCAGGAAGTCACGATTTGTCTGTAGTATGGCCCCCATGTTGTCGTTGTTTGGGGTGCCTGTGAACGCCGCCGTATCGACGTGCGCAGGGACTGCTGTCCGTAGTCTGCTCAGCCTGCGAGGTCACCATCGCACTCCATTATGTGTGGCGTGGTTAGTGGATATGCCCATCGTGCCGTCTCTTGAGGGCCAGTAGTGGTGCAGTATTGCCAAGTCCCTGCCAGTGTGGGCTTCAGTGTCTACAATATATACAGAGGGTTGGTGAGAGCATCACAGAGCGTCCCAGCGGGTTCCTTGTGTGATCCTTGGTGCGTGACACACTCTGTACCAGGGACCCTCCTCACCGGTTAAGTTTAAGGACCCCCTGATTTTGGGTCCCCAATTCTGCTTTTCTGGTCCTAATAATGAGATGGGGAAGCGGGGAGGTCGAGAGGTACGGGGCTGGTCCCACATGGGGCCGTTCCATTGGGCGTCTCTTTTACTAGCCTCACTCCTCGAGCCTCAGGGCATGGAGTTTCTGGGCCGTTTAGCTCGCCAGTGCCAGGCTCTAGCTAGCAGCGGACGGTAGTGTGTGCCCACTCTGGTCCCCACAGAGTCCTCGCCATGCCTCCCTCTGGCAAAGGGGTCTCAGGTGAAGGTGAAGGACTGGACTTTTTAACAGTACCAGCGGTGCCAGGGAACAACACCTATAACCTTCATGGGATACCTGTTTCGGCGCACAAACTACAGAGACACGGGACACTTCCTTCGTCGTCAAAGATTCAAGGTTTATTTACTGCAGGGAACACAGAAGTCACAACAAGTACAACACGTGCAACTTGGGGAGACTGCTTCAAATTGGTTCTGTGGAGCGCTCCTTTTATACAGAATTTACTCATAGGACAACATGGTACACAAAAGTTTACAACCTGGTTCCCATAATTATCCCCCAGAGGGGTCGCTTTGGTCACTTTGGTACACATAAGGTCCGGAACATAAGTGCGGAAACATTTGGCGGTTCCCAACTGTAAAAACCCATCTTCCCTACATTAGTGAATTCCGATCGGCAGTAAAACAGATCGAAATAGGGACAAAGACAGGTGCAGAGGAAGATGGAGACAGTGGGGAGATCGAAAAGGGTGTAAAAGGGGAGGTATCGGGAAACACGAGATACAGGCATCAAAGGGACGTGCCTAATGAGATGCACGGCTGAGACAATAAACCGGCACGGCCAAAGCGGGGCCATCTGCCTTACAGTATCATCCCCCTCATCGTAAAAGATACTTTCAAAGAACATGTGTCTTCCAAAAATATCTTGAGAGTCCCAAGGTAACGAAGCGGACAGTGTCCGTTCGCTGGCTACTTGAGGGCAAGAGACAAAATGGATGCCGTATCTAAGATGGAACCCGTGGGTACAGATGAAAAACCCACATATCAAACGAACGGTTTAAGTTAGCACAGCGAAACTGCGTATACTTACTAAACTCGTCATTTGCGGTTCTTAGATACCAGACTCGACCATATTCGTGCGAGTCGAAAACATCACTTACAATTGTCACGGAACCTCAGACGCTCCTTTTGCCCTCATGTAGGCAAGCACTAGTCGGAATCATATTCGATATTCATCAGACCCTCGAGATGTTGCTGTAGCATAGCTCTGTCCAACCGAGACCCTTTGGTAACAGGTGGCTGTCTCATACACGTTGTAGCACAGAGGCCACATAAGGCAGGACCGCACTGCACGCAAAGGCAACACGTGAACAGGAACGCTACAACGACTCCAATGATCATCAGAATCTTCCAACCCCAAGTCGACATCAGGCCCCAAAACCATCCAAGTAGCGTCCAATCCCCTACATCCACGTGTATGGATTCGGAGATCTTATGCAACTTCGAGATGGCTTGATAGACAGTCGGAGCGTTATCAGGAATGAAAATACAGCAGCTCGAATGGATCACCTTACATACCCCACCTCGATCTGCTAAGATCACGTCTAAAACCATACGGTTTTGTAACGTCATAAGTCTATCCGCCTGTAGTTCTGTGGTGATATTACCAAGGGCACTGGCAGTAATATTAGCTGTCGATTCTACCACTCGAGTCAACTGTCTTAGGTTCCTACTATTAACCATAGGTCCCCAAAATGGGAGGAAACCCTTGAAAAAGTCTCCTGCCTCTTGACCGGCAGTATCCTCTTCGCTAATTACGCCTCTCACAACTCTAGTTTTGTGATAATCTGCATCTACAGTAAACGTCGGAGGCAACAAGTTTGCGATAAAACATGAGCCCATGAAGTCAGAGGGCAACCATGCATACGCACGATCATGACAAATAAAGTATGTACCCTTGGCAGCCAGAAACACAGGGGACGAGACCATTGGCAAAATATAATTTTCAGTGCAAGCACTCTCTCCAAGTCGGGCTTTCGATCTACGGCCGCGACCTATTAAACAAAAATTACCAATGTGGGGTACGACCCATATCGGAGGCGAGCTTTTAAGCTGTTTTTCACCAGTAAACACACTATATTCGCCTCTACTTAGGACCCTATAGGCTTGTACCTCTTCCTCAGGGATAAGCGAGGGATCATAGATATCGCTATCTAAATCCTCTATTGCTATAGACAAAGGTTTTTGGTACGAGGTAGGACCAGAGTAGGGGGAACGTGGTTCTCGAATGGGGTGGAAACCCAGTGCGCTCTGAAACATTGTTTGAAATGCTCGAGCAGACCCTTGGGAGCTATACGGTAACACCAGATATGGAATTCCCTTATCCGTAGTATGCGGCATCAACCCACACACCCAACAATTAGTAGTGTTAACCACTAACTGATGCTGATGAAGGAGCTGAATAAAGGAATTGTTGCGGAATTCTGCACGTCTAGCCTGCTCGTGTTCAGGTAAGATGTGAAAAGAATGAGGAGAATCAGTGGAGATGAGTTTAAGGTCAGGGGTAGGAGTAGGTATGATAGAAGGCAAGAAGTAAGACATCGTGTAATATACTCCACCCGCCAATAACGCAGAAACAGTCACAAACAGTACGAATATTTGGAACACAAAACATTTGGTACGACTGAGTTGCTGCAGCTTGAATCTTTGTGCTTGAGCTCTTTCCAAGTCCATCAGCTTTGAAAATGCCATTCCCTATGACCGTCCGCAACGTTTCTTGACGCACTTCGTTCTGTGTAGCAATAGTCAATTCCTAGGAGTTCCCAGGAACCGACGGTCTTTAACCTAGCGTCAAGACCTACTAACCAGAAGGAAGTACGCGCGCGGCCCTACGGCCTTCATTTCACAAATATATATATATATGCGAAAACAATGTCTCTCAGCTGTGGAAACAAAAAGTGTAAGGAACGAAGCCCAATGAATATGTACAAAATAATTACAATAGTATGAGTGTTCAAACTGATCATGGAAAACGGGATAATGCACTTGTCAAGGGACAGAACGGGGTTTTTTATTAGTCTTTAGTGCTGGATCGCAAAAAATATCGGGTTTTCCCAGGACGTGTCTGTTCGTTAAACAAAAGATCCGTCGAAGGGACAACGCCCTGTTGATCAGCTGAATGTTCTGGTCTTGAGTCTTCTGATGACAAGTGTTCAACAATGCCTTTTTGCTGCACTGAGGATTCTCCGACAGGTTGTGCGTCGCTGAAAGGTACAAACGCTGACAATCCTTCGGTTTCAGTTGATGCAATGCCTTTCCTCACCCACGAGTCTGCTGGCAACGGGATGGGGACTTTCTTGGTATGGGTGGCATGCACCCAATTCTTCCGCCCCTCAAGACGAACTGCAGTTCTCGTGGCAAGGAGGACCTGATAGGGTCCAGTGAATCTGGGATCCAAATTGTTCTTGCGCGAAAAATTTCGCGTTACCACCCAATCTCCGGGCTGGAGCTGGTGGCCTGGACCCTCCGTCTGCGTCGGCAATGCTTCGTAAACCTGTTGGTGAATTAACCTCAGTTTAGCAGTCAAGTCATGAAGATAATCAATCAACATTGGATACTCAAGATCACAAAAGGCACCCGGTCTAGGGACCCCCCAAACATTGGCAGGGCGACCGAACACTATTTCATAGGGACTGAGCCCTACTCGGGAGTGTACAGTTGCCCTTGTTGACAGTAATGCTAAGGGTAAAGCGTCAGGCCATGAAAGACCTGTCGTAGCCTGAATCTTTGCTAGTTTTAGTTTAAGGGTGCCATTGTACCCTTCAACCAAACCAGCTGACTGAGGATGATTGGCACTATGGAATTTCTGATTAATTCCAAGGCCCTTGCACACACTCTTCATCACACTCCCCACAAACTCACTTCCATTGTCTGACCACACAATTCTAGGCATTCCATACCGAGGAAAGTATTCCTTCAGTAGGATTTTCGCAGTGGACAAAGCAGTATTGTCTTTGAGAGGATAGGCCTCAATCCATCGGGAGAATGCGCAAACAACAACTAAAACGTATTTCAAGTTATTGCATCGCTCCATATGGATGAAGTCCAATTGAATCACCTCAAAGGGACATGAAGGGGGAGCAAAACTACCAGGAGGAGTTGGGGTTCCCTTACCAGGATTGTACAACATACATACCATACAATTCTTAACCAAGCGTTCAGCACATTTCGTAATACCATCATTCTTCCACACAGGAAACAGCAATTTACAGATACCTTTCGCGCTAATATGTGCTAACCCATGTGCCATGGTCACAACAGCCAGCACATATGCATCAGGCAACATCCATCTTTTCTGTTCCGATAAGTCAATCCAACAACCATTCGCATCCAACTTTCCCTTACTTTCTTTCCACTTCGTCTTTTCAGTCTCGGTGGCCTCATTCTGAATTGCTTTCACACTCTCGATAGTGTTTTCACACATACTTGATTCTGCAGGCCACCTAACCGAACTCGTCACATACATTCGAGTGCTAAGGTTCCGGGCAGTCTCCTTAGCAGTCTCATCCGCAAACGCATTACCACGACCAACATCATCCGTCACCTTACGATGCGCACTACATTTAACAATCGCCACTTGCTTAGGCAACGTAAGTGCATCCAAAAGATCATTTACAAGCTGGCCATGCTGAATCTTCGTACCATGTGACGTAAGGAATCCTCTCTCTCTCCACAGTCGTCCAAAACTATGTGCCACACCAAACGCATATTGACTATCTGTAAACACATTCACCCGTTTATCTTTAGACAACACACACGCTCTCGTCAAAGCAATTAACTCAGCAGCCTTGCGTTTTCCACAATCGTTCTCAATGTAACTACAGCATACGCAGTTGTCACATCACCGTTCGGCAACTTGAAACAAGAACCATCCACATATAAAGTACCATCGGGATCTGTCAATGGAGTATCTTTTAGGTCAATGCGACCCTTGGTTTCCTCTTCAGTTCTGAGATAGCAGTCATGTACTGCTTCACCACTTGATTCTGTGTCGATCGGCAGCAATGTTGCTGGATTCAACACATTACATCGTTTTATCCGTATGTGACTGGCCAGCAACGTCAACTCATATCCAGACAATCTTGCACTTGTCAGATGTTGAGTTTTTGTTCGGTTCAATAGAGTGTCGACTGCATGCGGAACCATTACCGTGAGCATATTATCCATGACTAGACCTGCGGACTGTCGAATGGACGCCGCAGCTGCCGCTGTTGCCCTTAAGCAACTTGGCAAAGCTCTTGCTACTGGGTCTAAAGTCGAAGAAAAGTAGGCACATGGGCGTTGCTTACCACCAAAAGGTTGTGTCAAAACACTCAACGCGCAACCATCCCTCTCGTGAACGTATAGTGTAAACGGCTTACTGTAGTCAGGAGTGCTCAACACAGGAGCCGAACACAACGCATCACGCAATTCAGAAAAACTTTTCTGACATTCTTCAGACCAAGGTACTGGGGATGAAACATCTTTGCACGTAAGGGCAATCAATGGTTTCGCCAACAATGAAAAATTTGGAATCCATTGTCTGCAGTAGGACGTAATACCTAAAAAGGCGCAAACATCTCTCTGGGTTTTTGGCACAGTCATTCGGGAAATCGCTGCAATTCTCTCTGGGGTCAACCTTCTCCCTTCTTTTGACAATAAGTGACCTAGATAGGTAACTTCTTGACAACAATACTGTAGCTTTGAAGGCGATACCTTGTGGTGTAAGTTATGTAGATAGTGCAATAATGATACTGTAGCCGTTTTGCAAATAGCTTCTGTATCAGCTGCCACTAAAAGATCGTCAACGTATTGAATCAAAGCTGCACCTTTAGGTAATACAAAGTCATCAAGTTGACCTTTAAGTGCTTGGCTGTAGATTGACGGACTCTCACAGTAGCCCTGTGGAGCGCGTTTTAGCCTAAAACTGCGACCTCCTAATGAAAATCCGAATAGATCTCTGCTTTCCTCTGCAATTGGGATGCTAAAGAAAGCATTCTTTAGATCGATCACTGTGAACCAGGAGGCAGTTGCCGGAATCATTGTTAGTAAAGCCGTAATGTCAGGGACCACGGGAAATTGTGGAACCACTATTTTATTTACCTCTCTCAAATCTATAACGAAACGATACACAGGAGGTTTAGTTGGGTCAGTTCGTTTCAGAATTGGCAATACAGGGCTATTACATACATTTCCACGAGTTTCTTCAACAACACCCTTTCCAATGAGATCATAAACAATTGCTAACAGCGCTCGTTCGCCCTCGAGAGAAATACGATATTGAGGTAAACGCGGTAATCGCGCATTTGGTTTCAATTGAATCACATAGGGTGGAATGTCTAACAGGCCCACGTCATTGGGACCTGTGGCCCATAAGGACGCAGGGAGGGAACTCAACTCCGGTGGGAATTTATCGACTGACAAATACATGGGAGAGATCACTCTCCGTCCCAATGTAAGCTTCACTCCTTCGGGGGAACAATACAATGTTGCATATAATCGTTTCAACAAATCCAGACCCAAAAGATTTTCACCACAACCTGTAGATAGAATCAGTGGAGCGGTTAGCTCACGGGGTCCAATCATAAGAGACAAAGGATTAGAGACTGGGTTACTAACAGGGGCGCCAGAGAATCCAACGGAAACGTTCGTTAAGCCAGACAAAGGTGCGCCAGGGAGTTTTGAATGCATGATGGAACTTTTTGTCGCACCAGTGTCTAACAGAAAAGGCTCAACTACACCCGATGTAGCCACTGCAACGTAAGGCCCACTCTGATCGACCGGAACTGACACTACTCCCTCTCTTTGTCGTTGGCTGTCCTAGTAATGGTCATTTACAACAGTTTCATACTCTGCATAATAATCATCAACATTATACTGTGCAGATCGAACTGACCTCGCATTTCGCTGATCAAAGTAATTATTTACATCCGATTGATTTTGATAACGATCACTCTGATTGTGGGATGAACCACGACCTCTACCACGAAGTGCCTGTTGAGGACCACCACCACGGTTTCCACGTGTCGACACACCATTCAGACGGTCCCGTAAGGCAAGACAATCATATTTTAGGTGTCCCTCTTTCCTACAATATGCGCACTGATTATACCCAAGTGAAGATCTGGAATCAAAGTTGTCAGAGCGCGGCTGTGTTCTATCGAGCTGTGCTCGTGGCCGATACTGCTGTTGTGCATCATTTTGGTTTGATCGTGGAGGGTATGCTTGCTGCAACAAAACCTTCGTTTTGAGCTCCTTCGTTTTCTTTTCTACACGATCACTTTCTTCCTTTTCCCTATTCTCATAATACTGAGCCGTTGCTAGTATTTGCGCAGGGGTTGAAACTGCCCATGCACTTTCTGAATTCTTTAGTTTGTTGCTTAGTTCAGGCAACAAATTCGACACGAATTTGTCAACGAATAACCGCTGGCCTCCCTCAGCGCCCATGTCCTGGCCGCTGTGGTCGACAAACGCTTCCTCAAACCTTGTAAAGAAATCCGAAACACTCTCGTCTTTCTTTTGCTTACAAGCTGATAACTTATCCCAGTTCACCTTCATCGCTGGCATGAGAGTTTTCATGAGCGTAATGATTTTCTGAGGCAAATCCAAGATCAACTGTTCAGGTTTGGCCCCACCGACTTGTAATGCATCAGCTGCTAGCAGTGCAGCCCAATCACCCCCTAATTCAGCTGCGTGATTGGCTTGACGAATTTTAGCCCAAACTGGTTGCGGTACAACGTTGCCAAACAACATGTCGATGTCGGCAAGGTTCATAATAGAAGCTTCTACCAGTTGTGATAACTCCTTATAATAACCAGCCGGATTTTTACGCGGATTGGGTAAGGATTGCTTCACTTGCAAAACTTCCGATCGTTTCCATGGAAGATGTATCCACACCCTTCGAAAATGCGGTAGCACCACAGGGTTTGCATTAGGATCACCAGGCACCCACAGTGGCGGGACTTCTCTCATAGGATACTGACCAGGAACCGCTTTCCAGTTTTCAGTGGTATCATCTAATGATACCCGAGAATGTGCTGTGGGTCTGAATGCTAATAAGCGTTCCACGGCACGTCGTACATCGTCTCCTATAATCATACCGTTTGAAAAGTGACTCTGAAGTTCAATTATGTCGGACGGTACATTATCTACATCATCATTATACCATTCTTCTCTCAAAAAGTTACACATCTCCTCAAATACGAATCTCTGCGTAGGCTCATTAAACTGAGAAAACGTATCAAAGACTACACGTGGAGTGTAATTAGCAGGATGTCTTATCCACCTATGTGCCATTGTTACTAACGTCTCTTTCTCCCTACCACTAGGGATCTGACTCCGTCTCTGAGGAGTTTCAGATAAATTAGACGAAAATAACGGACCAGAAAGAGGTGAATAAAGGGTAGCAACAGAGTTAGGAACACGCTTACGAACAGAAGGAGAAAGAAAAACAGGGGCAACAACACTGGAGGTGAAGGAAGGCATAGTAGGAACGGACAAGATAGTTGGAGTGGCAGAAACAACAGTCTGCGAAGGTACAGGTACAGGAGCAGTAGGAACGAGGACAGGTGGTGAGACAAACGTAGGGTTAACAGCGGGCTGACCCGCAGCCGCTGGAGCAACAAGAGGTACAACAGGAGGTACTACAGGAGCAACTACAGGAGCAGTAGCACCCTGTACATAAGGAGGTGGTGATTTCATCAAGTATGACAGCAAGGAATCCTCCTTAAAATCTTCTTCTTTCTTTTCTGATTTATTCGGTAAAACTGGGTAACATTTATCTATTTTCATGTGATGCAATCTAGTAGCGATTTCCATGTCTTTTTCTTCTTTGTCTTGTCTACATTCTTTTATAGCTTGCATTACAGGAACGAACTCTTGCTTTTGATCCTTTTTAAGTTGTTTGATTTCTTTCTGCTTGGCCTCTTTACGCCATATCCGAAAAGAATCAAACATAGCTGGCCTAGCTTTCTTTGAAAATAATTTAGCCTCAAGATTATCTAAAATCGAAAGTTCAAAAGTTCCATGTGGTGGCCATCTAAGATCACCGTCTTTCTTTGTATAGCGGACCCAGTATTCATTATATATTATAGGACCCACCCCATGTCGACTATAAAGATCATGTATCGGAGTTCCAACTGGAGGTATCGGACACGAGTCCTCCAACCGGGAATCCATTGCGCAACATTTGAAAATACGAAACAAATCACTATGGCTAGGCATCGTGCACACTAACCTAGTATCAAACTTCAAGGATTACCGAAGCAATAAAACCTCGTGTAAGTCAAAACCCTCGGTTTTTGGCAATTGCAACTGTCAAATAATACTAAAAACCAATACTAAGAACCACAAATGCAATGGAACCATGCAATACAACAAAGCCTTAAGGCTATTACAAAGCTCGGAGAGCTAACCACAAAGCCTGAGGAGGCTATTACAAAGCTCAGTGAGCTATTACCACAAAGCCTTAAAGGCTAACCACAAAGCTTTCAAAAGCTAGAACAACCACTAAGGACTGGGAGCGACCCACAAATACTTAACTCAAAACTTCAATGGCGTCACCAGGAAGGCCCGTCTGTCGTCTCGCTTGTACATAAGGTCTACGCCGGGCGTCGAAGACAGGTCGACAGTCAGGGCATCGGTCCGTCGCAGCCGTCAGGAGGCGGGAATCTTCGCAGGGAAAAACTTCGGGCCACTTATTTCGACAACAGGATCGATGAAGCGGGGTGCACCTTCCCTCGGAGATTTCACACGAAGTTCCTCACGATCATCAGGCTTTGGACCGGTACCGCTGAAGTCGCCCCACGTTGGGCGCCAACTGAAGGACTGGACTTTTTAACAGTACCAGCGGTGCCAGGGAACAACACCTATAACCTTCATGGGATACCTGTTTCGGCGCACAAACTACAGAGACACGGGACACTTCCTTCGGCGTCAAAGATTCAAGGTTTATTTACTGCAGGGAACACAGAAGTCACAACAAGTACAACACGTGCAACTTGGGGAGACTGCTTCAAATTGGTTCTGTGGAGCGCTCCTTTTATACAGAATTTACTCATAGGACAACATGGTACACAAAAGTTTACAACCTGGTTCCCATAATTATCCCCCAGAGGGGTCGCTTTGGTCACTTTGGTACACATAAGGTCCGGAACATAAGTGCGGAAACATTTGGCGGTTCCCAACTGTAAAAACCCATCTTCCCTACATTAGTGAATTCCGATCGGCAGTAAAACAGATCGAAATAGGGACAAAGACAGGTGCAGAGGAAGATGGAGACAGTGGGGAGATCGAAAAGGGTGTAAAAGGGGAGGTATCGGGAAACACGAGATACAGGCATCAAAGGGACGTGCCTAATGAGATGCACGGCTGAGACAATAAACCGGCACGGCCAAAGCGGGGCCATCTGCCTTACAGTATCATCCCCCTCATCGTAAAAGATACTTTCAAAGAACATGTGTCTTCCAAAAATATCTTGAGAGTCCCAAGGTAACGAAGCGGACAGTGTCCGTTCGCTGGCTACTTGAGGGCAAGAGACAAAATGGATGCCGTATCTAAGATGGAACCCGTGGGTACAGATGAAAAACCCACATATCAAACGAACGGTTTAAGTTAGCACAGCGAAACTGCGTATACTTACTAAACTCGTCATTTGCGGTTCTTAGATACCAGACTCGACCATATTCGTGCGAGTCGAAAACATCACTTACAATTGTCACGGAACCTCAAAGGTGGACAACCTGGTTGATGATGGCCAGTTATTGCTGACTCTAGGCCCCAAATGAGCATAGGATGTGTACAGTGGAGCGGGAGCGCTTACTTTATGCATCTGCCACTCCCCTCCTCTAGGTCACGTAGCCAGAAAGAACCTGTGTTAAAGTCAACCTTTTGAGCTTGTTCTTCCAAAAGAAGATATGAGAGTTTGAGCTATGTGCGTTGCATTATTATTTGCAACGCCAATAGCTCAAACTTTCAGTAATGCAAGACCGATTGCATTGGAAATGCTTGTTTGGTTAGGCATGAGCTGATTTTGTGGCTGGGTCTGGGCTGGAGATGTAAACATTTTTTAAAGGAAGATTAGGCCGAAGAAGAAAACAGCACTGTGCAGGATAAGGATAGGATGCTGTTTCCTCAAGACATGCAGCGTGGAGGCCCAATCGCACTTTTTGGGTAGAAGAGCAGGAATTTTTCAATGTTTTAATCTTTCTGACAGGGAAGGAAGATTCACATTTCTCCAATATTACACATTCCCCTGCAAGCACAAATACCTACGGTTCCCCATTCTGCAGAGACCACTCAGACAGGACATCTTAAAAAGCCCAGAGTTGCTTGATTTACAAGCGTGTGCCAATTTAATTTTGGTGCCCAGGGCTTTTTTTGCGTAGTCCTACGCTCCTCTACAGTCAATCACACTTTGTAAGCAATGGCTGTTTTGCATTCTGGTACTTGTAGTCTATTTATAGTGGGACGGAAAAGCTGCAAACAGCAGAACACAAATAAAAGTTCAGACTGTTTAAACAGGTCTTTGAGACACAAACCCGCCTGAAAGATCCCAACTGCCTTGTTCAGCTGATTGGTTTCTTTGTAATGAAAACAAAATGACCCTTTCAGAGTGTTTACACACAAAAAGCTCACACCAGGAATTGCATTCCTTGCCCGGGATTGTCCTAGAAGACCAGCAACACGTCTTCTGACACCTGCCTGCACTGAGGGCAGGTAATGTCATCTCTTCAGCCGGCTGCCCGTCCCTGATTTTCCTTCCCTGTTTACCCATCACAGTCCAATCACATCACTTACTCTACAATAGCATCATTGCAGCTTCGCTTGACTGGGCAACGGCAGGAGGTATTTAATTGCAAAGCTTAATGGTACTCCTTTTATTGAGCACCCAACAAATGGCAGAGTCCCCCCAAAGCGGAATTTGAACATGTGTACAACAGGTGGCCAATCTTTCTCTGCAACCGATACATTAACCCACATAGCTCTCCGGAGAGTACAGGCAGTTATAGGATCATCTGAGGCAACCAATTTCTCCAAGCTGCGGGTTTTGGGGAAAGCGCGGACTAGCATAGGACGGGTCGCCATTATGGCGGTCGCCATAGTCCACAGCTCCGTAGGAAAGGTGGGGGGGCTGCCTCAGCAATGACGCGGCACTCCCCCGCGTCTCACCCAATCAGGTCAGAGGTTTCCTCCTGCGTGGACCGGAAGCACTTTGGTGCTTCCGGGGCAACGCGCATTGTAGGCCCAGGGAGTCCGGTCTTTATAAGGGGAAGCTGGGGAGCGGAACAGTCTCTTATTCCTGCACCCCGCGCTGAGCACGTCATCCGGGCCGGCTGAGGTCCCATTAACTTCTTTTTTGTTTTTCCCATCTCCAGGTCTGCGTGGCAAGACGTCGAGGCGAAGAGGTGGAACATCGGGAGCAGTGTTTTTTTTCTTTTTCTCGCCTCTACAGGTTCGAGGCAGGGGCGTCAGCTTAGCGGTGCGGAGGAGAAACGAGAGCGCCGCCAGACACCCGGGACCCGGCAGAGCGCGGCCAGGAGCGGCGATCACCACGTGGAGCCCAGCGTGAGCCAGCAGTGAAGTGCAGGCTGTAAGAAGGTACCGGCGGGTGTCCCGACGTACAGGTAGTGGTGCCTCTACGCCAGCGGGGGCAGCCAGTGAGGTCTCGAGTGGGAGAATCAGGGCTAGGCGTCAGGCAGTATCAGCCCTTTTAAGTAGCAGTCCCGCATGCAGCCCTCGTGCATTGCAGCTCCCGTGGGTCCTAAGATCCGGTAACTGCTCCTCAATCCCCAAGCCCTCCTGTTTTCGGTCCAGCAGTAGGGACCTTGCCCGCAACTTTATAACTTTGGCATTCAATGTCTGATAACATTTTGCGGGCATTGTTTGTATTGAGCCCTCCTGGTCGGTCCAGCTGTAGGGACCTTGCCTGCAACTAGGTTACTTGCTCCGTTCGTACAGCAAGTTGGGGGCATTTTTTGTAGCGCTTGCTGCATTTATTGAGCACATGGTTGCATGTATTGGGCGCGCGTTTTTTGCATAAGCAGGGTCCCTGTTCCAATTCCAGCCATCCCCACTACCTTGCATGGGCCACTGCAACAGCGGGGGCAGTCAGGTGCTATAGTGTGTTTCACGCTTGCTGGCTCACTGTAAAGGTTTTTTTTTGGAGAGGCAAGTCGTGCGGGGGCAAGCTATTTCTGACAGTAGGGCACCGCGCAGCGAAATCTGTGTTGTGTTTTCTCTCGCAGTCCCATCGCACATCCTTTGGGTTGAACGTCACTCTTCTTGGCCCGGAAAGGTGGTTGGCGATCATTTGGACTTCCTCCGCAGCCCCGGCCAGCCAGTAGTTCATCGCTTCTGGGAGCCATAGAGGGTTTGAGCAGGCGGCTCACCTGAGCCTACTGGGCTAGCCAGTAGGTCGTTGCTCTGGTTGCGTGACTGCAGGCGTTGGCAGGAGGCGGCTACTGCTTGGAGGTAAGAGGTGACACAGTCACTGGTTGGTGGCACACGCGTGTTGTAGGTTGTACGCGGCCAAGCACACAAACAGGACGTTCATTCGCCATGGTCCCTTAGGCGCGGCTGAACGAAAAGTGATCACACACGGAGGTGATGCTTGAGACTATAATGCAGCAGGTGCAGGCCACGGGGCAGACCTAAAACAGGCTGCAAGATAAGGTAGAGGGACCGGAGGCACCAGAGGGAAGGCACAGGGCCTATTGTGACACCAAGAAATTATTCACCGCCCCCAACAATGCGGAACAGGCGCAGACCGAATGGTAAAGGGACTGGGGGGACCACAAAAGCACCTCCTGCCCCGGCAGTTACCCCAAGCAACGCGGTACCCGCGGTGCCATTAGAGGTCCAGGCTATCCCACCCATGCCCCCTCAGGGGGAAAGGCCAGTGGAGCTTCCAGAAGGCCAAGCCATAGTTCCTGTGCCTGTCACAAGGGGAAGGGGCGGGGGTAAACATACCAGCTCAGCCTGACATAGAAGCCAGCCTGGCGGCAGTACTGCCATGGCTGGAGACAGTGGGGAACTGGTCCCATGCTGTGGGGGCCTCCTCTGGGGAGGCGATTGAGAGGGCAAAGAAATTGTTGGCAGAACTGGGTGCAGGAAAACCAAAGGAGGCGCCGGCAGTACCGGCAGGGAACGCGATGCCCGCAACCCCGGTTCCCAGTGGCATAGTCGTCCCGTTGGGGGCAACACCCCCGGACACAAGACCAGCCCCCAGCGGCGAAGACAATCCGGTAACAAGCAGCAACGCGAAGGACCCGGAGGCACACATGAAGGCTGATGCGGCAGCACCAGCAGATACAAATGCGACTTTAGCTCTGCTGGGTGTGGCGAGATACGCTCAGGGAGGGAACATTTAGGGCGGCATCTGTCTACAGAGACTAAGGAAAAAATCTGGAAGGGGAAATATGTCAACATGTTTTCCCTCCTGATTGATGAGGAAGAGAGGGAGGAGGCCAGAAAAAACTAGGAATGGACACATCACAGGGAATGGGCCAAAATTCTACTGAAATATAGGGAGGAGGAGAGCCTAGCGAATTGGATCCAGGGTTTTTCCACCTACATGGCTGTGATGCTGGAACGTTTTCCAGAAATGGGGCCCGATATGGCAACCTATCAAAATAGGATCACCCTTGCTCATGCAACAAAGGGTGCAAGAAACAAGAATAACGAGGTACTATTAGGAAAGGCTAGATCCCCAGTTAACGTTAGCGCCATGATCCCTTGGTTAGAATGGTACAATTGCACTGAGGCAGCCAGGACGATCAGGGAAGGTTTTGTTGAAGGCTTCAGGATACCAGCACAAGGACACAGCGGGGTGAAACACTGTAAGAATCAGCTGTCTGTTAGGTCCAATATGGACGTAGCAAGGACAAAAATACAAAAGGAATTAAGCCTGGAGAGGGTGTCAGGACCATTTGAGGACGTCCCAATGGAGGATTTTGTATGCTCACCCCTAGGGGTGGTGCCAAAAAAGACTCCAGGCGAATTCAGATTGATCCACAACCTATCCGCACCGAGGGGCAGTTCAGTGAACGATGCCATCGCAGACACACTGTGTACCGTGAAATACGCATCTTTCGACCAGGCTGTGGACATGCTCAGAACATTAGGTCAGGGGGCTCTGCTAGCAAAGTCCGACATTGAGTCCGCTTTTTGGCTGCTGGCAGTCCACCCCGCCGATTTCCACCTGCTGGGCTTTCAGTTTCAGGGCAAGTACTATGTAGACAAGTGTATGCCAATGGGTTGCTCAGTGTCTTGTGAGTATTTTGAAAAGTTCAGCTCTTTTCTGGAGTGGACGTTCAGGAGGGACTCGGGACACCAGTGGGTGCTCCATTACTTGGATGACGTTCTGTTTCTGGGGGCTCCAGGTTCTGGGGAATGCGGGGCGGCGTTGGAAAGATTCTGTACCCTCATACAAGAGTTTGGGGTGCCTTTGGCCCCCGGTAAGCCAGTGGACTCAAGCACCACGATTGAATTCCTGGGTATTGAGCTGGATTCTGTGCAGTGGGTGTCTAGATTAGGGTCTTTGGGGCCGCTTTGGAACATTGCCTTAACATTACACTACACCAGTTGCAGCAAGTGGTAGGGCAGTTGAACTTTGCATTACACATTATCCCAATGGCGCGCCCTTTCTCCCGCTCCATCGCGCACGCCATGTCAGGCCTTAGGGAAAAACATCACCACACCAGACAGTCCAGCGAAGTCAGGCAGGATATGCGGATTTGGAAGGTATTCCTGCGTGATTTTAATGGCAGAGTGGTTTGGCCCGGCCCACCCGTGTCCAGCCCGGAATTGGGCATGATGACCGACGCTGCCGGCAGTAAAGGCTTCGGGGCTATTTTGGGGTGCGACTGGGTGGCGCAGCGCTGGCCGGACTGGTGGAGAAGTTCTGGGCTCACCAGTAACATAAGTTTCCTGGAGCTTTTCCCAATCCTGGTAGCACTGTGCGTCTGGGCGAATGCACTGAGGAACCAGTCAGTGATATTCTGGTCTGACAATATGGCGGTGGTGGAATGCATAAACAATCAAACTGCCAAATGCGGTATGTTGTTGCATCTGCTAAAAGAGATTGTGTTACATTGCATGAAGTTGAATGTCCTTTTTAGAGTCAAACATGTCCCGGGGATTCTGAACCATGCAGCTGACGCACTGTCTCGTTTTAAAATGCAGGCATTCAGGGCACACATCCCAGAGGCGGCGGTCCACCCTACACCTTTCCCAGAACAGCTTTGGCAACTTGGTGCCCCAGAGTATCGCACCTTGTGGCAGCGAGTCCTGCGCCAAAAAACAGGAGTGCCTACGAAGGGGTGTTTGGTTCTTTTTGTCTTTTTTTAGGGGAACAGTGGGAGCGCAAGTGACATGACCATGAGTCCGTGGTGGCATACCTTGCTTTCATGTGGGAGCAGGGGCGCACAGTGGCAGGGGCGAGGAGACATATTGCAGCCATATCATGTTTTGCAAGAATTAGTGGAAAAGGAGATCCCACAAAGAATTTTGTGGTATGTCAGGTGCTAAAGGGATGGCAGCGTTTACAGGGAGGGCAACCAGATGTCCGGAGACCCATAGGTTTAGAGAGATTAGAGAAGCTGGTGGGGGCACTACCAAGGGTTTGTGCTTCACCCAGTGAGACAGTCGTTTTTCAAGCTGCATTGTGCCTGGCATTTTACGGCACTTTCAGGGTAAGCGAACTGGTTGCGAAGAATAAGAGGGATTGGCCAGGTGGCCTTCAGGCAGGACACGTGAAAGTAGGGAAAGATTCGGTGCTCATCTCCATCTTTAAGTCAAAAATTGATCAGGAAGGTAGTGAGGACAGCGTAGTTTTACACAGGGCAGGGGACACGACATGCTGCCCGGTATACAGGTTATAGGCTTTCATGGCCCAGAGGGCTCAGGTCTCGGGAGGGCCTCTCTTGATACATGGAGACGGTTTAACATTCACAGTATTCCAGTTCAAGAAAGTCATGCTCCTGGCATTGAAAAATGCCGGGTTAGACAGCGCGGATTTCTGGACTCATTCATTCAGGATAGGGGCGGCCACTGAAGCAGCGGCAAGGGGGCTGGGTGGTGAACGTGTAAAGAGGATTGGTAGGTGGTCTTTCAACTGTTATAAGAGATATGTGCGGCTGCACATGCTCTAGCCCCGGCGTAACTATTATTTTCCTGAGCGCGACTTGCTGTGCCCTTGTCTTCCTGTGACTCAGTAACGGGGTGGTCTTGCACTAAAAGACAGTGATTTCGTGCAGTTGTAGTAGTCATGTGTTGCATGCCGGCGTGGCAAAGCATTTACCTTGGCTTCTCTTTTTTCCACATTACTTGCAGTTTCTTCATCCTGTGACTCAGGGGAGAGGCCTGCATCCACCACGCACAAACCAAAGGAGCGACCAGTAGAACATGGAGCAGCAGACTCCAGACGAACAGCGAATGTGGTGGCGCAAGTTCACTCTTTGCACCGAGAAAACCAAGAGATCTGGGTGGTAGGACATTCATATGTTTGCCCGTTTGAATAATTCCTTTACGGGATCTGTCAGGGATAGGGCACTTCAAATGGGGGCAAATGTGTCATTTTTTGGACAGGGCGGTTTGTGCGTTTGTCAATTCAGGGAACTGGTGAACCACGCTTTGAAAACAAGCACGGGACCACCGTCGATCTGGATCCTGCACCTAAGGGGCAATGACTTGGCACGACTAGGTAGAAGGGTGCTAGTGGAAGACCTGCTCACAGAGGTTATGTTATGTTATGTTATGTTATTTTTGACTTATATAGCGCACGGCTACTCAAAGAGTGTCCCGGCGCTTTATTGTAAACCTGTATCACAACATAACGGACAGAGAAAAACAAAAAAGTGGAAGGAAAACCCTAACTAACAATATAGCAGATATCTACAGGGTGAAAAGCCAAGTTTTAAGGCCCTTCCTGAACGCCAACAAATTGGAGGTACTGCGCAGTGTCACTGGCAAAGTATTCCACAGCTGCGGGGCCAGCAATCTGAAAGAACGACCTCCAATGCGTGCTCTTTTTATGCGAGGGACCACGGCAAGAAACAGAGATCCGGACCTCAAAGACCTTGCGGGATGATAAAAGGCTAGCCTTTTCTGAAGATATTTTGCTCCTGAAGCATATAGAGCTTTATGACCCAAGGTCAGGGCCTTGAAGACTATCCGCTTCCGGATAGGGAGCCAATGGAGCGACTGCAGGAGGCCCGAAACTCTAGCCCGGCCAGATAATCCAAAAATGGCCCGTGCTGCCGAGTTCTGGACCACCTGCAGTCGTTGTAACAGATACTCTGGCAGGCCGAGATAGAGGATATTCGAGTAATCCATTCTTGAACCAATTATGGCCTGAACCGTTATTCTCCTATGTTCCTCCGGTAGTATAGGAAGAAACTTACGGAGCATCCGGAGAAGCCCGAAACATGTGCCAGTGAGCCCTAGAATCTGGGAGCGCAGAGTCAGGTCACTATCTATCTTAATTCCCAGGTTCTTGGCTAACCGGGAGGAGCCTGCAGGAGGAAACATATTCGCAGGCCACCATTCCTGCCAGTCTGGGTCCGTTTTACAGCCAAAAAAGAGTACCTCCGATTTATCCGAGTTGCACTTGAGGCTGTTAAGCTGGAACCAATTGAAAACAGCCCCAAGGCAACCCTGGATACTCTCTCCATCAAAATCCGCTCCTTTCCGGCACGTAAAGAGGAGCTGGGTATCATCGGCATAGGAAACAATCTGGGCCCGAACGACTCCGCCAGTGCCGCCAGAGGGGTCATAAAGATGTTAAAAAGAGTCGGGCTCAGCACGGAGCCCTGAGGGACTCCGACACCCAATGACGGCATCACGGCGGAGCTAGAGGAGGCCCAGACCGTTTGTTGACGGCCGGCCAAGAAAGATCGAAACCAGCTGAACACCGTCCCCCTCAGACCGATCTCAAAAAGTCTGGCGAGGAGACCCTCATGGGGGGCGGTGTCAAAGGCCGCCGACAAATCGAGCATCACAAGCATCGCTTTGCCACCTGAATCCAGCACCTCCTTCACTGCCTCCGAAACTTCCAGAAGCGCTGTCTCGGTACTTAGGTTAGTGTGGAAGCCGGATTGAGTGGGGTGCAATAAATCATGAGATTCCAAATAATTGGAGAGCACCTTATGCGCGTGCTTCTCGAGAATCTTGGCAAAGGCGGGCAAAAGCGAAATAGGCCTGTAATTAGCCAACACCTCCGAATCCAGGCCGGGCTTTTTAAGTAGAGGGATATTCATCGCCTGCTTCCAGACCTGAGGAACCACCCCTTCACTAAGAGAGCGGTTCAAAATAGGATTCACGATGGGATTAATGACTTCAGCCATTTTAGCCAAAAATTTGGCCGGGCATGCGTCAAGAGGTGATCCTGATTTAAGGCAGGCCATCAGTTCCAAAGATGAGGATGCAGAAAGTGGAGGAAAGTCTGCCAGTGGTGGGGTGATTAGCAAGACAGTGTCCTCATTCGGTAATAGCTTGGTCCCACATGGTCCCTAGGTTTCAGTGGAGGGGGGGGGGGGCGAGTCAGTCAGGGCGTTGAATCACACGGTAAAGCGGCTCAACAATAAATTTGATAAGTTGGTCAGACCCCGAGATTAAGGACCATAGGACACAGGTACATCAGGGGGGAACAGTTTCTCCTACAGGACGGGGTGCACCTCTCGCATAAGGGGAATCATGCATTTATGGAAGCCATCATAGCTTGGGTGGAGAGCTTGAGGCGCAGTACGGGACCTTTCTAGTGAGTGAGGGGGAGGCCAGATAGTCGGTCAACTACGCTGGCCTGTGGAGCTAAGGTCAACATTGGTAAGACTAGTCTGCGGTCCTAGCGGTCAGCACCATGTAACTCCAGGGGTAGTGACAGCTAATAAGTAGGCTGTCAGGGTGTGGGGGCCGGGGGAGCCATCCTTCCCAGTGGGCCTGGGGCCACCCCCACACGCGCATGCGCATCAAGGTGCAGATATGTAGAAGTCTGCAGCCCCCCTAAGGGCGTACAAGGCACATGGCGTAGGGGAAGCCCAGGGGAAAGGATCCGTCCGTAGGAAAGGGGGGGGAGGCCGCGTCAGCAATGACGCGGCACTCCCCTGCGTCTCACCCAATCATGTCAGAGGTTTCCTCCCGTGTGGACCCGAAGCACTTCAGTGCTTCTGGGGCAACGCGCATCGTACGCCCAGGGAGTCCGGTCTGGACCGGATTGCCTGGGCGCTCCCCTTTATAAGGGGAAGCTGGGGAGCGGAACAGTCTCTTGTTCCTGCTGCCCACGTTGAGCACGTCATCAGGCCGGCTGCCGGCCCATTAACTTCTTTTTTGCCCACCCACCATCCCCTAAAGCAGAGTTTCATCTAAAGGCTTGTATCACATGCTATGGATAAGTGTTTGGTTTTTCTTTAACCACTTTTTTTTTAAGTAACAGAGTGTGTAATGTATATAATATGTAAATATAAGTGTGAAGTCGAATTTCTTTTACAAGCTAGAATTGTCGTATTTTAGTGTGTCTCTGGTCAGGCGGTAAGGTCAACATTGGTAAGCCTAGTCTGCGGTCCTAGCGGTCCGCACCATGTAACTACAGGGGTAGTGACAGCTGATAAGTAGGCTGTCGGGGTGCGGGGTTGGGGGAGTCATCCTTCCCAGTGGGCCTGGGGTCACCCCTGCATGTGCATGCGCATCAAGGCGCAGATATGCAGAAGTCTGCAGCCCCCCTAAGGGAGTACAAGGCACAGGGCGTAGGGGGGACCCGGGGGAAAGTATCTGTCCGATAAGCTGTACCCCCAGCGCAACCTTGCTCCGGGAGTAGTATTGGTAGTATCCTGGGACTGGGGGGTTGGGGCTGCCAGACATTGACTTTGCCGTAGGCTCTAGAGGGGACACGCAGAAAGTAAAGTCATGCATTACTATTTATGGTAGGAGTGCCTGCTGTATTAGGCTGTGTTAAGGTTAGCCCTTGGAACAACATATGTCTACCAATGAACTGCACTTTCTGCGTCATTTTCTGCAATGAAAAGTTTAAAAATGTGTGTTGTTAATTGTTAATAAATACGGCCTGGGCGGGGGGGGGGGGGGGTTTAGGGGGTTACACCCCCCTAATCCAAAACTTTATATAACAATCTTGGTGTGGTTTCCAATCCTGTGTGAATAGGGAAGGGAGGGAGGAGACATCCAGAAACCCCCAGAGTTGGTAGTTTGTAATGGGAATAGGGGACCTAGGTAAGTACCAGACCATATGTGGTAGGTGAGCAATACGCCTGCTTGGGTGTGCTTAGCAACAAGTCGATGTGGTCTCAGACTGCACCCACGGCATAGAATGCCCGTTGGGGTGCAAGTTGGCGACGTCCGGTGCCTTGCCAGTCACCCAAGGCTCCCTCCTTCGCTGCCATGTGTGCCCCCTACCCTCGATCAACAGTGCCATTGTGCACCGCAAGGCCGCGCCAGCCCCCAGCACACTAGCTCGCTCCTGAACCTTCTGCAATTTCTCTGCAGAGCTAAAAAGAAGCCCCCATGCTCCCTGGAATGTGGGGGGCGAATGCCGACACATGGGATGCTCTGCGGGGTGATGAGAAAACTTCTTCGCTGCCCAGGTGAGTCTTAATGATGATATGTACCACAAAACATAGAAATGTAAAAAAATCAGTTTTTAATAGTTTATGATACTGGAGGACTCCCTCTTTCTAAATGCACCCTGTGTATTAGCCAGCTAAGGGATCTGAGGTGCAGAAAGTTCAAATAGTGTACTCCGGATCACACAAGTGAAGGTGGAAGCCGGGTTGATGATCATGCTTCGGTAACAATATATTTGTAAGAAACATAGGTTAGTTATAGATTCCTTACCTTAGAATTACCCCCAGGCATCAGATAGGATCTGGAAAGTTTTTTGTCAGCAGTACCCCTGCGCGTCAAAAGGTTGCGTCGGTCGGCTCTGCGTTTGCCGTTGGCGTTGTGGTCGCCGGGATGAAGTCGTGGTAGCTACTTAGTCGCCGCCCTCGCGTGCTTACGTCAGTTCTGTACACGATTTTCCCCACCAGAAGCGCAGAGCCATCAAGATACTGACCACTGGTGCACAACACTAGGGCCCTGAAAGGAAATCCTTAACCCTAGAAGTCAGTTTGCAGAACAGGGAGGAAGAGTGGGGCGGTAAGGAATCTATAACGATTCTATGTTACTTACAGAAATATCGTTTCCGAAGGTAAGTAACTTGTTCATTTGAAAGAAACAGTTAGTTAAAGAATCCATACCTTAAATTAGATACCACAGCAATACCAGCCCCGGGGTGGGTCTGCAAACCAAGTTCACACCACAAAGTCCTGGAGAACAGAATGGACAAAGAAGCTGTCTCTCCCGACTTGGCTGTCCAGGCAGTAATGTCTTGTGAACGTGTGCAGCGATGCCCACATAGCTGCCTGACAGATGTCATTAAGGGGGACGCCACGTCCCAAAGAAGTGGTAAGTTGCCGTTGCCCTGGTGGAACGGGTGCGCAACCCCATTGGCGGCTCCTACTTTGCCAAGGAATAACAAGCTTTGATGGACAAAACAATCCATCTAGAAATGGTCCGTTTGTGCATGGCCCAACCTTTTGTGGCGCCCACATAGCCAAGAAAGAGCTGGTCATCCATATGGAATTGTTTTGTGTGATCCAAGTAAAAGGAAAGCGCACATTTTGGATCAAGACGGTGAATCCTCTCTTCTTCTTTGGAAGGATGTGGAGGCGGAAAGAAGGTGGGCAAAGTGATGGTCTGTCCAATATGGAAAGGAGCAACCACTTTGGGAAGGAAGGAAGGACGATTTCGAAGGACAACCTTGTCCGGATGAACAGTCAGAAAAGGAGGTTTAGAAGAAAGAGCTTGGAGCTCACTCACCCTGCGTGCATAGGTGATGGACACCAGAAAGGTAGTTTTCAAAGTCAGAAGCCTGAGAGGACAGTTATATAGCGGCTCGAAGGGAGCGCACATAAGATATGTAAGAACCAAATTCAAATCCCACTCGGGCTTTACGAAGGGAACAGGGAAAAAGATGAGTAATGAAATGAAAAGTAAATTTGTACAGCGCGGTTGCTGCCCTGAGGCGTCCAAGCGCTAACAGCAAATGAGGTTGCCTAAAAAAGAGAGAGTTGATGAGGAATTAGAGAGGTATGTTAAAAAGGAAAGTTTTCAGTTGTTTCCGAAAGGAGGACAGATTCGGGTTGGACCTAAGTTGAACGGGGAGTGCATTCCAAAGCTTGGCGGCATTATGTGCAAACATCCTGCCGCCCGTCCTTGCCTTTTTAATTCTTGGGGCTACCGCCATGAACGCCTTGCTGGAGCGAAGATTCCTGCTGGGTTGATACTGAGCAGTTAGATCACGAATGATGGCTGGTCCTGTGTCCCAGAAGGCTTGGTGCGATATACACATAGCCTTAAAGGCAATCCTTTGCCGTATCGGCAACCAGTGCAGACTGCTCAGTGCAGCTTTAGCTGACTGTCTACGCGGCAGCTGTAGTAATGTGCAGGCTGCACAGTTTTGCACTATTTGCAGCTTGCGCAATGTATATTCAGGGGCACCAAGATATAAAACATTGCTGAAGTCCAGGCGGGACTGAATCAGACCTTGAAAGGCCACCCGCTTTGCCTCCAAAGGCAGAAGAGGAAGTACTTTCCTCAAGATCCTGAGCAGACCGAAGCAGGTGGCAGAAAGTTTCGTGCCCTGAATGTTAAACGATAAAGTTTTATCCAACCAGACCCCCAGGCTTTTTATACTATCCTTGGGGGCTGGTGGGGTGCCTAGGCAAGGGGGCCACAAGGAATCAAAAGATGTGGGGTTCGTGGGACCCAGGAGCATCAGCTCTGTTTTGTTCCATTAAGTTTGAGGGAGGACAAGGTCATCCATCCCTTTACCTCCTCCAGGCACCTCCTCATCCCCACTGATGCTGGGCGGCCACCCTCCTGCGCCAGAGAGACCACTAGCTGAGTGTCATCCGCGTAAGAAATGATTTTAACACCAAACGGCCGGACAACCTCAGCCAGTGGTCTCATATAGATGTTAAAAAGCGCGGGGCTTAGGGAGGAACCCTGTGGGACTCCACACCTCAGTGGCCTGCTTGTAGATACTGTGTCTCCCTCAAAAATTTGAAAGGACCTGTTGCTTAAGAATGATTTGATACAGAGCCATGCTCCGCCTGTTATTCCGACATTCGAGAGGCGGCTCAGCAAGATATCATGGCTAACCGTATCGAATGCCGCACTTGGATCAAGGAGGATCACTGCCACTGATCCCCCTTGATCCAAGATCTTTCTGGTTTCCTCCGTGACTGCAAGCAGGGCAGTCTCCGTCCCATGTCTGGGGCGAAAGCCCATCTGGGTGGCATCCAACAGCTGGTTATTCTCGAGATATTCCACCAGATGGTTATTGATGTGCTTCTCGAGAATCTTGCTCACCCAGGGGAGCAGGGAGATTGGGCGGTAGCTGCTAAAGTCACGAGGGTCCAGATTAGATTTTTTTAGCAGAGCACGGACAAGGCAGGAGGGACGGTACTAGAAGTGATTGAGGCATTCAGGAGGTTCATGATGGTAGGGAACACGAACCGAGCTGCCAGCATCATAACTTCTGGAGGTGCAGGATCACTTGGCGACCCAGATTTCACCTGGCGGGCCAAGGAATCCAGAGAGTCAGGGTCTAACAATGGAAAGTGATCAAGGGTTGTCGACACTTGGGCTATAGTGTCCCCCAGGTTTATCTGTCCCTGAGCTGTGAGTTCTGGTGCGTTGGAGGGAAAAGAGGAGTGAATTTGGTTAACTTTGTGAAGGAAATATTCTGCCAAGTCATCAACCGGTCCCAGGATGCTTGTTTCCGGTCCATGGAAGACATGGCTAGGCAGTTCGGGCTGGACTGTTCCCATGAGGCACAGGGTCAGACTGATTTGCATGAAGCCATGTCTGAAATGGGGTGGCTGAGTGGGCTAAAGAATGGTGATGGATTAAACCCAGATTAGTTGACTGGGGGTGAGTGTTTGATTTGCTCAAACGCTCCGTCCATCATCCCCTTTTGTATCGCTAGGTCATAACATTGGGCTGAGGTTTTGCCCGAGTGCATGGCTGGAGAGGAAAGTTTAGTGAGTCTTTTTACTATTTTGAAAATCTCCTTAGGTTTGGATTTAGCTTGCAGAATTTTTTCCGAAAAATAGGTGGACTCTGGGTGGTGTTGGGCCTGATGGTTGCGAAGCGCAATGTGGCTAAACTGTGGGGGTCACCTGTAGTGCCCCGACTGAGAGATTGGTGCAATGATATGGATGACACAATGGTGGCGGAGAAGGCGGTGTTTGTCCGGAGGGGTTGCCCCAAGAAATGGGGTCAGATCTGGGGGGCATGGAACGTATACAGAGGAAACATCTGTGAACCACCGAGAGAGGAGTTGGATGAGGGGTTGTCAGATTAAGATTTAGCATGTGGCTGGGGAATGTGTGCTGCAGAGATCTGCAGCCTTGGTGGATGCCTGACTAGAGCAAGGGAGGGTGGAGCCGGGAGGGGCCATGAACTACGTCACTACTGTTATGATGATCTGATGATGGATACAAGTCTGTTTGCCCGCTGGGAACGCTCTGTGGTTTTAATCGACGACTGTGCTCTTGTTGTTTGGTGCTGTTTGGTTCTAAGGTTAAAAAGCAGACCTTTATGTCTACCGACAAAATTGGCGAAGTAATGATGCACGCTAGATATGATTGCCGCCGGGCCTCAGGGATGCCGGCTAAACTGCTGTGTAAACTTCCACATTCAAACTTGGTTGCTGAATTGATTGAGACCGGCCCCAGAGGTTGTAGGCATTCAACTATGTCTTGAATTAAGTGTGCAATAAAGGTCTTATAAAAATAAAAATAAAAATAAATAAAAAATAGGTGGACTGGGCAGATTTAACCCCAATCTTATATGATTTGATTGCTTCTCTACATTGGGATTTCTCCTCCAATGCGTATCCCATACGCCACCGTCTTTCTAATTTCCTACAGTGGCGTTTCTTTTCCCTGAGAGCCTCCGTATACCAAGGGGCGGTTTTTTGAGCGCGTTTTGGAATCAGTTTACGCAGGGGAAGGGTGGCCTCAAGGGAACATGCAATCCAATCTTCATATTCCTGATTGGCCACACATGGATCCCCGTTGTAAGAAGGCTGGGCACTCACGAGTTTGTTAGTCCAGGAGTCAACAGGTAGTCAGGTCCAGATTCTGGCGTTTCTTACAGTGATGCTAGGGAGAAGTGGCTTATAAGTAGTCCAGGTAAAAGGCACTAGTAAGTGGTCAGTCCAGGGAATGGCGATTGGTAACCCAACCGCCAACTCTGCACAGTTGCTAAATACTGGGTCCAATAAGTGACCCTTAATGTGGGTGGGTGCCTGGACTCGTTGGCTTAACTGTAATGCCGCTAAATCATCTGTCAGCGACACAGCAATGGGATCCAGGGTAGCGTCAAAATGAAAATTCAGATCGCCTAATACAGTATAATTCGAGGTGATTGTGACCCGGTCGGCTACAATGGATGGGAGAAGTTTATGAAATTGTTTAGAGGGTACCAGGGAGCGGTATGCAATAACACCTGAAAAACAGTTATTCGGGGAAAATTCTATGCTAAAACCTAGGCTCTCGCATTCTGGAATTGGTTCGGCGGTTACTCGGCAGTGATACTGATCTTTATAAATAATGGCTAGACCTCCTCCTCTCCCTTCAGAGCGGTCCTGCCGAGTAATTTGATAGCCTGAAGGAAGGGCTGTCACGATGTCTGGGTCCGAGTCTTTCGTAAGCCAGGTTTCTGTAAGGAAAACTGCATCTGGCATACGTTCTTCTAGCAGAAGAGCCAGTTCCATCCTATGTTTTGGTACAGATCTACAGTTTAACATAAACATATTATAGTCCCGTTTTGAGTCACACAGTTACATGGGTTTAAGGGTCTGTTGACACCCCGGGCAAATCATTGGTAACTCAATCGCATAGTATGAATGCGAACAGCCTTTCATTTCCGTTGGCCTTATACTCAGGAGGGCTTCTGCACTATAATGCCGACTATTTGGCGTCTGAGATATAGGGCGTATAGCCCTAGGCCCGGTCCCGGCACGGACGGGCTCAGACGGGCTTGCCTTTGGCGCGCCGCCGGCGCACCGCCGGCGCGCCCGCTGCGCCCGCCTGCTGCGCGGACGGGAGATCAACGTCTTTTTATCCATTGTGGAGGAGGGCGGGAGGCGTCCTACAACTGGAGCGCTACCCATTCCTCCCCCCAAAATGGCGGCCACCCTCTTTGCCTCCCGGTGTCAGCACCTCAGTCGGCTGCGCCGGTAGAGAAATTGGATGTAGGGAGCCTCGGTGCGACGCGAGTCTCACACCCAGAGGTCCGCGATATAAGGTAAATAAAACGAGCCAATAAAATATTTACAATTTTAAAAACAGTTTTACCATTCAATTTCAGCGCAAAGCGGGAGGGCTAGAGTGAAGAACCCCCGGCTTCCGCCTCAGGGGAGAAATAGGCAAGCCCTTAAGGAAGTGATTTACAGGGGACTTGAAAAGAGAAGGCTGATTGGGAAGCCTAAGAAAGGCTGGAATGACAGAGAGATAGCCTACTAGAGTGCCCAGAGCAGAGCCCTGCTGGGCCAGAGAAAGGAGGAACAAGAGAACCTCAGAAAGAGGGGGCGGAAAACAGGGATCCACAACCTTTGCTGTGCACCATTCCAGAAATTTGTTCCATCTGCAGGTGTATACCGTCTTAGTGGAGGGACGCCTGGCTGCCAAGATAACATCACAGACTTCAGGAGGAAGATCGAAAGCTGTCAACTGTCGCCGCTCAATCTCCACGCAAGGAGTGGAGGCTGGACATGATCGTGTGGAGGACCGTCCCCTGCTGCTGCGAAAGAAGATCCTCTGGAAGAGGCAGTCAGATCGGAGGATCGATGGCTATGTGCAATAGCTCGGGATACCAGACTCTTCATGCCTAATCCAGAGCCACAAGAATGACTAGGGGCTGGTCGCGCCTGACCTTCTTCAGGACTCTGGGCAGCAGTGGTATAGGCGGAAAGGCGGACAGAAAACCGCAACTCCACTTGCAACGAAAAGCGGCGCCAAGTGATGCCATCTTGGAAATTCCAACGCGCAGAATTGCTGACATTGCGCATTCTCTTCTGTGGCTTATAGATCTAACCAAGGCTCTCCCCACTGCTGAAAGTGACCTTGCACCACCTCAGAGTGAAGACGCCATTCGTGATCCATCATGCACCTTCAGCTGAGTTTGTCCACCCTGGCGTTTAGCGAACCTGCAGGTGTTGAACCACCAGGGATATGCCCTGATGTTCCAGCCATGTCCAGAGGCGGAGGGCTTCTTGACATAGGGTCCACGACCCCACCCCGCCTTTTTTGTTGCAGTACCACATGGCGATGGTGTTGTCCGTGAACACCTGCACTACTCTTCCCCGGACAGAGTGCAAGATGAATCAGCTTTAAGTGCAAGACGAATCGGCCAAAGCTCCACAAGGTTGATGTGGAGCCTGGACTCTGCCGGGGACCAGAGGCCTCTGATCTCCACCTCCCCCATGTGGCCGCCCCATCCCAGGAGTAATGCATCAGTCACCACTGTGAACTCTGGTTGGAGAAGGGAGAGGGATCTGCCGTCGACCCAATCCTGATTCGTTAGCCACCACGGCAATTGGTGTGCGGTGCCCTCCGAGATCTGGGTGCAATCGGACAGGTTCCCCATATGTTGTGCCCACTGGAACTTCAGATCCAACTGCAGAGCCCGCATATGCCATCTGGCATGGTCCACGAGCAGGATGCAAGAGGCCATCAGGCCCAGGAGCTGGAGGGTCATCCTGACGGAAACCCAGGATAGAGGCTGAAAGATCGGAATTATAGCCCAGAGATCCTGGACTCGCTGTTCAGGAGGATAGACCTGAAACTGTGTTGTGTCCAGAACCGCTTCTGAGAGGGAGTCAGGTGCGACTTCGGCAAGTTAATGGAGAACCCCTGAGAATGCAGGAGGCCGGCCTTAGTCTGGAGGTGGGAGACGACAGCCTGGGGCGCGCCCGGCTTCAACAGCAAGTCGTTAAGATAGGGGAAGACTGAAACCCCTGATCTGCGCAGATGAGCTGCGACAACGGCCATCACCTTCGTGAACATCTGAGGGGTGCTGGTGAACTGAAAATGCTCATCACCCACCGTGAACCGTAGTTAACGCCGGTGGACCGGCAGGACGGGGATGTGTAAATAGGCTTCCTGCAAGTCCAACGCTACTATCAAGTCTCCAGGGTCGAAGGCAGAAAGGACCTAAGCTAGCGTAAACATTTTTAACTTCTCCTTCCGGAGGAAGCGGTTGACGTTCCTGAGATCCATGATAGGACGCAGGCCTTTGTCCTTCTTGGGCACCAGAAAGTAGAGGGAGTAGCAACCACGACAGGAAATCGCTCGGGGGCCTCTCTTGGCCAAGAGAGCCATAACTTTCTGTTGGAGAAGGGCCAGATGATCCTCTGACATGAAATGGTACTGAGGTGGCATGGCTGGGGGGTAGTCTCGAAGGGGAGGGAGTAGCCCCTTTGGACTAATTGCAAAACCCACTTGTCCGACGTGATGGTGAGCCAGTGGGGGAGGTGATGGTGAATCCTGATTGCCACTGGCGATTGGTGGCCCTGGAAGTTTGGAGTAGGAGGGTTTGGAAGCTGCTGCAGAGGGGGGCAGAGGTGGACTGGCCCGCTCGCTGAACCCCAGACCCACGTCCCCGGCCGCACGGCTGCTGAACAGCATGCGCCAGCTTGTGGCCCTAGGTGGGACGTGGTGGGGCACCCCTTCCGAAACCATGAACGGGGCGAAAAGTAGACTGCGCAGGGTGAGTGTTTGAGAGGCCCAAGGACTTGGCTATAGCCCGTGAGTGCTTGAAGAGCTCTAGTGCGCTGTCTGCCTTGTCGCCGAACAGAATTGGCTTGGTAGTTTGGTCTGCCCTGTTCCCATGATGCACTGGGCCAGGGACAGACTAATTTGCATGTAGCCAGGTTCTGAGCTGGGATGGTTCAGTGAGCTAAAAAGACGGTGATGGATCAAGCCCTGATCTTTTGACTGGGTAGGAGTGTTCTGCTTAATTCAGATACTCTGTCCATCACCACCCCCCTTTTGAATTGTCGCCGAACAGGCAACGGCCATCAAAAAGCATGTCCATAAGGGTAGCTTGGACATCCCCAGAAAAGCCAGTCGATCTCAGCCAAGCGTAGCGTCGAAGGACTACCAACGTGGAAATCATCCTGCCTAGCGAGTCGGCGGTATCCAGTCCACAGCGAATGGTAAACTTTGCTGCGTCTCTTCCCTCAGCAACTGCACAGGAGATGATGGCCTGGGCCTCCTCCGAGCACTGTGGCAGCACTTGCGCAACTGTATCCCACATGGAGTGGGTGTAACGGCCCAACAGACATGGATGTTTCTCAACCGTATTCCCAGGCTGGAGGAAGAAAACTTCTTCTTCCCAAGATGGTCCAGCTTTTTGGATTCCCTATCAGGTGGTGCGTTAGGGAATGCGCCTTTGGATGTGGAGGCTTAGACATCAAGCTCTCGGGGGGGTATTGGGAGAGGAAAGTGGGGTCACCCAGAGCTGGGCGGTGGTGAAGGGCAATCATCCAAACCACAGGAGCCCCTGTGTTGGGCCTGGACCAGGTGCCCAAAAGGATGTCAGTGAGGGCGTCATTAAACGATAGCAGGGGCTCCGAAGAGCGCACTGCCAGCTGAAGCACCTCTGTCAGGAGGTTAGTCCTGACTGCCACCATAGGTAACTCGAGGTTGAGAGCTTTGGCCACCCTACGCAACACCATGGCATAAGACCCTCCCTCCTCCGTAGCCAAGGTAGGAGGAGATAACATGCTATGGTCAGGTGAGGTATCCAGACCACTGGCTTCCCTCAGTTCCTCTCTCCAGTCCGGTTCGTAACCTAGCTGGTCAGTCAAAGGGTCTCCAGACCCCTTCTAGTCCTCCTCACCCTCCTCTGGCTGCCAATCTGGGCTCAAAGAGCTAGGGTAGAACAGGGGCACAAAAGTACCCGTCGGCGCCGGATCCGGTATTGGTCGATGCCTGTGTGTCTACACCGGCAGGAGAAACAACTGGCGTCAGCTGCATGCGTGGTGCCGGTGAAATCGGTGCCGGGATGGTGTAATCAGGTTGACCGGCGCAGATTCCAGATCCAGGCCTGCATCCAAGGGGTCCTGCGGTGCCGGGGCCGAAGCCCAAAGATGGCATGCATCGCTTCGTACAAGCTACGAAGCTGGGCAGAGGTTGCTCCGGGTCCCGGGAAGGGAGGAAAACTCGGAGTTGACCCTTGGGGCTCCGCACGCGGAGCCACGGGAGGGGCACCACCCGCATCCCTCGTCGCATGGCCGACTGATGGGGAGAAGTCAAAGAGAGACACTGCTTCTTTAACTTCTTCTTATGCTTCAACTTACCTGACAACTTTGAAGAAGACTGGTGGTGGTGGCTCAGTGACCGGTCCCTCTAACTCCCACACGACCGGGACCTGAAAGGCGTGGAGCCGACTGCCGGGCTTCGAGAAGCTTTCGAGACAGCTCTCGCAAAGACTACAAATTCATGGTCCGGCAGTCAGAGCACGACTTGGGGTCGTGGTCGCGCTCCAGGCAAAACAGGCACACGCAGTGCAGATCCGTCACCAACATCAACTGGCTGCAGGTACCACAAGCCTTGAAACTGTGCACCAGGAGTCAAAGACTCAAAATCGAAATCGACGAAAGTCGGCAAAAAGTAAATCGAAAAATGACTAGAGTTGCCGCTCTCTCTGGATCTGCGCTGGCTGACGCGGAAAAAGAAAGAACTGCCATCAGCGCGTGAGAGTGGCATCTAAATAGCTATCGCAACATCATCCCGGCGACCATGAAGCCAACAACAAACCCGGAGCTGACCGACGCCACCTTTCGACATGCAGGGGTACTGCTGACGAAAAACTTTCCGGATCCAGTCTGACCCCTGGAGGTAATTCTAAGGTAAAGAATCTATAGACTCTGTTTCTTTTACATCTTTATTTTACCTCCTGAGATTCATATTCAAAAAAACTTTCATGCAATACTCTTTGGATTTATAACTAAATGGCAAAGGCTAACACCACATGGAGCTGAAAAGGAATGCAGACCTAATCATAAATCCCTTCAAACTTTTTGTTGTCTATATTGTTCTTTTTATGACAATAGAATCTCATTTAACCAGGACTGCTGTTCCACTGTCACACTCCCTATGTTTGCTTCGATCTCGCTCGACCGGACCATTAAGCTAATTTCCTTGGTTAAGTTTGGATCCCCCTTAGATCATTGCCCTCCCAAAATCTTAGATCTGGTCCCTGAAATCACGGCATCTGCTCTACGGTCTATTTTTAACCTTATGATTTCATCCAGAATTTTCCCCATTGATTGGAAAAGAGCCTCTATACTGCCACTCCTAAAAAAGCCAAACCTGGACCCTGGGGATCCCTCCAGTTATAGACCGATCTCCAGGTTACCATGTCCGGCCAAAATTATTGAAAGATACTTAAATAAGGAATTATCTGCTTTCCTCGCAGAAGGCGATATTCTCGATTACTCGCAATTTGGTTTACGGACCCATCACAGCACTGAGTTGGTCTTAATCACAGCCAGGGAGTAATTGAGACAAACCCCGGATAGAGGTGGAAGTGCTGCTCTTATCTTTTTGGATCTCTCGGAGGCATTCGACAAGGTCAACCACGGTGTGTTGGTTGAACGTCTAATGTCGCTAGGAATCAGGGATAAAGCACTTTTGTTACTTGGATCCTTTTTATCTAATAGGACACAATCAGTAGCCCTGACCCTTTTGTCTCCTCGATTTTACTCTCCCTTGCGGAGTGCCTCAGGGCACTTTGTTCAGCCCCACTCTTTTTAACTTATATGTTACCCGACTGGCCACACTGATTGGAACCTTCAAATTCTCCCTGGTGTCTTATGCAGACGACACATAAATCATTGTGTCAGTCAACAGTCCATCCTCAGACACTGTGTCCCGTTTTTAAAATGGATGCAGACAAACTGCCTCAAATTGAACACTTCAAAAACGGAAGTCATGCTCTTTGGTACTACACCTATGGTCTGGTCTGACAGCTGGTGGCCTAGTCATATGGGCTCTCTCCCAACACCGGCTGACTAAGTTAAGAACCTTGGAGTACTGTTCGACTCCAAGCTCTCCTTTAAATCCCAGATCAACAAAACCACATCAACCTGTTTCTTTATCATTAAAATCCTTAAAAAAGTACTTCCGCTCATTCCCCTTGAGCTGAGGAAAACAGTGGTGAGCCTTGATTTGCTCAAGACTGGACTACTGCAAGGCTTTTCTGACCAGTGCACATAAACGTAGTGTCCATAAACTGCAAACTACCCAGAATGCTGCCGCAAGAGCCCTGCTTGGGCTCACTTTTTTTGACTCAGCTTCCAAGGCCCTCGCAGAGCTGCACTGGCTGCCTGTCATTAAGCAAATCCAGTTTAAGGCCCTGTGCAGTGGCGGTGCGTCCATTGGGGGCGCTGGGGCGTTGCCCCACTAATGCCACATGGCCCCATTGCAGTAATATAATAACTCTCAAAGCGGGCTATCTCATGCTCAACGACGACCGAGGCAATCGGCCCTTGAAGGGGGTCGGGCAGCATTCAAGCTAGGGTTTAAGTGACAGCAACGCGCACTAAGCACAGCTGCTGCAATAGTGCGCATGTTCGATTTTGGGCTGGTCATTTTTATGATCAGCCCAATCATGCGCACTACAGACACCTAAAGTAGAAGAGCGAGGGGGGACCCGAGAGGCCGAGGGTTGCTTCATGCAGCAACCCCCAGACTCCTAATGGGCGGGCCGGATTCCTGCTCTAGCCAATCCAGGCGCTGCTAATGCAGCGCCTGGATTGGCTGAGACACCGCGCAGCCAGGGCCTAGAGGCATAAAGCACTGGGTGCCGCCGTCTGTCAGAGTGGCATAGGCATTTTTTGCGGGGTCCTTGCCCTTATCCTGACCAGAACCATCACCCGGCTGCAGAACCGTACCTTTCAGGGGAGCCATGCAGGGGAAAAGAAGATCAAGATGCAGCAGTTCGGTTCGTGAAGATCGGCTCCGAAGCCGCCACCTGGCATCCCGGAGCTTCAGCAAGAGGCTACATCTCTGCAGAAACCACCAGCTCCTCATCAGGTAAAATGGGCTCAGTTAAAAAAAAAGTTAATCTACAAATCTGCGAGAATCACTTCTCAATACTCCAAGTCCATGTCAAATTCCTCTCCCTCCCGCCGTTTTTCTACAGGTACCCGGCTGAACCTTTCTTTTCTTGCTCTCCCGGACCAGGCGCCATGCTGAAGCTCGTAGGATTCAGCGGGTCACTTAGCCCAACCAGAAAACCACATACTGTAATTATTATTTCAGGTATTGGCCACTATTTATAATCTTGGAGGGGCTGGAGATTTAAAAAAAAGGTGAGAGATGTGCAGCGATTACCTGCTTTAAAGGCAATCTGATGCAAGCTGTTGCAGTATTCGCTGCGATTCAAACTACTTAAAAATGCATTTAAGGGTGGCGGATCTTTCTGTCAACTGGAAGCACGACATCTCGGGTATTGTGTGAATTTCTTTACAGGATTGATTGTCCTATGGCTTCCTGATTGCAGGTTGCTCTGGTTGTTTCCGCTGGGTCAGTATAGGTTCGGAGATATATGTTCCATTCTGATCTGACTACTGGCGTCCAGAAACTGGTGGTGTGAACTTGTGATTAGAATCTCCAAGCAAGGCATAATGTGTACTAATTACACTCAGCTGAATGGTACCCAATGGGGCTTTGTGAAGCTCTTTCTGGAACTAGAAAGTGGCCTGTGTTTCTTAAGAAGTGCACGTGATCCGAGTGTTTTGTTCTAACATTGAAGTTGTCCAGTTTTGTAGATCCACAAAATGAAGTTGTTTTTGAATGCTGGGGTTGAGACTGAGGGGTGGGGAATGGAGTTGGGATACGTGCACTTGGAAATGGTGTGTACACTGAGCAAATGTACCGTTGTTGTCAATCCTATGACAAAGCACTGGTTTGCTGTTGCATCACTCACTCAGAGTCGACATGGTGGGGTGGCTCAGTGAGTAAAACACTTGATGTTGAAATAACACAGCCCACTCATCCTCCTACGGTCGGTAAACTGGCTGTCATTAAATTAAATACTAGTTACGTCTCATGCGGAAACGGATGCATTTGTCCAGGTGGCCTGGGTAGAATGTGCAAAAGGAAGAGGTAGAATTCAGCACTTGGGGAATGGAAGGGGTGGAATGATGACACTCCCACGGTTTTTATATGTTTTGGAGAACACTCCATTTGTTGTGCCATTAAAATACTTCAAGATGATAGCGGCGACTGTTTCCGGTTTGCTCTGGGGACACAAGCCAGCGTGCATAGAACAGGGAAAATTGGTAAGGGGTTGGTACGATGGCGGAATAGCTCTTCCGGATATACAGTGCTACTACTGGGCGGCCCACTTAAAAATAATCAACCAGTGGATACATACGCCCCAGACGAAGCCAGCGTTTCAGGCGGACAGACAGGGGTTGGGTGAAGCAGGTATTATGTCTGTGTTGTACGATAAAAGTAGACCATCCTCCCTCATTGGCCCCACGGCGCACACGGTCCATATATGGTATGCGGCGCAGGTACGACTAAAATGCAAGGGCTTCACCCAGATGACACAGCTCTGGTCTGCACTGCCGCTTGGAAGGCTTAGAAACAGCAAGGGATTCCGGCCATGGGACCTGATAGGTATTTCCACAGTGGGCGATCTATGGAAGAGAGGTGAAATGGTCTGGTTCGAGCAGCTTAAGATCCAATATGAACTAGCTCCCACTGAAATGTTTAGTTACCTGCAAATTAGACATGCATTACTCTCAGTTCTCTTGCTCGGTACCGACATACCGGAGGCCACCCCCTTGGAGGACAGGCTTCTGACTGAACATATGCCCAAAAAGGCTACCTCCTTCACTTATCGGAAGCTAATCAATAACATGCCGGACCCGATGCTGACACTTAGACGCAAGTGGTCCATTGACGTGGGGGATATCGACGATGCAGATTGGCAGACAGCACTGTCGTCCCCGCGAGAAGTAGCCATGCCATCAAGGCTTCGTTTAGTGCACTAAAGATACTTCACCGTACCTATTATAGTAGGGTGGCACTCTATATCTATACAATAGGGAGGGCTACACATCAGTTTTGCAAAAGGGATTGCCGGGGGAGGGGACCTTTTTTCACACCATATGGCAATGTCCCCAACTCACAACCTATTGGGTCCAGGTGATGCGAACCATGTCACAGGTTGTGGGGGTGTCACTTGTACCGGAACTGAGGTGTTGGCTCCTGAATTTGTGGGAACCAAATGATCTTTCCCATTTAGCTCAAGATTGGGTTACGCTGGGGATAATGTTTGTCAAACTGAATGTTGCCAGGAAATGGGGATCCGAGGAGTTACCAGCATTTACAGACTGGTGCAAAGATATGGATAAGGCTATAATGGCGGTACAGGCGGTATACACACACCGTGGATGCCCTCGCAAATGGGAGAAGGTGTGTGGAGCACGGAACAAGTTCAGGGGCTATCTTTGTGACCCGCCCATGCAAGACATGGACGATGTGTCCGAGTAGGGGGGAGGACGGGGTGGTGGAGTTACACAATATGCCAGCAGTGTCGACTGGAAAATGTCGTGTGTTAGCAATGTGTGTAATGTCGCCAGCATTTGTTATGATACACAGTGTTAAATGTAGATGCCATGTGATTTTACTATGCCCTGATTTTCTTTTATCAATAAAATGTTCTAAAAAAAAATGAACACAACCTACTTCAGGTCAGGAAACATCTTAAAACATGGCTTTATTAATGGTCTTCCTCCAATGAATACCGCCTAGTGTAGTTAGAGCCTAGATACCTTTGGGTCCTGTTGTGCTTTATAAATATATCACATCATTTAATTCCATTTCATTTACTGGAAGATTATTAATTACTACCAAGCTGGACTAATTCTATGAATTTTACACAGATGTTCCAGTTCACAAGATTGAAGGCATGCAGTTACTCAAAAATAACATAAGTTTGTTAATATACGTAGTTGTTCTTTACAGTAATCATAAGAGGAAGAAATGTTTTCAAGGTATGGCACCAGTACAACACTAGGAATGAGTCAAACCCTATGCCCCAGACTACATACTCCATTCTACAGAAGCCTTGGGTGATCCAATTGACAGATGTGTGGGCATGGCAACAAAAAAGGTTACGTGCTTTGTGCCAAAACCAGATTTCCTTGTATATCTGTATCCACCTCAATTACAATCTCTTATCTTTCAGGTAGAAATGAAAGCATGACTGCTCTCCAAAATATGAAACTTATACATGAAATTGTTGTTTTGAAAGTTAAATAACTTTGCTTGCTGTATCATGCAATATAGAAGTGTAAAGTATAAAATAGTAAAATTAGAAGATGACTGAAAACAAATACAAATTGTAAAACAGTTCTGCCAGAAAATTTTTGAAGCGTATGCAGACAAGTTTAGCATTTTTGTCTCTTTTTGCATGTTATCTGTTTAAAAATAATGCATATTTTTGAAGGAAGATAATTGATAGATAGGATAAAAAATATGGAGTAGCACAACGAAACAAACGATACACAATACTTACCATTGCAGTCCTAGACTTGATGAACCAGTCAAATCTGAACTGAGGGGCATTCCGAACACACTGCCTCAGTTCTTCGTACACATTTTCTTTGTCAAAGCCCATTTTATGTAACATACAGATGAGGAACCTATCTTCTTCCTCTGTGTAGTTTTTGCCTTTATTTGTACCATACTGAATGCGAAGCTGATGAAAAGGTGCTTTATACCTTGCAATCTGAAAGAAGAGAAATTATTTTTTATACATTGGGCACTTTTACAAAGGTTAAAAAAATAAGGTAAAACATAACCTGCTATCTTTTTTTCAGGTGCATTATATAAAACTGTACAAAGATATATATTTAATTGTGTGTTACGTGCTGATACAGTTCTTTCTTTGAGGTGCACATGTTGTAGCACCCAGAGCTTTCTGTTTTACAACTAAACGAGTGTTCTATAAACATATACAAATTACTGCTGTGGTTAATCTTGTGCATGATAATGATTATGTACTCAAAATTTCACGTGAAATTTCTGTTAAGCTGCTGGGCTCAGCAGAGTCTTATTTAACCTGACTGGGAGCTGACTGTCGGAGGTATGTGCGACTCCCTCTCGAAGCCGCATTTGATCTGCACCATACGGAGCATGGATGAGCGCGTAGCGACGGCAAAACTAGAAGTACTGAGAAAGGGGCGTCCCAGCAAGGAGAAACAATTTCACGAAATGATGTAATAATAAAAGAAAATTCAATTAGCCTGCATTGTTGTTTATTCACAATGTAGGTATCTTCAAGTTATTATACATTTGAGTACAAAATCACAAATATTTCATAGTGCCCCGGGGGGGGGGGAAGGGGAGTGATAAGGTGTAAGGAAGTGTGGGTATAGGATGGTGGCAATGTAAAAAACGGCCAAGCGGCCTCACTGTACTGTTATATCAAAGTTCAATGGTGGACACAACGAAAGACCTGGGTTCAATACATCAATCCAAATTAATCATGCTCCACATGTAAAATGAATGTTCAAATCATGGGGTGAAGCTGAAAGAACATATTGGCTGTCGACGTTTCGACCCTCTATTGTTTGCAGGTATTAGTGGGAACCTTGCGTCGGGGTCTTCATCAGGACGGGGGTAGGGGCAGGCAACCGGAGGTTGCTCGTCTCCAAGATGGAGGAGGATGAGGACGCTCTCAACTGGAAGATTTTCTCAAGGTCATAAAATGTTAGTGTATGACGTCCTACAGATAGTAAATGATGCGATGTAAGCGTATTAATTATGCCGGGGGTCCGGTCACTCGCAGCGGTCCCGCCGTGTGTGGACAAGTGGTCATATGAATCCACAGTCGTGAACAGAATCAATCCGTACCAAATCCGTACCGAAGCCGCCTCGCGCTGAAGAACTGGAAGGCATCCAAAATTGGGTGAAGCCTCGGACCTTGGCCGGAGGAAAGCATTCACTTACTGGTGGTTACTGGTGCTTGGCAGGAAGTAGTTTGGGATGGCATGAAGAAAGCAGCGAACTAGAGATACACGATCCGGTGAACAGCGTTTACAACGCAACTTTTACAACGAACTACCTTTACAACGCAAGTCGTTACAACGACTTGCGCTGGGGGGCGCTCTAGGATAGGGAATAGTTTAATTTACTATCCAACACCTTCCCTACAATCCACGGGGACTGGAGTTGGAATAATAAATTAAACTATTCACTATCCAGCGCACCCCAACGCAAGTCGTTGTAACGACTTACGTTGTAAAAGTTGCGTGGTAAAGGCATGCGTTGTAAAAGCATGCGTGCTAACGACATACATCCCAAGATCCAGCGGAGCACTGGAGTTTGAAAAGAGGTGAGGTAACTATCGGGCACAGGATGTAGACTGTGTTCCAGGTCTGAAGCCATTTATATAGGGTAGATATAAGAAGTTCTTTCATAGTGAATTGGAAGCTGAAGGAAAGTTCCGAACCATTCCGGAGGTTAAAAAAGGTTCCGGAACTTTCGGGAAGGTGTTTCTAAGAATGATCATACAGACATTAACAATCTCCCATTGCCATTTAAATACTCATCTTTCTTAAGTACATGGCCTTCTGGACTTTTGAACAGATCTCCAGTATTTGGGTGGCCATGGAGTGGCTGGGGCACCACACATCACGGTTAAGGTAGCCATCTTCGAGCAGCACGAGAATGCTTTGTGTTTGTGCGAAGAAACAACACTGGGTGTGGGCTTCCCACAGTAAGGCCAAGCCTCATCAAAGCAACAAAACAACCAGAAAGCCAATACTGTAACCTCTATTTAGCTAAAGTAACCTACGCGCAAAGAATTAAACTGAGTGCGGGGCAGTGACACAGATCACAGATTAAATCTCTTTTATTTTTAGATTTCTGCGAAAAGTTAGTTGGTTCAAAGTTCACCAAGAATGTTTGCACAATTTAGAACACAAACAATACAGGGAGCAATATTCATAAAAATGACATTTTCTTAAAACAAACATTGATAACACAACAATTAGTGAAAATACCTACTATCATACTAAGTTGATCAACATTTACAACCATAACTCACTCTCTCATACACACCATACACTCCAGACTTATTATACAAATCGTAATGTCACAAACTAGTTAATTAAATAGAAATGAATAAGGAACAAAGGGGGGAACACCATAGAAAAAAGCTCTTGGAAAAGTGAATCAGCTTCTTTTGAGAAATTACACGAAGAATAATTTATTTTTTGCAGTCTTATGGTGTTGTAGAATGGTCCAAAGCTGATTCACTTTTCCAAGAGCTTTTTTCTATGGTGTTCCCCCCCTTTGTTCCTTATTCATTTCAATTTAATTAACTAGTTTGTGACATTACGATTCGTATAATAAGTCTGGAGTGTATGGTGTGTATGAGAGAGTGAGTTATGGTTGTAAATGTTGATCAACTTAGTATGATAGTAGGTATTTTCACTAATTGTTGTGTTATCAATGTTTGTTTTAAGAAAATGTCATTTTTATGAATATTGCTCCCTGTATTGTTTGTGTTCTAAATTGTGCAAAAATTCTTGGTAAACTTTGAACCAACTAACGTTTTGCAAAAATCTAAAAATAAAAGAGATTTAATCTGTGATATGTGTCACTGCCCCGCACTCAGTTTAATCCTTTGCGCGTAGGTTACTTTAGCTAAATAGAGGTTACAGTATTGGCTTTCTGGTTGTTTTGTTGTGTTTGTGCGAAGCAGCACAACTCTTTCCTTCGCAAATGTATTTGTTTGGCTATACTGATTTCCTGAGACTATATATTGATTTATGCCTCAGCCTTCAGGTCACACAAATTCTTCCATGTCCAACATACATAGTTTTGGGTTTTCCATTTTCTATAGTTGTGAGACTGTTTGAGCTGTATTCCTTATTGTTTAAATGTCAGAGTCGTTTGTAATATAGGACCGTATTCATTAACCAGGACCATTACAGAGTATATACAGTTTATCATCATTTTGCAATAGTGACAAGAATATGTGCATTGCTTTCTACTTAACAATAAGGACTATTCTGGTTATTATTATGTGCTATTTGGGGGCATGGCTTTGGAGTCTCTGGAGATGGCCGCGGATCAGGAGAGCTCCATTGCGACGTGAGGCACCGGACGACCTCCAGGCTGCCTTACTTCACCGTTGGGCTCCAAACTGCACACACAGGGGTCGGAACTCTGGCTCCACCGTTTTCCAAGTCTGCAAAACAACAGGGTGAGCGCCAAGGATACAAATTTGACTCTTCTCCTCAGCCGCGGATTGCAACGTATTTGCAGCCGCCATTTTGTATTTTCTGCCGTTTACTTTATCTTACTGCCTGGATGCCTCCGATTCCTTTTTCCTCACAACAAAATGCTCATATGGCAGTTTTACAGCGTTTTCTAAACAACCTGATCTATTACTGGCTGTATTAACGTGCACTAACAATTATTGGGCATAGAATATGTAGTTATTACTTTTTCCTCAACAGCCCATGTCTTGTGCCTTTTACAGTCACCTCTGAAGTCTGCCTTTTGAAGGGGTCTCTCTTTCCCAATAATCCATGGCGAAACCACGATCTATTCTTAGTACTGCTCAACCTAATAACTTTACGTCATTGGAGGAATATAATCCCTTCAGTGTTTTACAAGATAATATGGAAGATGTGATTTCTGGTCCTTCTGTAACAAATGGCCCTGCACCCAATACACCTCACTCCATCTCCAAACCAGGTTCTAAAATACCCTCCGCTCCAAGTGCTACACCAGGCAAACGAATCAAGAAGGACTCACCTTCTCCCACTGCACCTTCTTATTCAATTTCCATGAAGTTACTTCTCTAGGAAATTTGTGCTCTTAAACCCCTCATGGAAGAAACTAATATCCGCCTGCAGAATCTTTAAGATAATTGGGTGCATACTGAGCAAAAAGTTGAGCATTTAGAGAGACAAATTGACTGTTCAAGTTGTCACTGACCAGGTTCCTTCCATGCATAAAGAGATAGATAGTCCTTAATCAACAGATAGAAAATTTGGGAAACCGCAATAGGCGTAATAATTTAAGCATTTATGGTCTTACGGAAGGTCTCGAAGGCTCAAATCCTCTCTTTTTTCCAATCCTATCTGCCAACTCTTCTTGGTTTTTCTGATTCTCCACCATTGAATATTCAATGAGCACACCGGTTGGGTCAAGGTCCTCGCTTTTCATCTTCTTCAACGAAACCTAGAGGAGTTATTTTATATTTTGTGGAATACACCGACCGGCAAGCAGAAAGGGAACATTTCTTGGAATGGCTCTAATCTTTTCTTCGCTCAAGACTATGCCAAAGTGACTGCGGATCGTCTGAAGCAGTTCCTAGACATAAGACCTGCCCGTCGCAATTTGAATGCTAGATATGGCTTATTCCAACCTTGCCTTTTCAAGGTGACTTACGACAACAAAACAACAAATTATGAGGATCCTGCTTGTCTTCAACATTTTTTGGACACTTGCGGAGGCAACTCTATGGACATTCCTCAATCTTCAATGGATTGACTGTTTCATTAATGAGTGACGTTGCTTGTATTTCTCTGTCTTCCGAATGTATCTTTTGTTGCTCCGCTATGTCTTTGTTGATAACTTCTTTATTTTCTCCAACAGGTGCGGTTTTGTGATCCCTTGATCTATGTTTCCCTCAACATACCTGGATGGTGTCCCCCCTTAGAGTCGTCGCTCTGGAGTTTCTCGTTTTGATGTGCAATCTCCCCTTTGTGGCTTCACCAACACTGCTTTTACTGTATGTTCGTGGTATGCCTTTTCGTTACCCCCGTTCATTATCAATTGTTTGACTTGTATTGTTTTCTGTTCTCTGTTATTTTCTCCCTTATTCCCTATCTTTTTGTCATCTTCTCCTTTTTCTTCATCTCCCTAATTTTCTGTCTTCTTTCAATCACTGGTCTTTCTTGTATTTCTTTAATTCATTCTATTTTATATCTCATTTTCATTCCTTTTCCTGCTTCATAATTATCTTTTTCTATATTCATCTTTTCTCTAGGACACTTCTTCCAGTTAATTATTTGCATGTGATGTAACATTATATCTACTTATTTATGAATGTTCATATCATAGTCTAAAGATTTAATATATATATATATAGATGTCGTTAAAAATTATATCTTGGAATGTTAAAGGTTTGGGCTGTCCATCAGCGAGTTTTACTACATGTTACAGGTTTAAAAGGGATGTTGCTTTATTGCAAGAAATTCATGTAACAGATACTGAGATAACCAAATTACTTCGCCACTGGGTAGGTCATGTACTTGCATCACTGGGTTCAGGGAAACGTAATGGTGTTGCTATTCTCTGCCATAAACGTTTGGATGTCCAACTCATACGTCAAGGTAATGATTCTGAAGGAAGATGGGTTTCAGTATCTTTATTGATTAACAAGATTCCTTTAACCATTTTTAATGTATACCCTCCCACTAACCAAGATAAATTGTTCTGGCCCCAAATCCTTTCCTCTTTGATGCAATATACTGATGATTATTTAATCCTTGGTGGTGATTGTAACATGATTATGGATCCTTTTATAGATAGAAGATCTAATTCTAGATTTGCATCTTCCCCCATGCACACTCAATTTACCTCCACTAAATCTCAAAGGTCTCTTGTAGACTCCTGGAGACTTGGTCATCCTACATTACAAGAATAAACTTATTATTCACCTGATCATTCTTCTCAATCCCGGATAGATTATATCTTTATTTCCAAAGCCCTAACCCAACATATTTCACAATCTGATATAGGCTCTATTTTAATCTATGATCACGCCCCAGTTTCCTTAAGTTTGGATTCAATCAATCAATCAATCAATCAGTCATTTGTTAAGCGCACTACATACCCGCGAGGGTCTCAAGGCGCTGGGGGAGGGAGGTGGGGGCCGCTACTGTTTGAACAGCCAGGTCTTTAGTATCCTCCCGAAGGTCAGCAGGTCTTGGCTCTGTTGTAGGCTCAGTGGGAGGGTGTTCCATGTCTTGGCCGCGAGGTGGGAGAAGGATCTCCAGCTGGTGGTTGTTCTTCGGATGCGCGAGACGGTGGCGAGTGAGAGGTCAGAGGAGCGTAGCTGGCGGTTGGGGGTGTAGAAGGAGAGCCGTCTGTTGAGGTAGGCTGGGCCGGTCTTGTGGAGTGCCTTGGATGAGGAGCTTGAAGGATATCCTCTTGTTGACGGGGAGCCAGTGTAGGTTTATCAGGTGGGGGGTGATGTGGCCCTGTCGTGGTACATCGAGGATCAGTTGTGCCAAGGTATTTTGGAAGCGTTGAAGTCGATTGATGAGTTTGGTTGGGGCTCCAGCGTAGAGGGCATTTCCGTAGTCGAGTCTGCTGCTGACGAGGGCCTGGGTGACTGTCTTTCTTGTATCTGTCAGGATCCATCTGTAGATCTTGCGGAGCATGCAGAGGGTGTTGAAGCAGGAGGAGGAGACGGTGTTGACTTGCTTGGTCATTGAGAGCGTTGAGTCGAGGGTGATTCCCAGGTTGCATGCGTGGTCGGTGGGGGTCGGGGCTGCCCCCAGTGCCGTTGGCCACCAGGAGTTATCCCAGGCTGACGGGTTGGAGCCGAGGATGAGGACCTCCATCTTGTCTGAGTTCAGCTTCAGACGACTGATCTTCATCCAGTCGGCAACGACCTTCATTCCTTCATGGATGTTGGCTTTGGCGGTGATGGGGTCCTTGGTGAGGGAGAGGATCAGTTGAGTGTCGTCGGCGTAGGAGATTATGTTGAGGTCGTGCTGTCGGACGACGTGTACGAGCGGGGCCATGTGAATGTTGAACAGTGTTGGGCTGAGGGAGGATTTGCTCTCCCCAATCAAGGGTACAAAGCGATTAAGATTCAATAATTCTCTCCTATTAGATTCTAAATTTACATCAGCCTTTCTTGATTTTGCAACCATATTTTTTACAGAAGTGTAGTCCACTCAGTCATCTCCTCAGGTTTGAGATACCTTTAAAGCTGCCCCTAGAGACTTAATTATTTCGTTCGTAGTCCAAAAATGACGGGCATCTTCTCATTCCATCCAGTTACTTAGAACACAATTTAAAAAATTGGAACAATCTTATTTCTTAACAAAGAGCCAATCTGATTTGAATGAACGTATTAAAGCCAAACTCTCTTTTAATAAACTTTCTACCAAAGCTGCAAATCTGTACTTACCTAAATCTAGTGCTAAATATTATAGCGCGCAAAATAAAACTGGCAATCTTCTTGCCAATTATCTCAAGATTAAAAAGGAACGCACTAAAATTGAATCTATCGCAACTTCAACTAATACGACAGTCCATAAAGACGAAGATATTCTATTAGAAATCACTAGCTTTTACCAAAAATGTATACGCCTGAATACCCCCCTCAACCAACTGACATTTCACAATACTTATCTTCCATTCCCCCACCCTCCTCTACCGATGTAGATTTCTCCTCTTTAAAAGCTGATATACAAACTAAAGACATTCTTAAAGCCATTCAAGCGCTTAAAAAAGGAAAAGCTCCTGGGCCTGATGGCTTTACAATAGAATTTTACACACATTTTTCTAGCCTCCTCATTCCCAAACTACATCAGTTATTTCTATTCTTTATAGCATCCTAAAATCTGAGGGTTCTTTTCAAGAGGCTTTGATCTGCCTTCTCCCAAAGGAAAAAAAAAGACCATACATTGTGTAAGAACTATAGACCCATTTTTTTATTAATTTAGATGATAAGCTATTTGCAAAAATTCTTGCCCTCCGTTTAGATAACATTTTACCACAATTAATTGGCAGCGAACAATGCGGTTTTATTAAGGGCCGTCACTTATCTGATAATACTAAACTCTTTTTTAATGTTATCAGTAAATCCCAATCTCATAGACAATCATTGGCGGCTGTTGCGCTGGACACTTGTCTGGTTTCGTTTTGGCCCCAAATTTCTTTCTTATGTCTCATTACTCTATTCTTTTCCTGGATCCTTTATTTTAGCTAATGGCCTTGTATCTTCCTCCTTTCCTCTCTACAGAGGTGTCCGACAAGGTTGTCCGCTTTCTCTACTATTATTTATTTTGGCGTTAGAGTCCTTTCTAACAAAAAATTGCTTGAATAAAGATATCAATGGTTTACCAAATGGCGATAAGCATCTAAAACTCTCCGCTTATGCAGATGACATTCTCTAATTCATTTCCAACCCTCAAACCTCCATACTGACTTTTCTATCAGAAGTCTCAGATTTTGCTTTAGTTTCAGGATACAAACTCAATGTTGATGAATGTGAAATCCTGCCTTTAAACAAACATTGTTTCCAGGCTGATTTTTTGACTTCCTCTTTTCAAAGGAGCCCAACTAAGATCAAATACTTAGGCTTATGGGTCACACTTTCTTTCAAAGATACTGTAACATTAAATTAAAAAAATCTACAATTAACTTTAATTAATTCCACAACACATTGGCACCCCTTATTTTTATCTTGGTGAGGTAGATTAGACTCTATAAAAATGATGCTAGTCCCCATAATTTTATTTTTCTAATCTATTCTTCCAATCAATATCCCCAAATCCTGTTGTAAAAATATCTACAACATTCTATCAACATTTTTATGGCAAAACAAAAAAGCTAGGATGTCTTTTTTCAAACTTAAACAACCTAAACATATGGGTGGAGTCAACTTCCCTGATTTCTCTTCGTACCATACTTCAATCTTCCTCTCTGTTATCTGAGAAAATGATTAATTCTAACTCTCAACCTGTGTGGGTAGAAATTGAAACCTGTTTCTTCCATCCCTTCACCTTTGAAGAAGTTGTTTCTATATCTCATACTCGAGCTAGATTGTCTCTCCCCATTCTTAAGAATGCCCAAAAAATCTTTCATCCTCTCATATTAGATGGCCTTGATGATCGTACCCGTTTTCTACAATCTCTAATTTGTTATAATGGGCATACTAAAATTAAAAATAGGACTCTTTTTTCGAGAGATTGGTTAGATCTCGGTCTTAAATGGACTCATCAACTCTTTAATATTGATACCTGTATCCCATTTTCCACAATTCAAGCCTGCTTTTCTCTACCTCTTTCCTACTATTCCAAATATATGTTGTCAACTACAGCGGCTCAAACTTCCTATGATGCGTTCATATCCCCCTCTACACATACCAAGTCTTCTCCTATCACAATCTCATTTTTGCACACCTACTCCTCTGCTTCTCAAATTTATAAGAAATTAACAGATTCCTCTGTTACTGGTGATTAAATTTAAAGTACAATGTAACTGGGAATCTGATCTAGGTGAATTGTTTCCTATTTTAACATGGAACAAAATTTGGACTAAAATAAGGAAGTCTTCTAGAGCAGCAAATACTACGCAAACTTTATTTTTAATATATAACAGACTTTTGATTACTCCAGCTAATACATCACATAGATCCCACTATTCCCTCTACCTGTTGGTCTTGCCCGGCTCCTGTAGCAGATCTTAAACATATGCTATTTACTTGCCCATCTATTCATGATTTTTGGATCAGAGTGTGGCAACAAATTAACAAAATGTTTCTTACTCATATCCCTTTTTCTTTCTCACATATTTTTCTAGGTAGCATTTCAGAGGTATGGTCCTCCTCCAATACTAACATCTCCATTATTGATTTACTTATGGCTGTATCATTCCACAATTCAAGCCTGCTTTTCTCTACCTCTTTCCTACTATTCCAAATATATGTTGTCAACTACAGCCGCTCAAACTTCCTATGATGCGTTCATATCCCCCTCTACACATACCAAGTCTTCTCCTATCACAGTCTCATTTTTGCACACCTACTCCTCTGCTTCTCAAATTTATAAGAAATTAACAGATTCCTCTGTTACTGGTGATTAAATTTAAAGTACAAGGTAACTGGGAATCTGATCTAGGTGAATTGTTTCCTATTTTAACATGGAACAAAATTTGGACTAAAATAAGGAAGTCTTCTAGAGCAGCAAATACTACGCAAACTTTATTTTTAATATATAACAGACTTTTGATTACTCCAGCTAATACATCACATAGATCCCACTATTCCCTCTACCTGTTGGTCTTGCCTGGCTCCTGTAGCAGATCTTAAACATATGCTATTTACTTGCCCATCTATTCATGATTTTTGGATCAGAGTGTGGCAACAAATTAACAAAATGTTTCTTACTCATATCCCTTTTTCTTTCTCACATATTTTTCTAGGTAGCATTTCAGAGGTATGGTCCTCCTCCAATACTAACATCTCCATTATTGATTTACTTATGGCTGTATCATTTCAACAAATCACCAAGTCTTGGAAAAACACTGCAAATGTTTCATTTCAAGCCTGGTGGTATGGAGTTTGTTATAACCATAGACTAGATAGTGCTTACGTTCACCCAATTGCACTTGCTATTAAACGAGATCTATTGTGGTTACCTATAACTAACTTCTTAAATGCATCCGCTCAATCCTTACCTTTGCATAACCCTAGCAATGAAGAAGTGCCCAAACCTCCTTGAAGTTAATGGTTATTACCTGTTGTATAATCTGTTTTATATCTTGGTCACAGCATAAATTACTACTATAGGAAATACTGTAATTCAACTGTTATATTTTAAATATAGGACCAGTTATATCATGTGATATATCATGTGATGTACCCCTCTCCCCCCTTTCTACCTTTCCCTCTATTCTCCTGTTCTTTCCCCTACATGACATTTTTGCATTATATTATATTTATATATTGTATCTTACTGCTGTTATGTCTTATATTTTTATCCAATAAACTCACTTTTAAAACACCAAAAAAATAATATATGCTATTCTGAAAGACTGTTTCCACGCTACCTCTTTGTTTGCTGATGTCTAGAATTGTCTTTGAACCTGTGCATTTTTTTTGAGCACCAGATACTAAAAGATTATCAGTTTTCCATATCTTGTCAATAAAACTATTATTGAATTCTTTATTGTACCCTTAGATGTTTTGTTTATTTTGAAGCATTTGGCTCCAAGATGTATTTCTGAGAAGTATATGACAAGAACCACTTAGGAACAGAGTAATTTCTGGATTACAGTGTACTTCAGCAGCAGTATGTGAAGAGCCACTATTGACATCAGTGCCGCGGAAGGGCCTATGTGGACAAGAAAAACGATTAATATCCCCCAAACCAGTTCACCCGATTGATATAGCATCAGTACAAGATATTTGCTGAGAATGAGACCCAGTTTAACCACAGCACACTTACACTAGAAGTTGGCAGCCAAAGCGCAAGTGTTCAGGTGAGTCCACCGGAGTTAAATGTGTAGGCCGGGAAGAAGTGGAAGAAGGACAGATGAATGTGTATTGATAGTTGTGGCATGTAGCAGACTGCAATTTTGCTGTAGTGTTCCACACACAGCAGCGAGGCCAGATAAAACATAAAAAGACTCCACTAACAGGCTCTTAAAAAAACAATGTGAGAGGCAAGGAAGTTGTGAATCGTGCTGGACGTGAGTGGCTCACTGCTAAATTAAAAGCTCCTAGCTCCTGCTTTACAGCACCTGGATGAGCTGTGCAGGTGCTTTGGAGCCAGTGTAGGCTGTAGAAAACTAGTGATTCAGCAATGGTGCAGCTGCACCAGGAGTTGAATGAGAAGCATATTTGAACCACTCAGCTGAAAACATGAATATGGTCATGAACATAATGGCATTAAACTGCATCACAATGGTCATGTGACATGGACTGCAGTACTCTACACAAGAAGAACAAGTTACTAACCATCTGCAATGATCTTTCTGGTTTTGTTTCTATCCAACTGATTGTTTAGCACCTTTTGAATCTCCTCAGGCACCAGACTGGGTCCAGAACGTTTTCACAGCACTTGCTCCCTTGGGCTGGCAGGTGGTGTTATCGGAGTCCGCAGCAACCTCGCTCCGCATCCAGAAGTGTGCCATGAAGCCCTACATAGGCGCCAAAGGAGTGGGATTTCGTGAGTTTGACTCTGAACTCTTCTGCGCCAAGTAACAAACTGGAAGAATGACAGTGTGCAAAATCTAACTTGGGACCATTTTGGAATCTTAAAAGACCACTCCACAGGATGGGCAGGAGGGAGGGCAGTGAGGAATCTGTAGTTAGACGGAGTATCCACTAGAAAGCGGATTATGGAAGATAAGTAACTTGTTCTTCTGAAAGATACTTTATACAATAGATTCCTCATCTTTTGAATACATACCAAAGCAATGCTTCCCAAACATGTGGAGGGTATGAGGGGTGGGCTTACACCAGGAAGTCCAGCAGGATGGAGTGGAAGGAATAGCCCTCCCTGGGTATTTGATTGTCCAGAAAGTATAGCCTGTATGGTAATTCTACCTCCTGCTTAGTTTATCACATGCGACTGTTTGACTGTGGAACCCTTCAGAACAATGGTTATTGTTATTGTTATTGTCAATTTAGATTTATAGCGCGCCCAATCACCTACAGGTCTCTAAGCGCATTGGAAATCGGTGTTATTACAATAACTTAGCTCAACTCCTCCGAGAGACACAGCTACAGGACTACATTGCGATCAGGGCTCTTCTGAACAACAGTGTTTTCAGTGATTTCCTGAACCGTAGGAGGTTCACCTCCCTGCGTAGCCCCTCAGACAGCTTGTTCCATAACTGGGGGGCCAAAACAGAAAAGGCTCTCCCTCCCTTAGTCACTAATTTGTAGCGGGGGCAGACCAGTAGCTGAGAAGCCGATGATCTAAGTATTCTCTTTGGGTTGTATACTTCCAGACGAGCTTTGATATAGTCCGGCGCATGGCCGTAGATCGCCTTATGCACTATACAGAGGCTCTTAAACTCAACCCTCTCTTTAACAGGGAGCCAATGAAGGGTTTGGAGTAGGGGGGAGGCCTTTGTTCGTCTGGGTAGTCCGAAGATCAGTCGTGCGGCGTCATTCATTACGACCTGGAGTCTATTTGTCAATGTTTTTGGGAGGCCAAGGTACAGGGCATTCCCATAGTCGATTCGTGAAATCACGGTTGCTGCTACAATTGAGCGCATCATAGAATAAGAGAGGAGGGGGGCTAGCTTTCTCAGTTGTCTAATGATGTTCGTGCAGGTTCCAACAACGGTGGAAATTTGGCTGCACATTGACAGATCACAATCTAGTTTAATCCCCAAACTCTTTACGTTGGCACTGGGTTTTGGGGCTAGTCCAAGCTCTGCAGGCCAATACAGATCACTCCACGGTGAGGTGGTAGATGGAATTACCAATACCTCGGTCTTGTCCGGGTTGATCTTTAGTAGGTTTTCCGTCATCCACCCTACGGTATACCTCAAGATGTTTTGAGCTTGGATTTGTGCTGTCCCTGTGTTATCGATACTGAGCACAAGCTGAGTATCGTCAGCATAGTTGAAGACTCTACAGCCCATCTCGGCCAAGGACGCAATTAGAGGCTGCAAATAAAGATTGAACAGAAGTGGGGACAGTGCGGAGCCCTGTGGTACCCCGCACTCTAAGAACCCCACCTCAGATATCAACTCCCCCAGTTGTATCCTCTGTGTCCTTCCCAAGAGGAAGGATTGCAGCCACTTAAAGGCCAAGCCTTTGATCCCAAAGGCCTCCAGTCTTCCCAGGAGCAGGTCATGGCTGACGGTATCAAACGCCGCTGACAGGTCTAATAAAATCAGGGCGCTCGGTTTTTTGCTGTCAGCCATGCCTCTCAGTTCATCTAGCACCGAGAGCATCACTAGCTCGGTGCTATGGTGTGCTCGAAACCCCGCCTGTCGCTCATGCAGTAGGCCATGGGATTCGAGGTACAGGGACAGGGACTTCAGCACGTGTTGCTCTAGGACCTTTGCAAGGAAGGGCAACTGGGAGATCGGCCTGTAGTTCTTCAGGACAGCCGGGTCTACGCCTGGTTTCTTCAGCAGGGGTCTAACACGCGCCTCCTTAAGATCACTTGGTAGATGTCCTGTTTCTAGGGACCTATTGAGGAGAGAAATAATCCGAGCTTCCAATAGCGGCCGTGCCACACGGAAAACACTCGGGGGACATGGGTCTGCTGGAGAACCAGATTTGGTTTTACCCATTAGCTGCTCTAGGCTCAGCTCATCCATCTCAGGGAACTGTACTATAGAGCAGTGAGCAGGATTATGGGCCTCAGAATGTATAGTATCACCATTCACCATACTATTCTTAATTTCCAGGATAATGGTCTTTACTTTATCTAAGAAATACCCCTGGAAAGTGTCACAGTTTATGGGAGACTCAGAATTCTCCTGTTTTTTGCTTAACTCCGATAGGATTTGAAAGGTCTCCCTCTGGGTATTCCTAGCCTTCTGCAGGCGAGACTCATAATACTCCGCCTTAGCTTGTAAGATGAGTTTTTTGTACATGTGGAGTGAGTCTTTGTATTGGTTCTTTGCTGTATCCTGCTTAGTTTTCCTCCAGGTTCTCTCCCGGGCTCGGAGTTTCCTTTTTTGTTCCCTTAACAACGGAGTGAACCAAGGAGCCTCTTTACCAGGTCCTTTTGTTAACTGAGTTTTTTCCGGGGCTATCTGATCAATAGCTTTATTCAGGTTCTGGATTAAGTCCGCGTATTCAACATCCAGGCTTCCATCTATATTCGTCAGACAAGCCATTTCCGGGAGCGCCGAGGTCAGGGTTTTTAAATCAACCTCGATCCATTTACGGGTCCTTCTGGTACCCCGGGGTAGGTGCTTTAAGTAGTCTTTAACATTTACCTCACAAATCACCAGGTAGTGGTCAGTCCAGACACAGGGAACCACATCCCTAAGAATAACATTAGGGTCAGTGGTCCATACTAGGTCCAGCGTATGACCCTTGATGTGTGTGGGTACTTCCACGAGTTGACTAAAACTCAAAGCGGACATGGTAGTGTCCAATTGGCGTGTTGGCAGATCCCTTTGAGGGCGATCCCAGTGCAAATTAAAATCTCCTAATATCACGATTTTCTTATATCTTATACAAAGGTCTGATATGATAGGAGCAAATAAATCATTAAAAAGTGGGGAAGAGTTAGGCGGGCGATAGATCGACAGAATCACCCAGCAGGAGTTGTTTAGAGAAATCTTTACTCCGACTAGATCAGCTAAATCCATTGTTTCGGATAGGAGTTTCTCCACGGATAGGGATTTTTTGAATAGAATTGCTACTCCACCCCCCGTGCCGACCCAGCGCGGTTCTGCCATATTGCGTCATAGCCATTAGGAAGGGCAGCAATGATGTCCGGCATGGAGTTTTCACCCATCCAGGTTTCTGAAAGTGTCAGGACATCAAGGTCTCTGTCCTGAAGTAGGGTGTAAATCTCCACATGATGACTATGAAGGGACCTAGTGTTCAGACTGGCTATCTTTAATACCGGATATTGAGTTCTAAAAGTACTGTTGTAAGGCCGCAGTATGGCATAATTTTTTAGCCTGGCAATAACACCTTGATCGAGTAACAACTGACCGTTATCTAGACAATGAAGTTCTTCCGCCGTATAAGTATAGCGATGGCCAGGATTCCGAGCCCCCAAGCCCGCCCATGCGCGGACGGGCGCAGACGGGCTGGACTCTGGCGTGACTCCGGCGATGCTCTGGCGATCCCGCTGCGCGTGACCGCTGCGCGTGAGCATGGTCGGCTTAAGTACCGGTCTAGCGTCCTTGTGACGACTAGACCGTGCAGAGCCTCAGCCCCCACCCAAGATGTCCGCCGCTGTGGCAGTCGATCGTATCAAACTAATGAAATGAAGCTGCAAGCTTGTCGAGTGGCAGGAGGAGCCGCCTCAACGCGGTGTTTCTTAGTTTTATGTGTGCAAGTAAGAGGCAATTTTAAAAACAGGGTGAACACATCAAATCAATTATTAACATAAATAAAAAACGGGATTTTTAAAATCTAGCTGTAAAAGCCCCTAGTGAGCGCTATGCGTTCTGTGCTGTCTCCTGGCTTGAAGGTTTGCCAAAAGTGTATTTCCAACTTCTGCAGCTACCCACCAAATCAATATTGTAACCCAGGGGCCCTACTGAATTATTATTGGGATCCAGGGACCCTCACTGAGTCATTACTGGAAGCTGGGGACCCAAACCCAACCATCTAAGATGATTTGAACACCAAGACAATACAGAAAAAATACAGAAACAAACATTTGTCATACAAACATACAAATGGTGAAATATTTTACTGAATTCACACCAAAAAAAATTAACATTTTAATTTAAAGGTTGAGGCATTTCCAAATTAAATTGAGGCCAATCTGAGGGTAGCAACTTAATTTTGTGTCTTCAATTTCACATTCCTTCAGTTACTGAATATTTTAACATTTTGAATCTCAAATTGTGCCTCTTTATTTATATAAACTTTATTAATCTGATAATATTATATCATTTCCTAAGCAGTTGTGGACCCCCTGAGTAGGCTTTGCGGACCTCCTGAGGTTCCCCGACCACTGGTTAGAAACCACTGCTCTAAAAGCAAAGAACTCTCTACAATACAGCCCACAGTACAACATACAAGCTCAAAATGTTCTAGTTTAAGCCCTGCAACGAGAATTTGACAAATGATCACAAAGACCAACGTTTCTATTGATATACCTTGTGGACCTATTCAAAGATAGTAATTCATCAGACTCTTGTATAGGCGCTGAAAAAGCCCCAGATCTGTGCGCCATTCATAGGGTGAAACATGTGGTGGCTGTAGCTGTCTTGTGCAAATAAACAAGAATAAAAAAATCAACTACCAAATCTGCTGCTCACTTTTATTTTTATGACCTGATATGTTTCATAACTAAGCAGATTAACAAGGGATGATGCCAATTTGATTACCACGTAGTGTGAGCAACGCCGGCCATATACTTACCTAATGTGTAAAGAATGAAAGGGCCAACAAACAACCCTTAATAATGCCCATCACAAAGCCTTGCTGGCACGGAGATAGAACAAATACCAAAAACACCTGACAATTGGGCCTGCAGCGGGTTAAGTTGATGTTCTTGGTTCCAGTCCACAAACTTCACCCAACAAACGGAATAAACATATTTGTTAGATATGTGCCACAAAGTCAACATGCACTACTTCAGCAGATAAATAAAATTCGTTTAGATGGTGCCACCCAATCTCACAGATTGAGGTATGGGTTGTGGAGATTCGGGAACAGGACCCTCCCCTGTTGCTTCTGCTGAGGCAGGAGGTCCTCTTTAAGAGGTAGCTGGATTGGGGTACAAATGCTCAGGCTCAACGATTCAGTGTATCACACTTTTCTGGCCCATCCTGGAGCCATCAGGCTAATCTAAGCCTGGTCTTTTCAGATCTCCTTCGGAATTTAAGGCAGGAAAGTCAGAGGTGGGAAGCTGTACACAGAAGAGCTGCATCTCACTGCAGGCAAAAAGATCTTGCTGGGAACCTCTTGGCAGGAACTTCAAGTGCGCTATAATCATGATACTGTTTGTTCTCTGTAAAGGCGAGAAGATAAAATCAAAGTCCAGCTCCCGATGAATATGCCATTTGTGGTCAGCCCGCTAACATTTACTGAGCTTGTACACACAAGTGTTCAGCGAGAACACTACATTATTTGCCATTAGGAAAATCACTTGAGGGTCTGTCCATTTCCAGACATTCAGTGGCTCCTGGTTCAGAATCTTTGACCTCACACAGTCCTGATTGTTGCATGTCCTCATATCAGTCCTCTTATCCATTAAGACCTGAACCAGATTACCCTTGATGGATGGGAGGAAGACCAGTTGAATAGTACAAAGCACCACTGGCTCTGCTTCATCGTGGAATAAAGGGCCCTGATCTTCACCTCTCCCATATGACTGCCCCAATCCAGAGACAATCTCAGTGAGAAGCTGGCTTGGTATATGGTGTACACTTATGGAAGTGGGCACCTTGCACCTTTCCAGACAACCCTTATGGTGATTTTAGTGGTCTTAGACAACCTTAGAAAGCCCTCCAAGCGGTAGCTGTGGAGAGCTGCTTTCAGGCTTAGTACAGAAGGAGTGTAAAACAGCTTGTTTTACCAGAACATAATCTTATAGGTATAGATTGGACATCCGCCGATAGCGCTTAGGGACCCCTGGGTGATAATGCTCTTTATAAATTCATATTAACATAACATAACGTAACATTAAGTGAACAAGAACCACACAGTGTATTTATAAAAATATGTATTTAGTATAAGACACTCACTAACACATACAGATATCTCCTAGCCAGAGATATACACAATGCACACAATACTTTGCAATAGAAACAGGGAAGTAACACGAAATACACAGTGGTCACCAGTGGGAGATCAAACCATATACTAAAATTGTGGTATGCGAACCACGACTCTAGACAAGACTATACCCAGAAGACGCATAAGTGCTGAAGACCCCACAGAACCACTCAAGGTAAGTAACCAGGAGCCTCATGGAGGCCGTGTGCAGAGTGGGAACATGACCGCGGGATCAATGCAAACCACTGGGTAAGTCGCAGTTGCAATTTTAAAGTAGAAGGAGCCTTCCCAGTGGACACAGAAGAAACCCAGTGGAAGACAGAACGTTGGAGAGCCACCCCACCCATGGATACCTTAGGAACCAGGATGCCTGCAACAGGGAAGCCCGGTGCATAGGTGTGAAGTGGTGTCGGAAACTGCAGTCGTACACAATGGAGGACTTCAGGAAGATGTAGCTGCTGGAAAAGGGGAAAGGTTTCCGGTAGAATCCAAAGGTGGATTCAAGATGTGAAGAACCTGCAAGCAGAGGGGACAGAGTCTATGCCACTCAGGAGTGACCAGGAGGCACGGAAGAAGAATGCCCACAGATGTTGAGTGTTGCAGGGGAGTTGACGGTGACCTTGTAACAGCAGCTGTGTGGACCAGGCGATGCTGTGGAAGATCAGGCGCCGTACATGAGCTGTCCCACCTCGGATGTTGAGAGTTGGGGGTCTGTGTCCAGCTGGAGCACCAACAAGCCTTGGCAACTGCAACCAACGTGGAAGTTGAAGAAGGTGCAAGGTCGGGACCAGCAAGGTCCAGGAGACTCACCACAAGCAGGAGAGCCGGGCAGGCCTGCGCAATCAAGAGAGCCCAAAGAATTCAATGATGACCCCCCAAGATGACCCACAGGCCGGAGGCACTGGACTCGCAAGAGGACCTTGAGCAGCTCACCAAAATGCAGGCCCACGGTGCAAGTGATGCAGTAAGGACAAAGAACTTGGTCACTGGAGATGCGTGAGTCTGGGGCTACTAGGAGCCTGAAGATCTTAGTGGAAGGAAGCCAACAGGCCTTTGAAACTGCAAGTCGACAGGGTGCACAGGGGTTCAGTTTTTGCGGCTCCATCGAGGGATACTCGCCTCAATCTTGGTGAGAGGATAGGGCTGGTCTCCAGTGATGTGAAGAATGACCATCTGTGTTGCTGAGCTTTTCGGAGTCCGGGGGAGTCCAGGATCAGCAGACCGGTCAGCTTAGTTGCAGTGCCTGCAGATGCAGGGAAGTTACTCCTTCACTTCAAGGGATATTCCTTCAGGTGTCTTGGATGCCCACAGGCCTTAGAAGGTTCCTGTATGGTGCACAGACACGGACGTTGCAGCAGACAAGCAGGGCGACAAAATCAGGAGCCGCAGGAGTCTTCCCAGTTGCATCTTGATGCCCAGAGCGAAGTCCAGCAAAGTCCAGATTGCGCAGAAGGCTGAAGAAGTGGTGTCTGAAATGAATCTTGTCCTATGACGAATCTAGGGACCCACCCACAGGTAAGCCCTTAATTACCCTAAGGAAAGAGTTGGGAAGATTCAGGGGTCCCTCTCTAAGGAGGGGCTGGACAATGGGAGGGGGAATACTCCCCTGTCCTTTGTCCAGTTTTGCGCCAGAACGGGAGCCACCGGCTTCCTGAACTGGTTTACACTGGACTATGCATGGAGGGCACCAAGTGTGCCTTGCAAGCAGACTAGGTGGCGCTGGCAAGCTTCCCCACCATGCCCTAATACACAAAACCCTGTCTGAGAGGTGGACACACCTCTCTGTGAAAGGATATATATTGTTCTGCCTTCCTTTGTCTGAGCCTGGCTCAGCAGTAGCTGGGCAGAAACGTCTATCTGGCCGGCAGCAGCCCTAGCTTGCGGTGCAGGTCTGGAAGACTGGTACCTGGAGCACCATGGGCCTCCCAAAGGAGCTTTACGGTGCATGGAATCATATGTCTCACACCATAACATGTTTGATACCAAACATGCTAGGATTTGTTACAGCCAGTTTCGAGATGGTCGTCTCGTAGTGACGCGTGCCCCTCTGTTAAATGGCTGTCTCACTTACATCCCGGGAGAATGGACTCCATAGGCTGTAGGGGGTGTCCTGCTCATGCATGGACACCCTCACACTTAGAATCGAGCACCATGCCTTCAGGATTGTAAGGCCTGCCTTACGGATGACTTATAGGTTTTAAGTGCAGTGACTTTAGATATTTGGGCGGACCGGTATTTGAAACTAAAGATTACAGAAGAGCACCTGGAGTGAGAAAGTTAATCGAACTAAAAGTAAAAAAGTGGTTTTCTCTTGCTGAACAATCTTGGCGATTAAACGGCCAAAACGAGGTTGAAAATATCTGAAATAAAAGGTATTGATACACGTGAGGCTTATTCCAGTACGCCACAACCATTATTCCTGTACACAAAAACAGAACTTTACAAATTTGTTGGGAAAACAATTTTTATAAAACTGTGAAGTAGCCATTATGGAGAAGTGGCTGTAAAAAGGTGTTTTAAGTGGAGGATAACATCAATACTCCACTACACAATACAGAGGTTATTATTTTTATTTGGAATTTATTCATCCATTAGAAAGCGATCATATTTGAATAAATCAAAATTGTTCTGAAGAAGGTGATGATAATTTGACTTACACCAAAACGCCACATCGACAGATATATTCAGTTGAGCATGTTAGGCTCAAAGGAATACATTTTATTATAATAACTTATTGATCTTTTCTTCTTCTCCTTTTTGTAAAATATGATAATTTTGTGAAATTGCAAAATGTGTTTTTAGGATTGTCGAATATTTGATCCCATCCCATCCCATCCCAGCAGACATCAGAACTATCCCGTCCTTCAAGAAATTCAAAATGCACCTAAAAGCCCTCCTCCTCAACCGCTTCAACCTGAATGGATAACCACCGACCTAACACCAAACCCTATCTCCGTTGCTCTTTGACTCTGCACCAACTGATCCACCTCAGCCAAAATTGAGGTTTCCTCAAGACTCTTGAACTACCTCAATAAAGCATTCAACAAGGCTACCTCAGGACTCTACTACTATCTCAAGAATCCGCAGCACCCTTGGACTTCCGAACTTTATGTTTAATACTACTCTACTATTTAACTCTTATGAAACATTGTTATAAAAAGCTCCGATACCCCCCGGTCAGGTCAGCGCTACATAAAACTCCTAAAATAAAAATAAATTTTGATGTATAAGTTAAAAGTCGAAATTGTAACCTGTGGTATTCGCTACTGTAGTGAAGACAGGGCCCTGCTTACACACATTGCTATGTTAGCATCAGCTTAATAGTTTAAATGCCATTTTGCCACTTTGCAGCTTCTGCAGAGAACACTACATGTAACTGTTGTTGTAAGTTAAACTGCTTGATTTTCCTTACATGAGAACAGTCTGTTTTGCACATCCCTAGACTTACATCGCGACCAGAGGCCTTCAAGGTCACCATAACAATGCTGTTATTCAAGTTGATCGGCCCACGCTCTAGAGACAACACGAACACAGCTGCAGCCCACTGGAATTCTAGCGCCTTTAATATTGCACTGCATGCATGATTTGGGCATTTGGAGAAAAACCTTTTCTGGTGAGAGAGAGCTATGCTGATCCTGTGATGTGATTCACCACTGCTGATCTTGGAGGTATGGGGTTCCTCATTCAAGACTAAGAGACCTTCTATTATTATAAAACCTAGCACCTAGCAGGGGAGGGTGGTTCACAAGGCGCTATATGACCTGTTTCCACTATCATTATAACATGATTTCTCCCTTTGTGTTTTATGGAATTGTAACAATGCTGATCGTATTATTTTTAATCATTGCCTGCTTATGTTAGCAAAAATACAGCATCTTAGAGCACGTCGTTAAAATAAACATTTTGAACTTTTCCGTGTCTCTAATTGCTCACGTTGTGGACTGGTATGAGAATAGAAACGAAAGAGTGTTACAGATTCTCACCATTCCTGAGAGTACCCTAAGTTGCATGTTCTGGGTCATCTAATCATTGGTAGCTTCGCTGTAGGACGGAGAGCTAATGAGACACTGATGTTAGTTGGATAGGGGTTCTGGGTACTGAGTTGAGTTTTTTGGTACACCACAATCCACTGAGGTCCTGGTTTCCTGCGCATAGTTCTGTGCATGAGCAAAATCCCTGCAACATGGCGCACCTAAAGTTTGGTCTTATGTTTGGGACTGTCGAGTAGTGCTTATAACAGTCTACGACACCCTGACTCCTGTTTCTGGTTGACAGTAGTGACAGATTAACCTACCTATATGGATAGATTATAGGTTCATTCAAGCTTGATATTTTAAAAACAAAAAGGTTTGTAGTTTGAATTACTGCCCATTTGTGCTACAATTCACATAGATTGTTCTTTCTCTACTGAGTCCTCATAGGTGACGTTGATATCGCCCGCATAGTCGGGTGCCCCATCGAAATCATTTGACGGATTTTGAGGTATCTGTTGACGGCATGGCGGTACTTTTCGTGGTGAGTGCCGATGCTACACACCCATTTGAACTTTTCTACACATGGGTTAAGTTTCCTGCAGTAAATGCAGATGATGGTACGTTCCATACTTACACTCACTCAGCCGTGCCTGCTGTGTACACACCATATAGGACAGAGGAGAGTCTGATTTCTGCTTGGCAGCATCATGTTTGGTTTAATGGCGCCCTTCGCCACACCGTGGGTGCAGTTAGTTTGGGTCCCTTGTCTATTCCTGGGGCCACTTGGCCTGTATTGGCCGGGTTTACTCCTCACCCACGTTACCTTACAGTCCCTGTTGTGGACTTAAGAGTGCTTTATGCCTCTGCTGTAGGGGTGCTTAGGGCTTTAGTACAATATGTTACACGCAACATCCAGGTGGAGGCACCTGGAGCTGCGGTGTAATCAGTTGGACTGGACGGGATAAAAATCAGTCCCGTCACGGTTAATTTGGTTGTGGGCAAGCGCCCCCAAGAAAAGGACAAAATGCTTTTTTGGCTTGCCGAGAAATTTGACCAACTGGAAGTATTTCCTAAAACGACTCCTGTTGAGAAACACAGGATTCTGACCATTAGTTTGCAGAAAGACTTAGTACCGGAGATAACAGATTGTGAGACCTGGGGAAAAGTATTTGCGGCTGTCTATGCGAAGTGCTTCGGCACGCCGTCTATGATTGTCCTTCCCTCCGTGATCAAACGTGTTCAAGATCAACACGGTCCAGAGGTGGCTTTTGAATTGGCAATGAGACTTATTGGAGTGTTTGACGTAGTTTCTGATCTCATCCTTGCTAATGTCAAGGGAGATGCGGGGAATTTTCAGGTGTCTAATGCTTTGCGCAATGCCCCTGATGCCGATAAACTCCAGCAGTTACCGAAAATTATTCCGGAGGCTTATAAGACCATTGGCCGCAATAGTTTGGGTGTTAGGCCTTTTGCTAAATAGCAGCTCAACCGCGAACTAAGACGGCTAAGTCTAATAAAGACGACCGTCCAGTTTTTCCTAAGCAAAATTGGAAGAATAAAAAACAGGGGAAGCAGCAACAGAAGCAAGGGTCGCATCCTGCATCACCAATACCTGTGTCTACTGAGCGCACGTATCATTTGCGCGACCGCGCGAGTATTAAGTCACCTGATCGATTTCAGGTTCCTGATCAACGTTCTCCTTGTTCTTTACAGTAAACATCGGTCTCACGAACCGGTGGAGGAGAACGCGGCAGAGGCCGGGGTGCCCCACAGGACGTGAGCAGCTTCGCCAGCCGGATGGTAAAGGCAAGCAGGACGACTTTCAACATCAACGCCCTCTGTTCAGGAAAAAGAAGGTAGCTGCTTTAACCGCGAGGTATGCCACAGATAGAGGTATGCCACTTTGGAACGTGACATGGGCGCTAACGCTGCTAGACAGGGCAGCGGAGGTTACAGTAGTGCGGCAAGCACTACGTCCGTATCTGTAGGCGACAGCAACTGACACGTTCATCACTATTGAGTCAGCTGACACTAGAGTGGCTCCCCCTGACAGACTATATGACATAGTCCTTTTAATTGAAGGTGACATAAAACGTACAATAAAAGGGATTTTTGAGAAAATCTGACCTCTACATATGACATTTTGTTAGCGGAGGCAGACTGGCCCCCACCTTTCGTTTATGTCGCTCAGAGAGGGGAGGAGGTAATCCTTCCTAGTTTCACACACACTTTGCCGAAGGAGCAGGTGCCGAATTTTGCAGAAGAGTGGGCTATGGTGCTTGCACCGGCTTTGTACCATACTCAATGTGGATGGGACAAGCTTTCGCCCAGACATGAGATTCCATTGCGTTCTATGCCACAGCCTGAACCCCAATATCCCATGCGGCATGAATCGAAGGCTCCCGTTGCAGAAATCCTTGAACAATTGGAATATCAAGGTGTGATTGAAAAGTGTGTCACCCATGAATAATCCTCTTTTTACTGTGACCAAACCTGATGGGTCGTACTGCCTGGTATTGGATTACCGACGTTTGAACTCTCATTGTAGACCTGCGCGATACAGAATATTCACAGTTCTGCCCTTGTGGACAGTCTTGTGAGAAAACGGTTTAAGACAACACTTGACATATCCAATGGCTTTTTTAGCCATAACCTGTCCTCTCTTAGTAGTCAATGGACAGCTTTCACTTCTGGCGGCAAACAAAAGCAGTTCAAAAGATTAGCCATGGGCTACAAAAATAGCCCAGGCGTCTTTTCTGCTCGTATAGTCTCTCTGTTGGAGACTCGACTCTGATGTGTGTTCGTATGTTGATGATATTTATCTCACAGACAAATTATGGTTGCATCTGTGTTGCGTTGACCGCAAAATCTCACATGGCAGAGTACACAGTTTTGTTCCTGGGCTATGAGCTCAACAATGAAGGTCGAGGTTTAGCATCTCACTTTTTGGAGAAATGCACACAGTTGCGCGCTCCTACAACCCTGAAAAAACTACAATCAGTACTGGGTTTTTTAAATTTTGGGAGTAGTTACATTCCCGATTATGCCCAGCATATCAAGCCGCTATATGCCTTGATACAACCAACTTTTACCAAATCTTACTGGCTGCCTGAACATTCAGCAATACTGCATTCTTTGCAATCTGATCTTATGAATCTAAACACTTACTGACTTGTGACAATCACACAAACCTGGTGATAAGAATTGTGCCAGGCGCAGTGGGTTTCACGTGCTTGACGTTTAATGAAGAAGACTAGGTCCCTATTGCTTACAAGTCACACTTGTACACTTCGACTGAAATGTGATTTTCTACTGTCGAGAAAGTTTTAACTGCAGTGCAGATGGTGATTTTTAAAGTAAGAGCGCTGTCGCAGGGGAAACACATGTTGGTTGTTACACCTTGAGGCAGTGACGAAAACCAGTGTACCAAATTCAAAAGCTTTGCATCCTTGTTGGATACAATGGGCCACATTCTTGACGTCTTCGGATGTCACGTTTATTTTTAATTCCGCTTTGCAAACTCAGGAGTACTTACAGTATAAATGTGTTCATCTGGCTCCATTGTCCTTGCACCCGCTTGAAGATTCCCATTGTATCATTTACACTGACGGTTTGGCGCAACCGGCGACAGAATCAAAGCATGCTTATTTAGCGGCCTGCGCAATAGTGATGGGCACCATGGTTAATGGGGAATTCAAGTCCGATGTCGTGCATACACAGACATTAGGGGACTGTACCACCCAGTTGGCAGAGCTACGTGCTCTGGTACTTGCACTGGAGTATGCTGACGCTCGTGTGACTACTCTAATTGTAAGTGACTCTTACTACTGTGTTCAGTCTTTCAATGACAATTTATTCTTTTGGACTCAAAATGAATATTGTGATTTCAAAGGTAGCATAATCAAACACAAAATGCCTTGGGGTTTGAGTTGCAGAACTTAAAGAACGTCTGCCTCTCGTAAATGTAATTTATACTCTTGGTCACCAGTGCGTAGAGGTACACGCTGTTGGTAACAGTCTTGCTGATGAAGCAGCATAGATAGCAGTAGCAACATATGTAGTAGCAGCAGTTACACGTTCGAAAAGTAAGATTGATGATGACATCTTGGCAGCCATTGCTGCAACAGAGAAGGGAGGTAATTACCCTAGAGGTTTCCCTTCTAAATACTATTATAATTTAATTCCTGATGAAGTTCCCTATGTGAGAATTAAAGACGTTGGTGACAGATTGATTCCCAACGCGGACCGCCGGCTCTCCTTGATAACTGCTGCTCATTAGGGCATGGCGTCGGCTCATGCCGGCGTCTCAGCGACTGTGTCTATCTTACAGCAACATTACTGGTGGCGCAGATTGTACAAACAGACCAGTTAATATGTCCTTACTTGTGACATTTGCCAGCAGATTAAACCCTCGACTGCTGCGCGTCCACCACAAACACAGCTGTTCATATCTAATAAACCTCTTGGGTGTGTTTATTTAGATCACTGTGGTCCTTTCTCCTCAGATACTGCGTATAAGTACATCTTAGTTGCAGTGGATTTGTGCACACGCTTTATTTGGCTCTGGCCGCAACGTAGGGCCGATGCTCGAACTGTCATAAGGGATTTGCGTGTCTTTGTGGGAATTTTTGCATGTGGCGCCCTCCATTCGGACCAGGGTCCAGCATTCGTCTCTAAGGCGCACAAGGAAGCCATGAGGTCTCTGGGGGTTGTGGAAAAGTAAATTTTGCCATGTTCTGTGTCCCTACGCCTCCTCCATCATATGTTATGTGTGCATGATTAAATATGCATATGTACTCCCTATGTTCGATTAATGACGCAATTATAGTTGTGTCCACCTCTAAATATGCCAGTTTCCAGTCCTCGTGAATACTACGAATATCAGGCCTATGTAAAGCTACGTTGCCACGTTTCTCAGTGTGCACGTTATTCTATTATAAAGTCCCCGTTTCTAGGCCTCAAAAGGGCCTGGACACCAGATTCAGCTCCTGTCTCCAGAAACCTCGCTAAGGAGCGATACAGCCCCCACCTGTATCCTCGACCCTTCACTTACTTCCTGCCTCGCAGTGCCCGGTCCAGCCTGGCTCTGCCTCTGAGTCTGCCAAAAGTATGTTATAGTTCCAGTTATCAGTTCAGTCCTCCTTCTCTGCATTCCTAAGCTACTGAACTGCATCAATAGTTTCCGTCATTGTCTAGCCTTCACGTCTCCACGTTAGAGAAATACTGCATTTAATGGTCATTTAATATTCTTCATCACGCACTACATGTAGAATAATGCATGGTCCAGTCTTAGAATCAAGTTAGCCTTTCCCCTCCTAACTTCTAGTTTATATCAACATGTTCTCTAAACATCAGATACTAGATACTGTTTAGGTACATGTCGCCCTGACTCTCCAGACTTCAGTCTCTGCTCCTAGCACAGAGTTCATAGCCCCCAGCTTCTCCTAGTGATACGTCATTGCTAGTTTGCGCGCACCATCAGGTTAGAGGTCCCGGCTCCTTAGGTAGCCCCCTCCATGGTTTCCGCCCCATTCATGACATATTCTGTTACGTTTGCATCACATGTCTATGTATACGCCCAGTTACACCTACTTTCGCCCTTATCTTTCGCGACTGCTACGCGTCACACCTTCTACTCCACCCACTGCTACGCCTACTGCAATGTAATGCTATGTGTCTGCGTTATGTATATATGCTCATGTATTGTTATTAAAAGTCAGCGCGCTCATCCCAGATCCAGCCCCAGCAGCTGCTGGGCCCTGCCATCCCATTCCTATGCAGGTTGTCCTGTTCCTGTCCTTATGCTGTATTAAACCTGCAAAACTCCTACTACCTCGAATCTTGACTCTTATTTATTGAGCTATCTGTTATGATATATGTCTAGTCAAAAAGAGAGGTATTATTTATTTATTTACCACATAATGGCGCCCGAATAGGGACTTGCCCTTTCCCCACGCGTCGGTGAAGCCACGCCGACCCCCTGACCCTCTGCAGTCGTGACGGAACTCTTCTGTGCACCGGCAGATATTTCTGCTTCAAGTATCCCTCAGGCCCACGGAGGAGACGGAGGAGGCGGTCCAGCATCCAAACGAGACGGTGGAGGAACGCGGTGAGTCCCGACCAGAGCCCAAGCCGAGAGTCCAAGGTCCGAGGTATCCGGAGGTCCACCCGTAACTGAAGTCCGAAGTTCGTCGTTCGTCGTCGTAGCAGTCCAGTCCAGTCCGAGGCTTTCCGTTCTTGCTGCCCGGTGAGTACCATTACTGGGGTAGTATCTAGACAGGGTCAATCTAAATTGACTCCTGGTCCGTGGGTTGGTGGTACACAGACTCACAAACGAAGTGTTCACCTAGGTGGATACGGGTCTTGATGCGTCCCTTTATGGGACCGGTATGTTCCGTACTGTTTCAGCAGTGCATCCAGTAACTCTAGTCTGTTCCGTTCTCGAGAAATTCTTGTGTTTCTGTTCTCAGTATTCCCGGTAATATTCTGTCCGAACTGTTATGTTATGATGTTGTTCAATGTATTTCCAATGTCGTGGTATGCCTGAATTGTTCTCCAAATTGTTATTGTTTCTCGTGTATTGTATTGTGTTGTGTTCCGATTCCAGTTTACAATGTCTCTCTTTTCGAGATTACGTCAGCTAAAAACTAGAAAGGGTTTGTTAGAAGAAGCAGTTCCTGTTCCGCCGAGGGACAGCCCAGGTCACTTTATGTATCAGAAGCATGGCATAAGCGCCATATTGTATCTAGATTTATGGGTAGAGTATACCAAACAGTTAGAAGAAAAGTATAGATGGCCCGTATCGGGTACATGGGATGCCGAGTGCATCATGCGAGTAGAAGAAGCATTATGGAAAAAGAAAGCCAGACAGTCACAGAAAGATGCCATCGAGTTATGGCGTAAAGAATCTCATAAAAGAACCGAAAAAGAAATCAGAAAGTCAGAATTAAGTAGAGAATCCTTAGAACGAGCACAAGAAAAAGAACTAATCGAGATTGGTGAACAAGTCAAAGCCGAACAGTCAGACAGACAGAGGCATGCCCTTATTAGGGGTATGTATCCTCTCCTTGCCGAGGGCTTGCCAAAAGCGACCCCAGAGGCATCCAGTAATTTCCCGCCACCATTAGTTCCGACCAAGCTACGTCACAAACAGACCGCAGCTGATATTTTTATTTCGTCCTATTTGGACGACACAGTCCCAGAATATGCAAATCCTGTTCGCGCTCCGCCAGTCCCTGTAAATCAGGCACTTCCCGCTCCTCCAGACACCGGAGTACCTGTTACGGTACCCCCGGTCCAGCCCGCCATACAAGTCCAGCCTACATTTCCATTTCCCACTCTGCCAGGACGAAGAGCCTCAGTAGACGACTCTAGTTTAGGGGCCGCAGGGGGAGGTCCTCCTCAAACCCCGCCGCCACACAAGCGTTTAACGACAGCCGAATTACATGCACAAGCGTCACAGCGTACGCCTAGACATCAGACTGTAGCAGAAATAGGAAAATCCCTTGCCGAATGCTGCTATGATCCAGTCCCAGGCGAGGATAATATGGTTTTATATTCATTCCGCGTAAGAAAGGTGGCCGAGTATCTAGTCACCTTACCGAATATGAAAGAAGATCTAGACAGAATATATCGTTTCATCCGTACAGGGGATGATCCAGAAAGTATTAGCGAGGCCATGTCTCAAAGGAAAGCCGAGATCCAGCTCATGTTATTAAAGTTTCTGATCAATTGTCTAATAAGAGAACAAGATTACCCGTCTAAAGATCCGGCTGAAATGAGAATCCTGACAAGGTGGAGTGATAATATAGCCGAGGGTAAGCACAAGACCGTCGGTGCTATGGAGAGTATGTACAAGAAAATCCGTAGAGAAATAATAAAGATACACGAACAACGTAAAGCAGCACAAGTAAGCGAGAAAGAAAGTAACTCTGATACTGAAGAGGTAGAGGACGAGAATCCCGCCAGAATAGCGTATGTAGGAAAATCTAGATTTCCAGATCGCCATTTACGCCTAGAACACAAGTCTATTTCTCATTCTCCAGCACCAGAACAAGGTTCCCTAGAACAAGTGTTTCAAGCTACCGATCACATTCTGAAATCACGAATCGGTTACAGTAAGTTAAGTACCATGCATGAACAAGAACTAGCCCGATCAGCAGTCCGATGGATTACTGATTCTACCACTTTTCCAGACGAAATAGTGGCACAAATGTTTCTGAAAATGCCCCCAGCCGAACAACGACTGGTGGGTATGTATATGATTCAGCACCTCATTACATTGTATGAGGGTCAGCACTCTGATCCAGGTCCGTTACATGATGTCCTGAACGAGTTACTCCAGTATAGATGGAGAGGTCTAGGTACCGATTTAATTAGTGTCATTCTAGAACAGCGCCACAAATATAGAACGTTTCTGAACCCGCATTTTGTTCATGTCTCACCCCCAGAAAGTAAACCATTCTACATAGACAGACAGAATCCGTTACGAGAAGTCCACCCAGTTAAAGGAACGGGTGGCGAAATGCAACGAGTGTTTGTATACACTCCGATAACAAAGATGGAACTCCTCGAGATGAAGAAATTAATTCCCTGTCATGACAAAGATCCAGCAGGGTTCCATAGAGAATTAAAAGACATGCTCCGTATGGGAGAATACACGTATCCAGACATAATTAAAATGTTAAAGGTTCTGCTGCCCGCAGGGGTGTATGAAAAGCTCAAGGAAAAAGAATGGGAGGTGGGAGAGAAAAAGATCGATTGGGCAATTCTAGAAGCTGAAGACAAGGCACGAGTACCAGGTACCGGTCTTGGAGATAAATGTAAAGAATTACCGGAATTATTAATACAAGTTTTACCCAGATTATTGACAACTAGAAAAGAAGACTGGGATGCAATCTCAGCCTGTAAACAAAAGCAAGATGAGGATATTAGTGATTTTTATTCTAGATTTGAAAAATGTTTCAGCATCAACAGTGGCCTCAAGACAAGTAGTGAGTCATACCCTCACCTTTTTGTTACCAAATTAGTCGAGAATTCAAGCCCACAAATTAAAAATCGAGTTCTGAAAGTCGAAAGTACCTGGCAAGCTAATACCCCGTCTCAGATGTTGCAAATGCTCCAATACCACCAGAATAGAATCAGAGAAGAACAAGAACACGAAAGAAAACGTATGAAAGACACGAAAATGAAAGTACTAGTTGCACAATCTGTTCCTCAAGACAGTCAGAAGAGGGGTCCGAATCAAGCCAGTCATCCAGCAGCTCCCGTTAAAGGGAACTGCAATTATTGTAAACAGCCAGGTCATTTTATAAATGAGTGTGCAGTTCTGAAACACAACATAGCTACCGGTAAGACTAAAGAAAGACCACGTCCGCCTAGACCAGAACAAGTTTCACAGATTCCTCAGTCACAGAATGCACCACAGACAGTTACCGCACCGCAGCCTATTGCTGCAACACAGCACGTTACATCGCAGATGTACCAGTATGCACAGTCTGAGTATCCAGAGTACAAGCAGTATTCATGAAACAGCCTAGAGAGGGAGGTAGGCTTGCCTCTCATCGAGATACCTGTAGATCAAGAAGGTCCCTATGTTCACAGTCAAGTATTAGGGAAAGACAGAAAGTTTTTGATTGATACAGGGGCAAGTAGGACCACAATTAGTCACGCCGAAGTTCCAGGGGCTCCGCTCTCAGGCTCAAGAAATGTTTCCCTTGGATTTTCAGGAAAACCTATCGTAAATGAGATTTCAAAGCCAGTTACTCTAGAAGTAGGTCCATTGTCCCGCACTACTGATCTGTTACTTACTAAATCATGTCCAGAAAACCTATTAGGCATTAAGACACTGAAAGAGTTAGGTGCAGTTATATGCTGTTCCCCAGAGGGAATACGATTGTTCCTACGTGACTTCAAGGGTCACTATGTATTACGAGATTTTGATTCAAGACTGTCTAATGTTCCACAGCACTTATGGGCGCAAGGTCCAACTGATGTAGGTTATATGCAAATCACACCCTATCGTGTGACTCTCAAGCCAGGTGTAGTGTTACCACGAATCAGACAGTACAGATTGCCACCAGAGGCTGTAGCAGCCTTATCCAAAATTATTGACGAGCTTATTGCTCAAGGAGTAGTTGTAGAAACTGACTCCAATGTATGTAATTCTCCGATCATTCCAGTCATGAAACGTACTGATCCAAATGCACCCCCAGTATATCGATTAGTGATTGACCTACGAGAGCTTAATAAATGTATTATTCCTCAGTACCCAGTTGTCCCAGACATCTCTTCCCTATTGACAGCTATTGATTCCGAAGCCACGTTCTTCACTGTCATAGACCTCAAGAACGCATTTTTCAGTGTTCCTATTCATCCAGACAGCCAGTTCCTTTTCGGATTTTGTTTAAATGGAAGGAGCTATATGTTCACACGCGCTCCTCAAGGTTTTACAGAAAGTCCTAGTATTTACAGTCAAGCACTCAAGAGACAACTAGACAACATTCACATGCCAACTGACACTGCCCTGCTCCAGTATGTCGATGATCTACTGATCACAGCCCGTTCTGAACGTGCTTGCGAGCGAGCATCCCTTACAGTTTTGTATTTCCTAGCCGAGATGGGGCACAAGGTGTCCCCTTCTAAGCTTCAATTCTGTGTCCAGCAAGTGGTCTACTTAGGACACTTACTGTCCAAGAGGGGTAGGCAGTTGACACCAGACCGTATCCAGTTAATAGCGAGTCTTCCTCAGCCCAAGACCCAGAAGGAGGTACGTGCTTTTATCGGCCTCACTTCTTACTGCAGACAATGGATTCCTCAGTATGCATTTCTTGCCAAGCCATTGATACAGTTAACGACACAGGAGGCAGCCGTATCGACTGTCCTCCCTTGGACATCTGAACATACACTTAGTTTCAATGAGTTAAAGAAAGCCCTATGCCAAGCTCCAGTTCTAGCGACACCGAACTACAGTAAGCCTTTTACACTTTTCGTTACTGAACGCGAAGGTACAACATTATCTGTTCTCACACAAGATCAAGCAGGACAATACAAGCCCTGTGCTTATTTTTCGAGCACATTAGATCCTGTAGCCCAGGCTCTGCCTGCGTGCCTCAAGTCAGTTGCAGCCACAGCACTAGCTATCAGACAAAGTGATTCCATAGTCTTAGGACACTCCTTGACAGTACAAGTTCCACATTCCGTGGAAGTTCTTTTAAACCGAACACAAACTCAGCACTTGACAATTGCACGTTTAACAGGTTATGAATTGACACTGTTCCAGCCACACATAGAAATCAGACGCTGCAACATTTTAAATCCTGCTACATTGTTACCATCAGTTAATTCAAATCCAGCCACACATGACTGCGTGGAAGTAGTTAACATTACGACAAAGCCAAGACAAGATCTGACAGATACTCCGTTATTAGATCCCGACCTGACACTTTATGTGGACGGTTCATGTATGAGAACAAGTACAGGAGAACTAGTCGCCGCGTATGCAGTGACTACTGACACTGAAGTTATTGAGACACACCGCATTGACACTCTGTCCGCTCAAGCAGCAGAGCTAGTTGCTCTGACACAAGCCTGTATACATGCCAAGAACTTGAAAGTTAATGTTTACACAGATTCACGTTACGCATTTGGAGTTGTACACGACTTCGGAGTGCTCTGGCAGGAGAGAGGTTTCATGACTTCTCATGGAACCAAGATTCAGCATGGTCTCCTTATTCAAGCTCTGTTAGATGCCATACACTTACCGACATCTATTGCCATCATGAAATGTAAAGCACATACGAAAGTTACTGACACCATTTCTCAAGGTAACGATCTAGCAGATCGCACAGCCAAGCTTACAGCACAGACTCCAGACATTCCAGTTAACATGACACACACTCCAGATCCGATTACATGTATGACAGTTAAGGACCCTACTCAAGATGTCATAGACATACAGTTACATGCTACTCCTGAAGAAATCAAGAAATGGTCCGAACAAGGAGGGGTCCAGACAGATCAAGGATGGTTAACGAAGGGTAGAGCCACATGGTTTCTCCCCGACTCTATGGTTCAAGTCATTATCAATACCGCACATAGTCCAGCACATTTAGGAGAAAAAGCTATGTTAGACAGTATCCAGAACATTTGGTTCAACAAGCATTTACGAGCTGCAGCCAAGCAGAAAGTCCGTACCTGTATGATATGTTGTCAGTTTAATCCAGGTAAAAGTGTCCCGGTGGAACAAGGTGGATTCCAGCCCCCTGACCACCCTTTTGAAGTCCTCCAGATGGATTATATTCAGATGGAGCGATGTCGAGGTTTCAAGTATGTCCTTGTAGTTGTATGCGCTTTGTCCAGGTGGACAGAAGCATATCCAGTTCCAGATTACACAGCCGCGACCACTGCCAAGCAGTTGGTTCGTGAGTTTTTCCCTCGTTATGGACTCCCTAGAGTCGTATATTCTGACAACGGCCAGCCATTCTCATCCGAACTCATGAAGCATGTTTCCCTGTTGTTAGGGTACCAGTGGAAGTTTCATTGTGTACGCCATCCTGAAGCAGCCGGTCTCGTAGAGAGACATAACCAGACCCTGAAAATCCGTATTGCAAAAGTGTGTAAAGAAAAAGGTGTGGACTGGCTAGTAGCTCTACCAGTCGCTTTATTTTATATGCGCATGGTCGCACATTCCAGATCAGGTCTGTCTCCGTATGAGGTCGTTTTCGGCCGCCCCCCTAATATGTGGGGTACTCCTAGACCCCGAAGTATTACCGATGTTTCAAGTAATATGCTGACAGATTACCTAGCTTCCTTGATGTCTGCCCTCAACTCATGTCGTTCACAGGTTGCTGCCGCATTTCCAGACAATACCGAGGTGGCACCGCACGAAATCGTTCCAGGATCCATGGTGATGGTCCGCAACTTTGACAGATCAAGTCCGCTGGAGCCTCGTTGGAAAGAGCCCCGACAGGTCCTCCTCACCACCCGTACAGCCGTGAAGTTGGAAGGACGCAAAGGCTGGGTGCACCTTTCTCATATTAAACTTTTTAATGGACTGAAACCCGTCTTAAAGAACATTTCCCAGGATTTGAAGGATTGCCAAAGCATTATTCTCAAGGACTGTCCCGCAAAAGACATTGCTACAACCCCTCCCTTGTTAGAGAAAACTCCGCAACAGGAGTACAGGCTAAAACTCCGGTCTAGTAAAATAAGTCAGTCAGTTTGATTGTCTAAGTCCTCCCCTAGGTGAAACGGTTAGACTGTTTCTGACATGTATAAAATAGACCCCCATAGTGAGAGAGTTAGTCAAAACTCAATCCAATGTATCGTTTTTCTAAGTTTCATTTTATTTCTCAGCATTATGATTTCCTGCACCAGTTATGCATTTTTCCTGTATTTCCCAGTTCTTCATGTAAATAAGTCTGCTAATGCTACAGTAGAGCACACGTTTAGTGATCTGCCTCCTCATGAACTCTCTTACCGCCTCGCTATGCGAAATAACTCATTTATCCGCATGTTACATTACTCACACCAGACCAGCAATGCCACTAATTGTTGGGTGTGTGGTCGACTCCCCCCTTTCCAGACACCGAAGGGAGTTCTGCCACTTTTTCCTTATCCATTTTCACATAATGGTTCGTGTGGAGCATGGTCCACGTTAACGTCATCCTCAACAGATATGTCTTTTCTTAACAGTACATGTTTTCCAGACAAGCAAGGTCTTCCCCACAGAACAGGTTTAGATCTAGAAAATGAAGTGTATAATTTAGGTAATTATTCGTCGAATTTCATGGTCCTGAATGTTCAGTCTGATACTACTCCAGACTTACCTGCTATTTCAGTATTACCAGTCAAAGGCGAATTATGTGTCCGAAATAAGGGTTCTGTACACGTAGGACACAGTGATTGTACTACTATTGTCAAGTATAGTGACAGTGGGAAATCTATTTTTAAAGCTTCACGTCATTCTTATTTTATTTGTGGTCAGACCGCATATGTTCGTTTGCCCCTCGATTGGGAGGGAACCTGTTACATTGCCTTCCTACTGCCACCTGTTTTTCTAGCCCCACCTGATTATCATAGAAACACACATCTAGTACACATTAGACATAGAAGGGAGTCCCCAATTGTCGATTATACTGAAACTGCTCTAGAACAGTATACAGATTTCAACAGAGGTTTCTTCTTCTTTATAGGACCTATCCAGAATAGTAAGCTAATCCGTAGGTTAACCAGAACCCTCGAAGCTGTAGTAAATGAGACTGCTTCTGCTCTAGGTAACTTAACCGAAGAGCAATCTGCTATGAGATTTGTCGTTTTACAGAATCGTCTTGTCCTTGACGTCATACTGGCCGATAGGGGCGGGGCCTGTAGAGTCATCGGATCTAGTTGCTGCATTTTCATTCCAAATAACGCGCCGTCTGTTTATTCAGCTATAACCAGACTCCATAAAATTGCCCATCTGATACACCAAGACCCAGGCACCTGGACATGGTCCGGTTGGTTCTGGAATATAATTTCCGCATGGGGATGGAAAATATTGTCCTTCCTAGGTATTGCAGTAGCGATCATATTCAGCTGCTGCCTCTGTATACAATGTGGCCCTGCGATTTGCGGCATTTGTGCTACCTCTTGTATTCCTAGTCCCAAGCCCCGTTCTAAATCCCGTTCCAGGATAATTCGAGACGAGCAAATGATACTGTATGAAATGATAGATGGTATCATGAATATTGATGTTTCCTGATGGAAACGTAGTGACAAGGAGGGAATGTGGAAAAGTAAATTTTGCCATGTTCTGTGTCCCTACGCCTCCTCCATCATATGTTATGTGTGCATGATTAAATATGCATATGTACTCCCTATGTTCGATTAATGACGCAATTATAGTTGTGTCCACCTCTAAATATGCCAGTTTCCAGTCCTCGTGAATACTACGAATATCAGGCCTATGTAAAGCTACGTTGCCACGTTTCTCAGTGTGCACGTTATTCTATTATAAAGTCCCCGTTTCTAGGCCTCAAAAGGGCCTGGACACCAGATTCAGCTCCTGTCTCCAGAAACCTCGCTAAGGAGCGATACAGCCCCCACCTGTATCCTCGACCCTTCACTTACTTCCTGCCTCGCAGTGCCCGGTCCAGCCTGGCTCTGCCTCTGAGTCTGCCAAAAGTATGTTATAGTTCCAGTTATCAGTTCAGTCCTCCTTCTCTGCATTCCTAAGCTACTGAACTGCATCAATAGTTTCCCTCATTGTCTAGCCTTCACGTCTCCACGTTAGAGAAATACTGCATTTAATGGTCATTTAATATTCTTCATCACGCACTACATGTAGAATAATGCATGGTCCAGTCTTAGAATCAAGTTAGCCTTTCCCCTCCTAACTTCTAGTTTATATCAACATGTTCTCTAAACATCAGATACTAGATACTGTTTAGGTACATGTCGCCCTGACTCTCCAGACTTCAGTCTCTGCTCCTAGCACAGAGTTCATAGCCCCCAGCTTCTCCTAGTGATACGTCATTGCTAGTTTGCGCGCACCATCAGGTTAGAGGTCCCGGCTCCTTAGGTAGCCCCCTCCATGGTTTCCGCCCCATTCATGACATATTCTGTTACGTTTGCATCACATGTCTATGTATACGCCCAGTTACACCTACTTTCGCCCTTATCTTTCGCGACTGCTACGCGTCACACCTTCTACTCCACCCACTGCTACGCCTACTGCAATGTAATGCTATGTGTCTGCGTTATGTATATATGCTCATGTATTGTTATTAAAAGTCAGCGCGCTCATCCCAGATCCAGCCCCAGCAGCTGCTGGGCCCTGCCATCCCATTCCTATGCAGGTTGTCCTGTTCCTGTCCTTATGCTGTATTAAACCTGCAAAACTCCTACTACCTCGAATCTTGACTCTTATTTATTGAGCTATCTGTTATGATATATGTCTAGTCAAAAAGAGAGGTATTATTTATTTATTTACCACAGGGTGCAGGTCAAATTTTCATCTACATACAGGCCTGAGGGCAATTCCGTTGTGGAATGGATGAACCGTGACTTAAAGCAATCCTTGACAGCTAGGGTTTTAGGTACTGTCAGGAACAGGCTGGCCCATCTGTATAGCATTCAACGTGTACTTAATGATCTCCCTAAAAGGTCTCTTGGTGGGCGGACCCCATACGAAATGCTCTTTGGCATCAAAATGTTTGTTCCGGACCTTGAGGGTCTAGACATGGCGGCGTCTACCACACCCTTTGACGTAGAGGATGATTCTGCTGTATTACAGAACTTACAAGAGAACTGAGACAGTCTTGCAAAGAAACATTTGCCCTTTACATCTGATGCTACACTTTAGATTCCGGTAGTTGACTGGCTACCCGGAGTCGGTGACCTGGTCCGTGAGAAGGTGGACAACAAGACGGAGTTCAGCCCCTCATATCGTGTACCAGTTTGTGTGCTTGGCATGCAGGGTACAATAACAGTTATTTACCTCCACTTCCTGGTCGTAAGGAAAACAGGTACATCTCCATTGACAATGTCAAATTACGAGTGGCCGATTCTTCTTAGTATGACACCAGCGGTCTCCTGTCTAGCAATGCTGAGAAATTCTGTTTTGGCTCCGGCGAATACCAACAGGCCTGACATTGTCATCGAGATGTATACAGTTACTAATCCATTATTGAATCCACCGGCTGGTGATCCCCATGATGATATTGAGTACACTTATCCCACAGAAGTGTTGTTGCCTGGTGCGCAAACAAGTGCAGTTGACCAGTCACACTTTTCATTTGACACCAACTCTACAACATTGAGGTCCCATCTAAAGTTTCTATTTTTGCGGTTTGGTTTAAAATACATTTTTTAATACCCCCTTGGACTTACATTTGGCTGGTCCTTTTTTCATTTTTTTTATTAATGTCAATTGGATTTGTAGATGTATTTTTCCATCTCGTGAATGGACATTATGTTAAAGAAAGATCTACAATTAGGTTAATTGATGGAACTTTAGCACCCCACTCCTCGTCCCACATCATGAAGAGGGACCAGATTTTTGTCAACATCACAGCTTGGCCTGTATTCGATGGGATTGTGTGGGATGCTGTTAAATTTCTGATACACAGCCCTACAGAGGTTATAAATGTTCCCCATGTACTTCATGTTTCAATGGGGGATGTTGTGAACCAAAACCTATGCTCTGATGATTGGGATGTCCAAGCAGTAGAGGATCTTTTTTCTGATGTAAAATATTATACTGCTTTTGATGCTGAAGATTTGTACTTAGACTCAGCTAATTATGCAGATTTATTCTGCTATCAACACTATGGTAATCATAGAAAATCATAGAAAAAAAGCTTGCAGTTGTTGATAATAGCATTATTACTCTTTCTTCCTGAATTTACACATTAGATAATATTGTTTCATCGGTTGTTGATATTGTACAAGATGAAGTTTCTGTTTTGTACCATGGTCAAAATCAATAACGTTCAATTATGCAGTTTGCTTGGCTTTTACAAACTTAACATCTGGGAAAGTGCCTTGGAACTACATGAATACCTTTTCTCTATTTTTACTATTTAATTTGACTGAGAAACAACAATTTATGCCTATGAAGGATGCTGCATATTCACTTTTGCATATTGAAAAGTTGGAACCTTTACCTTTTTCTGTTGCTGAATCTAATTCAGCTGTATGGCTCATTCATGGGTTAATAACACTGCCCTTTCCCTCGTTTAAATTTAGTTCATGTATGAAACATTATGCCATAGGCAGATATGAACCATTGGGAAGCGCCTATCTCCATGAAGTCTGGTCTCTGCCATTTACCTATAGATGCCTGAGGGAGGGTAAAGAAGTTGATTTAAAGGGCGAGGAGTGCACTTCTACACCTGATCACTCACTGGTTTGCAAGAACATACAATTGCATGGTTCATGTAACACGCAAGCTCTGAATTTAGCATGCATTTTAAAGGGTAATCCAGTGGCAGCTATAACACCAACTTTCACGTTGCTAGCTAACAGTAGCTATTTACTTTTAAATAATGAAGATTGCTGCGGTATGCTGGCAGGGATTCTGTACATTGTGACGTCTCCCAACGTGTAGTCTGCTGTAAAAATGTGCTTTTTCCGCCCCCGCATGAGAAACTCGATGGGTCCATCTGGCCTTCCATTCCGACCTTGAAAGCAGAGTTCAACAAGATGAGTCGAATAAGGACTCTATTGTCACAGAAAGAGGTTGCTCTTACTTCTTCCTGTGAAACTTTTGTCCTTCACGTGGCAAACACCCACACCGAGGTGCATGCGCTTTTAAATACTGATCTCCCACTGAATTTCGGAACTTTGATTCACACTATATTTAATGCCTTGTCGACAACTGGCTTGGCACACTTTTTTAAAGTAGTAAGCTCTGGCCTTGTGACTTCATTCCAAAATATATTTGGTGTGATATCGGCATTTTTTTATTCTATTTTTGTCAGCATCTTCGGCGGGTTACCATTAATTCTCGCCTTGGTTGCCGGTGTACTGCTGTTGCTTTGCTTGCTCAAAAATGGCTGCACAGTCTGTGTCACAAGACAACCTGCCCGGCTGCTCCAGCTTCGCAACCGGATGCTTGAATGCTATGGAACGCTACCTTTGGCCACATTGTGTGTAGTATATGGATTATCATTCCGGTTCTCCTACTTTACATGCATGCAAACTGTTTTCCATTGCCTGTATTGCTGTTTAGAATGGGCTCTGAATTTGTGTCTCTGCAATACGGTGTCTCCTAACCCGGATTATGTTCAACTGATGAGTCCCTTAGTAGCTAATGAGTTGGACTGTTCTGGTATCGGGATTCCTAGGGAATCGGAATGCGTGTGCGGCTGCACATGACTTCCTGGCACGTAGTTATCTCAAAGAACACCCGAGTTGCCCTATGATAATGGTAGAGGCTCCAGCTATCAAAGAACATGTTTGTTCCTTCACGTTAATAAATTGGATGAGTGAATTATTTTCTGATGATAACAACGACTTCCTCCCTTGGAGGCAGTTGCAACATACTGTGCCTATACGCTGATGAATTGAATTGGCATTTATCCATCGTCAACGCGTACTGTACTCGAAAAAAAAAAATTACTATTTTTTTTCCATTTCCATGATGGCCCCTGCTTCTTTTTTTAATTTTTCCATACAGCTTCAAACTTTTCACTCCCAATTATCCATTTTGGCAAATTGGTTCTGTCTCACTCGAACTTGAACGCTGCATTCCTAAAATTGCTTCTCTTCTAGTACGTGTTCCGATCAGGGGAGGGTGTAGTGAAGACAGGGCCCTGCTTGCACACATTGCTAAGTTAGCATAAGCTTATTAGTTTAAACGCCATTTTGCCACTTTGCAACTTTTGCACACAACGCTACATGTAACAGTTGTTGTAAGTTAAACTGCTTGATTTTCCTTGCATGAGAACAGTCTGTTTTGCACATCCCTACTTACATCGCGACCTTAGTCTGTACATAGCGTACAGAAGCCTTAAAAATCATCATAACAATGTATGCTGTTATTCAGGTTGATTGGCCCACGCTCTAGACACAACACGAACACAGCTGCAGCCAACTGGAATTCTAGCGCCTTTAATATTGCACTGCATGCATGATATGGGCACTAGGAGAAAAACCTTTTCCAGTGAGAGAAAGCTATGCTGATCCTGTGATGTGATTCACCACTGCTGATCTTGGAGGTATGGGGTTCCCCATGTAGGAAGGTGGATATCTGACTATGGTTACCCCAAACCTTTTGCCTGGGGTTTAGCTGGTTTTTGACTTAGTTGGCCTGGGATTCTGCTATTCAGGGCCCCAGGCTAATTGCTCCCTCCTTAAAATGGACTCCATGTACCTTAGGTACAAACACACAATTGGATACTGGACCACCTTATAGGCCCTGTAACAGTGTACCCTAGGTACCCAGGGCATAGGTGTATCCAAGGTCTACCAGGGGCTGCAGCATGTATTGTGCCACCCCTGGCCTGGCCTAACTATTTGACACAACTGGCTGATCACTCAGCTGGGGTAAGTTGGGGTAATCACCTCTTACTTAGATATAGTATATCTATATCTAACATATTTTGTTTGCAGAGTTTTATATAGCGCGAACTAGAACCAATCCGAATCAGTTATCAGAGCGCTTTACATAGCACCAGTTAAGTTACATGAGGACACACTTTCATTTTTAGGCACGGGGAGATTAAGTGATTTGCCCAGAATCACAGGGGGTTTTTGGCGTCGTTACCGAGACTCGAACCCAGATCCCCAGGTTCGAGGTTGAGCGCCTTAGCCGTTAGGCCATCCCCTCTCCCCATATATGGACACATGTCACTCCTATGGAAGGCCTCGACAAACCTCGAGGCAGGGTGCTTGGTTTCATGTGAGATGGTGCTCTGGCATGAGCTGAGCCTGTCTGCAGCTTTCGGAACAACGTCCTTTAGCTGTTTCATGATGTTGCCATACCATACACTCTTAAGTGCATTATGAACCTCGCAGTTAGATGCTATCTTTGGTTTGGCTTTATCAGAATATGTCAAGTAAGGTGTCATACGAATTGGAATACTACCCCCTCGCCAATTCTGGCGACGGGGGTAGCATTCCACCCTTCTAGAGGGACACGACATGTACCTAACCTGAAACCCGGGTAAAGTTAAACACGAGCCTCAGCATCACAAAATGGATGCTGCCACCACAGACACAAGTCTGACCTCCTGCTGCTGGGAGTCCTTCCAGCTTGGGAGGCTTGGACAAAGGGTTTCCTGTCAGGGGAGGTACTTGCACCACCCCAGACAGGATTTTGTGTAGTGGATTGGGGAGGGCTGAATAGAATGAGACATGCCTTGGGCACACAAGGTGTCACTGTGCATATGCCAGTTCAAACCGGTGCTGGGGCTCTCCAGCCCCAGTCCTGGTGCGAAACTGGACAAAGGAAAGGGGGTGTAACCGCCCCCCTTCCTGGTCCCACCCAGAGGAGGGACCTAGTAGATGATCCGGCCCCTAGATTTGGTTTAAGAGTAGGAGCTGTGTCCTAAGACTTCAGATCATCCTGAACTCGACTTGCAACTAAGAAGAAAACTGGACTTCGACATTCAGCTGCACAGAAGACTGAAGAGCATCTCCCTTGTGGCCAAGGAGTGACCACCCTGTGAATACAGGCACCATCCAGCAACTCGACGTCTGCTTTGCCGCCGCCTCCCGCCGGAGCCCGAGCCCAGAGCCCGACAAGACTTGGATTCCCAGACATATCCAAGCCCGATCCACAGTCCCTGAAAAGAAGAGACCCGTGGAGGCATCGAGAGACGTGGGACCGGCCATCTTGAAAGACCCCTGAGAAGCTGACTGCGCAGCACCCGAGGCATCCTCAACGCTGTGCTTTGGGGTTTAAGAAACCCCACCACCGAGCAGCATCTGCACCGAAGATCAGCCCCCAGCATCTCCACGATCTGCGTGGGGCCCTTTTGCATTTTGCCACTCTACGCGTCATCCCGGTTACTGGCCCGTTGGCTAGTGGCCATCTTGGCGACAAAATATACAATCAACACCGCTGGTCTGGTTGCTCCAGACTGGCCCTTGCTCCTGTAAAAAGGAGCAGCCCCTCTGACCTTGCTGGTCGGAGTAGGAAGCTTGCATCGTTTCCTGCGTGGCTTGCATTAGCCAAGTCCTGTTTGCTCCAATCGAGAAGCCGACACCGCCATCAGCTCGAGCCTTCGTGGGACAGCTCGTGATCGACTCCTGGACGTCGCTGACCTCTTCGTGTCCACGTGGCTGCAGAGACAATCTTCACTTCTTCACCTGTTGGCACCCGACATCGCCTGGCTCCCTCCTGGTTCCACGGTAGTCACTGGCTAGTGGCTTTGCACATTGTCCCCTCTGCTTTCAGGTCTTCACTTCTTCAGATCCACCCTTGGATCCACCAGAACTCTCCTCGACGACCCGCCTGCAGCATCTTCATCTTCAGGCTCCATAGAACAGCACGACGAAACCCGACACACTTTGAGCCCTATGCACCGGCTTCCTGTGGGTGAGGTAACTCTGGCACTCCGGTGCTCCTGTGTAGTAATACACCTCTAGTGTCTATGTTCCAAGTTGCTAGGTTCTAGGTCATCCGGAAGGTTCCTTTTGCAGTAACTTTGTACTTTGTACGCACCCATAGAAAGTCTATGGGCGCCCGCGTGTAACTTCCAACACTGCACACGCACTCCGTGGGCCTCCTGGTCACTAACTCTTGTTAGCTCCTTGTAGTCCCAGCGATTCTGAAGGCCCTAGGCCTTACCACTGTTCGTATAGCGGTTCTTATACCACTAATTTAGTATATGGTTTTAGGGGCCACAAGGGCCTATCCATATTGTGCAACTTTTGTATATTTAAACACTGTTTTGTTTTAACGCATTTGCTTCTGTGCTCATAAAGAGTATAGGGGGTACTTGTAGTAAATAAATATATATATATATATATTCAATATATATCTGTGTGGTGTCCTTTAAGTTGGTATTCAAGGAGAGTGTATATGGTAAAACAGCTTGCTTCACATGCCTTTACAGAGTTTAGCCTAAGACTGCTTGTCCATGCTACCCCTAGGATAGCTGGTCTATAAGGTTGACTTGCAACCAATCATCATAAGGGTTGCTTGACATGGTACAAGGTGATCACCAGAACTAGTGAGCATCATATACCAGGCCAACTTCTCACACCCCATTCAAGCCTAAGAGACCTTCTATTATTATAAAACCTATTTCCTAGCAGGGGAGGGTGGTTCGCTATATGAACTGTTTCCACTATCATTATAACATGATTTCTCCCTTTGTGTTTTATGGATTTGTAACAATGCTGATCGCATTATTTTTAATTATATGCCTGCCTTTGTTAGCAAAAATACTGGATCTTAGAATACGTTGTTAAAATAAACTTTTTAAACTTTTCCTTGTCTCTAATTACTCACGTTGTGGACTGGAATGAGAATAAAAACGAAAGAGTGTAATTGATTCCCACCATTCCTGAGAGTACCCTAAGTCGCATGTTCTGGGTTGTCTAATCATTGGTAGCTTCGCTGTAGGACGGAGAGCTCTTGAGACACTGATGCTAGTTGTATGGGGTTCTGGGTACAGAGGTGAGTTCTTTGGTACACCACAATTCACTGAGGTCCTGGTTTCCTGCGCATAGATCGGTGCATGAGCAGAATCCCCGCAACACTACTTGTTGGTAAGCCATTGTAAGCCTCTGTAAGTTCCCCTGCCTATGTCATCTTTACATTGGAGGAGTGTGGCTCATTGGTTAGAGCGGCAGACCCTGATGCAGAGTTCTGGCCCGGGACCAGGGTTCAATTCCCGCCTCGGCTGGTCTTGGGCTCAATTTCCTCGGACCTGACAATTCTCGCCTCGTTGCCTATTCTAATCATGGGCCCCACGCTGCAACTCTGGGCAATAGCTTGCTTAACCTCCACACTGGCCCCAACAGCGGTAGGATGCCTGGCTTCACCCTGAGGGGGGCCCAGGAGTGGACACTTCACAGGGAAAGCCAGGAAGGGTTCCACAGCGGTATGAGTAATAGCGCCAGGAAACCGCTTGGTGGCAGTGTGCTCTACAAATACCTTGACATTTACATTTACATTTACATTGGATTGTTGGGCCTCTAAGGCTCCTGCTTGGAATGCATTTATTCAAAGGAGAGGACTGTTACTGAGGAGCTAACTTTGGAGCTGGGACTAGCAGGCTGGGGTGTTTACTTAATTAAAGAATTGTCTTTTATATTCCTTTGGTGTGAAGATCATCTTTACAATGGCGATGAGCTGAAGAACCCTGTGTGATCTTAATACACACCTTAACTCTACCCACTTCTACTAAGAAGCGTTTTTGGACTGGTATCGTATTTCAACTTTTTACTGTACCTTTATATTGGAACTTTTCCCTCCGTATTTGTGACTGCCCTAACTGCTTCTGGATAAAAGGAGTGTTGTGGCTGCGTAGAAATAACTGCTGGAGTATTCCCTCTATAAAAAAGGACATAATGTTAAGAAAGAGCACAAACTTTCTTATCTTGAATTTCTATCGTGCTGCCTTTACCGTTTTATTTCTTAACTCTGCCTGCATGTGACTTGACTTTCGTCCCTGGCTTCTGCAGTGTTAACTTGACCTCTACAACATTTACTTGACCTCCTTTAAGGTTACAGAGCTTCTTTCCGTACTGTCTGCACTGTTGAAAGAAACTTTTGTGCTTTGTGTAGTTTGTGCACGCACTGCCTTGGAATTACTGGCTTTCAACGCACGTTGGTTTCTTTTACTCAAAAGCCTCTCGCTTGTGTTGTTGTCATTTGAAACAACACTTGTGCTTCGTTGGATTCTTGCACGCGCTGCCTTAATCGTACCGCCTTTCAGCACGTGTTTTTTCTCAAGCTTTCACGCTCTGCCTTCTCTCCAGCATTTAGTTTTCTACACAAAGCTTATACAGGCTTCATGTCACAACACTTCCTGTTTCTTTCAACAAGAAGCTAAACTGCTAACCTCTTCTCCTGGTGGAATGTTCTTCTGGGAATAGTGAATGTGTTCATTCAATCTAAAGGCATTCTTGAGAAGATTCTTTTGGAGATAATTAAGGATTCTACCCTTTATTATTTGACAATCACTTTTTATCCGTGGGAAACGTTCTCATCACACTAAACAATACTGTCAAGAAGATTACCTCAGTGACAGGCACACTTATTTCTTCAGCCTGTCGTTCATCAACGTTTATTGTCACAAGTACTCTTAGAAAGACAATACCTGGCATTTTAATCTGACTAATATGTTTATTTTACAGGTAGATAATTGCAACGTCATTTTGATTTATATATACATTTTTATTTTAACTTAAGTTAACATGCAGAATGTTCCACCCCACCCTTTTTACTATTGAGCCCAGGTGAGCCTCCTATTCCCTGAAAACAATGGAAAAATATCTTCTCACATTATTCTCGTGTATGTGGCGTCTCACTCAGCGCCAAAAGAAAAATGTCTTTACGTCTTCACTGTTTGGGTCCAGAAGAACAGGAGATTTTCCAACATCTTTCCGAATTATCCAGACAAGATGCAGATGATCTTAATGATTATGAAATTTGTTTAAAGAAATTAGATTTACATTTTTTGCCAAAAGTGTTGACTGTTCTAGAACGACATCATTTTGGAAGACGCATGCAGAGAACAAGGAAAAATGTGGAGGAATATGTTACTGTACTAAGGAAATTAGCATCTACATGCAATTTTGGGTCTAATTATGAGGAGAGATTGAGAGATCAATTCATGTTGGGGTGCTCCTTAGACAAAGTCAAAGAAGCGTACTGGGAAAAAGATAATCCTTCATTATCTGAAGTAATAACCATAGCGAAGTCCTTTGAAAACACTAAAGCATGTGCAGTAGAACATAAAAAGAGAGATGAAGAGAGCCATAAAGAAATAAGTGTTGAGGTAGTAAACAAGCTTAAAGACAAAAGTAGTAGTGATCCTAACTTTCAACATAACAGGGTGGAAGTAGTAAATGTGAACTCAACAAAAGTGGCTACAACAAAGATTCTACATATTCAAAGAAATTTCAGGGAACATGTTATCGATGTAGAGAATATGGTCACATGGTGAATTTTAAAGAATACATCAGTTGGAAAGCAACTTGTAAGAAATGTAAAAAGAGGGTTCATGTGTCGAAATGCTGTCGAAGTAGCAATCTAAAAAAGAAAGTCCATGAAGTTCTGTATGATCAGGAGTATGAGGTGGAAGAAATAATCTTAAGGATCTCTGATGGTAAGGAAAGTGGTCCGTTTATAGCAGTTTGTCTTGATGACACTCTTGTACACATGTTGTTTGACTCCGGGGCGAAAATCACTCTTATTCCCAAGGAAGTCTATGACAAACACATGAAAGATAAAGTAGTATTATACAAACCGGCTATCAAATCTAAAGGTTATGGAGGTGAATCTATCAAACTTTCAGGGTATTTCAACGGTAGAATCAGTTTTAAAGGTCAAGTCACCCCTGGTAAGGTATATGTCTCTGAGAGGGGTGATTCTTTAGTCAGTTGGGCATATCAGAAAGATCGCAAAGTCATATTGGACCCTAATGAGACACCTTCAGTAAGATTCAAAGAAGATGTATTGAGTGGTGCACAAAATAACCAACAAGGCAATATTGATAAGTCACTAAGTCAAGTTGATTTGTGCATTTCTCCTTTTCGTAGTGAATTTCCTAAAGTGTTTAATGATGATTTAGGTTGTTTGAAAGGGTACTCACACAAAATAATATTAAAAAAGGATTCTGTACCAGTTGCCAGTAGAGTTAGAGGAGTGCCCATCAAGGTCAATGATAAAATGAAAATAGAGCTTGACAAACTTTTGAATGGTGGCATAATTACTAGGGTTGAAGCCAGGGAGTGGTTGGCCCCTGTGGTTATGGCAGTTAAGAGCAATGGGGAGTCTAAGCTCTGCATAGATTTGAGAGAACATAACAGATGTGTCGTGGTGGATCATTATCCCCTACCCAACATTTCTGAAATGCTGTCTCTATTGGAGGGAGCTAAATACTTCTCAATAGATTTAGCATCAGCGTACCACCAAATAAAGTTGTATCCTGATTCTCAAGATCTAACAACATTCATAACTCCGTTTGGAACATTAACATTTCTCAGGATACCCTTTGGCCTTATATCCGCAGCTGCAGTTTTTTTAAAGGATGATGAAACACATATTTAAGGATGTCAAAGTGATCAAACTTTACCAAGATGACATGTTGGTTTTTGAACGCAATGTAGAGGAGCATAACAAAAGAGTGAGAGAAGTCTCGAGAAGATTAGAGCATAATGGTCTCACTCTTAAAGCAAAAAAGTGTAGATTTAATCTCACAGAGATTGATTATTTAGGGCATAAAATCTCTAGCTCTGGCATTGAACCTAGGAAAGAATTAGTAGGTACCGTTGCAAGCATGGCAAGTCCTAGTAGGAAAGAGGAGATAGTCAAGTTTCTAGGCATGACTGAGTACTATACCAAATTCATATCTAACTTTGCACACAAAACTCACATTATGAGGCTACTTTTAAAAAAAGGCATGAGTTTTCAGTGGAATTTAGAATGTCAGAGAGAGTTTGTGGCAGTTAAACAACTTTTATCTGAAGCCACCTGTTTGAGTAGTTGTGAACCGGGTCATGAGATAGTTGTCATGAAGGATGCCAGCTCGGCAGGTTTAGGAGCTGTCATGCTACAAGAACATCAAGGTGTGGAGAAGACCATAGTGTTTCTATCTAGAAGTTTGAGAGGAGCTTAGCTCAATTATTCGGTTGCTGAAAAGGAAGCATTAGGCATATTCTGGGCAGTAAAGTAACTATGCAAGTGTTTTTGGGGTTGTCAATTCACGATTAAAACTGACCACAAACCATTGAAGGAAATTTTTGAGAAGAAAGGCTTAGACAACATATCATCTAGAATAAGGAAATGGGTGGTAGCTCTTCAAGAGTTTCAATTCTGTGTTGTATATGTTCCTGGTGCAAAGAATAATGTAGCTGATTGTTGTTCACGTTTGATTGATGGAGAAATCTTTAAAGATGATAAGCAAGAAGATGTTTTGAGTGAATTTGATGAATACTCTGTGTCTATTGTTAATGAAAGCACAATCGAGGGTGAATGGATTAGTGAGCTTGTCAAAGATCTAACTCTTCAAACCGTTCTAGATATCATAAAAAAGGTTGGAATCAATGCTCCAAAATGGATGAAACCCTCAATGTTTTTTTTCGAGTGAAAGATGAACTAGCATGCCACAATGGGTTTTTGATGAGAGGCACCAGATTGATTCCCCGACCAACCTGAGGGCACAACTTGTAGACTTTGCCCATGAAAGACGTCCGGGCATTTCTAAAACCAAAGAGAACTTGAGACAAATGTTCTGGTAGACCGGGATGAATTTGTGTGTAGAGAGCATTGTGCGTGTGTGTGTTGAGTGCTGAAGATGTGACAAAACCCTGAGTTCAACCTATGACGTTGAGGCGCATTCCCAAAGAAGCGTGGGAAGAGGTTGTCATTGACATACTGGGTCCCATTAAACACTCTAGTGTTGAAAAATACATGAATGTTCTTCTTGATGTGTATTCCAGGTGGCCAGAAATCAGAATTACCAACTCTGTAGAAACCCGAAATGTCATAACATTTCTAGATTCTATTTTTGAAAAAGAAGGTTTTTCAACAACTTTACTATCAGACAATGGAGAGCAATTTACTTCAAAAGAAATGTGTATGTTTTTGGAGGATAGGGGCAATAGACACAAAAGATCTGCCCTTTATCATCCAGTAACAAACGGCTAAGCGAAAGATTTAACCGGGTACTCAAAGAGCCTATTCGAAGAACTTTCTCCAATCAAAAGGGCTGGGATGTTGAGGTTCAGAATGAAGTAAAGTGTTATAGGCTGTCTCCACATTCCACAACTGGGAGAACCCCTCTTGAACTATTTCGCAAAAGGAGAGCTTGTACTTTGCTGTGTCCATCTTGGATATTTAAAAAATAGCACGTTTTAGAGTCTGAAGAAGAGGACAAGGAAAGGATTGGGAAAGAAGTTAAAAAAATGTGTATGAACAAAAGATGGTTTCACTTGAGGAAAGCTGTAAAAGAGACTATTGTAAAGGTTAGGGATATGGTCAAACTCCGTAATCCTCGCAAGGGGTCCATTACTCAAAGTTCAAAATTCTTGCGGCCAATGAAGGTCATTAAGTTATTTAAGAATGCTGTTAAAACTGAGGATCACAGAGTGTGGAATTTAAACAGAGTGGTCAAGCTGTATCATGCTTCTTTTGATGTTTGTGACAAAAGTGTCGGGGAGAATAGAAATAAGAGTATCAAGCGACCTGTTGTTAAACCTAAGTATTTAGAGGACTACGTCCTGTGTTAAGTATTATCTTTGTAGGCTTCTTTATCTGTTGTTTATCAATGTTTTTCTTCAACTTTACTTCATCTGAACGCACGTTTTTTTGTTTTGTTTGCTTTGACTGTTATTATGGGGGTGGGGGAGGGGAGATGTGTGGTATTCGCTATTTGTTGGTAAGCCATTGTAGGCCTCTGTAAGTTCCCCGGCCTATGTCATCTCTTCATTGGAATGTTGGGCCTCTCAGGCTCCTGCTTGGCATGTATTTATTCGAAGGAGAAGACTGTTACAGAGCAGCTGAAACTGGAGCTGGGACTAGCAGGCTGGGGTGTCAAGATCTACTTAAATAAAGAATTATATTTTATATTCCTTTGGTGTGAGGATCATCTTTACATAACCTGTGTAGTAACTGTGCATGATCATGTGTATTTTATGTACTCAATTGTTTTTACCATGTGTAAAATGGATTAAGAAAAATAATAAAAGATTCAAAAAGAGTGTAGATTTATATATATTCGCTTTATTTGGCTAAAGGACTTTTTACTTTTTTTGAATGAGAATAGTTTGATTTCAATATGTTTCTTCTTAATTTATTATAATGATTAGTTTTTAAAGCATAATATATTTTGATTTGTTTTGTCTTAGATCATTCACTGGGTTCCACTTCTATTAGTTTGACAGAAAAACGTCTAGGTTTCAATTGAAAAGGGAAATTTTTGTTCTTACTAGTTTAGATATAGGGAAACCTATATCTTTCGTAAGTGGTGCTGGCACCAGCTTACACAGGCTGAAATGGCAGGCCTGTAGTTACAAATTGAGTGGTCTCCCATAGGTGGCATAATACATGCTTCAGCCCATGGGAGACCCCTAGTGTACCTATGCCCTGGGTACCTTAGTTCCATATGCTAGGGGCTGATAAGGTTGCACCAGTGTCCAATCTTGGATGTACCAAAGTACTTACCATACCAATTTAGGGGAGAAAGCACAGAGACGGGGTTCTCATTTGTAGGATCCCAGTCAGACTGGTCAGAAACAGCATTACACAACCCCCGATCCACCCCCCAAACATAAGGAGATTAGACTAACCTTGCCCAGTTGAGTCTTCATTCACTAAGGGGAAATATCTGGAGAGTCCATCTGCACTGACGTGATTACTCCCAGGTCTATGTTCCACTGTATAGTCCATCCACTGTAGAGAAATTGACCCCCTCAAAAGTTTGGGATTTTCACCCTTCAACTTTTTAAGCCATAAGAGGGGCCTGTGGTTTGTCAGAACAATGAAGTGAGTGCCAATCAGGTAAGGCCTCATATTCTTCAGGGCCCACAGTAAAGGCCTCCCTCTCAATGGCTGACTAACGTTTCTCCCCCTGGGTCAACCTTCTACTGATAAACGCTACTGGTTAATCCTGGCCGTCAGCATTAAGTTGTGATAACACAGCCCCTAACCCTATATCAGATTAGGTTGTCTGGACAATGAACGTTTTGGAGTAGTCAGGACTTTGCAGGAGTGGAGCAGTGCACATGGCCTGCATTAGGTCATCAAATGCCTTATGAAAGCTTACTGGCCACTTTTTGGGCATTCTTTGTGATGTCAGATCATTCAGGGGAGTCACAATGGACCCAAATCCCTTCACAAATCTTCTGTAGTACCCAGTCAGTCCCAAGAAAGATCTGACGTGAGTCTGGGTAGTGGGAGCAAGCCAGTCCACAATGGTCTGGATTTTGCTCTCCAGTGAGTAAACCTAGCCTTCCCCTACCAGGTGGCCCCAGTATACAACCTTGCTCTGCCCTTATGGCACTTAGTGGCCTTGATAGTAAGGCCTACCTGTTGCAGGTCCTCCAGAACATATCTGAGGTGGACCAGGTGATCTTACCAGGTGGAGTTAAAGACAGCTATATCATCTAGATACGCTGCACTATAGGCTTCCAGACCAGTTCAGACTTCATTCACTAGCCTCTGAAATGTGGCAGGTGCATTCTTCAGACCAGAGGGCGTGACAATAAATTGATAATGCGCACTAGTGGTTGAGAATGTGGTTTCTGGCTTGGCTTCCTCATCTAGTCTGATTTGCTAGTAACTAGCTGCCAGGTCAAATGCAGTAAGAGATTTGGCTGAGGCCAAAGTATCTATGAGTTCAACTGCCCTGGGGATTGGATGGACATCAGTCTTAGTGACTGCATTGAGACCTCGGTAGCACACACAAAACCTCATCTCTCTTTTTCCACCCTTGGTGTGAGGTTTTTGTACAAGGACCTCTGGACTGGCTCAGGGGCTGTCTAAAGGCTCAATGACCCCCAATTCCAGCATCCTTTGGACCTCAGTCCTGATGCAGTCCCTGTTATGGTCAGGCAGTCTCTAGATTTTTTTTCTTCACAGGCAGACTGTCACCTGTGTCCACATCATGGGTGTACCAGGTAGTTTGACCGGGTGTCAGAGAGAACATGTGTCCGTACTGATTGAGGCCTTGCCTGCAATTAATCAGCTGTTGATCAGTGAGGTTGCCTGCCAAGGCTACTCCTTCTACTAATCCATCATCAGAGTTCTGAGAAAGGAGATCAGGGAGAGGGTCACATGAGCAAGCCCATGTCAGCCATGTCGACAAAAAGTTTAGATGATTCACATGAAGGACCCTATGGGGCCTTCTTGGAGTATCTAGGTCTAACAGTTACGTGACCTCACCTTTTTGTTCAAGGATGGTGTGAGGGCCACTCCACTTGTCTTGGAGAGCTGCTGGGACCACAGGCTCTAACACCCACACTTTATGGCCTGGCTGTTAAACAGTCAAGACAGCCTTTTGGCCATGCCATGCTTTTTGAAGTTCTTGGCTGGGCTCCAGGTTTTTGCTGGCCTTCTTCATGTACTCAGCCATGCGCGAACACAGGCCAAGGACATAGTCCACAATGTCCTGTTAAGGAGGTCTGAGAGGTTGCTCCCAACCTTCCTTCACTAGACATAAGGGGCCCCTAACTGGATGTACAAACAGAAGCTCAAATGGGCTGTAGCCAACCCCCTTCTGAGGAACCTCTCAGTAGGTAAAGAGAAGGCAGGGTAACAAGACATCCCATTTTCGCCTTAGCTTTCTGGGAGTCCCATGATCATGCCCTTTAGGGTCTTGTTGAACCTTTCAATAAACCCATTGCACTGTGAATGGTACAGTGTGATAAACTAGTAGTTTACTCCACACTCTTCCCACATGGCAGTAATATAACTTGACAGGAAGTTTGTACCTCTGTCTGTTAAAACCTATTTAGGGAAGCTCAGTCTGTAAAAGATTCCCAGGAGGGCCCTGGCCACTACAGGAGATGTAGTGGTTCTAAGCAGAATAGCCTCTGGGTACCTAGTGGCATGGTCCACCACCACTAGTATATAACTGTGCCCAGATGCAGCTGAAGAGTTCAAGGGACCAACAATGTCAATCCCTACCATCTCAAAGGGAAGGGATTAGGGGGTCTTTGTTGTGCCACCTGACTTACCACTGACTTGGCAAGTAGCACAGGAGCGACAAAACTCATTTGAGTCTTCTGACATATTGGGGCCAGTGAAAGTGAGGGACAAGCCAGTCCCAAGTCTTGCATTGCCCTAAGTGTTCTGCAAGAGGAATATCATGTGCTAGGTAGAGAAGAAAACCTCTGAACTTCTGGGGTATTACCAAACTCCTGGTGGCACCAGGCATGGGGTCTCCACCCTCAAAGTATAAGATTCCATCTTCCTAATAGATCCTATGGGACCAACTGATATTCCCTACTCCCTCAGCATCAGCTTGCTGTCTGAGGGGTTCAAGAGAGCGGCAGGACTCTACGCTGCCAAAGTCACATAACACTATCGTCAGCATATACATCTACCTAGATATCCTGTGCTCAGTGACGTCGGGGATTGCCTGTGTCATGTTCCAGTTGTTCTACCTGCTGGTTTTGCAGGCTTTAGGGTTGCATGTACTTATTGGTACCTTCGATCAGATGCGTCTCTATAATATATGCAGCAGGCTTCGGCTCATTATGTGCCGTGGAAATCCAATAAAATGTGTTTAAAAAAAAAAAAGTGGGGCAGGACTGCTGACCCAAGAAATCTGCCTGGTCAGGCCCAAGCTCTTTGGAGACAGGTCCTTCAAATGGTCTAAGATCATCTCCATCAGGAAACTGACCTTCACTGGGAGCTTTTGAGGAGGGCAATTGCTTACCCTTTCTGTTCCTTCTCTTGGGAAGCACCTGGTCCATTCTTTAAGGATCCAAGCGTTTTCAGTGGTGAGCTGTTTGTCTTGAGCCCTTGTGACAGCAAACACACTGCCCATCATCTCTGCATGAGTCCTGAACTCCACTTTAGACCAGGCTGAAGTTTCTAGATCATTGCCCAACAAACAATCTACAGGTAGGTCTGGAGATACCACAACCTGCTTAGGTCCAGTTTAAGCATGGGCCGATTTTGCGAATTGGCAATCCGCGAACTTGCGTATTTACGGATTCGCAATCCGCAAAATCCGCGAACTCTCGTGAATTTGCGGATTTTTTTTTTTGTGTTCGCAAGGGTTTCTGCCAGTTTGCGAGGGTTGTGTACCAGTTCGCAATTGCAAACTTACTTGTCGGCTCGCAACGGCCGCGACTATGTTGTTTCTACGTCTGGTTCATCATCACAGGTTCACAGCACCCTCTGTTTCACCACTGCCACCCTCTGGTACACCCCATGCCACCCTCTGGTACATCACTGCCACCCTCTGGTTGGTTTATCACTGTAGATTATGGGGGTGAAAAAAAGCAAGCACACCTGCCCTGCTTCAACTGACATGAATTAATTTGGGGTTTATTAATGTGTCACTGAATTTAAACTTCCAGTCTGGCTGGCACCTGCTTCCTTATCTGTAATTTGCTTTCTGTTGCAGTGCTATTTTTTTTTTTCATAGGACCTTTGTGGCCTACTTGTAGCTATTCTCTGAGCCTGCTGTGAGGGTCAGAGCAGGGTCATAGAATAGTTGCAAGTAGGCAACTGAACTCTGAAGGGGCCCCTCAGGAAGCACTACAGGGAATGGTTACTAATGATAAGATTGAACTTTTGCACCTGCTGAGTGCTTTCAGTTTTGTCTGTAATTGCTTTCTGTTGCAGTGTAATTTTTTTAACAGGACCTTTGTTGTATACTTGTAGCTATTCTCTGAGCCTGCTGTGAGGGTCAGAGCAGGGTCATAGAATAGTTGCAAGTAGGCAACTGAACTCTGAAGGGGCCCCTCAGGAAGCACTACAGGGAATGCTTACTAATGATAAGATTGAACTTTTGCACCTGCTGAGTGCTTTCAGTTTTGTCTGTAATTGCTTTCTGTTGCAGTGTAATTTTTTTAACAGGACCTTTGTTGTATACTTGTAGCTATTCTCTGAGCCTGCTGTGAGGGTCAGAGCAGGGTCATAGAATAGTTGCAAGTAGGCAAATGAACTCTGAAGGGGCCCCTCAGGAAGCACTACAGGGAAAGGTTACTAATGATAAGATTGAACTTTTGCACCTGCTGAGTGCTTTCAGTTTTGCAAAAATCCAAATATCCAGCAGCATCCACAAAAAGTAACCCTTCCAGGTCAAGATCCAAATCAAAGTGACCAGCACATGAAGAAAGCACTGGGAGGAGCCTGCTGGACAGGAACAGGAAGTTGGAGACTGTGGGGCACTTCCTTCCTCCCACCCCCCCCCAAAATGGACTCCTTGCAAAAACAAAAGTGCAGGCAAATGTCAACCTGAGGAGTTATTCTGATAAAAATCATAATTTTCAAGGTTTATGCTGCCTGCTGGTGGATTTCTTGTGCGAAATTGGAAATTTTGCAATCTCGCAATTGCGAGATTGTCGCTGCCCGCCGCATCTACGTGTTCGCAAGTGTTTACTCCCGCGAAATTGTATAGTATTCTAGTTGGCAAGTGCGACCAAGCAAAAAATCTGCTTCGCACGGATTTTACGAATTTTCGGCAAGTTCGCGAGAGTTCGCGGATTGCGAATTTGCCGAAAATCTGCAAAATCTGCGAGCGGAACGGATTTTACGCCCATGCTTAGTCCAGTTACCCCTCCCCAGCTAAGGTTCACAACTACCAAGGAATGGTCAGTCCTGACATTGCTAGCATAGGTTACTTGGTACATCTGCTCAGGAGACACAAGTTTCTCTATCACATAGTGACACTGGCCTTTGTGTCCCTGTAGGCCATTGCCTCTTTTGAATTTATCAAAGGCTGCTATCTGTACTTTCCCAAATTAGTGAGACCAACTAGTAAGGTGGCAAGATCTATGCCACCATCACAGACTACAAAAACTTGAGCTGGAGTTCTGACTAAGTTAGAACCCATCTCAGTACCCAAAGTTAACCCCACTAATCCCTTGGTTGCTGTACTACCACTGTACTACCAATTGTACTTGTGCTATGGGAAGCAGGTGCCTTAGGGGCAGTGGTAGAAGTAGTCTATTTTGCCTCTGGACATTAGCATCCCTTGTCCAATGGGTCTTCACCCTACAAAGGTAGCACCAAGGTTTCTTTTTGCCTTTTTTGGAATTTTGGGACTCACCCCCAGATGCAGGTTTTTGGGGTCATTGAAAAGACTTTTTCTTATCTTTGCCCTTGTCCCCACCCTTATCCTGGGATTTAGAAGAATCTTGCTTCTTCTGGTCACGTCCATTACCATGGTTCTTCTGCTTACTTATCTTTTCCAATTGTTTTTTTTTTATATTTCTTTTTATTGAATAGTTTTGACATAACTGCACCATCACATTATACGTGCAAGCAATATCATAATTACATATTTCCAGACATCAACATCGTATACCAGGTCACCTTTACAGATTGAATTAATTCAAGGGGTTTCCAGAGTTTCAGCCTCTGTCTGGGGAGCAGGAGGGGTGCAGATATCTCTTCTATATCAATTCCATGCCTCTCATATCTTCCCCCACTTTCTGGGACACCCTCTTGCAACATAGACTGACTTCTCTCTGAACATGAACCAGTACAGGTCCTCTGTCCACTTGCTCAGTTTGGGTGGTTGACTCGGTCCCCACTGCTGTGCTATATTTCTCTTTGCTATCTTATATGTCAGGGTTGTCCATAGTGTAGCGTATGTATTAAGATCTGTCGGTTCCCGAACATTAAGGAGGCCCCTTCGAGCTTGGGCCTGTATGTCTACATGAAGGACATGTCTCAGTGTTCGGTGTATGGCTCCCCAGTATGGTTGTATGAGTTGGCAGTGCCATATATGTATAAAAGTCCCCTTTTCCCCGCATCCCCTTCTGCATCCGTCATCCTCCGCCTTACCCATTCGCACCAAACCAGGCCCTGTAATAAAGATCCTATGCAGTATTTTGAGCTGTACCAGTCTCAGCCTGGCCTGTATGGCCACCTCCCGCGGGGAGGAAACTGCCCCTTGCCAGTCCTCCTCGTCTAGCTCCAAGCCATCCCCAACCCATTTCTCCTTCAAGGCTTGTAGCGGGTCTGCCATGTTGTTAATCAGTTTTTTATAAATAAGCGAGACAGCCTTCTCCGGGACATGGCCATCAAGTATTCTGTCCTCTAGGGGGAAGGCTTCCGAAAGCGTGTAGTTCCCAGATACCTGGGTGCGTAAGGCGTGCCGTATTTGGAGGTACTGATAATATTCAGTGTCCGCCAGGCTGTATTGCTGTTTATAAATGGCGAAAGGGATATTCGTCCCCGCCCCCAGATATCCTTAATTTGCGAGATCCAATTAGGTCCCACTTGTCAAACCCCTTGGTTTTCCACAGGCTCCCCAACCTAACGGAACTCCATAATGGAGTAGCCAGTGTAAATTTATCATCCCATCCTAGTTGTGTATTGGCCACATGCCATATATGAATGGAGTGTGCAGTTGGTCCAGTAAGAGGGAATCTGCAGGGTTTGGCATACAATGCTCTGCTGTAATCACCCCCTGGGAGCACCCACCTGTCCATGGCGTACCTGGGAGGGGGAGGGGGGAACAAGAGCAGCGGGGGGAGATACACCCACCAGGCGACACCCGGGCAATGTGCGTGCCGGAGGGGGTCAGGCCGGCGGCCCAGTTTGCTTCGGCCCGCGCTCAGGGAAGCTCCCTCCCCACGCCACAAGTATCTCGTCACCCTCCGCCTTTCTCTAGCGTTTCGGTTCCTTTTTATTCACTGCCGCTTCCTCAGTGCATGCCCCACCAGTGCATGCCCCGGAGCCACCGGGCCCGGATCTCTAGCTTCGCTCCTCGACCTCGAAGGTTCTCTTTACTGCTGCTCCCAGTGGGGCCCCTGCTCTTCGGCCGCTACACCCACTCCAGGATTCGGACCCCGACACTGAAGTAGGCTGCCCCCCAGGAATGTCGATGGCCGCGTCTTCGAGCACTGCCGGAGGTCTGCGGCCGCCGCCATCTGTCCACCAGCCCATTCTTGAGGAGAAGGCAGATCTGAGTCTATATCAGGTAGTGATGCAAAAGCTGATTCTGACACTTATGAAGGATGTGCTCCTTCAAAACCAAATTGTACAATCCCTCATAGTGCTGTACCTTACTTCCATGAAGCCAGCTTCCAGATCCTTAATAGCACTGTCTACAAAATCCACCCAGGTCTGGGGTCTCTAAACTTAATCCTATACCGTCCAGTGGTTAAGCCAAACCCATCTATGAGAGAACTCTAAGCAAGTACTGAGTAAATGCTAGCATCCTCGTCTCTAACAGTGAGGAGCTTATCTCTACCTTTGTTAGGAAAGGAGAGCCACAGGATATCTGCCCACTGCTCTTGAGGGACTCTCTGAAATGTATAGGCCCTCTCTAAAGCAGTGATCCATTTATGGATATCATCCCCCTCCTGGTAAGGAGGGACTATCCTGCTCAGGTTCCTGTTATCAAAAGATGTTTTCCTGAATCTAGGGATACTGTTGCTGCCACCATGGGACACTCGTGCCAATTTCTTCCTAGCTCTCTGGACTTCTAGTGACTCTTTGTCAAGGGCAAACTAATCTCTCAAGAGCCTAAGCCTAGCTTTCTCAAGTTCAAGCAGTTGGCACTCCCTGTCAAAAGAGCTTTCCCTCTTACTAGATATGGAGGTCCCTATAGAATGTCCTGAAGCACTGGTTTCTCCAGAGGATGTTCTAGACCTCCTCAGCCTACTCTGGGCACCCCTAGGAGGAACAAAGGGTGTCTCCTCTGTTCCATCTGCACTGTGCCCTGAGGGATCAGAGTTTGGCAGGTTGGTTTCATTGGACTCCTCTGGCCCATACTCAGAATTGGGATAATCAGGAAGAGCTTCTGATGCTCCCTATTCAGGAGTACCCCACCCATAGTTTCCTGTTAGTCTGCCCTCACAGGATGACCATCGTCCTTATACAGCAGTTCTAAATGCAGCTTAATAGTGGGGTTGCCATCTGTCTTTATCTTTCTAAGACTACACAAGGTCCTTAGTTCCTGGTACTTTAGACCACTGTACTTAGCAGACTTAGTACACTAGTAACCCTAACTAAAGACATGGTTAAAGGTATACTGAGGTGTTGCACCTATCTAACTTAGTGGAAAATAAACTCTTTGAGGTTGGAGAAAGGGTTGTGCTAGACCCTTAATTAACCAACCCTAAGTCCAGCAGAACTTACTTATTCTAAGCTGCATTATATGTGCCTAATATTAGTGATGTTTTTTCAATTACTCCTCAAGATTATTTAGTAAAACAATGCAGGCTTGAATCCCAACCGCTGCACACCAATGTGAGAAGCAGGCTTGGTATATGGTGTACACTTATTTAAGAGGGCAACTTGCACCAATCCAGACACGCTTATGGTGACTTCAGTGGTCTTAGACAACCTTAGAAAGCTCTCTAAGTGTAGCTGTGGAGAGCAGCCTTCAGGTTTAGTCCAGAAGGAGTGTAAAGCAGCTTGTTTTACCAGAACATAATATCATAGGTATAGATTACGTGAAAAGGAACCACACAGTGTATTTATAAAAATATGCATTTATTATAAGACACTCACTAAATCATACAGATATCTCCTAGCAGGAGATATTCACAATGCACACAATACTTTGCAATAGAAACGGATAAGTAGCACGAAATATAGAGTGGTCACCAGTGGGAGACCCAACCATATACTAAAATAGTGGTATGCGAACCACGACTCGAGTCAAGACAATGCCCAGAAGACGTAGAAGTGCCGGGCACCCAAGGGACCACCCAAGGTAAGTAACAAGGAGCACCACAGAGGTCGTGTGCAGAGTGGGAACACAACCGCGGGATCAATGCAAGTCAATGGGTAAGGTGCGGTTTCGATTTTAAAGAAGGACTCTTCCCAGTGGACCCTGAAGAAACCCCGTGGAAGGCAGAAGGTTGGAGAGCCAAGAGGAAATCTTAGGAATCAGGAAACCTGCACCAGGGAAACTGGGTGCATAGGTGTGAAGTGGCGTTGGACCTGCAGACGAACACAATGAAGGACTTCAGGTGGATGCCACTGCTAGAGAAGGTGAAAGTGTCCGTGGAATCCAAAGATGGATTCAAGCTGTGAAGAGCCTGCAAGCAGAGGGGACAGAGTCTATACCACTCAGGAGTGACCAGGAGGCACAGAAGAAGAATGCCCACCGATGTCAAGTGTTGCAGGGGATCTGACGGTGACCTTGAAAGTGCAGCTGTGTGGACCAGGCAATGCTGTAGAAGACAAGGAGTCGTACACAAGCTGTCCCATGTCGGATGTCGAGAGTTGAGGGGGTCCGTCCGGGGAGAGCACCAACAAACCTTGGCACCTGCAACCAACGTGGAAGTTGAAGAAGGTGCAAGGTCAGTACCAGCAAGATCCAGGACACTCACCACAATCAGGGGAGTCAGGGCAGGCCCACGCAATCAGGGGAGTCCAAAGAATTCAATGATGACCCTCAGGAGGACCCAGAGGTCGGAGGCACTCTAGTCGCGAGAGGACCTCGAGCAGCTCACCAAAGATGCAGGCCCACGGTGCAAGAGATGCAGTGAGGAGGAAGTTCTTACTCACTGGAAATGCTTGTGGTTGGGGCTACTTGGAGCCTAAAGATCTTGGTGGAAGGAAGCCAACAAGCCTTTGCAACTGCAAGTCAACGCGGTACACAGGGGTTCGGTTCCTGCCGCTCTGACAAGGGATACCGGCCTCAATCTTGGTGAGCGGACAGGGCACGCCTCCAGGGATGTGAAGATCGACCAACTGTGTTGCTGAGCCTTTGGGAGTCCGTGGGAACCCAGGATCAGCAGACCAGTCAGCTTAGTTCTGGTGCCTACAGATGCAGGGAAGTGACACCTTCACTTCAAGGTAGATTCCTTCAAGTGTCCTGGATGCCACAGGCCTTGGAAGATTCCTGTATGGTGTGCAGGCATGGACATTGCAGCAGACAGGCAGGGCAACGAGATCAGGAGCAGCAGGAGTCTTCCCAATTGCAGCCTTGATGACCAGAGCAAAGTGCAGCGAAGTCAGAGTGCCCATACGGTCAAAGAAAAAGTGGTGTCTAAAACTTATATTGTCCTACGACAAATCTAGGGACCCACCCACAGGTAAGCCCTTAAATATCCTAAGGAAAGGGTTGGGACGATTCAGGGGTCCCTTCCTAAGGAGGGGCTGGACAAGGGGGAGGATACTCCCCTGTCTTTTGTCCAGTTTCGCGCCAGAGCGTGAGCCAACGGCTACCTGAACTAGTTTGAACCAGACTATGCATGGAGGGCACCAAGTGTGCACTGCACGCAGACTATGTGGCACTGGCAAGCGCCCCCACCCTGCCCCAATACACTAAACTTGTCTGGGAGGTGGTCACACCTCCCTGTCATAGGATACGTATTGTTCTGCCTTCCTCTGCCCGTGCTTAGCACAGCAGCAGGAGGGCAAAAATGGGTCTCTGGCCGGCAGCAGCCCTAGCTTGCTGTCCGGGTCTTAAAGACAGGTGCCAGGAGCAACAAGGTCCTCCCAAAGGAGCGTTATGGTGCATGGAATCATACCTCCCACACGGTTTACGGTGTGGGGGTATGATTCCAACATGTTTGACACCAAACATGATAGTATATGTTTTGAGATGGTCATCGCGATTGTCATCGCGTAATGACGTGGCATCTCTCTATATGTTATATGGCTCTCTCACTTATGATATATGTTATGTTATGTTCTATCCATTTGTAGCGCGCTTGGATATTCGTGAGTGTCCCGGCGCGGTGCCAGAGGGGTACAAGGAGGAGCTATCAAGCAAAGGAGTGAGTCTTAAGTTTCCTTTTGAACACAGCTGGGTGCTGGATGGACCACAAAGCAAGCGGGTGGGCATTCCAGGCTGCACTTGCCTTCACCACAAAAGAGCTACCACCCACCCTCTGGAGCTTAAAGCGCGGAACCCGAGCCAAGCGCAGGGACATAGATCGGAGCACACGCGAAGGAAAGTAAAAGGAGAAGCGCCTGTGAAGATACAGGGGGCCATAGCCATTGAGAGCGCGGTGGGCCAAAACCAGAGATTTGAACTTGACCCTGTCAGCGACAGGCAACCAGTGAAGAGTGCGCAACTGGAGAGCCACACTGTTCCTTGTCGTAATGCCCAATAACAATATGGCCGCCGCATTTTGGACCACCTAAAAATTTTTTTACTGGTAGCCAGGGGCGCCAGCATAGAGGGCATTGGCGTAATCCAAGCGTGATAGAATCAGAGCACATATGACAGTTTCTCTTGCTGCTTGCGGGAGGAGTGGAAAAAAATTCCTCTGAGTCTTAAGGAGGCCGAAACAGCATCCGGCCAGTTTCTTAGCATGTGTTGTAAAAGGGAAACCTACATCTTTCGTAAGAGGTGCTAGCACTAGCTTGCTCAGGCTGCAATGGCAGGTCTGTAGTTACAAATTGAGTGGTCTCCCATGGGTGGCATAATAAATGCTTCAGTCTATGGAGGACCCCTGGTGTACCTATGCCCTGGATACCTTAGCACCATATACTAGGGACTGATAAGGTTGAACCAGTGTCCAATCTGGGAAGCAGTACTTACCAAACAAATATAGGGGAGGAAACACAGAGACTGGGGTCCTGATTAGCAGGATCCCAGTCAGAGTAGTCAGAAACAACATTACACCAAACAAATAGTGGGGTTAACCATAAAAGCAGATGCTACTTTCCTACAATGTCTCTACATCTATATGGTGGAGCAGCCAGTCAACAGAGCTAAGGGCTCTAGAAATAGACTTTTTTGTCTTAGAACTGAATAAAGTAACATTCAACGTTTTTATCACTTTTTATTTTGCTGTTTAGGTCCATGTTTTGAGGTGCAACTTTTTTTCGCCACTACTACCCTCTCCTGTTGTAACCCGTTAATGAAAATGTTGATGTTCCTGAAAACCAAAGGTCTCAAGGGGTAGCTTTGGAGAGCAGGAAAGATTTATTCAGGAGGGGTGTAAAGCGATTGCATGTTGCACTATAGTCGGTCAGTAAGCTTTTCACACAAGAAAGAACCAAATCAGTTGTTTAGGAAAAAAGTTTATACTTATTATTACACAAAAAACACTAACTTGGTATACCTCCTACCCGGAGGTATCAATTACACACAAGGAATACTTAGAAAACTGGGAAAGTGGCATACAAAAACACATGGGATCCCACTGGGGGGGGAACCCATATACTAAAATAGCAGGATGCAAAATGATTACCAAAACGGGACTAGTACCCTAGGGGAGGTAAGGAGCCACCCAAGGTGAGTAGCCAGGGACCCCAAGGTACCCGGGAACAGAGTGGATACACCGGGTCAGACGTCCATAGGACAGCTCAGGGTAAGTTGTGGTTGGAAGATTAAAGTTCTAGGACCCTTCCCAAGGGACCCCGAAGGAACCACTTGGAGGAAGGAAGGTTGGAGAGTCACCCCACTCGTGGATAACAAAAGATACGGATACCTGCACCAGGAAGCCCGGCTACATAGGGGTGAATTGATGTGAGAAACCTTCGTAGATGCCAATGGAGGATTGTGAAAGTTCAGAAGCTACAGCGTCTCGTGTACCAGGCCGGTGGAACCATGACATAGAATCCTGACAAGAAGGACCTGGAAACAGAAGGGACAGAGTACAAACCATCCAGAGGTGACCAGGAGGCACAGGAGCACAGTATCAGCACTGGTTGGAGGTTCTTGCTGTAGCACAGTGAAGAAGCGACAGCAGCTGTGGCGACCATGCAACTTTTCAGAAGCCCATGAGCCTTTCACAAGCTCTTCAATACGAGCTGAAGAGTGCAGGAAGGTCAGTGGCCGGCAGGACCACCAACAAGCCAAAGCAAACGCAAGCAATGGGTCGCGGGACAAGATGCTTGGTTGCACTAATGGTTGGACTAATCCAGCAAGGGTAAGTCAGGGCCAGCCCTCAGCACACAGGATAGCCAGCATAAATTGGTGGAGCCCCCTCTAGGACGCTCTGGCAGCAGGCAGACGAAGTCACAAGGAAGCCCCAGCAGCACACAGGAGACGGAAGCCCATACTGAAGAGGATGCAGGTAGGACAACATGCCTTGAGCTTTGCAGTGCTTGAGGCGGGGCTACTTGGAGCTTGAAGCTCTTCGGTGATGAGACAACAAACCTGGGTGACGACAAACAGACGTGGTGCACAGGTAAGCAGTATAGGTTGGTTGGAGAGGGATTACAGTCTCCCAGCTTGCAGGGAAGATTAGTCAGGCCTCTGGAGGACCCATAAAACAGCCCCTGTGTAGCAGAGCCGGGCGATGTCCATAAGACAACAGGATCAGCAAACTGGTCATCGAAGTCGAGGTGCCTGCGGATGCCGTTCAGGCTGAGATGCAGGCTGAGTCCTTGGTGACTCGGAGGATGCACGGCCACAGCATTGCAGATCATTGGGAAAACACAGGGACGAAGATGCAGCAGGATTCTTCCTACCTGGAGCAGTCTTGTTGCGGGTCCTGGCTTGAATAACAGTAGTGTACCAGTGTCCACCAGCAGAAAAGTATTTGAACAATCTTCAGATGACAGGCAGTAGGTTCCAACAGTTGTTGCCTGAAGGAATCTAAGGACCTACCCTAAGGGGAGAACTTAAGTAACCCTAAAAAGGGGAGGACCGCTTCTCTGGTGACCCAACTATCAGATCAGGTCAGGGAGACTACTACAATGTCCTAGCCGGTCAGATGCTCCCAGGGGCCAAGATTCAACATGGCAGAATAAAGTGGCCACCTGGAGAAGCTCTGGGGAACCTCGTTGGGGAGCAGCTGGACAGGGGGTCTAGGGTTGGCAGCGCAGGCTTGCAGTCAGACCCTATAAGGCTACACAGGTAGGTATTGTGAGTCCTCTAAGGAGCCCCCAGTACATGGTATCATGCAACGAACAATGTCCATTTACGGGGCAGCTGTTAGGTAGCAGGACATTTTGACTTGCGAGTGTCCACTACATACCTTATCATGGCTGTCCCACACTTTCAAAGCTAAAAAAATGGATCCAGGGTTTTGTAGGGGTACCTCAGCTTGTGCAGTGGTACCCACACACTTAGAACCATGCACCCTGCCCTTGCACTAAAGAGCCTACCTTAGGGGTGGCTTATAGGTTAAAAGTGCAGTGACCGGGATATAAGGGAAACCTTATATCCAAAAGTGAAAGGTGCAACCACCATTTCACGCAGACTGCAACTGAAGCTCTGCAGACACAGTTTGCATGGGCTCCTATTGGTGGCATAATATATGCTGCAGCCCATAGGAGATCCCTGGTGTGCCAATGCCTTGGGTACCTCATTACCATATACTAGGGACTTATAATGGTACACCAGTATTGCAATTGTGGGGTATACAAATTACTTACCAGAGAATTTAGGGAAGGGATTACTGCCACTGGGGTCCTGGTTAGCAGGATCCCCGTGAAATACAGTCAGTTTAGTTCAGTTCAAGTTTATTTGCATAGTTAATTAAATCTGTTGCAATACAAAAATAGCTTTCTTTTAAAAACACAAAAATACATATAAAACTCCATACTTCATTTATCTTGTGTTTAAAAATTCTATCTTAAAACTATGCTATAATTAAACAAGTGAGGAGACAAAGTTCCTTGCCACATTATTTTTGACTTTGCATATATCATTTATAGGTGGCAGTACCTAATTCCAGTTTGCTTTTCTTCATTGTTGACTGTGATTGAGTTCTGTAAGTGCAAAAAAACAAGGCTTTTGGCTTGAGTAAAGTACATTAGCGCCAAACAGAGAGCATTCTTTTCAGGACTTCATATTTAGGGTTGCCACTGTTTATAACCAACTGAAACCATTGTCAGCTGTTGTATGAACAGTTCCTTTTGGCATAACCGCAGCAACTATACTGCCCAACAGCTCGGTTATAGTTTCATTAGAAGCAAACAAAACTTAATTCCAGTCCTTACTTCCTTTCCCTAGTTATGCTCATTTTCAGTTAGAGGTGCTTTAAACTTTGTAAAAGTGCTTTAGTGCCAGGAAAAGAAAGGTACATGAAAAGGACCTCTTCTCGCCTCCTCGTGATCTTGCATTTATTCCATATGCCTAGGTTGTTTAGTAACTATGTTGCTCGCATTTTCTTTTTGCACAGCCTCAGGAACTTTACTAAGCAGCAATTCAATTGTGGGTCGTTATATGCAAAACATGCCAGCACTGGTTGCCTCCTGGTGCATACAACTCGCTGATTAAATTGCTGTTTTAACAGTTGTTTCCATTCTGGTAAAATGTCTTTACAAGAGCATAGTAAATGCAGCAGATCGTCTGGTGCTGAATCGCATAAGTGGCACGTAAAGCCCTCTTTCTCCTTTTGCCAGGGAGGAAGATGCTGTCTACAGGGTATCAGACCACGTCTATACTTCAAGAAACTGATTTTTATATTTTTAGCAGAGCACAGGTTACAGTAATTTTGAGCATCTGGCTCCGTGTAGGTATTTACAGTCATCCATCCCTGAGCCCTTTCCAAGAGAGATACCTTGTCCTCCAACCATGAGAGATGCTTAACTGTCTTCCAAACCAGTTTTTTTGAACGTGGTGGTAGTTGTAGGTGTTTCCCAAAGCTGATTCAGCCCCATATTATGTAAGCTGCTTTAAGATAATTTGCAGCAGGTAATGTGGTATGTTGTTGCAGCTCCTTCCAAAGTTGTTCGTTTAGAGTTCCCTGAGGGGTTTTCCACACCTTGGTCCCAGGTGATGACGAATGCCCCTTGTCTTGCAAGAGATTGTTTTGTATACCAAACTCGAATCTGATCTGAGAAGGCGAGGTATATTTGGGCAGCCCGAAGATGACCCTGTATGTAGTTGTTACTGCCCATTTAGTTTGATGTTTAATGTTTTTAGAGAAGTTGCCAGGGCAAGGCCTTTATCCCTGATGCTATTTTTCTGTGTCAAAATTCGGCCACCTTTGTCTAGCTTTACACCAAGATATTTGTATTCCAATGCGTCCTCAATTCGGGTAGCTCCGCAGAACCAAGCTGCTGAGTTTTTCCTTTTTTTACTGACCGTCATGGTTCTTGTTTTGTCGAGATCTATCGTTAAGCCATTTTTAAAAAAAAGTGCTGAGTAGCATTTAAAAGGTGTTGTATGCCTACTTTCGTTTGGCTGATCAGGACTATGTCGTCCGCATATAGGAGACATGGCAATAAAATTACTCTTAATTTTGAGGGGTGTGAATAACAAGTATTTAGTAGCGGGACGAGGTCAGCTATAAACAAGTTAAAAAGTGTAGGTGCTAAAACACATCCTTGTTTAAGCCCTTTTTCCATTGGTATACGTCTCGACAAGAGTGACCCATCGCCCAGCTTTATTTGAATCCATGTATCAGTGTGCAGATTTATCAGCAAGTTTAATAGGGTCTGTGGCAGCCACCAACTGTGTAATTTGGACCATAGTCTGTTGTGATTGACATGGTCAAAGGCTGCCTTTTAATCAATAAAACCTAGTTATAGGGGCATACTTGCAGATTCAGCATTATCCATAAAGCATTGCAATTGATAGTATATTTGTGATTGTTCCGACTGATTTTGCAAATCCAGTCTGGTTTAGATATCTCTTTAGCCTATGCCTGAAGCTCCTCTAGTAACATTCCAGCAAATAATGTTGCCTCATTATCCATTAGGGCCACTAGCCGATAGTTTTTTGGTGTTGACTTTTCACCTCACTTGTAAATAGGTGAGATAATTGATTCTCTCCAGGAGACCGGCAGAATGTTCGTCAAGCTTATTTCTCCAAGGAGTGGTTCCAGCGCTTCTGCCCAAAATGTTGCTTCTGATTTATAAAGTACCAGTGGTATTACATTTGGGCCAGGAGCCCCTTCTCTCCTTCCCTTACCTATTTGCCGTTTGATGGTACTAATTTGGCTCACTGACAGGTCCTCTGTTAATAAATCTCCTTCTAATTTTCCAAGTAGGATATGGTTACTTGCAGCCCCGGCCTTTGTGGTTTTTGGCCTTCTGATGCATTCTGAGATTCTTGACCCCACACCCTGAGCTCAGTATCTTGGTGGAAATGGGACCTAAGGTAATTTACCCATAATTCCTCTGAAATGTTCGAAGAGATATCATCGTGGTCAGGGCGGATGAATTGATTTATGGTGCTCCAGAAGCTGGCGCTTTTATTTTGTTTTATGTTGCCATGTAATTTTGCCCAGAGGTCATTCTCCACATCTCTATTTGCGTCCCTTTTTTGTTTTTTCAATAATGCCTTTTGCTTTCGTAGTAATTATAGTTGTGTTTTATCATTTGGCATGCGATGAAGTTGTCTCAGTGAGCGATAGATGGAATTTTTGGTGAGCAAGATTTCTTGCTTGGCTGTTTGTGTTATGGGTTTCAAGCTGCTAAATCTCTGCTGATTTGGGGGTTTGATCTTGGTTGCATATGCTGCCATAGTTGTAATAAAGTTTTCCCATTTCCCAACTTCACCTAGTCCAACCCTCAATTCAAAGTGTTGTTTTGCAATTTCCAACATCCTGCTGTCTGCGGCTATCCTGAACTTTATTCTTTTGAGATTAAGGGTGGATTCTGATCCTTGAGGAACCCGGCACTGTTCAAACACAGGGACGATTGTTCTGAGCTCGATTTTTTGAGGCCGATGGTCACTGTCCCCTTTGCCACCCATTTGGAACGAAGTAATTTGATGAGCCAAATCTAGAGAGACAAAGGTGTAGTCCAATATTGTATTTGTTCTTGTTGTGCTGTGTGTTGTTACAGGAGGGTTATCGCCAGCTGATCCACCATTTATTACTCTTAAATTAAGATGTTCCAGTTCCTCCAAGACCAACTGTCCTGCCTTAGTTTGTTTACATATGTGTGGTTTCCGTTGCAGTGGGATATTCCAGATTGTGTTTTGTAGTAACGGTTCTCCACCCGAGGAGGAACACATTAGATTGAAATTTAGGTCCCCAGTAAGAATGAGGTCGGTTGTGGGCCCTTCTCCTATACATGCTTCCATATCAATCAATCAATCATAGCATTTGTAAAGCACACTACTTACCCGTGAGGGTCTCAAGGCGCTGGGGGTGGGGTGCTGCTACTGCTCGAAGAGCCAGGTCTTGAGGAGTCTTCTGAAGGTCAGCAGGTCTTGGGTGTGCCGTAGGTGGGTGGGGAGGGTGTTCCAGGTCTTGGCGGCGAGGTGGGAGAAGGATCTGCCACCGGAGGTCGCTCTTTGGATGCGGGGGACTGCGGCGAGGGCAAGGCCGGCGGGTGGGGGTGTAGAAGCTGAGTTGTGTGTTGAGGTACGCTGGTCCGGTGTTGTGTGCGTGGGTGAGGAGCTTGAAAGTAATCCTCTTGTTGACGGGGATTCAATGCAGGTCTCTCAGGTGGGGTGTGATGTGGCTGCGGCGGGGGATGTCAAGGATCAGACGTGCAGAGGCGTTCTGGATGTGTTGCAGCCGTCTCAGGAGTCTGGAAGAGGCCCCTGCGTAGAGTGCGTTTCGGTAGTCCAGCCTGCTGCTGACGAGGGCCTGGGTGACGGTTCTTCTCGTTGCGGTGAGGACCCACTTGTAGATCCTGAGGAGCATGCAGAGGGTGTTGAAGCAGGAGGAGGAGACGGCGTTGACCTGCTTAGTCATGGAGAGGGTAGAGTTGAGGACGACCCCTGGGTTGCGTGCGTGGTCGGTGGGTGTTGGGGTTGTTCCCAGTGCGGTCGGCCACCAGGAGTCGAGGGGAGGCAGACGCTCTGTGTTCTGCCAGAAAGGAAGGAGATGGTCCAGTCCAGGGCCTTCTCTTGGATACCGGCATTGTGGAGGTGTGTTCGTAGTGTGCGGTGGCAGACTGTGTCGAAGGCGGCTGACAGGTCCATGAGGGCCGCTGTTTCTCTGTTATCCAGCAGGGTCCTGATGTCATTGGTGGCGGCTATGAGGGTGGTTTCAGTGCTGTGGTTGCTAAGGAACCCAGAATGGGACTGGTCCAGGATGCTGTTCTCCTCGAGGTGTCGTTTCCAACAAGGTACTTTTATTTATACCATTCAATTAAATGCTTATATTGAATTTGTCGAACAAAACATATTAAATGCAGACAAGACCTGTGTTAAACATAAGTTCAAACAAAGATGAGACTTTTAAATACACTGCAATGTGAACACAATTTAACAAACACACAATATATACAGGAAAATGTATGAAAAAACAGTGTATGAAAAAACAATTTATGTAAAACAGACAGTGACATTTAAGCATACATCACACTGAATAGTGAGTACGTTTTAGCATTTGATTAAAGCAAAGCAGAAAAATGAAGAAAGAAAGAATAAAAGTTGAAAGAAGAGACGCGAAAAATGAATTCGAGACGCGTTTCGAATCCTGGGAATTACTATCCGGATTCTCTTCAGGGCATGGTTATTCTGTCTGTGGAGTTATCAAAAAAACAATGTATGAGTATCCTAAAGAAAGGACAGTCTCCCTATATAGTGACACTAAGCATAAAAAACCTACCGCTATTTGAAGGAGGCTAAGTCAGTGAACGTGTGGCAGTGCAGGTTCTGGAGGGGTCCAAGGAAATGGAACTACCTACAACAAAGTGAATTAACATTATACCAACTGTAACACTCGTGGGTAGACTAGGAGCGCGACATGAATTGTTCAGAATTGGACATACCGTCATCTGTTTGGGGATCGATGTTGGCGGTTGTCTCTAAGTTGAGTGCAGGTTCTTCGTCGCACTTGAATAAGTGAACTGGCCTGTGGCGCTGCGAGCGAGAACAATGATGTGGGTCAAGGTTGTGGGAGTTGGAGAGAGAACTGATTGTTGAACTAGTTTGCAAAAAACATACCTTTGGATCAAGGTTGAGTCGGGGAAGTCCTAATTGCTAGGCGGCATTGTTAATCGTGACCGGCGTGTTGGATTTCACACGGGGTCCGTACCCGCTGAAGAGAAAGGAAGACAATTGGCAATATGTTTAGCGCGTTTAACCGCAACTAAAACCGAGGGTGACGGCGGGCAGTACAGGAGCGCCGCTTACCTTCGTGTCTCTCGTTCTTGGCTCCCTACGTTCTGCTGAAACCACAAGATGGATGCTATCATCGTTGTCATGGCAATAAGCCTTTAGCAAGGCGCTGAGCCTTGTGGGAATCGTAGTTCGCGCTGGTCGAGGCATTGTGGTGCTGGGGGTTGTCTTACAGAAAGACGAGTTTACCACACAGAGACGCGACCTATCCGGTCATCAGGTGCCAGGGCACTGTGGGATCAAAGTCTGGCAATTTCAGATAAACTATTCAGGCCCTTCTGGACGCTGTTAAATTTCAAAATCAAATATGCTTCCATTTTAAGGAGCATTCTGTCAAAATCAACAATACTCTGTGAAGGACGTAGCGTGTGTAAAACCGTCCACTTCAAGTCATTGGCATCATGGTTGGCATTTATAAAATGTTCCACCATGGGGGCAGTCATGATTTTATTCTTGATCCTTGAACGATGTTGGCAAATGCGTGTGTTGACCTGTTGTCTGGTTTTACCAACGTAAATGAGATCGCAAGGACATCGAACCAGATAAACCACATTCTTGGTTTTGCAATTTGAAAAGTCCAAGTGTTTCCATCTGGTGGAACCATGTTGGAACTCATCGCCCTCAATCGTGTTTGGGCACACGACACAGGTACCACACTTATGGTGCCCCGTGATAGGTTTGAGGTTCCACTGGCTCACAAGATCGCTTTTCTTTTTCGGTAAAGATACATCCGCCCTCATGATATGTTGTCCAACATTTTGGTTTCTCTTGTACGCGAATAAAGGTTTTGGCAGTGGACATTCTAAGTTCGCCATCAGGTGCCAATTGCTCAACACTGCTTTTCGCAATTTATGAGTGTCTGGTCCAAACGTAGTCACACAGACCAGTCTTTCAAGTTTGGGTTTGGGCCGTACTTGTAACAGAGTTTCTCGTGGGGTGAAGCGAGCTCTTTGTAGAGAATGCTTCAGTAATTTCCTTGGGTACCCCCTTACCTGCATTTCTTGACAAAATGTCTCTGCATGGGACGTGAAGTCTCTCAGGTCAGAGCAGTTTCTCCTAATGCGCAATAATTGCCCATAAGGAAGATTAGATTTCAGATTCCTGGGGTGAGCACTCTTGTGGTGCAAGATAGTGTTCCTGTCTGTGTCCTTTTTAAACAGGGATGATTTGAGGACCCCATTGATGTTAACAATTTCGACATCAAGAAAGGTCATCCTTTCATTACTTTGCGCCATCGAAAATTTGATGTCGGCATGCCTGTTATTTAACCAGTCATGGAACGCCACCAGATCCGCCTGGCTCCCCTGCCACAGGAGCCAGACGTCATCTATGTAGCGAAACCATTGCAGGATGCTTGGTTTAAAGGGGTTGTTGTTATCAACGAACAGCTGTTCGTACTGTGCCATATACAGCACGGCCATTTCAGGAGCATAGGGGCACCCCATCGCGGTGCCTTTGACCTGCATGAAAAACTCGCCATTAAAGGCGAAGTAATTCTTTTTTAACGCTATTTCGGCCAATCTCAAAATGAAGGAGGTAGGTACCTGGTGTGGTCTCTCTCTCTGATTTAAATAGATTTCCATAACCTCTAGTGCTTCCTCTTGGGGAATCTGCGTGTAGAGGGAGGTAACATCCATTGTTACCAGCAATTGGGTCTCCGGGTCAAACTCGGTATCTTCTACTTTAAGAAGAAAATCAGTGGTGTCGCGTAAATACGACTTCACTGTTGTTAAGAATGGTTTTAAAAAGAAATCCACATATTGCGAGAGGGGTTCTAAGCAAGAGTCACATCCGGAGACGATCGGTCGTCCCGGGGGGTCTTGGAGGCTCTTGTGGATTTTGGGCAAGAGGTAGAGAACAGGGGTTCTTGGAAATTTTCTTAGTAGGTAGTCATGTTCCTTTTTGCCCAGAAAGCCGCCGTCCAACCCATCCTGAAGAGTATCAGCAATGAGTCGTTGGATCTCCTTCACAGGGTCTTCTGAGAGGCGCCTGTACCAAGTGACATTATTAACCTGTTTATTGCCTTCTGCTAGGTATTTTTCACGAGCCCACACTACCACAGCACCGCCTTTATCGGCTTGCTTGATGATAATCGAATTATCTTCCTTCAGAGTTTTGATTGCTGCACGTTGTTTTTGGCCTATATTTTGTTGGACAAAGTGTCTGCCCTTTTCCAATTTCTCAATGGATGACATGAGGACCTGTTCGAAGGCGAGAACCTCTTTGGGAATATTTTGATGTGGGACAAAAGTAGATTTGTTGCGCAACCCAGTCACTTCCATTGTGGCCGAAGATGGTTGATTCCAAAAAAACAGTTTGAGGCGAATTTTACGGCAAAACTCAATGGCTTCCAGCTTGAGTCTTGTGTAATCAGTTTTCCTCACAGGCACAAACTTAAGCCCCAGTGCCAGGACTGAGTGTTCATCTGGTGTTAACGGTCTATCAGATAAATTGACCACAGCGTTGGAACCCTCTATGACTTGTAAGTGCGGTTCCTGGTTCTCATTTCCCATGGCTGTTTGAAGCGGGCTTTTGGCTGTTGGCCCTGATCTAAAAAAGCCACCTGTTTCTTATTAGGATTACGATTGTCCGAACCCGATGAGTCGGATGAAGAGGTTTCCGAAAATGTTGTAAATCTGTTCCTTGAACGGCCCTGGAAGGTTGACAAAGCCCTGCGAGATTCTTGTTGGGTATAGTAATCCTCCCTTAAAAAGGGATATACCTGCTCAATTTTGAATGCCTTCACGTCTCTTTCATATTTGAAAGTTTTGTCATTAATAGTATTGTCCTTAAAAGTCCTGATTTCTTTTTCGATTTTCTCCAACAGTGCCTTGGCATCCGTCACGGCCGGACTAGTCTTTATCGTCTCAATGAGTTCCTCGATCTCTTTTTGTTCTTGTAAGCACAACCTCTGTGCGGTTTCTATGGTATGGACCATGAGGTCTCTGCTGCACTTGGTATTGATAAAGCTAAAGCCTTTTTTATATTCTACATCTTCCACAAAGATTACAGGGACATTTTTGACCTGTAAGCCCCAGGGAATTGTACCCCCTTTCAGGTGCCTTAGGAGAAAATGTCCATGTAGTTCCGTGCGTACATGCTTCTTTTGCAATCTTATTAATCGATCTGATTCGTTCTGTTGTTTAGCGGTAGAGCTTAGTGTCACATTCGAAAAAGGAGAATTGTCAATCAAATTCTGAATATGGTTTTCGCTAAAAGATAGCGTGTCCTTGTCTGACATGGCGTGGGGAATGAAGATCCCCAAGGGGAATATATCACAAGTAAAGCACAACCGACAGAGGTGTCCGTAAACTCTCGCGGGCGATTACCCGCACTAAACAGGAGTACAAGGGGAGCTTGGCCCTAGTGGACAAGTGGGGAGGCTGGGCCTAGTAAATACAGTCAGAAAAAGGAGTGCCTCTCCACAACTCAGTTACACCCCTATTCATGGGCCATTGAAAACGCAAGCTGTCGTTTCCAACAAGGTACTTTTATTTATACCATTCAATTAAATGCTTATATTGAATTTGTCGAACAAAACATATTAAATGCAGACAAGACCTGTGTTAAACATAAGTTCAAACAAAGATGAGACTTTTAAATACACTGCAATGTGAACACAATTTAACAAACACACAATATATACAGGAAAATGTATGAAAAAACAGTGTATGAAAAAACAATTTATGTAAAACAGACAGTGACATTTAAGCATACATCACACTGAATAGTGAGTACGTTTTAGCATTTGATTAAAGCAAAGCAGAAAAATGAAGAAAGAAAGAATAAAAGTTGAAAGAAGAGACGCGAAAAATGAATTCGAGACGCGTTTCGAATCCTGGGAATTACTATCCGGATTCTCTTCAGGGCATGGTTATTCTGTCTGTGGAGTTATCAAAAAAACAATGTATGAGTATCCTAAAGAAAGGACAGTCTCCCTATATAGTGACACTAAGCATAAAAAACCTACCGCTATTTGAAGGAGGCTAAGTCAGTGAACGTGTGGCAGTGCAGGTTCTGGAGGGGTCCAAGGAAATGGAACTACCTACAACAAAGTGAATTAACATTATACCAACTGTAACACTCGTGGGTAGACTAGGAGCGCGACATGAATTGTTCAGAATTGGACATACCGTCATCTGTTTGGGGATCGATGTTGGCGGTTGTCTCTAAGTTGAGTGCAGGTTCTTCGTCGCACTTGAATAAGTGAACTGGCCTGTGGCGCTGCGAGCGAGAACAATGATGTGGGTCAAGGTTGTGGGAGTTTGAGAGAGAACTGATTGTTGAACTAGTTTGCAAAAAACATACCTTTGGATCAAGGTTGAGTCGGGGAAGTCCTAATTGCTAGGCGGCATTGTTAATCGTGACCGGCGTGTTGGATTTCACACGGGGTCCGTACCCGCTGAAGAGAAAGGAAGACAATTGGCAATATGTTTAGCGCGTTTAACCGCAACTAAAACCGAGGGTGACGGCGGGCAGTACAGGAGCGCCGCTTACCTTCGTGTCTCTCGTTCTTGGCTCCCTACGTTCTGCTGAAACCACAAGATGGATGCTATCATCGTTGTCATGGCAATAAGCCTTTAGCAAGGCGCTGAGCCTTGTGGGAATCGTAGTTCGCGCTGGTCGAGGCATTGTGGTGCTGGGGGTTGTCTTACAGAAAGACGAGTTTACCACACAGAGACGCGACCTATCCGGTCATCAGGTGCCAGGGCACTGTGGGATCAAAGTCTGGCAATTTCAGATAAACTATTCAGGCCCTTCTGGACGCTGTTAAATTTCAAAATCAAATATGCTTCCATTTTAAGGAGCATTCTGTCAAAATCAACAATACTCTGTGAAGGACGTAGCGTGTGTAAAACCGTCCACTTCAAGTCATTGGCATCATGGTTGGCATTTATAAAATGTTCCACCATGGGGGCAGTCATGATTTTATTCTTGATCCTTGAACGATGTTGGCAAATGCGTGTGTTGACCTGTTGTCTGGTTTTACCAACGTAAATGAGATCGCAAGGACATCGAACCAGATAAACCACATTCTTGGTTTTGCAATTTGAAAAGTCCAAGTGTTTCCATCTGGTGGAACCATGTTGGAACTCATCGCCCTCAATCGTGTTTGGGCACACGACACAGGTACCACACTTATGGTGCCCCGTGATAGGTTTGAGGTTCCACTGGCTCACAAGATCGCTTTTCTTTTTCGGTAAAGATACATCCGCCCTCATGATATGTTGTCCAACATTTTGGTTTCTCTTGTACGCGAATAAAGGTTTTGGCAGTGGACATTCTAAGTTCGCCATCAGGTGCCAATTGCTCAACACTGCTTTTCGCAATTTATGAGTGTCTGGTCCAAACGTAGTCACACAGACCAGTCTTTCAAGTGTGGGTTTGGGCCGTACTTGTAACAGAGTTTCTCGTGGGGTGAAGCGAGCTCTTTGTAGAGAATGCTTCAGTAATTTCCTTGGGTACCCCCTTACCTGCATTTCTTGACAAAATGTCTCTGCATGGGACGTGAAGTCTCTCAGGTCAGAGCAGTTTCTCCTAATGCGCAATAATTGCCCATAAGGAAGATTAGATTTCAGATTCCTGGGGTGAGCACTCTTGTGGTGCAAGATAGTGTTCCTGTCTGTGTCCTTTTTAAACAGGGATGATTTGAGGACCCCATTGATGTTAACAATTTCGACATCAAGAAAGGTCATCCTTTCATTACTTTGCGCCATCGAAAATTTGATGTCGGCATGCCTGTTATTTAACCAGTCATGGAACGCCACCAGATCCGCCTGGCTCCCCTGCCACAGGAGCCAGACGTCATCTATGTAGCGAAACCATTGCAGGATGCTTGGTTTAAAGGGGTTGTTGTTATCAACGAACAGCTGTTCGTACTGTGCCATATACAGCACGGCCATTTCAGGAGCATAGGGGCACCCCATCGCGGTGCCTTTGACCTGCATGAAAAACTCGCCATTAAAGGCGAAGTAATTCTTTTTTAACGCTATTTCGGCCAATCTCAAAATGAAGGAGGTAGGTACCTGGTGTGGTCTCTCTCTCTGATTTAAATAGATTTCCATAACCTCTAGTGCTTCCTCTTGGGGAATCTGCGTGTAGAGGGAGGTAACATCCATTGTTACCAGCAATTGGGTCTCCGGGTCAAACTCGGTATCTTCTACTTTAAGAAGAAAATCAGTGGTGTCGCGTAAATACGACTTCACTGTTGTTAAGAATGGTTTTAAAAAGAAATCCACATATTGCGAGAGGGGTTCTAAGCAAGAGTCACATCCGGAGACGATCGGTCACTTGGTACAGGCGCCTCTCAGAAGACCCTGTGAAGGAGATCCAACGACTCATTGCTGATACTCTTCAGGATGGGTTGGACGGCGGCTTTCTGGGCAAAAAGGAACATGACTACCTACTAAGAAAATTTCCAAGAACCCCTGTTCTCTACCTCTTGCCCAAAATCCACAAGAGCCTCCAAGACCCCCCGGGACGACCGATCGTCTCCGGATGTGACTCTTGCTTAGAACCCCTCTCGCAATATGTGGATTTCTTTTTAAAACCATTCTTAACAACAGTGAAGTCGTATTTACGCGACACCACTGATTTTCTTCTTAAAGTAGAAGATACCGAGTTTGACCCGGAGACCCAATTGCTGGTAACAATGGATGTTACCTCCCTCTACACGCAGATTCCCCAAGAGGAAGCACTAGAGGTTATGGAAATCTATTTAAATCAGAGAGAGAGACCACACCAGGTACCTACCTCCTTCATTTTGAGATTGGCCGAAATAGCGTTAAAAAAGAATTACTTCGCCTTTAATGGCGAGTTTTTCATGCAGGTCAAAGGCACCGCGATGGGGTGCCCCTATGCTCCTGAAATGGCCGTGCTGTATATGGCACAGTACGAACAGCTGTTCGTTGATAACAACAACCCCTTTAAACCAAGCATCCTGCAATGGTTTCGCTACATAGATGACGTCTGGCTCCTGTGGCAGGGGAGCCAGGCGGATCTGGTGGCGTTCCATGACTGGTTAAATAACAGGCATGCCGACATCAAATTTTCGATGGCGCAAAGTAATGAAAGGATGACCTTTCTTGATGTCGAAATTGTTAACATCAATGGGGTCCTCAAATCATCCCTGTTTAATAAGGACACAGACAGGAACACTATCTTGCACCACAAGAGTGCTCACCCCAGGAATCTGAAATCTAATCTTCCTTATGGGCAATTATTGCGCATTAGGAGAAACTGCTCTGACCTGAGAGACTTCACGTCCCATGCAGAGACATTTTGTCAAGAAATGCAGGTAAGGGGGTACCCAAGGAAATTACTGAAGCATTCTCTACAAAGAGCTCGCTTCACCCCACGAGAAACTCTGTTACAAGTACGGCCCAAACCCACACTTGAAAGACTGGTCTGTGTGACTACGTTTGGACCAGACACTCATAAATTGCGAAAAGCAGTGTTGAGCAATTGGCACCTGATGGCGAACTTAGAATGTCCACTGCCAAAACCTTTATTCGCGTACAAGAGAAACCAAAATGTTGGACAACATATCATGAGGGCGGATGTATCTTTACCGAAAAAGAAAAGCGATCTTGTGAGCCAGTGGAACCTCAAACCTATCACGGGGCACCATAAGTGTGGTACCTGTGTCGTGTGCCCAAACACGATTGAGGGCGATGAGTTCCAACATGGTTCCACCAGATGGAAACACTTGGACTTTTCAAATTGCAAAACCAAGAATGTGGTTTATCTGGTTCGATGTCCTTGCGATCTCATTTACGTTGGTAAAACCAGACAACAGGTCAACACACGCATTTGCCAACATCGTTCAAGGATCAAGAATAAAATCATGACTGCCCCCATGGTGGAACATTTTATAAATGCCAACCATGATGCCAATGACTTGAAGTGGACGGTTTTACACACGCTACGTCCTTCACAGAGTATTGTTGATTTTGACAGAATGCTCCTTAAAATGGAAGCATATTTGATTTTGAAATTTAACAGCGTCCAGAAGGGCCTGAATAGTTTATCTGAAATTGCCAGACTTTGATCCCACAGTGCCCTGGCACCTGATGACCGGATAGGTCGCGTCTCTGTGTGGTAAACTCGTCTTTCTGTAAGACAACCCCCAGCACCACAATGCCTCGACCAGCGCGAACTACGATTCCCACAAGGCTCAGCGCCTTGCTAAAGGCTTATTGCCATGACAACGATGATAGCATCCATCTTGTGGTTTCAGCAGAACGTAGGGAGCCAAGAACGAGAGACACGAAGGTAAGCGGCGCTCCTGTACTGCCCGCCGTCACCCTCGGTTTTAGTTGCGGTTAAACGCGCTAAACATATTGCCAATTGTCTTCCTTTCTCTTCAGCGGGTACGGACCCCGTGTGAAATCCAACACGCCGGTCACGATTAACAATGCCGCCTAGCAATTAGGACTTCCCCGACTCAACCTTGATCCAAAGGTATGTTTTTTGCAAACTAGTTCAACAATCAGTTCTCTCTCAAACTCCCACAACCTTGACCCACATCATTGTTCTCGCTCGCAGCGCCACAGGCCAGTTCACTTATTCAAGTGCGACGAAGAACCTGCACTCAACTTAGAGACAACCGCCAACATCGATCCCCAAACAGATGACGGTATGTCCAATTCTGAACAATTCATGTCGCGCTCCTAGTCTACCCACGAGTGTTACAGTTGGTATAATGTTAATTCACTTTGTTGTAGGTAGTTCCATTTCCTTGGACCCCTCCAGAACCTGCACTGCCACACGTTCACTGACTTAGCCTCCTTCAAATAGCGGTAGGTTTTTTATGCTTAGTGTCACTATATAGGGAGACTGTCCTTTCTTTAGGATACTCATACATTGTTTTTTTGATAACTCCACAGACAGAATAACCATGCCCTGAAGAGAATCCGGATAGTAATTCCCAGGATTCGAAACGCGTCTCGAATTCATTTTTCGCGTCTCTTCTTTCAACTTTTATTCTTTCTTTCTTCATTTTTCTGCTTTGCTTTAATCAAATGCTAAAACGTACTCACTATTCAGTGTGATGTATGCTTAAATGTCACTGTCTGTTTTACATAAATTGTTTTTTCATACACTGTTTTTTCATACATTTTCCTGTATATATTGTGTGTTTGTTAAATTGTGTTCACATTGCAGTGTATTTAAAAGTCTCATCTTTGTTTGAACTTATGTTTAACACAGGTCTTGTCTGCATTTAATATGTTTTGTTCGACAAATTCAATATAAGCATTTAATTGAATGGTATAAATAAAAGTACCTTGTTGGAAACGACAGCTTGCGTTTTCAATGGCCCATGAATAGGGGTGTAACTGAGTTGTGGAGAGGCACTCCTTTTTCTGACTGTATTTACTAGGCCCAGCCTCCCCACTTGTCCACTAGGGCCAAGCTCCCCTTGTACTCCTGTTTAGTGCGGGTAATCGCCCGCGAGAGTTTACGGACACCTCTGTCGGTTGTGCTTTACTTGTGATATATTCCCCTTGGGGATCTTCATTCCCCACGCCATGTCAGACAAGGACACGCTATCTTTTAGCGAAAACCATATTCAGAATTTGATTGACAATTCTCCTTTTTCGAATGTGACACTAAGCTCTACCGCTAAACAACAGAACGAATCAGATCGATTAATAAGATTGCAAAAGAAGCATGTACGCACGGAACTACATGGACATTTTCTCCTAAGGCACCTGAAAGGGGGTACAATTCCCTGGGGCTTACAGGTCAAAAATGTCCCTGTAATCTTTGTGGAAGATGTAGAATATAAAAAAGGCTTTAGCTTTATCAATACCAAGTGCAGCAGAGACCTCATGGTCCATACCATAGAAACCGCACAGAGGTTGTGCTTACAAGAACAAAAAGAGATCGAGGAACTCATTGAGACGATAAAGACTAGTCCGGCCGTGACGGATGCCAAGGCACT